>NC_092716.1:158180294-158887393 GCF_047496885.1 Scyliorhinus torazame
CTACCGTGCTGCCCAATGCTCTCCAATTCACAACAACTCATTGCATTGAAACAAAATTCCCTTTGGTTATCAAACCCTTGCCAGTGAAAATTGTTTCTCATGATTTATTCTATCAAAATCCTTCAAAATTTGGAACACCTTCGCTCAATCTCCAATTAACCTTTTCTACTCACAGTTCCAGTTTGCATAACTGAAGTTCATTAACCCTGGGATCATTCTGTTAGATCTCGGCTGCACCTTCTTCAGCTTATCAATGTGAGCAAAGAATTTATTTTCCCTCCACTGCTGGACATTGTCTTAATGAATGCACTGGCACTGCACTCAGACAAACTTTTACAATGGCACAAGTTTGTTCTGCCTCATTCCTGCCACCTTTAGTCGTCTGGTCAGTTCCTTGTTTACTGGTATCCTTTTGAATGGTTAATCGGCGGTCACGACAAAGATTATTTGAGGCAAGTGTATTTCATGCATTTGTTCCCGGAGGTATCCAGAGATTACCTTATGTACTTTTGAAAATGAATTGTTTACTAGAATGTAATCTTCACTGACAACTCAGCATTAATCCTGAGAGCAAGAGCAAAAATGGCAATTATCTCTCCCCGGTTCACTCTTCCAGGAAGCTGTAGAGAAATGATAGTAATAATATAGCTATGGAACAACAATATTTAACATTCCCTGTCTTGGGAAGATTTGAAAGGTTAACTTTCATGGATGAGCAGGAGGTAATCTATCCGTAAGATGTTCCCCCCCCCCATTCAATAACACCATCGACAGTTCCATTTCGCAGCCTCTTTCACCAATTCCATTCCAATTCTCTTCCCTCACCGAATGGTGCACTTAAGCAGATTTCTGTCTGTTCCATGCTAGTTATTCCTGGAACATGTCACTAGTTTGCCGCCAGAGGCTTACAGCTTGATAGACGCCACTCCACATCACGGGTGGCTGACCAGGAGTCTCTCTCACTCTTACCACCAGCCATTGGCGGGTTGGAAGGATTTTGTAGGTTGATACTCAACCAGTTTGACTGTGTTATGAATGCACCTTCCTTGACCATCAAGTCCTGGGGTGGGACTTGAACCCAGAGCTTCTGGCTCAGAGGCAGGGGTGCTGCCCACTGCACCAGAAGATCTCCTCTCTTTCATCAATCCTTCCACCAGATTACCTGACAAGGGGATGTTCTACCCATTAATTCATCCACCAACTCCTTCAAGACAGGGTGTCTTAGGATGGTATGAAAGGGAGGCCATAATCCCTTCTTTCAGCATCCATCATGTGGGGAAACTGTTCCTTCTTTTCCCAAACAGTAAGTTGGTTATCGATTGGTTTCCTGGTGCAGCACCGGTGGGGCACTCTCCACATAGCGCTGGGGTAGAATCAGAGGCTGAGGGGGTCTTTTACACCCTTCCTAGCAACTGGCTGTGGAGTGACACTTGGCATTGTCCTTCTCCACTATAGAAGTCTAGTTTGACAGGATGAAAAGCAAAGGTTGCTTTTTCAAATGAACCTGGCCTTTCATTATGAGTGTGTATTGGATAGATTTTAGTCGGGGCCGAGTTTCAATTCGATATTTCTTGTTGCAGAGAACACCCAAATCGAGAGTTCTAAAAATCATGGAGGGTTTGATCCTATAACATTGTCTATATCCTTGGGCTGAACTGTGAAAATAGATAAGTCCCCTGGGCCGGATGGGATTTATCCCAGGATTCTCTGGGAGGCTAGAGAGGAAATTGCTGAGCCTTTGGCTTTGATCTTTAAGTCATCTTTGTCTACAGGAATAGTGCCAGAAGACTGAAGGATAGCAAATGTTGTCCCCTTGTTCAAGAAGGGGAGTAGAGACAACCCCGGTAACTATAGACCAGTGAGCCTTACTTCTGTTGTGGGCAAAGTCTTGGAAAGCTTATAAGAGATAGGATGTATAATCATCTGGAAAGGAATAATTTGATTAGAGACAGTCAACACGGTTTTGTGAAGGGTAGGGCGTGCCTCACAAACGTTATTGAGTTCTTTGAGAAGGTGACCAAACAGGTGGATGAGGGTAAAGCAGTTGATGGGGTGTATATGGATTTCAGTGAAGCATTTGATAATGTTCCCCACAGTAGGCTACTGCAGAAAATATAGAGGCATGGGATTCAGGGTGATTTAGCAGTTTGGATCAGAAATTGGATAGCTGGAAGAAGACAAAGGGTGGTGGTTGATTTGAAATGTTCAGACTGGAGTCCAGTTACTAGTGGTGTACCACAAGGATCTGTTTTGGGGCCACTGCTGTTTGTCATTTTTATAAATGACCTGGAGGAGGGCGTAGAAGGATGGCTGAGTAAATTTGCAAATGACACTAAAGTTGGTGGAGTTGTGGACAGTGCGGAAGGATGTTACAAGTTACAGAGGGACATAGATAAGCTGCAGCGCTGGGCTGAGAGGTGGCAAATGGAGTTTAATGCAGAAAAGTGTGAGGTGACTCATTTTGGAAGGAATAACAGGAAGACAGAGTACTGGGCTAATGGTAAGATTCTTGGCAATGTGGATGAGCAGAGAGATCTCGGTGTCCATGTACATAGATCCCTGAAAGTTGCCACCCAGGTTGAGAGGGTTGTTAAGAAGGCGCACGGTGTTGGTAGAGGGATTGAGTTTCGGAGCCATGAGGTCATGTTGCAGCTGAACAAAACTCTGGTGCGGCCGCATTTGGAGTATTGCGGCAATTCTGGTCACCGCATTATAGGAAGGATGTGGAAGCATTGGAAAGGGTGCAGAGGAGATTTACCAGAATGTTGCCTGGTATGGAGGGAAGATCTTATGAGGAAAGGCTGAGGGACTTGAGGCTGTTTTCGTTAGAGAGAAGAAGGTTAAGAGGTGACTTAATTGAGGCATACAAGATGATCAGAGGATTGGATAGGGTGGACAGTGAGAGCCTTTTTCCTTGGATGGTGATGTCTAGCACGAGGGGACATTCCTTTAAATTGAGGGGCGATAGATATAAGACAGATGTCAGAGGTAGGTTCTTTACTCAGAGAGTAGTAAGGGTGTGGAATGCCCTGCCTGCAACAGTAGTGGACTCACCAACACTAAGGGCATTCAAATGGTCATTGGATAGACAAATGGCCGATAAGGGAATAGTGTAGATGGGCTTTAGAGTGGTTTCACAGGTTGGCGCAACATCGAGGGCCAAAGGGCCTGTACTGCGCTGTAATGTTCTATGTTCTATGATAGTTCCCAGAAGCAGCAACTCCATGAAAAAAAAAATCTCAGCCATTAAAATTGTCCCCATAAATCCAGCAATGGGACCAACACCTGCACAGATGGGCTTCCCAATAAAAAAATGGGCTGATTTTAATTTCCAATTAAATCAATGCAAATGAAAAATAAAAATATTGCCAGGAATTGCAGCCTTTTCTGAGTCCAGTGTTCCTTCCTAATATTAAATGGAATTAATCAATTTGGTGAGACATTTAATGTTCATGATGGTGGGTGTCTTCAGAAAGAGACCAAGCAACTTGTTCACTTTACGGTCTTGGCTGAAGATGGCCATTGAGCATCTTGCCGGAAAGATTTATTTCCGCATGTTTTTGGGTGCAGAGCCATCATCTTCCCACACAAATGAGACAGACAGCAGATAAACATCTTACTGATTTCCATAATTTCAGTGTGCAGCTCAGCTTGACCAGTATTATTGGCTTGCGGAATGCCCAGCAGAGGGCCGAATGGTGTGCAAGAAAAGCACGTATTCTAGTTAGCATTTTGTGCTTAAAGGCAGTCTGTCCTTTTTAAAGGCAAGTTTACACAGGAGACTGCTCTTGAATGCCATTGATGTAATTGTAACCAAGTGAGATGTAACAGTTGGGCAGAGAGAGGGCGTTCTACAGCACAGGAAAGTCGCGGCAAAAGCCCTCGTCATCAAAATGGATGAGAGGAGGAAGGTCATATTTTCAAGGGAGCCCAAACAAACTCAACATGGATGCTACTGGCTCTGTCATAGCCGACGGCATAAGACAGAGATCCACCATCACCCTGAGGAGGAGGATACACCTGGCCCTGTTGCTTCTTTTCTGTTCTCTTCAATCGCATGACAGCCTCATGGGAGCATTAAACCACTGCTGCTGGGTTCTCAGGCCAGACTCCACATATTGACCTCCTTACCCTTCTGCTCTCAATCCCTTGGGAGGGTTTAAAAAAAAAAAGTGGCCAAGGGGTCTTTGTGATGGAATGCCTCAGATGGAGGTAAATGTGGGGAATGATTGTCCTGGGGAATAGTTTCATTGAAAATGAAACTTTGGACAGTTCGCTCAAAGCCAAGGTATTCAGAATGCATCCTGCCTGCCTCCTCCTTATCCTCCGCAGTATTATCCTTCCCCTCACCCTGCAGCTGTGGCGTTGGGATTCCTGGAGGTAATCATGTGTCCACCTCCATGTTGGAAATATTGGGGAGGATGCAGGAAACCACCGCAAACTGAAGAATCCCCTGTCAGTAGCTCGTTCTGTGGTGAGTGCCCCTCCTCCTCCCTTTTCATGGGGCATTCGCTCACTGCAACTTCATTTCATGGTTATGATACAGAACAAGAGGCACAGCAACCCACTCCTGGTAACTTGTCCTCTACCCTCCATAATTTTAAGCTTTCCAAAATACCTTAAAAAATAAAGCATTATAAGGGCATAAAAGACTTCCGGTTGCGGCTATGCCTAGGTAGGTCGCACGTTCTGCAGCTCCTGCCGGGAACGGACTTTTGGGCTCTCTAGAGGGGCCCCAACAGCAATTGTTCGACGGCTTCCAGTGTGGGAAGGTGACAGCAAGGTCCCCCCGACATTATATGTATTGGACCAGGAGTGGAGCGGTGAACAAAGTGATCTTGGAGCAGCGAAAAGTGAGAGGGAGAAAAAACAAGATGGCGGTGGGTGGAGACCAAGCAGCATGGCGCAGTGGTCGCAGGAGCAGCAGGGGTTTCTGAGACGCTGCTTTGAGGAGCTGAAAACCGAAATGCTGGCGCTAATGAAGGCGGCGATTGAGAAGCTAGTGGAGACCCAGAAGGCCCAAGGGGCGGTGATCCGGGAGGTACGGCAAAAAGCCTCGGAGAACGAGGACGAGATCTTGGGCCTGGTGGTGAAGGTGAAGGTGCACGAGGCGCTGCATAAGAGGTGGGCGGAAAGATTTGAAGACCTGGAGAATAGGTCGAGGAGGAAGAATCTTCAGATTCTGGGTCTCCCCGAAGGAGTGGAGGGGCCCGATGCTGGGGCATATGTGAGCACGATGCTCAATTCGCTGATGGGCGCGGGAGCCTTCCCGAGGCCTCTGGAGCTAGATGGGGTTCACCGGGTCCTAGCAAGGAGACCCAAGGCCAACGAGCCGCCAAGGGCTGTGGTGATGAGGTTTCACTGCTTTATGGACAGAGAGTGTGTCCTGAGATGGGCCAAGAAAGAGTGGAGCAGCAGGTGGGAGAACACGGAGATCCAAATCTACCAGGACTGGAGTGCAGAGTTGGTTAAGAAGAGAGCTGGTTTCAATCGGGCTAAGGCGGTTCTCCATCGAAAGGGGCTGAAGTTCGGTATGCTGCAGCCAGCGCGATTGTGGGTCACGTTCCAGGATCGGCACCACTATTTCGAAACGCCTGATGAGGCTTGGAGCTTTATACAGACTGAAAAGTTGGATTCAAACTGAGGGTCTGTTGTGGGGGGATGTTTATTGTGTATTATTACATTTAGGGAATGTTCCTCTGGTTTGGGTGCTGGATGGGGATGGGTGAAGGGATTTGATGGGGAGACTGTGGGAGAGTGTGGGCGTCGGTGTTGGAGGGGCAGACCCCCACGAAGAAAGAGGAGGAGTGGAGGCCCGGGGATGGGGAATTGGGGTAAGGCCACAAAAGGAGCTGCGCCAGAGGGGGCGGGGCCGGCTCAGGAAAGCGCGGGCTTTTTCCCGCGCTGGGGAAGGACGGGGGTGGGGGCCGGGGGGGGATGGGCGGTGCTGGAGAGGAGCGCACACTGACTGCCAGGGAGGGGGAGGGGGGATTCTCACACTGGAGGGGGTCGATGGAATGGCGGGAGAGGCCGGGGTCAGCAGGAGTCAGCTGACATACGGGAGTGTTATGGCGGGAGCAAAAGGGCTAGATGTGGAACTAGCGTGGGGAGGGGGGGGGGGAGATGGGGGGTATAGGGTTGCTGCTGCATTGGTCATAGGGGAGCTGGAAGTAGGAGAGGTGGTTGGGGCGGGGGTCCGCCGTCTGGGGGACTGGAGGGTGCGGGAGGCGCGGGCATGTGGCTGGCCTAGAAAAGGAGATGGCTAGTCGGCGGGGGAGGGGGGGCGCGGGGCGGGGGTGGGGGGGGGGGGTGGGGGGGCGAGTAGCCCCCCAATCCGGCTGCTAACTTGGAATGTGAGGGGCCTGAACGGGCCGGTCAAGAGGGCCCGGGTGTTCGCGCACTTCAAGGGACTGAAGGCGGATGTGGTTATGCTCCAGGAGACACATTTGAAGGTGGCAGATCAGGTTAGGCTGAGAAAGGGATGGGTAGGACAGGTATTCCATTCAGAGCTGGATGCAAAGAACAGAGGGGTTGCAATACTGGTGGGGAAGCGGGTGTCGTTTGAAGCAATGAATATTGTAGTGGATAATGGGGGTCGGTATGTGATGGTGAGCGGTAGGTTGCAGGGGGTGCGGGTGGTACTGGTAAACATATATGCCCCGAACTGGGATGATGCCGGATTTATGAAACGCATGCTGGGTCGGATTCCGGACCTGGAGGTAGGAAGCTTGGTAATGGGGGGGGAATTCAACACGGTGCTGGATCGCTCTAGGTCCAAGACGGGTAAGAGGCCGGCTGCGGCCAAGGTGCTTAGGGGGTTTATGGACAAGATGGGGGGAGTGGATCCATGGAGGTTTGTCAGGCCCCAGACCAGGGAATTTTCATTCTTTTCCCACGTCCATAGAGCCGACTCCCGGATAGATTTTTAAATTTTGAGTAGGGCGCTAATCCCGAAAGTGGAGGGAATGGAGTATTCGGCCATAGCCATCTCGGACCACGCCCCGCACTGGGTGGAGCTGGAGTTAGGAGAGGAGAGTGATCAGCGCCCGCTGTGGCATCTAGATGTGGGATTATTGGCAGATGAGGAGGTTTGCGGGCAGGTGCGGGGGTGCATTGAAAGATATTTGGAGTCCAACGACAATGGGGAGGTGCAGGTGGGGGTAGTCTGGGAGGCGTTGAAGGCGGTGGTCAGGGGAGAGTTAATCTCCATCAGGGCCCACAGGGAGAAGAGGGAGAGCAGGGAGAGGGAGAGGTTGGTGGGGGAGATCTTAAGGGTGGACAGGAGATATGTAGAGGCCCCCGAGGAGGGACTACTCAGGGAGCGGCGGAACCTCCAGACGGAGTTCGACCTGTTGACCACAGGGAAAGCAGAGGCACAGTGGAGGAAAGCGCAGGGGGCGACGTATGAGTATGGGGAGAAGGCGTGTCGGATGCTGGCACACCAGCTTCGTAAAAGGGAGGCTGCGAGGGAGATAGGTGGAGTTAAGGTTAGTGGGGGGAATACGGTGCGAAGTGCGATGAGAATAAACTAGGTATTTAGGGACTTCTATGGGGATCTGTACAGATCTGAGCCCCCAGCGGGGGAAGAGGGGATGCGACGATTTTTGGATCAGCTGAGGTTCCCGAGGGTGGAGGAGCAGGAGGTGGCTGGTTTAGGGGTGCCAATTGGGCTGGAGGAGCTGGTTAAAGGATTGGGGAGCATGCAAGCGGGGAAGGCCCCGGGGCCAGATGGGTTCCCGGTCGAGTTTTACAGGAAATACTTGGACCTGTTAGGCCCGTTGCTCGTGAGGACTTTCAATAAGGCAAGGGAGGGGGGGGACCTTGCCCCCGACAATGTCCAGGGCGCTGATCTCTCTGATCCTGAAGAGGAACAAGGACCCACTGCAGTGTGGGTCGTTTAGACCAATCTCGCTCCTCAATGTGGATGCAGGTTGCTGGCAAAAGTGCTGGCTACGAGAATTGAGGACTGTGTCCCGGGGGTGATTCATGAGGACCAGACGGGATTTGTAAAGGGCAGGCAGCTAAACACTAATGTGCGGAGGCTCCTCAATGTGATTATGATGCCCTCGGTGGAGGGGGAAGCGGAGGTAGTGGCAGCTATGGACGTGAAGAAGGCCTTCGACCGGGTGGCGTGGGTGTATCTTTGGGAAGTGCTGTGGAGGTTTGGGTTCGGAGAGGGGTTCATCAGCTGGGTCAGGCTGCTATATAGAGCCCCTGTGGCGAGTGTGGCTACGAATCGGTGGAGGTCAGAGTACTTCCGGCTGCACTGAGGGACGAGGCAGGGGTGTCCCTTATCCCCCTTGTTGTTTACACTGGCAATTGAGCCGCTGGCCATGGCACTAAGGGAGTCCAGGAAATGGAAGGGACTGGTCCGAGGGGGAGAGGAATATTGGGTGTCGCTGTATGCGGACGACCTGTTGCTGTATGTGGCAGATCCAGTGGAGGGGATGGGGGAGGTCATGCAGATCCTAAGGGAGTTTGGGGACTTCTCGGGGTATAAACTCAATGTAGGGAAAAGTGAGCTCTTTGTGGTGCATCCAGGGGACCAGGGAAAGGGGATAGACAACCTGCCGTTGAAGAAGGCGGAAAGGGGCTTTCGGTACTTAGGGATCCAGGTGGCTGGGAGTTAGGCGGCCCTGCACAAGCTCAATTTGACTCGGTTGGTGGAGCAGATGGAGGAGGATTTCAAAAGATGGGATGTGCTGCTACTCTCGCGAGCAGGCAGGGTGCAGTCAGTTATAATGATGGTCCTCCCGAGGTTTCTCTTTGTGTTCCAGTGCCTTCCCATTATGATTCCCAAGGCCTTTTTCAAACGGGTAGGTAGGAGTATCATGGGTTTCGTGTGGGCAAAGAGGGTAGTAGGTCTGGAGCGTAGTAGGGACAGGGAGGGTTGGCTCTGCCGAATTTGTGCGACTATTATTGGGCTGCCAATGTGGCGATGATTCGTAAGTGGGTAATGGAGGGAGAGGGGGCGGCGTGGAAGAGGTTGGAGACGGCGTCCTGTGTGGGCACGAGCCTGAGGGCGCTGGCGACGGCACCGCTGCCGCTCTCGCTGACAAGGTACACCATGAGTCCGGTGGTGGCGGCGACGTTGAAGATATGGGGGCAGTGGAGATGACACAGGGGCGAGGTGGGAGCCTTGGTTTGGTCCCCGATTCAGGAGAACCATCGGTTCGCCCCGGGAAGGGTGGATGGGGGATTTTGGAGCTGGCATCGGCCAGGGATTAGAAGAATGGGGGACCTGTTTATAGATGGGACGTTTGCGAGCCTGGGGGCGCTGGAGGAGAGGTTTGGGTTACCCCCGGGAAATGCTTTCAGGTATATGCAAGTGAGGGCGTTTGTGAGGCGGCAGGTGAGGGAATTCCCGCTGCTCCCGGCACAGGGTCTCCAGACAGGGTGATTTCGGGTGTATGGATTGGAGAAGGCAAGGTTTCGGCGATCTATCAGGAGCTGAAAGAAGAGGAGGAGGCCTTGGTAGAGGAGTTAAAGGGCAAGTGGGAGGAGGAGCTTGGGGAGGAGATAGATGAGGGTCTGTGGGCTGATGCCCTGAGTAGGGTTAATTCTTCCTCCTCTTGCGCCAGGCTCAGCCTAATACAATTCAAGGTTATTCACAGAGCGCATATGACAGGGGTGAGGTTGAGTAGGTTCTTTGGGGTGGAGGATAGTTGTGGGAGGTGCTCGGGAAGCCCGGCGAATCACGTCCACATGTTTTGGTCGTGCCCGGCACTGGATGGGTTCTGGAGGGGTTTCGCGAGGACTATGTCCAAGGTGGTGAAAGTCCAGGTCAAGCCGAGTTGGGGGTTGGCACTATTTGGGGTAACGGACGAGCCGGGAGTGCAGGAGGCGAAAGAGGCCGGTATCCTGGCCTTTGCGTCCCTGGTAGCCCGGCGGAGGATCTTGCTATTATGCAAGGATGCGAAGCCCCCCAGTGTGGAAGCCTGGATAAATGACATGGCAAGGTTCATTAAGCTGGAGAGGATAAAGTTTGCCTTACGAGGGTCTGTGCAGGGGTTCTTCAGGCGGTGGCAACCGGTTCCTAGACTATCTCACAGAGCGTTAGGAGGAGGTCAGCAGCAGCAGCAACCCAAGGGTGGGGGGGGAGGGGGGGGTTTCTTTTGGGGGGGACTTCGGGTGGGTGGGGGGGGGCTTCTCTACGGGCACCTTTGAATGTCATATGGGGGGTTACTGTATATGGGGAAACACAGTGTAAAAGTTTTGTATAATTCTTGACTGTGTTTGTGTTTCTTTCTTTTTGTAATTGCGGGGGGGGGGGTTGTTAAAAATTTTGTTGGAAAGCTTGAATGAACATACTTTTTTAAAAAAGGGCATTAAAAACAATCTAATGCAGAAGTAAATCAAAAAATTCTCATCTGTACATTGGTGCCTAGTTCTTTAAATTTTGCTGTTGAATGGCCCTCATACTTCAGAATGTCTCTTTAGCTGGGAAAGTAAATGAAATGAAAATTGCTTATTGTCACAAGTAGGCTTCAATGAAGTTACTGTGAAAAGCCCCTAGTCGCCACATTCCGGCACCTGTTCGGGGAGGCTGTTACGGGAATTGAACCGTGCTGCTGGCCTGCTTGGTCTGCTTTCAAAGCCAGCGATTTAGCCCTGTGCTAAACAGCCCCAGTGATCAACATCGGCATTCACGGCATTTGCGCAAATGAAAATAACATAACTCACCAGAAGGGCTGTTTGATGTTATGACAGCATCATTCCTGGCTCTTCCAATTTCTGAATACTGCCCTCCCCAACCTGGGACACCATGCACACTACATTGGGAGTGGCTGGAAGCACGGCTTTTCCTGATATGGGGATGCACAAGAGGTACGACAGAGCCCCATTGCCCACCCCTCATCTTTTGCTCCCTTGTGTTGGGTCCTGATATGGTTCAGGATTGAGATACCAGTCCGTCTGTTGTTTCTCTTAATATTATATTCTGTAACTGAATGACTTGCTGGGCCATTTCAGAGGACAGACAGTGGCAAGTGTCAAGTAGGACTGGAATCACATGCTTAAAAAGTTGACAGATTCACTCACCTGAAGGGTATTAGTGAATCAGTTTAGTTTTCATGGCAATCGAGCAGTCTTAAAAATAATTTCTCATCCGTATTAACCCACAAGTGGCCAAAACTATCATCTTCGATTATACGATTTGTCATGACCTGAATTGAGCTGCTGAGCTCGAGATGTAACAACCACTCCATTACCATGTCGACAGGCTATGTTTCCTGCCCAACAGACATGCATCCACCACTGCTACTGCCATTATCAGAATTGAATTTCTGCTGCCCTTGTTACTCCCTGCAGTATCTCTACCAGCTCAGGTCATGCTGCTGTACCCAGGCATGGAGTTCTCAGCACTTAACATTGCAAAACATTACTTCCCACACCTCCCACTTAGAAAAATATATCTAACCTCCCCTGCCCACCCCCAGTAAATTCATTCTCATTGATAATCTTGCCCAAAACAAGCTCTCCCCCCTTCAAGGAAATTAAATCTCATCCAAGAGCATGTCAAGCTAAATTTAACAATAATGTAACTTGAAGTTGGGGTGGGCTGGTGGGTTAATTCTGAAATAAAGTCAGCAGGAAATGGGAGAGTGGTGATCAGAGGAGTCTGAGCCCCTCCTTAACAGTAATAAAATAAAGTGACAAAGGAATTTTAAAAATTGCACATGGGTACATGTCAATGAGAGGGATTTTAAATCTGGACAAATGTTTTTGAAAAGCTTGAAATGTAAATTATACCCACATTATATTTTCCTGAATAGCAATATCCATTTTATTTTGACCTTGTGGCTGATTACAAAACCCCCAAATTTGTACGGATGGAATCAAGAGCCCAATAATCCTGGATGGAAGGGATTGGATGAGGAATTGGCTTCAAAAAAAATAGATCCATTTTAGTCGCTAAGCTAACATCCACACTAAGCACCTTGATGAGCAAAACTTGTGGCCTTGAATAAAATAGCATATTTTCAAAAGTACTTTTAAATATATAGAACTGAAGCTTTAGTCGCGTAATGGAACTATGTTATGGCATTCTTACGCTGAAGGTCGGGCGGCATGGTGGCATTGCTGCCTCACAGTGCCAGGGACCCGGGTTCAATTCCGACCTTGGGTGACTGCCTGTGTGGAGTTTGCAATTTCTCCCCGTGTCTGCGTGGGTTTCCTCCGGGTGCTCCGGTTTCCTCCCACAGTCCAAAGATGTGCAGGTTAGATGGATTGGCTAAGCCAAATTGGCCATAGGTGGGGTTATAGGGATAGAGCGGGGTTTGGCTAGTGCGGGGTGCTTTTTCAGAGGGTTGGTGCAGACTCGATGGGCTGAATGACCTCCTTTTGCACTGTAGGGATTCTATGATTGTAAGGAGACGATTTATTAGATGGATAACTTTGTTTTGACAGATGTGTTTTGATGGTATCTCAATAACTGCTGACATTGTTTCAACATTGCATGCCGATGGTACACAGGATGAAGAAATGTCTTCTTGTGACTGGTCAAATGAGTCTCCAGTGGTTAGTTAAGAACATCAATCTAAGAGATAACTGTTACTGATCCCTTTTTTCCAGTATAGAGTTCTGCCTCAGTGAAAGGCATATCACAAAGCATCTACTGGAAAAAAATCAATGTTTAGCTAAATCCAATGAAAACCAATTATATGTTCTTTCTTCCTTTCCTATTCTAATACATTAATCATTTCCTTTGTTGATCCAAAAAGAAATGCTTCAAGATTAGATTGGAACCAAAAATTACCACTATTTTTCTTATATATTATAGGAATTATGCTGATTGCATATTGCCAATGGTGGGTTCTCTGTGTTATCAACACAAGACTACTTTTAGATAGGAGAAAATGAGCTCCTTGAAGGGTTGGGCTTAGCCGATAGACTCGTGTAGCCCATTTTGACCCAGCCTAGTTTGGAGTTGTACCCAGATCTCTTTCCAGTGCGACAGACTCCAAACCTTTTACAACAGGTCTCAAAAGAAAATATCAATGCAATGATTTAACAACGATAGTACATTTATATAGCACTATTAGCATAAGGAAACATCCAAAGTTCCTCACAGGAGCACAATCAGACAAAACTTGGCACAGATAAATCAAGAATTTTAGGATGAGGTAACCAAAGACTTGATCAAACACAGATATTCCAAAGAGTGACTTAGAGAAGGGGAGAATGTTAGGGACAGAGAGGTTTCAGGAGGGGAGTGCAGCTGCCAATGCTGGAACAGTGGAAATCAGGGATGCACATGAGGTCAAAATTAGAAGAGGGCAGAGACCTTGGAAGGGCTAGCAGACTTTCGATGAGGTAACTAGCATGGATCAGTACTTAATCGCAACTGTTGGATAATAAGCACTTAGGCATTTTTAGGTGTCATTCCAAGTTATTGTTTCTACTATGAGTATTAGTTGGAAAACAATGAGAATGGGCTAAGTTTTTACAAGGTTTGAAGATGGAGTATGCAGACAAATTTACTGCACTTACACAAAAATGACATGATATGTTATGTGGATTAATGAAAAGCCACATACATAATATTTCCAACCCATAATAATAATGGTACCCATCAGTCAATTATGTTTTGTTTATTTGTTTCTATTATGACAATAACCCATCCACTAATACTGTAACCATTGGCTTTCACCTCCACTATTCATTGTGCAGCCATATTCTTCCAATACTTCTAAAAAGTTCGAATGAAATACCAACACCATTTATAATGCATTAAAAAAGAGGAATTATTTCTTGCTCTATCAATGTGTCTAGGTTTGTGCGGTAGTTATAAATCATTCAGATTCTCTACAACAGGTTGCAAGGTCACCTGAATCTCAGTGTGCTTTTGCCCCAAAGCATTCTCCCAGGTATTTGTTAACCCATTTAAAAAGAAAACAGAGAGTAAGGTGATGCCTATCCAACCTATCTGTCTCTAATCCAGGTTATTGTATAAATCAGGATGACTTAAAATGCTGTGCATTAACTCCAACTATGCTATTCCAATTAAAATCTATTTCAAGCAGCAATGCATAAATTACTTTAATCAAATCATCAAGCATATTTACAATTTTTCTTTACTTATCTGAAAGAAAGACTTATCTAAGGACTTTTAGAAAATAGTTGTATCATGAGCTTTTTCATTAACTGTATTCATTAGTAGTTTACAACATAAGCATTTCCTTTGTTTGTTTGGGAATGGTGTACAATGGAAATAATTCTATCAGTGTCACCATTTGAAATTTATACAAGGGAATGATTGGGAAGTGAGTTGTGTACTGGATCATGATTGTACATGGATCCAGGCATGTGTTTACCTGTGGTTAGTTATTGCCATTTGTGCCTATTGCAAATGCTGCACCTGGCTACCTGGTAATAAGAAATGGCAATTCTGATAATTGCGCCCGGCTATTCCATTTATTATGTTAATTATTGTCCTAAATCCAATGGTGGCATTGCATTATTTTACTTTTAATGTCATTGAATAAAACGTATGAAGAAATAATTATTGCCTGGGGTACAGTTTTAATCAGGGCCAAAGACTATTATAAACACAATGCAGCTGGGAGACATGAGCTCTCCACTATGATTTCCTGATACCATTAGCTGCTAATGATGAACATAATTAAAACATCTTTCTTGCTATTGTGCTGTAAACGCACATGACAAAGCAAAGGATTTAAAAGGGTATCCCACATTCCATATTTAAAATCTGCAGGATCCCATTTTGTCAATGAGAAAATGACTGAAATATCCATTTGAAGTGGGGAGAATTTATACATAGCTGTTCTGGAGAGCTTGGTGCTTTTCGTGAGACACAAATTGTAGCTCTTAGTGTGCTTGCTTCCAGAAGGGTACTGACCTTAACATTTAAGCAGAGGAGAGAATTATTTGTTGTCAGGACAAACCTTGTTTTGTGGGAGATTGCTTTTAAAGTTGGGCAGAATTGTTGCTTTTGGGAAATAATTTTTTGTTAGAAGCTGAAGTACAGGAGACTGCTAAATAGGATATGAGCCCATGGTATTAGGGGCAAGGTACTGGCATGGATAGAGGATTGGCTGACTGACAGAAGGCTGAGAGTGGGGATAAAGGGGCCTTTTTGAAGATGGCAGCTGGTGACTGATGGTGTTCCACAGGGGTCAGTGTTGGGACCACAACTATTCACAATATACATTAATGATCTGGAAGAAGGAACTGAGGGCATTGTTGCTAAGTTTGCAGGTGATACAAAGATATATAGAGGGACAGATATTATTGAAGAAGCAGGGAGGCTGCAGGAGGACTTAGACAGGCTATGAGAGTGGATAATGAAGTGGAATACTATGTGGAAAAGTGTGAGGTTATACACTTTGGTAGGAAGAATAGAGACAGTATTTTCTAAATGGGAAAAGGCTTTGGAAATCTGAAACACAAAGGGATTTAGGAGTCCTAGTTCCAGATTCTCTTAAGGTTATCATGCATGTTCAGTCGGCAGCTAGGAAGGCAACTGCAATCTTAGCATTCATGTCGAGAGAGTCAGAATACAAGACCAGGGATGTACTTCTAAGGCTGTATAAGGCTCTGGTCAGACCCTATTTGGAATATTGTGAGCAGTTTTGGTCCCCGCATCTAAGGAAGGATGTGCTGGCCTTGGAAAGGGTCCAGAGGAGGCCCACAAGAATGATCCTGGGAATGAAAAGCTTAGTCATATGAGGAACGGTTGAGAACTCTGAGTCTGTACTCATTGGAGTTTAGAAGAATGAGGGGGAGCTTATTGAAACTTACAGAATACTGAGAAGCCTAGATAGATTGGACGAGGAGAAGATGTTTCCACTCATAGGAGAAACTAGAACCCAAGGGCATAGCCTCAGATTGAAGGGCCTTTCCTCTAAAACAGAGATGAGGAGCAATTTCTTCAGCCATAGGGTGGTGAATCTTTAAAAAAATTAATTTAGAGTCCTCAATTCATTTTTTCCAATTAAGGGACAATTTTAGCGTGGCCAATCCACCCACCCTGCACATCTTTGAGTTGTGGGGGCAAAACCCACGCAAACACAGGGAGAATGTGCAAACTCCACATGGACAGCGACCCAGAGCCAGGATCGAACCTGGGACCTCGGTGCTGTGAGGCAGCAGTGCTAGCCACTGCGCCACCGTGCTGCCCCAGAGGGTGGTGAATCTGTGGAACTCACTGCCGCAGAAGATTGTGGAGGCCAAATCACTGAGTGGCTTTAAGACAGAAATGTATATAGGTTGTTGTTTGATGAGTGGACCAGAGGTAATGGGGAGAAGGCAGGAGAAGGGGGATGAGAATCATATCAGCCATGATTGAATGACGGAGCAGACTCGATGGTCTAATTCTGCTCCTATATTTTATGGCCTCATATGAATAACTTCATCCTTTGGGTAGGGGAGCAGCTTCCCACGAGGATCTGAATTTGTTCATAGGTTAAGGAGGATCATCCTTGATGAGCGCTGAGGGCTCAGTGTGGCATGGGGTTTGCTTCTAAATAGAAGCTGTCATCTTTAGTCTGGTTCATGGGTAATTTGAGATTAGGACCAACCATGTCAATCTGAGAATGGAGCTGAACCTTCCTAATTGTTGGGGCAGGTTAACCCTTGATTGGTATTGCTGCCCCTAACCTTCCTTAGGCAGGTGTTCATTGGATTCCTCATCGAGGATAGCAGACTGGATTTTGATGTAGAAATGTCGGTCAGGTTAACAGTATTGATGGCTATATATTGAAAAAAAAGCCACTTCCCATAACTGGAAAATGCAGTTAATTGCTGAAATATGGAAGTTACTGTCAGTGATGTTCTGCTTCTCCACAAGATGTATCTCACCATCTGACTCACCATTTAAACACATTATGGGGCGCGACACGCCTCCACCTACCTTATGGATGACACTTGACAAACTGTTCGGGCTTGTTCATTAGTGAATCAAGCTGATACATTTTAATCGCGGCCAATTCTTGGCCAATTATTGAGGGCTCTAAAAATGAAATAATTTATTTTCATAGAATCATGGAATGATACAGAGAGAGACCATTGGTGTCGTGGAACCTGTGCGGACCCTTTGGTCAAGCTATCCCGTTAACCTTGCTCTTTCCCATACCCCTTAATGTTTTCCCTTCAAGAATTTGTTTAGTTCTCTTTTGAGTGGTGCCACTGAGTCGATTCAATGGTCCTTTTCTGGCAGAGCATTCCGGATCACAACTTGATGTGTAAATGACGTTTCTTCATGTTATCGCAAGTCATTTGTAATAAGATGCATGTGTCGTGTCCTTCGCTATGGCAAAAGGGTGCGAACATGGCAAGTCGAAGAATTGATTCTAAATGCGCGTTTAATTATTCATCATCTCGTCCTGTATCTGAGCGTAAAATCCAAGATGCAAAGGGACACATCTGCCCCTATCAATATGATGTAGCTATGTTGGTGTGAGCTGGGAGTGCTACTCCCCAGCTTGCTTGGACATGCTTTAAACGACTGGAAATGTCTTAATTATAGTCGGAACTGACAATTTGGAGGCATTTGTGGATTATCTTTATATTTTCAGGCTCCTTTCAGTTTGATTTTATTTCTGTCGGTTACCTACTTGAATACTTAAAATTGAGTTCTGTTCGGCTATATAGTATTTGCCCATCTTCTGTCTGGGGGGTGAGTGTTAGCGTTCGTTCCTCTGTGCATTGATGGATTGGGTTATTACGCGCGCGTTTAGCGGTTTAGTGAGAGAGTGGAATTGTCTATTGCTGGATTCGCGGGGTTTAGATTTTCTGAGGTGCTCTATTTATTGAATGGTTTCGACATGGACTGATTTGGTTCCTGGGGTTGGTTTAGTTTATTGAAATGAAGAGCTGTGTGTGTTTGCTTTATTGACTTGTTTTTTTGCTATCCATTTACCTCAGATTTGTTGGCATTACATGGTACACTGAGGGCAGTGTCCACCTCTGTGATCGGCAAGCAGAGATGCTCCTTCAGTTCCGCCGGTTTGGGTTTGCACATTGATCTCTGCTTGGGGGGGTAGAGTTTCGTTAGGAACATCCTGACAACCCGAGAATGTATCATTTGTTAAGTTGGCAAAGTGAATGGAAGTTTTGCTGGCGTTTTAGCTGGTGGACCTTTTGAAGAGAAGAAGTTGGGTGGAGACTGTTCCAATATTTCCCCACCCCACCCTGTGATTTGAGATCTTGTGAAAAGCGGTATAAAAGAACTCGATTTACATCATACCCAACAACGATTAGATACATTCATTTGAAGTGTTTATTTGAAGTGACAAATTGGTTCTTAATCAGTTCGCAAAGCATTGTGTCACCTCGTTATACTGTGTGTGACCTTCGAATCAGTGTCTTAGATTTCCAAACATGATTAAACACGGGTAAATTTCCACATTCTATTGCAAATTAAAAGGACTAATAAAAATACATTGACTTCATTTCCTATTGAGGTAAACGCCATGTGTCATTAAGATTACTCCACATCAGCTTCCCTGTTACTTATTACACACAAGGCTGAATCTGGCAGGAGAGAGAGAGAGCACCGTTTTATACGGTTAGCCGCTTTGCATTGACTTGTGAGATTGAGTCAATGTTGGACTGCCCCTGAACATGAGGATGAGGGATACACAAACACGCTCCCCAAGATTTTAGGAATACTTTTTTTTCTGTTTGGCAATGATTCGAAGTTGCAACAAACTTCGACCCTGCTCTCAATTCAATAACAGGCATTTCGTGGCATATCCGCCGACATTCAGTCCCAGGCGTCTTATTGTATGTAACACATGAAGAGCGCTTTAAGAGAGAGGCACCGTGGAAGTGGCAATGCCAACTGTTGTTGCACGGTGTGTCCCTTTCAGGTGCACACTGACCGAGCCAAGCGCCTGGAACTCTGAAGACAACTTGCCCAACATCACTTTAGAAGTCTGGAAAGCAAACAGCACTTACCTGAAACCTCCCAGAGCCATCATTTTGATTTCGGGAAATCTCCGAGAAGCAGTTGCAATCCTTGGGAGTATGTGAGCCGGGGTTTCCTGAGCTCAGATTGTCTGTGCGGAGACTCTACCTGCCCGTGTGTCTCTGCGAGCTGGGGATTATCGGCAAGTGCTTGCAGCGTCCGTCCAATCGGTTCTCCAGCATTTCTTTTTTGAGATGCTCTGATTTGTGTTTGAGGGAATTCCCTCCCCTCTCGCCCTACTGGGCGGTTAAGTGTCCCGTCCCCCTTCTTAGTGAGGAAAGGGGAGTGGAGTTGCCGGCTCCCATGTACTGGTGTTCACAGAAGCTGGTGGAGGCTGAGCAAGATGTGCTGTTACTCCGCCAAGCATTGACTTTTTCCACTCCATGGAAATAGCGGCAAGCCTATAGAGGTGATGTAATGCAAATACAACCAATCAACATGGAGTGTCCCGACCCCCTAGTTATAACACCCCCCCCCCCCCCAAGCTATTTAACATTGAACATTAAACATCAAGTTAGAGTACACAAAGCTGCTTGAATCAAACTCACCATCTCATGGATTTATGCTGCTCTGTGAGCAGTAATCAGCCATTAAGTCGCTTTGAAGGTTCTGCGAGTATTCTAGCGATGGGATTGGGAGCTGCTGATTGATACCACGGAAAGCAGGGAGGTGGAGACATCGAGGAGCATTGAAACACGTGCCACCCCACTGGCTCACCAAAGTGCAAAGCTCCCGAAACCGGAGCTCGGTTTATGCAAAGCGCTTCACGCTCGACGGAGAATATTTGGATTGAGAAAGGAGACCATCTATCATTCTGGAGCTCTTTCTTGCCAACAGCCTCGGTAGCTTTAGTGAAGTGTGATGAATTTCACCGGCTAGCTGTTGGCTCCCAGGTCGCCCCGCCCCGTGTAGGGGGGGAAGCTATTGAACTGACCCCATTGTGGCACATAGATTAGCCAAGAATTGTAGCATTGGTCAGTCGCTTTCCGTTGCTGTCACTGCAGCTTCCCCGCTCCCTTTGCTTACAGTTCCCCGCTGGTACTGTATTGGTGACAGTGTAATAGCCATAGGGTATTGGGTAAATGGCCATTTCTCACGGGGGGGACCATGATATGTAGATTGAGAGAACATGTATTATATCGGAGGAATCACGTGTAGTTGACACACTAGAGGGTCAACAGCGAGCTACTCCAAACTAACCGGGTAATTAATTTGAGCAGGAGGCTAATGAAACACTTGGGACTGTTGAAATCTTCAATATCTTCATCATTCCGGGGCAAACACATATCCCAATCAGTTATACTGCTAGATCAGGTAGCCTCCAATCGTGAATGCCCCGGAGAAACTCAACTTCATTCATGTAACACTGCCTTCAAAGAGCAAACCGCGAGGTTATTTAATGATATGTAAAGTTGCTTGTTTTTAATGAGAATTCTGTAAATTCTGTTCATCTCAATCTTAATCCTAACCGCAACCATAACTGCAAAATGCCGAGTGCTAATGCTGCTCTTAACTTTAACCCTAACTGGAGACAGATGACCTCTCGCCAGCACTGCTGTAAATCCGGAGTCCAGCTCAAACTCCGGTCGAATGGACTGAGTGCAGCCAGTTTCATGCAATTCTGAAGCAACAATCACCTATCAAATTCATCTCTCCAGGCTGGTGTTAATAGGAAGTGAATGAACGCCACCAATCTCCAACAGCCAGGGGTCGGAAAGGAGCACAGCAAATATTTAGATTTCTGAGCGAGGGAGAAATATGTATCCCAATAAAATAGACCGACTGCTTCAGCTTGTACGGAGTGCAAAGTATTCCTCTGAAGAGTGGACATACCTGTTTTCTCATTCAATTTATATCACAGAGCCAAACTATTCGACCCAACCCCTCAGTGCTTTGTGCTGTACAGGAGTTGTTTTCTCTCTCTCACACACAATACTTAATCGAATTCTATCCGCATATCTTTCGACTCTTTTCTCACACATGTACACACCTTGCTGCCACCTACACATCAATCATCTCTGCCTCAATGTCCAATACGGTAGCAAGTTCCACTTTCTGAGTAGATTTATCTTTATAATCGATCTGCGCGTGCCATCTCGGTCCTTTGACAGGTAGCATTGCAAAGATCGAAGCATTTTTGAATTGACATCTTCAGACCAGGTTACGAAACAACAGATTACAAAAGTAATTGCGTCTCTTGTAGATCCACTCACTCCCAGTGAAGGGAAATTGTTATGTTAATGTCCTTTGTCACTTCTGATTAACCCCCATATATTTCAAGCATTAGCATCCTTCCATGAAAAGTCTGGCGCAGCCCTGTGCGATTCCAGAGAGGAATCATTGCTTTCATGCATCGCCACAAACATTTATCCTTCTGCATCAAGTCAGGGAACCCTGGATTGTTTAAGGGTCGGTAACCTATTTCCCTGCCTCGTCAGCTGGCTTTGTCTCGGACTTATTTTTAAGAACGTGTGAATTATTTGAGCTTCATATCCCTTCTATTACTCTGCTGGACAGCGGGGTTCTCGGCGCAGTCCCTGCATGTTGGGAAAGTCAATTGTTTTGCAAACAGCATTTCAGCACCGGGGACAGAGCCGCTGAGGTTCCCGTGCCGCTGTCCACCGTCCTGAAACGCCCCCGGGAACTCGGCAAAATCGAATTGTACCAGAGCTTTGCCTTACCCACTGAATCAGCACTGAGCTCTTGTAATAGGGTTGACTGACAGCCGGCAGTCATACCCACAACGCTTCAGGCAACATAATGCCGAAGTGATTAAGTGTCAGCCCTAGTCCAGTCAAAGCACTGTGGCCTCTATCTTAAGAGATTGTGGGCTCGAGACCCACTTCACGGATTTGAGAGCATCATTCATGCTGACACTTCAGCTCCGAGGGAATGCTGCAACTTCTGTGTTGAATTAAATATTACACTGAGGCCTTATCCCACCTCTCAGCCCTATCTATACAATGCTCTGGTGTAAACGGGAGAATAACAGGGGTTCCAGCCAATTGTTATCTAACAGCTAAAGCAAATGAGCAGGTTATTTCCTAGCGGGTTTGGCAGTCTTTGTTGAGCTCAAATTGGTGGCTACACTGGCTGCACTTGAAAAGTACCGGATTGGCCCAGTAACTCTGGGACATTTTCAGGTTCTAAATGATGCTATATAATTGCAAGTCTTTCTTTGAATACATGGCACTTTGATGATTTAAGGCTGTAATTTCTCTAATCCTTTCCCACCGCACCACGGCAAAATACTCTTCTCTCCACTTGCCCTTGAGTTGGGACAGCGATGGTGGGGAGAGATTGGGAGGCGGGTGTGGGGTGGTGTTAGCCGTGTTGCTATGCTGTGTGATCAATGAAAACAAAGGAATTAAATAAAGAATGCCGCCGGGTTGTGAACTCCGTGGTCAATGCAGTAGGGCTGTGGTTCAGTGTCTATCGTTTGCATACCCCCTCGCTCATCAAATGTGGTTGATATTTTAATGAAATATCCTAACTACAAAGTAAACAATAGCTCTACAGCACCGCGGGCGTTTGCATTAACTTAGTGGCGTGGAAAACTTTCAAATGATCTTCTGCCAGCCTGCATTTGAGATAAATTATGTTTAATTATAATCCATTATTATCACTGGAGCAAGGAAATCAGAGTTTTCATTGAAAAAGGATTACTAAAAACAAATCTTGTTTTTACAAAGGATATTTATCAGGATAATGCTTTTGGTTTAAAAGACGACGGATTCTGTGTGCTAATGTAGGAGGATCTAACAAAATGGGCAGGGCACACTGCAGGTGTTCCCGGTTTCCAGCCCAAGGCGTGGAAAGAAAACAGGGAATGTGACCATAGTGTTTTATTTGAAAGTGGAGATCAGTCAGCTGAACTGTTTCTGTCTTTATCATTTGTTATCACGGGAGATGGTATAGACTTAGACTTCAGCAGGGTTAACGTGGAAAAGCTAATTCACTTATAGGGAGACTGAAAACTAAACTGGATGTTTGAAGAGTGACACAATTAATTGCTTCTTATTCCCCGGCTTAGCCCGAATGGAGAGGAGAGGCATGTAGAGTGTTAGGATGTGGACAGCGACTGGGGTAAACCTAAGCGAAATTCACTGGGGATATATATAGTGTAAACTGGGGGAGGAGGGAGGGGGGCACATAGTAATGAGTGGTGAGGTCAGACTTGCAGAACATGGAAACATGAGATGTGGAATTGGGAACACAAAGTCCCAGTGGAAGCTATGGTGGGCGAGAAAGGTGGAAATGAGGGGGGCGGGGGGACAAGCGCAGAAAGCGGAGGGGCATCAGCACTAGAGACAGCCTGCAAATGGTAAGGAGAGGCAGCGAGAGTGAGTAAGGAGACTGTTTTCAGAATGGCACTTAGAAAGTGTCAAAAGTGCATGAACCAAAAGCAGTAAGACTCCGGGAAACCGGAGGAAAGGGTTGAGAGGCACAGCATAGGATAGACCGCGAGCGAGAGTTTAAAGGGGCATTTCACACTGGACAAAGGCATAATGCCAGTGCCCACCGGCATGGCCAATAGGTGGCATTGTAACCATTCTCGGATCCCTTCCAGTAACCTGCACATACTCTGCCTAATTCGAACCAGATCCAAACGTACTAAACAGAAGTATCAGATTAGATTGAGTCAAAAGACAAAGTAACCCATTCCTCAAACCATTGCATTTCTTCAATCTATTTGCATTACAAAAAACGGGCAACTTATTCACATTACTGACCACTGAGGAATTAAGATAAAGTTAGTGTGCAAAGCGTTAAACTCTCTTGCAAATCACATTAAGTTGCTCAGACACATACACATGCTGTCACATATGGTATGCTCTCAGTTGATCTGTACAGCCCATGTTTCTACCCTTGTTTTTTTGTTCGGTCGATATCGGCGGATAAAAACACCTTTCAGCTACAGTTACACGTGCTAGGTATTCAAAAAGGATCTTTATGGATCATCATGTCGAGGGAGAAATTGTGCAAAAAGATCAGAATTCAGAGATATGGGCATGTGTGAATAAAATTGGTTTAAAATGTGAGGTGACTTGATGCAAGTATCTTGCAGAAGAGATTGCCTTCAGTGTCACTCCCAGCCAGTAACATGTGAACGAACCACATTCTGTGCCCTCGTTGCCTTCTACAAAAAGGAAAGTGCAAGAAAACTGATAGAAAGCCCCGACTACCGTGAAATCTTGGCGCCTGTCTTCGTTCCCTCTCCTTTTCCAGTCAGCTTATTCCCTCTGCTCGCCAGTTGGACCTTACGGCGTTGGCAGATGGTTGGATTGCTAGCCCCAGCCATCTGCTGGGGATGTTTGGAGTCGGAGCCCAACAGCTGGCTCCGAGAACCGCGCGGACTCCGTGTTTCTTGGGGGGGCCTGAGAAATCTAACGTAAGGAGAAATAACACATCAAAAAGAATTGAGCTGCTGTGATCTGTCTGCCTCCTGGGGGATGGAGGAGAGGGAAGCGTGGTGTAAAATGGCAATCAAGATGTAACAGGAACATAGTTGATAGCAGTCAGCCAAGTTTATATAAATGATATCGAATACCACACTGAGTATTCAGTATTTCGAAATGAAGACAACATCAGTGTGCACTGCAGCAACATCGTGTTAACGCGGTTGGGATTGAGCAACCCCCAGCAATAAGAGATTCAGCCAGGAGTAAAAGTAAATTAGGCAACTGTGACACAAACATTTTCAATGTGACCTCTGACCCTCCTATTTGGAAGGGAGCTTATATTGGCGCCTTACAGTCACGGTGGTTAATATTGGTAGTGAGTGGAAGGAACTGATCATTGAATTGCTTACTTTTCATATCCCACTATTCCTGCGAGACATTTTCCATTGCCATTTCACTCTCATTCCCCCCGAAATGTCAGCTAAATTTACATCCAAAACCCATTCCTTCTAAAGAAGGGCTGAGGTGGAACATTTTAATACGAGATCATGGGATTTCAGAGAGAATCTGGCTTCCAGTGAAATGGTCCAGCTCAGTGCTGGTCATAAAACCGCCTGCCAATGAAGATTGTCATCCTTCATAATGATCAATAATTCAGAATTGGAACCTGAAATCACAGATTCGCAGATTAAACACAACCCCCCAAAGGAAAGTGGGTTCTAAATATTGAATAGCGTGTGTACTATGGGTTTTATTTATTTAATCAACATTTCAGCCAAACCAATTTGGAAGCATTTCAATGTCTTGTGTTTATTTCTCTTGCATCTTCTTCAGCCCCACAAAGCAGCTCCCATGTTTCAGGGTAGATCAACTGGCTGGAGCAACATAGAGCTGGTTGAAGGGTCAGACAAGGGGCTGAAAAGAGATGAGGGTGTGGGGAAGTGAGGAATGTTGTCCTATGCCATTAAAGGATAGCATCATGCCACCAGTTTAAGGGAGGTGTGTCATAAAATCCAGCCTCAGTTTCACTTCAATCTGGAGCGGAGCACAGGCACACAGCTGAACTGCCGATGTTCTCAACCTTTCTGTCCATGTACCTAGAATGAATAAATGAATCCACCACGTGTTTGCATAATCCCGGATGAATGATTGGTGCCTTTATATTGGCCTGAAGTTTCACGGCAGTGTGGGGTGGCTTCAATGGGAAATCCAATTGACAAGCAGCAGGGGTGTAGAATCCTAATGCCAGTGAACAGCGCACTGCCAAGAAACATGGGGCTGGGGGTCCAGAGATTCAAATCCATTATTACAATGCACACAACATGGTGTGTAGTTTGGTTCCTACCAAGCAACATGGTGCACAGCATAGCAGCAAAATTCAGTACAGGACAACGTGGTCTTAGATTGAGTTACATGGCACCAGATGACACTCGATGCTCTGGTCAGACCACAGCAGAGTCGCAGTGTCAGAGAGCATTAAAATCACAGGGAGAGGAGACGAGAGGCAGCTGGTAGTTTTGATTTTTTTGTTTCCTGCACTGGCCAATCTGAATATCTGGGTGATGTGGAAATTCTTTTAAAGTCACCTATAGTGTAACTAAACCAAATATCCTGGGTGGGATTCTCCGTCAGCCTACTCTGGAATTGGGAAACACCATTGGACAGGGAATCAGTTCTGATGCCGAAAATGGGGCAAATGCCGGTTTCACGCCAAATTGGAATTATCTGTTGCCTCAACAATGGCGTTAATGCATTCGACTCTGCACGTACAGTAAATGCCATTGGCATATCATTAGCGGGCCCAGCACAGTACTCTCTGGTGCCTCCGCGATTCTCCACCTCCGCTGGGGGGAATTCCCGATGGTGCGGTTCACTTGTGCGTTTAAAAATTGCAAAACAGGCGCCTTGGCTGATGAGAGAGAGGAGGTAGGACATGGAGAGGTGCGACTGTGGGCTGCCGGTCCTGACACTGGCAGGGCTGGCTGGGGTGGGGGGCCGGGGTTGGGGGTGGACAAGGGGACGGGCATGTGGCCGGGGTCCCCCCCCATAGGACTGGGGCAGTGTCCAAGCAGAGACCACCATTGCAGCACCCTGCAAGGCAGCCATCTTGCTGCGCACCCCACTGACTGCCCTCTTTGGCCCAGTGCCAATGGCCATATGGGTGCCCCCAAGCCACCACTCCACGACCCACACACCCCAGCCCCCACTCTCCACCCTACCACCACTGCACCTGAGCCCCCACCATCCGCACCATCCCTACACCCAGCCCCCACCCTCCACCCCACCCTCAGCCATACCACCTCACCAACCGTCCGCCATCCACTGACGGAGCCTCACATGGCCTGCCCAAGGGCAATATCCACACTAGCCCCTATGGGGGGGGGGCAGACGGGGGCCACGGAGTGTACAGCTAGCACGGGCAGCACCCACTGATAGTACCCCTGGCAGCAGGGACAGGTGCCAAGACCAGAGGCCCCCACGCTGCTGGGCACCAATGGCACCAGGGCTGGGGGTAGGACATCTGCGGGCAGGGTCTGAAGTATCAACCGGGGCCATTGTGTAGCCTGGTGGACCTGGCTGGGCTTGGGAGTATGCACCATGCTAATATGTCGTCCTTTCACCCCTTACAGACACTGGATATTGGAGTTCAACCAGCAATGGTGGCCTTCCTGCTCATCCCCGCAGCCTAGGAGATGCCCTGCGGCTGTACGAGCTGGCGCTGCTCGAGTAGGAGGCGGAAGCTGCAGTAGAGGAGCCTACCCCAGAGGAACACGAGGCAGCCACTCAGGATGGAGAGCCGGCCACCCAACAGGCCAAGGAGAAGGTGCAAAGGCTGCGCTGCATGAGGCCTTGTGTGTACTGGCAGCGTCTGTCATTCGAGGACCTGCTGGACCGGGCATATCGACGAAGAGCAGGGGGACAGTGCAACATATCTGCCAGATCGTGGTGCACCTGGCACTGTGGGGGAGTGGGGGAGCAACCCCGCTCTCAGTGTCCTTCAAGGTGATGGTCACCGTGAACACTTACGTCACAGGCCCCTTTCAGGCGCCGAATGGGTACCTGTCTGGGATCTCTCAGATCTCAGTGCGCCTTATACGCCCAGTTGGCACAATACATCAATTTTGATGTGGACAGCACCTCCCAGGCTGTCCAGGCAGTGGGCTTTGCAAGTCATCGCCGAGATGCCCCAGGTCCAGGGGATGATCGACAAGATGCATGTCACCCTATGAGCACCTGCAATGGACAGGCCGCTCTACACAAACCAAAAGGGGTTCCATTCGGTGAACATGCAGCTGATTTGTGACCGTCAGATGCATATCATGCACTTCTGTGCCCGATATCCGAGCAGTGTGCATGACGCCTTCATCCTGGCACACTTGATGGCTCCCGGCCTCTTCAAGGCTTCTGGGTTGGCACCCAGATGACAAAAGTTATCCGCTGTGGTCGTGGCTGATGACACCTATCTGGAGATCATAAACCAATGCAGAGACCCGCTACAAAGACGCCCATGCAGCAACCAGGGGCGTGATCGAGCGGTGCTTCGGCCTCTTGAAGATGCGGTCCAGGTGCTTGGACTGCCCTGGAGGGCCCCCCCAGTATGATGCAGAGAGAGTTGCCCGCATTGTGGCAGCCTGCTGCGTAGGAGAGGGATGTCGTGCTTGAGGAGGAAGATGAACAGCAGGCTTCGCCCGACGAGTGGATGCGAGGGAGGGCGAGGATGGACAGGACATGGGGCCCACGCAGGCATGGCAGGCCACTCGACGTGCCTGCCAGGGCCAACACACATAAGACACTCTGATTGCCTCCAGGCTCACTGACTGGGTGGGGGGCGGGGGGGGGAGGGGGGGAGGGAACTGGCCAGGGGCGCAGATACCATATTCCACCCCCACATCCAGCGCCCACCCCCACCGGCCAACCACACCCCGCCTGCAATTCCGCAGGGGGGGGGGGTTGGGAGTGGGGGACATTAGAGCGTTGAGCGCTGGCTGAACTCCGGCCCCTAAGTCAAGCCTACCCCCAAAGCCAGCCCATTCCCCCCCCCCCCCCCCCCGCGTCCCCTCGGCAGCCAGCCTACACTATCCCACCCTTCACACCTATCTGACAGAGCACCGCATTTATGCACAAATTTTTAATGTTAGGGTAATATATACAGATACATGCCCTAGCACCTATCACAAAACTACACTCTGCACCCGTATCAACTTAGCTGGTGTCTACCTTTCTGGCCTTGCGGGCCCTAACGCTATGTCTAGATGGATCCCCGGATGGTACACCAGGAGTGGAGGTGGTCTGCTGTGTTTCTCGCCCTGCGACCTGGGTCCCCTTTGACGGGTGTCTTCTGGGGTGACCTGGCCAGGTGCCCTGGTTACTGCTCGGTGTCCTAAGAGGAGTGGTGCCGCCCTGTTATGCACACTGCCCACCAGATGCACCAGGGACAAGAAAATGAAAATGAAAATCACTTATTGTCACAAGCAGGCTTCAAATGAAGTTACTGTGAAAAGCCCCTAGTCGCCACATTCCAGTGCCTGTTCGGGGAGGCTGGGGGAGTCTGAGATGCTGCAGTGTTTTGGCACCTCCCCTGTGGGAGCCACCAGCACGGGCCCATCACCTCCTCCTCCCTTGGGGTGTCCGATGGCCTCTGGGCTACTCCATGCGATGAGGTGCGAGCGGAGCTAGCCCCTGAGGCTCCATCGCCAACGGGCACTGCCTGTTCTGGAGGCCCACTGTTGTCTTGACGAGGTCTGCAAGCATGCTTTTGGTTAACCCTTCCCCCCCTTGTTCTCCATTGGTTTATAATCCAATCAGGAGTTGTGACTCCTGATTGACATTCCATCTCTACATTTTATACCACCATTTCATGTCAGGCATTTTATACCAGGCATTTTATACATATTTATTTAACTTACTGGTGGCTGCGCGTACACTGTTACATTGCCACATTTGTGGTTTGGCTTTAAAAGCCGCTGTGTCACTCTGAACATTCAATATTTTCCCACAGTTTCAATATTTCCCACAGCCCCCCATTTGAAACTTCTAAATGTTAAATGAGAATGAACCACTAAGAGCTAGCAAGGGAAAATAGCACAGAGGGACACATCCTTTGATGGTCCCTTTATTTAGGAACAGCCTTCAATGCTGGAATGGGGCAAGCCGATATACTGTACAAGCGGGGAGGTCAGAAAGCCTTGAGAGGCATAACCTTGGGGGAGGGGGGGGGGTCTTGGGTTAATTGTTTACAGCAACACTTATAAGCAGAAAAACACAATACAGAATAAGAATGATAATGAAGAATAAGATCAAGCCTTGAACTAATGAGGTTCCCAAAGAGCTCAGCCATCCAGTTGGCCAGCTCCACAAGGTGGTGGATGGAGGTTGTTTGGCACAGCATAGCTGGTATGGTTGGTCAAGGGAAAGCAAGGAATGCAAAAACTTAAAAGCAAGCAACGGATATAACAATAAAGTTAAACATATTGGCAAATAAGAATTGTCCTTTTAACAGATCCGAGTTTTTAAAAAAGTATTTTTTATACTCCTCCATTTTCACATTTTCTCCCAAATTTACACCCAACAATAAACAATAATCAGTAACGAATGTAATGTCAATCCCCACATCAATAATAACGATCCCATCCTCCCACCGAACCCCAGACATTAGCCCGCATGTTAACATAAACAAATGACAAAAAGGAATCAGGAATCACCCACAGTCACCATTAACACATACAGTCCCCCTCCCCACCAATCCTCCCAGCCCTCCCTCCCTCTAATGTTCAATGTGATCCAATTCTCAAAAGTTCATAATGAATAAAGCCCATGAATTGTAGAACCCCTCCACCCTGCCCCTCAGTTCAAATTTGACCTTTTCGAGCGTCAAGAATTCTAGAAGATTCTCCTGCCACGCCAGGGCATTGGGTGGAGAGGTTGATCTCCACCTTAACAGAATTCGCCTTCGGGCGATCAACGAGGCGAAGGCTACAACATCTGCCTCCGGGCCCATTTCTAAACCCGGCTGGTCCGACACCCCGAATGTGGCCTCCCGAGGGCCCAGGTCCAATTTCACGTGCATCACCTTTTTTTTAATAAATGTTTTTTATTGGGTTTTTGAACATAGTATATTTACAGTTATGCACACAGATTAACATATATATATATATATAGAAGAGAAAAAATAAATAAATAAATAAACTGGTAGGATATTGTGCATGAGCTCATCAACAGCAACTTTGTACAGTTAGCAATGTTACGTTTAACAAATAAGTAGGCACCCGTTTGTGGGGGTGGGGAGATACATATACATTTGGGTGCCGGAGAAACAATTACAGTAGTTATGTCCAATACAGAGAGGGCAATACGAGAATGGATCTGGTGTTGGTGTTGTTACTTGTTTCTCCCGGACAGTTTCCGCTGCCGTTGTCGTCGCGCGTTCACCTCCGCTTCGGCCATTCATCCCGTCTTTTGCCCGTATTGGCATTGCTTTCTGTTACTGTATTTGCCTAGTTTGTTGTCATTTTCCGTGCTCTCCTTCCGGCTATGAGTCCATCGCCTACCACCCCCCCCCCCCCCCACTCCCCGGTCTCTGGTTCCCCTCTATTGTTCCCTGTCTCATCCCTCTTCCCCCCTCCCCCCCATTCTGCCCGCTTCCCCCCTTCCCTTCTCCTGTGGTTCGCCTTTCTTTCCTCTTAAGTTTAGCTGTTCTGTCCCTCTCACGCCTTGGCTACTTTCCCCTGATTCTTGGCTACCTGGCTATTCCTCTGCTTGTTCGTTGGCCACAAACAGGTCCCGGAATAATTGGGTGAATGGCTCCCACGTTCTGTGGAAGCTGTCCTCTGACCCTCGGATGGCGAATTTGATTTTCTCCATTTGGAGAGATTCCAAGAGGTCGGACAGCCAGTCTGCAGCTTTGGGTGGCGCTGCTGACCACCAGCCGAACTGGATTCTGTGGCGGGCAATCAGGGAGGCAAAGGCAAGGGCGTCCGCCCTCCTCCCCAGGAATAGATCTGACTGGTCGGATACCCCGAAGACCGCTACTTTTGGGCATGGCTCCACCCTCACCCCCACCATTTTGGACATTGCCTAAAAGAAGGCTGTCCAGCACCCCGCAAGTTTGGGGCAAGACCAGACCATGTGGGCATGGTTGGCCGGGCCTCTTTGGCACTGTTCACGTCTATCCTCCAACTCCGGGAAGAACCTATTCCTTCGAGTACTTGTTAAGTGGGCCCTATGTAACACTTTTAGTTGCGTCAGGTTGAGCCTTGCGCACTTGGAGGTGGAGTTGACCCTGTGCAGTGCTTCGCTCCAGAGTCCCCACCCTATTTCAACCGCCAGGTCTTCCTTCCATTTCTTTCTTGTTGCGTCCAGGTGTCAGCCCTTTCTACCAGTTGTTCATACATGTCGTTACAGTTCCCTTTATCTAGGATGCTTGCGTCCAGTAACTCTTCCAGTAATGTCTGTTCATGTGCACCACTTTAGAGATTACCCTAAAAACCTCCTTCTAGTAATCCTCCAGCTTTGGACAGGACCAAAACATATGAACGTGGTTTGCGATTTCCCCCCCCCCCTCCACCCCACAACGTTCACACACATCCTCTACCCCCTCAAAGAACCGGCTCATCCTTGCTCTTTTAAGGTGTGCTCTATAAACAACCTTCAGCTGTAGCAGTCCCAACCTCGCACACGAGGTGGAGGCGTTCACCCTCCGGAGCACCTCACACCAGAACACCTCCTCCATACCCTCTCCCAACTCTTCCTCCCACTTTGCCTTAATCCCTTCTAGCGGTGCCTTCCCCTCCACCAAAATAGCCACTTAAACCGCCGATACTACCCCCTTCTCCAGTCTCCCTGTCGTCAGAACCTCCTCCAGCAATGTGGAAGCCTGCTCTACTGGGAAGCTCTGTATCTCCTTTCTGGCAAAGTCTCGAACCTGCATGTATCTAAATATTTCCCCCTGCTCCAGCCCATACTTCGCTCCCAGCTCCTTCAATCCCGTAAACCGACTCCCAAGAAACAAATCTTTTAGTGTCCTAATTCCTTTCTCCTCCCATCTCCGAAAATTTTCGTCCCACTTCCCTGGCTCAAATCTATGGTTCCTCCTAATCGGCATTTCTCTTGACCCTGCCCCCAACAGATATGAGTTTTAATCACAGTGTGCTTGCTTAACATGAGATCCAAGTTTTTTCCTCTGGACTTTAACAGCTGTTTGGGTGGTCAGCAGCACTTGATAGGGTCCTTCCCACTTGGCATGCAGAGGTTTTTAATGTATTTTCTTCACATATACCCAAGCCCTAGGGATGATATCATGTCCCACTTCTGGCGGGTCTCCCCAGGCTGCTGATATCTGTTGGTAAGCAGATCTAATGGCATTTGTTAGATTCTGACAATATTCCAATAACACATCACTTATCAAGTGACAATCGGCTTTTCACAAATCAATGGTTACTGGCAGAGACATTGGCCTTCTTGGTATAATTTCAAATGGACTTAGACCCATAGTTATTTCGGAGTTGCCCTTATACAGCACAGGACAATTGGTAGTTCCTGGCGCAATGGTATTCCTGCCTGATGATGTTTGGCAAGTCGTTGTTTCAGAGTTTGGTTCATTCATTTCACTTGCCCTGACGATTGTGGGTGATAAGGACAACATAAGTCCCAGGTAATGTTTAGTACTCTGCAGACTTCTTGGCAGTCAGCACCTGTAAAGTGTGTTCAATGCTGGTCGGGACTCCCCATTGGGGAATATAATCCTTACATAGCACCTTGGGCGTATGATTGGCTGTGGCCCTTCTAGCTGGGACAACTTCCACCCACCGTGAGACCTTGCCAACCACCACGAAAATATCGGTGTATCCTTGACATGGAGGAAGGGAAATATAGTTGACCTGCAAATGCTGGAATAGCCTGGCAGAAGCAGGGGCCTCAGTTGAAGCATTACTGTGGTAGATCTGGGATTATCTTTCTGGCAGACCACAGAGCAGTTTGCTACCAACTGGGCGTGTTTCTTGAATCCCCGACCCTACCTACTTTTCTAGAAATGTGCCATCATTTGTTGCGGGGCAAGCTGCCCCCATGGGTGGGTCTGTTGGGCTAAAAAGGGTTTGTCAGTACTTCTTTGTCTCCAGATGTCGTCACCACATAGCTTAATTTCTGCCTCAATCCATGTCAATTTTTCCTCTCGAAAGCACTTGCCTTGCATTGTCTGTCGGTCTCGAATCAGATGGATTCCTCCCAATCTGCATGTTTATGTTGGTTCCTCAGGAAGCAAGAGCATAGATGATGGGTTTACCGGGCTAGTCCGGATGATATGGAGGTTAGGGCCTTCCAGGACCACTGTCCACCTGGCTGCAGTCACCTGGGATACTCTGTTCATATACAGCAAAGTGTGTACGGATTGGGGGCACTTGATGATTAGCTTTTTGTCCACACTAGACCCGTACTGGCCCTTACAGTCTGGCACTTGGCTTCCATGGCAACCTCTCCATCTGAGATCCACTGCGTCCCGTTTTCCCGAATAGTACCCAATGAGTCTCTGCTGATCCCCCTGTTCTTGCGCCAGTATTGCTGTCATATATCCTTTTTTCTCATGAACACGGTAAATTGCTTCCCATTGTTGGGGATTCCTAGAGCCAGTGCCGAACATAAGGTCTTTTTTAGATTCGCAAAGGCCTTTTGTTCTTCTCCCGTAAGGGCAACGACTTCTTGGATTCTAATTTCCTTTTAAGAGGTCATTCAATGGCTGTGTGTAGGAGTCGGTCCAATTCCGGTTAAAGTTACACAAATCCGAAAAGGACCTGAGTTCTTGGATAGTAGTGGGCTGTTTGGCAGCACAAATCCTGGATAAGTTCTCTCTTTCCTTCTGAAATCTTTTATCCAGGTACACAAGATCTTCTTGGGCAATTTGTGCCTTGGCGATACTGGCTTTATGTCCTCTCAGGTGGAGGTGGTCCACCATGGTATGTAGGTCTTGTTCGTATTGTTCTTCCATGCTGGATGCCAACAGAATATCATCCACGTACTGGATATCCATGGAGGGCATGTTAGGTAACTCTCTCCAATGGTTTTGTAAGGCCATGTGAAATACCATAGGGCTGTTGTGAAAATCCTGCAGTAGTCGTGTCCAAGTGTACTGTTGCTGTTGGACGGTAAAGGCGAACTCCGGACGAACCTCAGGTGTCAATGGCACCGACCAAAATCCATTGGCCAGATTTATGACCGAGAGCCATTTATGTTCCAGCGTTAGGGTATTAAAAATGGTGGAGGGGTCGGCGACTAAAGGGCCTTTTGATCAATACACTGGTTGGCCTTCCTGTAATCGACCGTCAGGCACAAAGTCCTGTTGGGTTTCCATACTGGCCATACGGGGCTGTTACAGAAACTATGTGCTTGACCAGTATGTCATGCTCTTCTAGTTGGCATGATGTGAGGATAGTGTGGGTAAGTGGGGTTAAAGAAAAAAGAAAGGTTTTGCAATAATAAAGCACTTTTCACAAACACCGTAAACCTCAAAGTGCTTTGCAACCAATGAAGTACTTTGAAACCTAACCACTGTTGTAATGTGGGAAACACAGCAGACAAATACTCCCCACCAACTATAAAGAGAGAATGACTAGATAATGTAATCAGCCATGATCTTTTTGAATGGTGAAAATGCACTGTGCTATAGGATTTCAGTGGCACAGTTGCGGTGTCTCTATCTCTGGACCAGATGTTCCTGGTTCAAATCCAATGCCAGGGCTTGTTGGCTGTGGAAGGAGCACTCACAACATGGTTCAACGCCTCCCATCACTTGCCCACTATTCTCCAAAGGGGAAACGTGTGTGAGAAGAAATGCTAAAGAAACTGCCCTGTTATCACATTTCCTACAATAGATTCCTGCTTTTTCCCACTACTGATGTCAGGCTAATTGCCCGATAGCATCCTGTTTTCTCTTTTCCTCCTTTTTAAAATTCTTGGGTTATGTTTGCTGTCTTGATGAGTAGATAGAGCATGTATCTATTGAATTTTCCACAAAGCAGCAACCCCAACAATACAGTGTACCCTCAGTACCGCACTAAAGTCTCTAACTCAAGAGGTGAGAGTTCTCTGATTGAGCCGAGCTTACACCATGCTGCCAATTTACTGGTGCTAGACACTTGTGAGGTACAGATAATTGAGTAATTAGTAATTGAGAAATAATGAAGCCGAGAAAGCTTTACCCATCCCTTCTTTGAGGCTTTTCATCCCTGCAGGAGTTATCAATAGGGTCATCCAGTTCAGTTTTTAGTTGATGGAGCTTGGATAACAATAGCTCCCTGAGAGGGTGTGGCTGAGAATAAATTTCAAAATTTTTTTCACAAATAAAAGGCCAGAAAAAAATAGATTCTACCTGTGACATCCATTGGTGAATTTATAGGATAGGCAGTGTGGTAGGGATTCAATAATTAACTGAGACCGCAAAATATTCAACAAGGTGTCTGTCAAGACTCTTTTGCAGATAAATTGAGACAGAAACCAAAACTTTCTACAATCCTCGTTAATGACCGCTCTTTATTTTAGTTTGTAGCTTGTTACTGTGGCCCTCAAATTTAAAAAATATATATTTTGCGGGATGTGGGTGTTCCTGTCGTAATCAGCATTTATCGCCCATTGAGAAGGTGGTGGTGAGTTGCCTTCTTGAACTGCTGCAGTCCCTGATGTGTAGTTCCAGGCAGCACTCTGTGTGTATCTACACTTCAGGGACTACAGCAGTTCAAGAAGGCAGCTCACCATCACCTTCTCAATGGGCGAGTAGACCTAGATTAATCACCATCACCAAAGGGCAACTAGAAATGGACAATAAATGTTGGCCTAACCAGTGACGCCCACATCACGTAAAATGAATTTTAAAAAAGAGTTGAAGTGACCTTAAGTTGCGAGAGTCCGTTTGAGACTAATGCCTGTTTGGATCAAGTTAAACCTTTCGCTATGACTTAAAAATGAAAAAATGAAATTTCAATAGCCTACCGGGAAAATATACTCAGGTAACTCTGTACTCCATACCACAGTACCACAGTCTCGAATGGGTAAAAAGCTGAAACCCATTGCTTTGCTGTTAAGTATATTTGGCCTATTGGAGTCTAGTGATACAAACCCACATTCTAAGCTTCAGTACTGGTTTATACCTGAACCTGGACTTCCCCTGAAACCAACACATGTACGGAAGGTGGGAGAGAGGGAAGATAAACCAGTCCAAGAATAAAAGATGCCTCTGCACTACTCAAGTGAACCATCTGGTTAGTTCGTCAATCAATTGCTGCATGGCTCAGGGGAGGAAAGGAGGTAATACATGCAAACCCAGGGACAACTTATTTAAAGGCCTTCATTCTGTTTCACCCAATGTAGTTAGTTTGAAATGACAGAATTGGTTTCACGAATGTTATATGCTTAATTTCCTCTAATACCATTATTTTTAGATAATAGCATCTTGTTGTTACATAACCATTATTAAGATTATTTTACTTTTTCCATAAAATTCAAGTCTTCCATGTTATGTGTCAGCTAACTAGTTCTTTTTTAACGCATTTTATTCAAACTTGTATCAAAGTAGGTTAAAGCAAATCAACACCCCGGGAAACATACTTCCCAACAATCAACTATACAGTTTGTACAGATTTTTCTCCTTTTTCACCGCCCCCCTCCCCATCACTGCCCCCCCCCCCCCCCCACCCGCCCCCACACCCCCTTGCGACGAACAGCTTCTCAAACACGGTCACAAACATCACCCACCTTTTCTCAAACTCCCCTGCTGGGCCCCTTAACTCATACGTTATCTTTTCTAACTGCAGGAAGTCATGCAAGTCACCCGACCAAGCTGCTACCCCCAGTGATGATGCCAACCGCCACTCCAGCAAAATTTGTCGCTGTGCAATCAGAGAGGCGAAGGCCAAGACATCGGCCTTCCTCCTCTCCATGAGCTCCGGCTTCTCTGAAACCCCAAATATTGCCACCAAAGGGTCCGGGTCCACTCCCTCCTCTACTATCCTGGCTAAGACCGCGAACACTCCCGCCCAGAATCTTCCCAATTTTTCACAACCCCAAAACACGTGCGCATGATTCGCTGGCCCCCGCCCACACCTCTCACACTCATCTGCTACCCCCTGAAAGAACCCACTCATTCTCGCCCGAGTCATATGCACCCTGTGCACCACCTTAAACTGTATCAGGCTCATCCTTGCACAAGAGGAGGTCCCGTTTACCCTTCGCAGTGCCTCACTCCATACTCCCCAATTGATCTCCATTCCCAACTCCACTTCCCATTTCTCCTTGATCTTCATCACCCGCTCGCCTCCCTGCTCCCCCAGCGACTTATATATATCCCAAATTCTTCCTTCCCCTTCCACATCCGGAGGCAGCAGTCGCTCTAGCAAGGTGTATCCCGGAAAACTAGGGAACCCCTTCCAGACCTTTCGTGCACAGTCCCTAACCTGTGGATACCTGAACTCATTACTATCGGCAGCTCTATCCTCTCCCTTAGCTCCTCCAGACTGGTGAACCCTTCCTCCAAATACAAATCCCTCACCTTGACCAGACCCACTTCCCTCCACCTCCTGTATACACTATCCATCCTCCCCGGGCTCAAACCCATGATTCTCACACAGCGGCGTTAGCACCGCCATCCCTTCCATCCTAAAATCCCTCCTCAGCTGATTCCTTATCTTCACTGTGGACTGCACCACTGGGCTCCCTGAATACCTACTTGGTGCCATTGGCAATGCTGCCGTCACCATAGCCCTCAAACTAGGCCCTTTGCAAGATTTCTCCTTCATCCTAAGCCACTCTACCCCTTCTCCTTCCCACCACCGCCACACCTTGTCCACATTTGCCGCCCAATAATAATGAAGCAAGTTTGGCAACGCCAACCCCCCCCCCCCCCTCCTACTGCCTCTGCCTCTGTAGCAGGGTCCTCCCCACCCTCGGCACCTTCCCCGCCCATGCAACGTCCAAGATGATCGTGTCCACTTTCCGAAAAAAGGCCTTTGGAATGAAGATCAGGAGAGCCTGAAAGATAAACAAGAACCTCGGCAGAATATTCATGTCAGCTAACTAGTTAACGGTCAGCTGAATACCCTGAAGGAGAGTAGCCCTAGATTCATCACCATTGTAAGACTGATGATTCTGCATTTACATCACATAAATCAGAAACAGAATCAGTTTCAAAAGGTTGGTATATCCTCCTGGGCATGTGCTTGAGATGAAGATTACACCTGACTTGCTGTAAATTCCTAACTTTAAGATGCAGTGTCCCTCTATTTTTATATTTCTGTAAAGTAGTTTCCGCTTTGTAGATTGCATTTAGCAATCACACAGTTATACATCATTCTGGTGTTGGACCATATCCTGACTCTTGCATGCAGTGGTGTAACTTCAGCACAGTTTCAAACACAGTTTGAAATGTGCTCAGGCATCACCACCTAGATATATCATGAGCTGAAACAGAGCTTAGTTAAATCTTTTTAGCACAGACATTTCTGTTTATACTTCCAATGCACAAGCAGAGGTCTGCACGTGTGTGTGAGCAAATGTGCACAGAGCTCTCTTCTGGCTTGTGAGTACAGTAATAAATGAGGGTAAACCAGGTTTTGCCAATTGCACTTTGATAATGTTGTCATCCCTCACAGATCACGGGATAGAGGTGATGTGAAACATGATTCAAACTTTGCAATAAGGACACACACCTCTAAAAATTATACTGTTCCATTTATGAAACCACATCTATTAGAAAACACTGTTAGTACTAGCAAATGTTTTGTCACAGAATAATTGATCAGATTTGGTATTGTACAGTCTGCGCAAATCTTAGTTAATTTCTATCCATATACAATGTAACTATTTAATCACATTTTCCTTGCACATCAATTTCAGTGCTTGTTTGTGAAGGTTATTAATTGGTCAAATTGCAGCAAAGGAGTGATACGTGTTAGCAAAATGAACTGTGCTGCTGATAGAGATGTTGTTGGTTATTTTCCAAGCAACACAGGTGCACCAGAAAGAGAAACAGTGTAAGTCTCCAGTACGCAGAAGAACTGATGTGCAACAGCAGGCCATTTAGCTGCTCAAGCCTGTTTTTCCATTCAATTAGTCACTGTAATTGTTGATCTGTATCCTAACACCACCTAATTCACCTTAGCTCTTGAACCTTTAATACCTTTGCCTGACAAAATAATATTAATCTCTGTTTTGAAATTGTCAATTGGCGTAGTCGCAACAACATTTTGGGGAGGTGAGTTCCAGGTTTCCACTACCCTCCTGCAGGATGCATACATCTTACAGACTCTTGCAGGAGATGTTCTCTACATGGGAAATGCGCTGGAGCAGAGGGCAGATTGCTCAAACAAGCATTACAATTACAGATACTGTGAAATGTCTCTTCTTCCTATACACACATAGATATGAGCATTTTAAGCATCTTCCATTCCATCTCTTGAACCCTGTAAAGACATTCAAGCTTTTGTAAAATAAGTTTTTGAACGGAGGCCACTGACCCTCTTGGGTTCTGGCCACACATTGATCTAGATCAGTGTTTTCTAACTTTTTTCCCCACTTTTACCAACTTGCTGACCTATGGGAACCACGCCACGTTCACTCATCCAGTGTATCCTGAGTCAAGGCAATGTTTGGGACACTAAAGTTTTCTTGCCCCGGGCAAGGGAGGGAAGGAAAATCAACTAGTTGTCCTGTTCATAATCACTATTCAGTAGCCCCTGGTGCAGTGAATTTATCTCAGCATTGAGTGTGGACAGGATCAGACATGTACAGCTGTAACCGATGTCCTCCCAGCTATGAAAATTCACTTTCCAGGGCCACACATGAGAGATATTAAGAAGAACAAGGAACAAAGAAAATTACACCAAGGAACAGGCCCTTTCGCCCTCCAAGCCTGCACCAACCATCTGAACTAAAAACCCCTATCCTTCCAGGGACCATATCCCTCTATTCCCATCCTATTTATGTATTTGTCAAGACGCCCCTTAAAAGTCACTATCGTATCTGCTTCGACTACCTCCCCCAGTAGAGAGTTCCAGGCTCCCACCACCCTCTGTGTAAAAAGCCTGCCTCACATATCTCCTTTGAACCTTGCCCCTCGCACCTTAAACCTCTGCCCCCCAGTAATTGACTCTTCCACCCTGGGAAAAAGCTTCTTACTATCCACTCTGTCCATGCCCCTCATAAATTTGTAGACTTCTATCAGGTCACCCCTCAACCTCCGTCGTTCCAACCTCTCCTCATAGCTAATGCCCTCCATACATCCAGGTAAATCTTTTCTGCACCCTTTCCTAAGCCTCCATTTCCTTCTGGTAGTGTGGCGAGCAGAATTGAACACTATATTCCAAGTGCGGCCTGACAAAGGTTCTATAAAGCTGCAACATGACTTGCCAATTTTTAAACTCAATGCCCCGGCCAATGAAGGCAAGCATGCTGTATGCCTTCTTGACTACCTTCTCCAGCTGTGTTGCCACTTTCAGTGACCTGTGTACCTGTACACCCAGATCCTTCTGCCTCTTAAGGGTTCTGCCATATTTCCCATCTGTATTAGACCTTCCAAAATGCATTACCTCACATTTGTCTGGATTAAAGTCCATCTGCCATCTCTCCACCCAAGTCCCCAAATGATCTAAATCCTGCTGTATCCTCTGACAGTCCTCATCGCTATCCACAAACCCACCAACCTGTGTGTCATCTGCAAAATTACTAATCAGACCAGTTACATTTTCCTTCAAATCATTTATATATGCTACAAACAGCAAAGTCCCAACACTGATCCCTGAGGAACGCCACGAGTCATGCACCCTTCCATTGCTACTCTCTGCCTTCTATGACTGAGTCAGATCTGTATCTATCTTGCCAACTCACCTGCAATCCTATGCAACTTCACCTTCTGTACCAGTCTGCCATGAGGGACCTTGTCAAAAGCCTTACTGAAGTCCATGTCAACAACAACCACTGCCCTACCCTCATCAATAATCTTTGTCACTTCCTCGAAAGACTCGATTAAATTAGTGAAACATGATCTCCCCTTCACAAAACCATGTGTCTCTTGCTAATACGCCCACTTATTACCAAGTGGGAGTAAATCCTGTCTCAAAGAATCCTCCCCAATAATTTCCCTATCACTGACGTAAAGCTCACCGGCTTGTAATTGCCTGGATTATCCTTGCTACCCTTCTTAAACAAAGAATCAACTTTGGCTATTCTCCAATCCTCAGACCTCCCCTGTAGCCAGTGAGGATACAAAGATTTCTCTCAAGGCCCCAGTAATTACCTCCCTTGCCTCTCTCAGTATTCTGGGGTAGATCCCATCAGGCCCTGGGGACTTGTTGACATTAATGTTTTTAAAGATCCCCAATACCTCCTCCTTTTTGCTCTCAACATGACCCAAACTATCTACACACCCTTCCCCAGACTCATCATCCACCAAGTCCTTCTCTTTGGTGAATACTTACGCAAAATACTCATTTAATACCTCGCCCATTTCCTCTGGCTCCACGCATAGATTCTCTCCCCTGTCCTTGAGTGGGCCAACCCTCTCCCTGGCTACCCTTTTGCTCTTTAAATATGTATAAAAAGCCTTGGGATTTCCTGAATCCTGCTGGCCAATGACTTTCCGTGACCCCTTTTAGCCCTTCTGACTCCTTGCTCCACCTTAATGAATCATTTATCCTTGGGGGAAGGACATTTCGTTCAATGATTGGCCTATTTTCACTGAGTCCTCTCTGTCCTGGTCTCTGAGTACTAACATCGTCCCATGTAAAACGAATGAAGAAAAATAACAGATGAAGAATCCCAGGAAGCAGAGGACAGCTTCTTGGAAGGTATTTTCTTCATTAAGGATTTGGTTGCTTTGCCCAACACTTCCAGCCCCATGATAACAACCTTGGCTTTACCCGTCAACCCGTGCACCCGTCAGGACCCTGTTACCAATCCCCACCCCCGGCTCAAGCTGGAACATGAGAACATCCGCCATTTCAAAATCAAAGATTCAGGTCACCAGCAAGCTACACCCGATGTTCCTTTCCCCACACCAGCCTAGGTTTTACAATCTTCAGATTTTCACAAAGCACCTCAAGAGCAGCTCCACACTCCCGTGGTTGAGAACATTCTGTCCAATGCCAACCAACAGCTCCATCATTTCCCATCATCAATATGCGGGGGACTTGTGCACAGAGTTTGCACTGTCCCCTAATGACATGGTCAGTGTATATTGCCCCTTCGGAATCGCTTTTCAGAAGACTTCCCAAATGTATAGAACAAAGCTCATTCAAAGCCCTGAAAAGGAAGCATGTTGTGGAAATGTTGCTTTATTCCAATGTGCTGCAAGAGAAGCATGTTAAAGCAAACTGCGAATGACAGAATAAGTTGCTCACCGTCAGGCAAACCCACGGCTCGTGAGGGTCCACAGATGTTGGCAAGAGAACAGATTTTGAATGCAGCTTTCGAGTGGCAGCTATAGCTGGCCCTGCCAGTCACTGAGAGAAATGGTTTGGGCCTGTCGGGTGGCTTGATTCAAGAGCGCGAGCGTAGGGGTGCCTGCGGCTGGGGCACACTTACTGTCCTGTCCAAGTGTGTGTCCCGGGTAGCTGGGGGAACATCTTGTCTCTTTGCGGAGAAAATCATGCAGCTGCAAATACCAAAACTCATTCCCTTTCGGGAGTTGGATCTTCTCCGATAGTTCTCCCAGGGTCACTAATCTATGGTCCACGTACATGTCCTTTGCCCTCAAGGCCCCTCTGCCCTCCTCCATGTCCTAAATGTGGCGTCTATTCTAGCTTATTCTGAACTTATTGTTGTAAATGGGGGCCTCTATAGACATAACACCAAGTTTGAGGTGGTGCCTGAACTGGTTCCAGGTCTTTAATATGGCCACTACCACCGTGTTCCTCGAGCACGTGTGTGGGAAGGCCGAGAGTGAGGCGATGGCCAGCACTCAAGAGACGTCCCCATTCAGGAGGTCTCCTCTATTTAGACCCAGTCCGCCCCTGGCTCCTTCAATCACCCCCTCACTCGCTCTGCATTTGCTGCCCAGTGGTAGAATAGGTTTGGCAGGGCCAGGCCTTTCGCGTGTCATCTTCTCTGCAATAAGGCTTTTCGTATTCTTGGACCTTTCCCCTCCAGACAAAGGTCATGATTAGTTTATCAACCCTTGTGAAGAAAGATTTGGCGATATAGATCGTGAACAATCTGAATATCAAGAGGAACCTGGGCAACATGGTCATATTAATCATCTGAACCCTTCCCGCTAGCGAGAGTGGGAGTGAGTCTCATCTTTGCAGGTCCCTCTTCACCTCCTCCACCAGGCTGGAGAGGTTCCACTTGTGGAGACTCGTCCAGTTGTGAACTACCTATATCCCAGGTACCTGAACTTGGTTTGGATCATCTTAAATGGTAGTTCCTCCAGCTCCATTTCACCGGGAAGAGTTTGCTCTTCCCCAGGTTGAGTTTGTAACCTGAGAAGGCACCAAACTCTCGAAGGAGTTCCGTAGAGGAGCAGATTATCTGCTCTCCAAATGCCGGACCACCACTCTGCTGATCTGAGGGCAATTGCCAGTGGCTCGATAAAGAACGGGAGCAGGGATAAAGGGCAACCCTGCCTCATTCCCTTGTGCAGCTGAAAGTGATAATAATAATCACTTATTGTCACAAATAGGCTTCAATGAAGTTACTGTGAAAAGCCCCGAGTCGCCACATTCCGGTGCCTGTTCGGGGAGGCCGGTACGGGAATTGAACCCGCGCTGCTGGCCTTGTTCTGCATTACAAGCCAGCTGTTTAGCCCACTGAGCTAAACCAGCCCCCAGTTGGAGCTGGTTGCATTCGTCCGCATGCTCGTCATGGGAGCACTGAATAGGAGTTTCACGCACGTGGTGAACACTGCTCCAAACCCAAACCGCTCAAGCACCTCTATGAGGTACCTCCATTCTACTCAATTGAAGGCTTTCTCATTATCCAGGGAGAATGGTGTCCTCCCCCGATGGGGTCATTATTACATTCAACAGGTGTCTGATGTTCCCTGCTAGCTGTCTGCCCTTAAACCCGGCCTGATCTTCCACGATCAGTTCTGGCAGGCAGCTCTTCAGGCATCTCACCAGTGCTTTTGCCAGGACTTTACTGTCAAGTGTTTAAGAGAGATTAGCTCCATGCAGGTGGGGACGGCGCCGGGATCAGACGGGTTCCCGGCGGACTTCTCCAAAAAATTTGCGACGGCACTGGCCCCGCACCTGCGGGAGATGTTCACAGACTCGCTAGCTAAGGGCACACTGCCACCCACGTTAGCACAGGCCTCAATCTCACTGATACCTAAGAAAGACAAAGACCCAACGGAATGTGGGTCATACAGACCCATCTCACTGCTGAACGCAGATGCCAAAATACTGGCCAAAATCCTAGCCAAAAGGCTTGAAGACTGCGTACCAGAGGTGGTCGCAGAGGACCAGATGGGCTTTGTCAAAGGTAGACAGCTTACCTCGAACATCAGGCGCCTGCTGAACGTGATAATGACCCCATCCGGGGAGAGAACACCAGAGGTGATCGTCTCCCTAGATGCAGAAAAGGCCTTCGACAGAGTCGAATGGAAATACCTCATAGAGGTACTGGAGCGGTTCGGGCTTGGAACAGGATTCACCTCCTGGGTAAAACTGCTGTACAACGCTCCCATGGTGAGCGTACGGACCAACAACACCAACTCCCGATACTTCCAGCTGCACAGGGGCACCAGACAAGGATGCCCACTGTCCCCGCTGCTATTCACCCTTGCGATCGAACCATTAGGAATTGCGCTCAGAGCAGCAAAGAGCTGGAGGGGGATCCGAAGGGGAGGCAGAGAGCACAGAGTCTCACTCTATGCAGATGGCCTGCTCCTCTACATTTCGGACCCACAAAGCAGCATGGACGGAATCATCGCGCTCCTGAAAGAATTTGGCGCCTTCTCAGGCTACAAACTCAACATGAGCAAAAGCGAGATCTTCCCGGTACACCCACAAGTAGGGGGGGCAGCACTAACGGGACTGCTGTTTAAACAAGCCGACACAAATTCCGCTACCTGGGGATCCAAATAGCCCACGACTGGAAAGGGATCCACAAATGGAACCTTACCAGTCTGACAGAGGAAGTAAAAAAGGACCTGCAAAGATGGAACACACTCCCACTCGTGAGTCCAGACGATCAAAATGAACGTACTGCCCAGGTGCCTCTTCCTATTCAGAGCCACCCCGATCTACATCCACAAGGCCTTTTTCAAAGAACTAGGCAAACTAATCATGGCGTTCGTATGGAGGGGGGGGGAGAATGCTAGGATCCCAAAGAAGGTCCTACAAAGAACAAAATCCAGGCCAGGGGGTGGGGGGGGGGGGGGGGGCTAGCCCTACCAAACCTACAATTCTGCCACTGGGCGGCGACGGCCGAGCGAATAAGGGGATGGATCAAGGAGCCAGAAACCGAGTGGGTGCGCGCGGAAGAGGCCTCCTGCATGGGGACCTCCCTCCGGGCCCTTGCCACGGCAGCACTCCCATCCCCAACCCCACCCAAAAAACACTCCAGCAGCCCGGTGGTGATAGCCACCCTCCAATCCTGGAACCAGCTATGGCAGCAATTTGGCCTGACCAGAATGTCGGACAAAGTTCCCATCTGCAACAACCATAGGTTCACACCAGCACTGACTGATGCCACCTTCAAAAAGTGGCGGCAGGACGGAGGGACACTGACAGTCAGGAACCTATACATGGATGACAGGATTGCAATACTGGACAAACTGACAGAGAAATTCCAGCCAGCCAGGGGGAACGAGCGAAGGTACCTTCAACTCAAAAACTTCCTACGAAAGGTGACAAGGACGTACCCACAACCGCTACGACAGACATTACTGGAAGAGTTACTGGACGCAGGCATCCGAGATAAAGGGAACTGTAGCGACATGTATGACTGACTGGTCGAAAGGGCCGACACCGTACTGGATGCAACAAGAATGAAGTGGGAGGAGGACCTGGGGATTGAAATAGGGTGGGGACTCTGGAGTGAAGCACTGCATAGGGTCAACTCCACCTCCGCGTGCGCAAGGCTCAGCCTGATGCAACTAAAAGTGGTACATAGAGCCCACTTAACAAGAACCCGTATGAGTAGGTTCTTCCCGGAGGTGGAGGATAGATGTGAACGGTGCCAAGGAGGCCGGGCCAACCACGCCCACATGTTCTGGTCTTGCCCCAGACTTGCGGGGTACTGGACAGCCTTCTTCGAGGCATTGTCCAAAGTGGTGGGGATGAGGGTGGAGCCATGCCCGAAAGTGGCGGTCTTCGGGGTTTCAGGCCAGCCAGATCTATTCCTGGGGAGGAGGGCGGACGCCCTTGCCTTTGCCTCGCTGATCGCCCGCCGTAGAATCCTGTTCGGCTGGTGGTCAGCAGCACCACCCAAAGCTGCAGACTGGCTGTCCGACCTCTCGGAATCTTTCCAAATGGAGAAAATCAAATTCACCATCCGAGGGTCGGACGACGGCTTCCACAGAACGTGGGAGCTATTCACCCAATTGTTCCGGGACCTGTTTGTGGCCAACGAACAAGCAGAAGAATAGCCAGGTAGCCAAGAATCAGGGGAAAGTAGCCAAGGCATGAGAGGGAGAGATAGACCGGGGGAGGGGGGGACAGCTAAACCTAAGAGGAAAGAAAGGCGAACCACATAATACCTTACCAGTTATTTTATTTTATTTTTTATTTCTTTTTTATTTTTAAAATTTTTTTCTTGGTATGTTTGTGTGTGCTCTTCTCTTCTATATATATATATATCTTATTCTGTGTACATAACGGTAAATATACTTTGTTCAAAAACCCAATGAAAAACATTTATTTTTAAAAAAGTGTTGAAGAGAGATGGGTTTGTATGCCCCACACTCTCATCGGGTCCTTGTCTTTTTTGGGGATCAGTGACATCGAGGCATGTGACAGTATGGGCAGCAGGGCCCCCTTTGACAGTGAGTCTGCAGGGAACCCATCTGGCCCCGCTGCCTTCCCTGACTACATGGAATTAATGCATTTCATGATCTCATCTAGCCCGATGGTTTAGGATATTTTTGTACAGAATTCCTTATTGATGAGGAGGGCGGTGTCCGGCCTCCATGGGGGGCATTGGGTCCAGCCCTTCTGTAACCTCATGTCCATGTACTACAGAGTGTAGTCAGACATAATGATGGCGGAGGATTCTGCACTTACTACCCCTGGAAGCACCATTTTCCCTGCAATGAAAAAGGGTATACAAGAGTAGGCCTTGTGCAAGTGGGAGAAGAAGGAGAATTATTTTTCCCTCGGGTTATTGAACCTCCATGGGTCCACCCCCCCCCACCCCCCCACACCATCTGCCCCATAACCCTCCCCCCCCCCCCATGATGAGTCTGTTGGTGTCTAGGTGAGGGATTTCGGCCATAAGTTTCTTGAAGAACCCCGCATTATGCCAGTTTGGGGTGCATATTTTTACCAGAACTACTGGGGCCCCTTCCAGGATCCCGCTAACCATATCGATTCGCCCCCACCCTGGACTCTGGATCGTTCCACCGGCCCACTGAGGCCTCTCACATTCCATGTAGCTGTCCTAATGGGGGCGTTCTGCCCCTCCCCTCCTGGGGGGTCAGCCATACTCACCCTGTGGGCCTGGCCCTGTTCATCCGGGACTGTCCTCGCTCTTTGTCTGTTCAAGATGGCCGCTGCCTACTTCCTCATTTTTGCCGTCTCCATGTGTGACATGTTGTAACCAGCACTCTACGCTCCCCCCACTCTGCCCACCCCCTGCTTCCTCCCTGGCCCCCTCTATCCATGTGCTCTCCCCTCCTTGTCTCCCTCCCCCTCCTTTGACTCTACCCTCCAATCAGTCCCCCGTTTTCTCCCTTCTTGCTCTTTGTTTCCCCATATAATCTGTTTTTCCTCTCCACCCCCTGCCAGGTGCTCCCTCCCACCCAGGAGTTGTGTCGCGGTCTCCTCCTTTGCTGTACCTTCATACACCAGCCTGTTCGCTAGTGTAGTGGCTCCCCATAATGCTAAAATTCCCCACCGTCTAATTCTCTCCCCCCTCCGCACCCCCACACGTGGTTACCCCTGAGCTCTTGAGTCTTTAAAGCGCAAGCTACTGCTGTTTACCCAGTTCATTTTTCTGTACAAACGTGTTGGCCTCCTCCGGGGCATTGAAATAGTACTCCTTGCCCTGATAGGTGACCCATAGCTTGGTGGGGTAGAGCATGCCAAATCGCACCTTCCTTTTATACAGTGCGGATCTGGTGCTGTTAAATTCTACCCGTCGTTTGGTCAGGTTATCATAGAATTTACAGTGCAGAAGGAGGCCATTCGGCCCATTGAGTCTGCACCAGCTCTTGGAAAGAGCACCCTACCCAAGATCAACACCTCCACCCTATCCCCATAACCCAGTAACCCCACCCAACACTAAGCGCAATTTTGGACACTAAGTGCAATTTATCATGGCCAATCCACCTAACCTGCACATCTTTGGACTGTGGGAGGAAACCGGAGCACCCGGAGGAAACCCACGCACACACGGGGAGGATGTGCAGACTCCGCACAGACAGTGACCCAAGCCGGAATCGAACCTGGGACCCTGGAGCTGTGAAGCAATTGTGCTATCCACAATGCTACCGTGCTGCTCCAATGTCCTGGTACCAGCGGAGAGACTGTCCTTCCCACTTGCAGACTTTTGTGCTTTTCGCCCATCTCTTATTCAGTTATCTGTGGAGCTTCACAATTATTGCCTGCAGTGGTTCCCTAGCCTTGAGCCATTGCCGTAGCGACCTGTGAGCACGGTCCACCTTCAGGGGCTTGGCGAAGCGCTCCTCCCCAACCAGTTTCCCAGCATCACTGCTACATACTCCATGGGGTTTCCTCCCCTCCATGCCCTCTGGTAGCCCCACAATCCACAGGTGTTGCCCTTTCTATGTCCTGACCAGCTTCATCACCTCGGCTTTGATGCCGTGATCCAATCACCCTGATCCATGGTGGCTCCCTCGAGATCTCACGTTGTTACCTCTTGGGCTGCAAGCCTCCACTCCATTTTGCCCATAGCATCCTTCATGGGGGCTGTCACGGCCTCCACTGCCACCCACGGCTGCCATGAGGCCCTCCTTCATTGCCTCCCTGTGTTTCTGGAGCTCGGAGGTGATGAAACTCATCATTTTTTCCAACAGCACCTGGGTCTTCGCTGGGAATTCAGTGGGGTTGACCGTCGCTGGTTCAATGTCGCCGCGCAGGCTTCCCTGTTCCAAGGCCGAGGTTTCTCTCTCTCACTTTTGTTAATTTTCCGGCCAGGTTTCTGGTTCCTTGGCATGTTGGTTAACACGGCGGTTGCGGGGTTCATTAAACTGGAGCAGATAAAGTTTGCCCTGAGAGGATCGGCTCAAGGGTTCACCAGGCGGTGGCAGCCATTTCTCGACTAACTAGGGGAACGTTAGAGGGAAGACAGATGACCAGCAGCAGCAACCCGGGGGGGGGGGGGGTTAGTTTAGGTCAAAGATCAAGGGGTTTTGGTACTTGTGTATTGTTTAAAATTTCTGTATTGTTATTGTTGCGTTTGCTTTGTAAGAGGGGAAAAATTGTTGTTTGGGAAAAAATTTTCAATAAAACATTTATAAAAAAAAACACTGCGGTTGATGGTGGCGTTGGTTTAGGAGATTTTCTGTCCTTTTAGTGCCCGTTTGCTGGGGTTAAAGGGCCTTAACTGAAGTTCTTAGATGAGAGATACCTTTTTTTATGAAAAAGATTTTATTCTGGTTTTTCATTTTATACAATATAAAATGAACAAGTCTGTGCAGACAAGATACATTTTACAAAAGCCAAATTTTGGAGATGACCCCCAAGACTCTACCCCTGTCATGTGAGAGTACCTTTCAGAAATGAGTGTTGAAGAAATGTACCTTTAAGAAATGGGTGTTTATCAGTGATGTCAGAGTGGCAACATTCACACTTGACCTTCCGCTCTGGGAAGGACCTGTTCATTCGGGTTCTGGTTAGGAACGCTCTGTGCACCACTTTGAACTAGCCTTGCGCAGGAGGAGGTAGAGTTGGTCCTGCTCAGTGTTTTGCTCCAGAGTCCCCACCCCACCTCCATCCCTAGTTCGTCCTCCCATTTCTGTCTTGCTCCATCTAATGGTGTCCTCGCCCCTTCTAACAGTCATCTGTAAATGTCGCCATAGTTTCCCTTCTCCATTCCGCCCCCCTCCAGCAGTTCCTCCTGCATTGTGTCTCTTGGGGCCCTAGGGTACCTCGTCGTCTCCTTGTGGAGAAAGTTTTTGATTTGTAAATGTCGGAGTTCCTGTCCGTTCGGTAGTTCAAGTCCCTCCGTCAGCCCGTCCAGGGTTGCGAGTCTGTCCCCCGTGTAAAAGTCCCTGACCGCTAGCGTCCTCCCTTCCTGTCTCCACTTCTTAAAAGTGGCGTCTACCATGGCTGGTGGGAATTTGTGGGTACCACAGATGGGGGCCATGGTGGACATCTCAGTTCAGCCGAAATGTTGTCTCATCTGGTTCCAAGATTTTAACGTGACCACCACCACCGGGCTGAATGTATACTTCGCCGGGGGGGTGGGGGTGGGAGCGCTGCCAATGCGAGGGCTCAGAGTGTTGTTCTCATATAGGTGGATTCCTCCATCCTTACACATTCCTTGCTTGGTTCCCTTACCCATTCCCTCACTCTCTCGGCTGTGATTGCCCAGTGGTAGTATTGCAGGTTCGGAAGTGCCAGGCTGTCCATGTTTCTTCTCCTTTGCAGTATATTTTTTGGGATTCTTGGATCTTTCCCCCCCCCCCCAACACAAACGCCATGATCATTTTATCTATTCCTTGGAAAAAGCCTTTGGGGTTGAAGATCGGTATGGATCTAAACAGGAAGCGGAACCTTGGCAGTACGTTCATCTTGATCGTCTGCACCCTCCCCACCAGGGAGAGCGGGAGTGTATCCAATCTCTGCCGGTCCTTTTTAACTTCCTCCGCTAGACGAGTCAGATTCCACTTGTAGATCACTGTCTAGTCGTGGGCTATCTGGATCCCCCGGTAGTGGAATTTGTTTTGGGCTAGTTTGAATGGTAGACCCTCCAGCTCTGTTGTTCCCCAATCTGGTTCGCCAGGAATACCTCGCTCTTGCCCAGGTTGAGTTTGTAGCCCGAGAAGACCCCAAACTTCCAAAAGCCTCATGATTTCCTTCAAGCCGTTTCATGGGTCTGAGATGTAGAGCAGCAGGTCATCCCCACAGAGTGAAACTCTGTACTCTCTGCCTCCTCTTAGGATGCCCTTCCAGCCTTTTACATCTCACAGAGCGGTCATCAGGGATTCAATTGCCATGCTGAACAGGAGCGGGGACAGTGGGCATGCCTGTCTCGTGCCTCTGTGCAACTGGAAGTATTCAGAGCTTGTGATGTTGGTCCGAACCATCACCTTGGGGCATTGTACAAGAGTTTCACCCACGAGGTGAACCCCGTCTCTAGCCCAAACCGCTCCAGTACCTCTATGAGGTACTTTCATTCGACTCTGTTGAAGGCCTTTACTGCAACCAGGGAGACGATCACCTCTGGTGTTCTCTCCCGAGGTGTGGTTAACATCACATTCAGCAGCCGTCTGATGTTCGCAGTTAGCTGGCTATCCTTGACAAAGCCCGTCTGGTCCTCTGCGGCATCTTCTGATACGAATACAGTTCTTGGTCAGGATTTTCGCGAGGATTTTATCATCTACGTTAAGCAGTGAAATGGGTCTGTATGATCCACATTCCGTCGGGTCTTTGTGTTTCTTGGGTATCAGCAATACGGTGGTCTGACTTAGTGCTGGAGGCAAAGTGCCCCTTGCTAGTGAGTGTGCGAACATCTCCCGCAGATGCGGGACCGTAGGCTGGTGCAAATTTTTTATAGAGGTCCGCCGGGGCTGCATAGAGCTGATGCTCTCCGTGACCTCTCCCAGTCCTATTGGTGCTTCCAGCTCCCTTCGTCTGTCGTCCCCCACGACTGGCATGTCCAGTCCATCGAGGAACAGTTTCATCCTCGAGTCCCCGTCGGGGGGCTCAGACGTGTACAGTCCCTGGTAGAAGGCCTCAAATGCTTGGTTGACCTTTTTTGGTTTGGCTACCTGTCTGCCTCTGCTGTCTTTTACCTGCGCTATTTCCCTCGTGGCTGCCTGCTTACTCAGCTGGTGAGCCAGCAGGCGGCTAGCCTTCTCTCCATGTTCATAAATTGTCCCCTGTGTCTGGCGGAGTTGGCTCACTGCTATCCTGGTAGATAACAGGTTAAAGTCCATTTGTAACTTTTTCCTCTCTGCCAGAGGCTCTATGGTCAGGGCCTTGGAGTACTTTCTGTCAACCTCCAGAATGGAGTTGATCAGTTGTTGCCTAGCCGCCCTCTCTTCCCTATCTTTAGATGCTTTGTAGGCTATAATCTCTTCCCTAATTACCGCTTCAGTGCCGCCCAGAACTTTGAAGGTGAGACTTCCCCATTCTGGTTGTTCGTAACGTACTCCCCTATGGCCTGTGATGTTTTCTGGCAGAAGACGTTGTCGGCCAAAAGGTCCATGTCCAACCTCCATGCGGGGCGTTGGGCACGGTCTGTCTCCAACCTCACATCCATGCAATGTGGAGCATGGTCAGAGATGACTATCGCGGAGTATTCTGCTCTAACTATTTCTGGAAGCACCAATTTCCCCACTGCAAATAGGTCAATATGTGTGGACACCTTGTGCACCGGTGAACAGAATGAGAATTCCTTCTCATCGGGATGTAGGAACCGCCATTGGGCCACTGCCCCATCTGCTCCATGAATGCTGCCAATTCCCTGGCCATGTCTGTCTTTTTCCCCAATTTGAAGTTTGATCGGTCTGTCAATGGGTCCTGTATACAGTTAAACTCCCATCACATGATCAGTCAGTGTGTGTCGATATCGAGGATGTCCAGCATGGTCTTCGTTATGAAATCCGTGTCGTCCCAGTTGAACGGATACACGTTCACCAGGACTACCAGTGCCCCAACAAGGACACTGCTGACCATGGCATACCGTACACCTGGGTCGGTGACCATCCTTGTCGCCGTAAAAGTCGTCCCCTTACTAATCAGTGTAGCTACCCTCCTAGCCCTCATCCTGTGTCATGAATAGTATGTCTGTCCCACCCAGTACTTCCTTACCCGCATTCGGTCCATCTCCTTCAGGTACATCTCTTGGAAGAAGACTATGCTTCGGGGCTTTTCACAGTAACTTCATTGTAGTGGTAATGTAAGCCTACTTGTGACAATAAATATTATTAATTAATTATATGGGCTTTCAAACTTCTCAAATGGGCAAAGACTCTGGGTCTTTTCACTGGGCCGTTAAGTCCCCTAACGTTCCAGGTGACTATCCTGATGGGATGTTTCTGTCCCCCCACTTCCTGCGGGATCAACCATACTTACCTGGATGGATGCGTTCCCGCACTCCGGGTTTTCCCTTTATTAGGGGGCTATCCAAAATGGCCAAAGGTTGCCATTCTCACCATGAGGCTGGCCCCCTGCGCTCCGGGGTTTCCTTTTGTCTAGGGGGCACCCAACATGGCTACCAACTATGTGTACACCATGTCGGTGTGCCCCTGCACTTCGGGGTCTCCCTTTGTTTAGGGACTCTCCAAAGTGGCTGCTTGTAGCGCCATCTTGTTCCGTCAATTTGCACCTTGCATGCTGAAGCCAATCTGAGACCCATCTCTTTCTTTTCCTTGTGTTCCCCATGTGTTTCCTCATCCATCCTCTGTCCCCCTGCTACTCCGTCCCTCACCATGTCTCCCCTACCCATCTCCCCCCTTACATTCCCCATCCCTGCCCCTGTGGTCATAGAATCATAGAATCATAGAAGTTTACAGCATGGAAACAGGCCCTTCGGCCCAACCAGTCCATGCCGCCCAGTTTATACCATTAAGCTAGTCCCAGTTGCCCGCACTTGGCCCATAACCCTCTATACCCATCTTACCCATGTAACTATCTAAATGCTTTTTAAAAGACACAATTGTACCCGCCTCTACTACTACCTCTGGCAGCACATTCCAGACACTCACTACCCTCTGAGTGAAGAAATTGCCCCTCTGGGCCCTTCTGAATCTCTCCCCTCTCACCTTAAACCTATGCCCTCTAGTTTTAGACTCCCCTACCTTTGGGAAAAGATGTTGACTATCTACCTTATCTATGCCCCTCATTATTTTATAGACCACTATAAGATCACCCCTAAGCCTCCTACGCTCCAGGGAAAAAAGTCTCAGTCTATCCAGCCTCCCCTTATAACTCAAACCATCAAGTCCCGGTAACATCCTAGTAAATCTTTTCTGCACTCTTTCTAGTTTAATAATATCCTTTCTATAATAGGGTGACCAGAACTGCACACAGTATTCCAAGTGTGGCCGTACCAATGTCTTGTACAACTTCAACAAGACGTCCCAACTCCTGTATTCAACGTTCTGACCAATGAAACCAAGCATGCCGAATGCCTTCTTCACCACCCTGTCCACCTGCGACTCCACCTTCAAGGAGCTATGGACCTGTACTCCTAGATATCTTTGTTCTATAACTCTCCCCAATGCCATACCATTAACTGAGTAGGTCCTGGCCTGATTCGATCTGCCAAAATGCATCACCTCACATTTATCTAAATTAAACTCCATCTGCCATTCGTCGGCCCACTGGTCTAATTGATCAAGATCCCGTTGCAATCCTAGTTAACCTTCTTCACTATCCACTGTGCCACCAATCTTGGTGTCATCTGCAAACTTACTAACCATGCCTCCTAAATTCTCATCCAAATCATTAATATAAATCACAAATAACAGTGGACCCAGCACCGATCCCTGAGGCACACCACTGGTCACAGGCCTCCAGTTTGAAAAACAACCCTCTACAACCACCCTCTGTCTTCTGTCGTCCAGCCAATTTTGAATCCAATTGGCAACCTCACCCTGGATCCCGTGAGCTTTAACTTTCTGCAACAACCTACCATGCGGTACCTTGTCAAAGGCTTTGCTAAAGTCCATGTAGACAACGTCTACTGCACTGCCCTCATCTACCTTCTTGGTCACCCCCTCAAAAAACTCAATCAAATATGTGAGTCATGATTTTCCATGCACAAAGCCATGCTGACTGCCCCGAATCAGTCCTTGCCTCTCTAAATGCTTGTAGATCCTGTCTCTCAGAATACCTTCTAGCAACTTACCTACTACAGACGTTAGGCTCACCGGTCTGTAGTTCCCAGGCTTTTCCCTGCTGCCCTTCTTAAACAAGGGCACAACATTCGCTACTCTCCAATCTTCAGGCACCTCACCTGTGGCTGCCGATGATTCAAATATCTCTGTTAGGGGACCCGCAATTTCCTCCCTAGCCTCCCACAACATCCTGGGATACATTTCATCAGGTCCCGGGGATTTATCTATCTTGATGCACTTTAAGACTTCCAGCACCTCCTCCTCTGTAATATGCACACTTCTCAAGACATCACTATTTATTTCCCTTAGTTTCCTAACATCCATGCCTTTCTCCACCGTGAATACCGATGAGAAATATTCATTCAGGATCTCACCCAACTCTTGTGGCTCTGCACATAGATGTCCTTAAGAGGCCCTACTCTGTCCCTAGTTACTCTTTTTCCCTTTATGTATTTGTAGAAGCTCTTTGGATTCTCCTTTGCATTATTTGCCAAAGCAATTTCATGTCCCCTTTTTGCCCTCCTGATTTCCCTCTTAACTCTATTTCGACAATCTCTATACTCTTCAAGGGATCCACTTGATCCCAGTTGTTTATGTACGTCATATGCCTCCTTCTTCTTTTTGACCAGAGTCTCAATATCTCGAGTCATCCAGGGTTCCCTACTTCTACCAGCCTTGCCCTTCACTCTAAAGGGAATGTGCTTACCCTGAACCCTGGTTAACACATTTTTAAAAGCCTCCCATTTACCAGCCGTCCCTTTGCCTGCCAACAGTCTCCCCCAATCTACCTCTGCAAGTTCCTGTCTGATACCATCAAAATTGGCCTTGCCCCAATTAAGAATTTTAACTCTTGGGCCAGACCTATCATTCTCCATAGCTATCTTAAAACTAATGGAGTTATGGTCACTTGTCCCAAAGTGATCCCTCACTAACACTTCTGTCACTTGCCCTTCCTTATTTCCCAAGACGAGGTCAAGTTTTGTCCCCTCTCTAGTCGGTCCATCCACATACTGAATGAGAAATTCCTCCTGAATACACTCAACAAATTTCCCTCCATCCAAGCCCCTAATGCTATGGCTGTCCCAGTCAATGTTGGGAAAATTAAAGTCTCCTACTATTACCACCCTATTTTTCTTGCAGCTATCTGTAATCTCCTTACATATTTGCTCCTCAATTTCCCGCTGACTATTTGGGGGCCTGTCGTACAGTCCTATCAAGGTGATCTCTCCCTTCTTATTTTTCAGTTCCACCCATAGAGACTCAGTGGGCGAACCCTCGGATATGTCCCCTCTAAGTACTGCCGTGATGTTCTCCCTAATCAAAAACGCCACTCCCCCTCCTCTCTTACCTCCTGTTCTATCCTTTCTATAGCATCTGTACCCCGGAACATTGAGCTGCCAGTCCTGCCCCTCCCTTAGCCATGTTTCAGTCATAGCTATAATATCCCAGTCCCATGTGCCCATCCATGCCCTGAGTTCATCCGCTTTGCCCGTCAGGCCCCTTGCATTGAAATAAATGCAGTTTAATGTAGACTTTCCTTGCTCTCTGCCCTGCTTTCTCTGGTCATGCTTTACACACTCTCCCTTCCTGCCTTTTGTTTCCGTCCCCACTGACTTCCTACATCGGTGCCCATCCCCCTGCCACATTAGTTTAAACCCTCCCCAACTGCACTAGCAAACACACCCCCGAGAATATTGGTTCTGGTCCCACTCAGATGCAGACCGTCCGATTTGTACAGGTCCCACCTCCCCCAGAACCGGTTCCAATGTCCCAGGAATTTGAAACCCTCCCTCTTGCACCATTCTCAAGCCACGTATTCATCCTAGCTATCCTGTCATTCCTACTCTGACTATCACGTGGCACTGGTAGCAATCCTGAGATTACTACCTTTGAGGTCCTATTTTTTAGTTTAACTCCTAACTCCCTAAATTCAGCTTGTAGGACCTCATCCCGTTTTTTTACCTGTATCGTTGTTGCCTATATGCACCACGACAGCTGGCTGTTCACCCTCTCCCCCCAGAATGCCCTGCAGCCGCTCCGAGACATCCTTGACCCTTGCACCAGGGAGGCAACATACCAACCTGGATTCTCGTTTGCGTCCGCAGAAACACCTGTCTATTCCCCTTACAATTGAATCCCCTATCACTATAGCTCTGCCACTCTTTTTCCCGCCCTTCTGTGCAGCAGAGCCAGCCATGGTGCCATGAACCTGGCTGCTGCCACCTTCCCCTGGTGAGCCATCTCCCCCAACAGTTTCCAAAACGGTAAATCTGTTTTGGAGGGAGATGACCGCAGGGGATCCCTGCACTGCCTTCCTACTCTTCCTCTGTCTGTTGGTCACCCATTCCCTATCTGCCTCAGTAATTTTAATCTGCGTTGTGACCAACTCACTGAATGTGCTATCCACAACTTCCTCAGCATCGCGGATGCTCCAAAGTGAATCCATCCGCAGCTCCAGAGCCGTCAAGCGGTCTAACAGGAGCTGCAGTTGGACACACTTCTTGCAGATGAAGGAGTCAGGGACACCAGAAGGGTCCCTGAATTGCCACATCTCACAAGAGGAGCACGGGTCTGAGCTCTCGTGCCATGACTTAAACCTGAAGTTAAATTTGAACTACACTACACAGCTAAGAGAAAGTCAAAGAGAGAAAAGAAAAATCACTTACCAGTCACAAGCCAATCACTTACCTGCTGGCTGTGATGTAATTGCTCCCGAGACTCCCTCACAGGTCTGCTTCTCTGCACCTCCTTAAGATGAGCACCAAATTCCCTTAACTAGTTAATTAATTTACTTAATTAATTGTGGTTTTTTTTTTTGGAAACTCAACCCCAAACACCAAACTCCAAAAAACACAGCCCTCACTCACCTCTTACCCGAACTCAGCCTTACGCAAACTCAGATACACTCTGTTTGCTTCCAGCACTCCGTTTCTAAAGGCACTTCAGCCACACCTTTTGTATCCTTCTTGATTTACAGTCAGCCAATAGGCCTGCTCCCGGAACTGAACTCCCGAAACTAACGGCTGACCTGCAAGGTAAGGAACTTTTTAAACAGCACTTACCTCTCCCAGCAGCACTTGCTCCCTGTGGCCGCTCCCGGAAACTGAACTCCCGAAACTAACGGCTGACCAGCAAGGTAAGGAACTTTTTAAACAGCACTTACCTCTCCCAGCAGCACTTGCTCCCTGTGGCCACTCCCGGAAACTGAACTCCCGAAAACCCATCAGACACTCGCTCCCTGCTGGGAGGTGTGCAGTGCCCCCCCCCTTGCTTTTATACTTCTTGTGCTGGGTTTCCCTGCTAGTGTGGTGCCCACCCCCCCCCCCCCCCCATCTCCCCCACCACCCCTCCTGGGGCTGATCCTACCCCTTTTCCATGCCCGCCAAATATCTGTTCCCTCTGTCTCTGCCTCACACGCTCCTGCATTCCGCTGCCCTCACTCTTCCTTGTGGTCTGATCTTTCTGATGAAAGTGAGGCAGTACAGTCCCGCGCAAACATAATGGGGTCCATCACAGCTCTTTGTTCCCCTCTTTCCTCCTCTGTTTCACCCTCAGAGTTACCTTGCTTGCCCCTTGTCCAGGCTGTTTGCCTCTGCCGGGGTGTTGAAGTAGTGTTCCTTATTCTGGAACATGACACAGAGCCTGGCTGGGAACAGCATTCTAAATTTTACCCCGTTCCTGTACAGGGCCAATTTCACCTGGTTGAACTCGGCCCTGCGTTTTGCCAGGTCTGCCCCAGTGTTCTGATGGACCCGGATTCTATGTCCTTCACAGCTACTCGCCTTTGTCTATCTCGTCCTCTTTGTCCTCGCACGATCCTGATAACGGTGCAGTTTCGCAATTATCGCCCTTGGTTGCTCCCCCGCTTTGGGCTTCGGCCGGAGCGATCTGTGCACTCTGTCAATCTCCGGCAGTTTGGGGACTCCCAACTGGGTTACCCAGCATTTAGAACATAGAACATAGAACAATACAGCGCAGTACAGGCCCTTCGGCCCACGATGTTGCACCGAAACAAAAGCCATCTAACCTACACTATGCCATTATCATCCATATGTTTATCCAATAAACTTTTAAATGCCCTCAATGTTGGCGAGTTCACTACTGTAGCAGGTAGGGCATTCCATGGTCTCACTACTCTTTGCGTAAAGAACCTACCTCTGACCTCTGTCCTATATCTATTACCCCTCAGTTTAAAGTTATGTCCCCTCGTGCCAGCCATTTCCATCCGCGGGAGAAGGCTCTCACTGTCCATCCTATCCAACCGCCTGATCATTTTGTATGCCTCTATTAAGTCTCCTCTTAACCTTCTTCTCTCCAACAAAAACAACCTCAAGTCCATCAGCCTTTCCTCATAAGATTGTCCCTCCATACCAGGCAACATCCTGGTAAATCTCCTCTGCACCCGCTCCAAAGCCTCCACGTCCTTCCTATAATGCGGTGACCAGAACTGTACGCAATACTCCAAATGCGGCCGAACCAGAGTTCTGTACAGCTGCAACATGACCTCCCGACTCCGGAACTCAATCCCTCTACCAATAAAGGCCAACACTCCATAGGCCTTCTTCACAACCCTATCAACCTGGGTGGCAACTTTCAGGGATCTATGTACATGGACACCTAGATCCCTCTGCTCATCCACACTTTCAAGAACTTTACCATTAGCCAAATATTCCGCATTCCTGTTATTCCTTCCAAAGTGAATCACCTCACACTTCTCTACATTAAACTCCATTTGCCACCTCTCAGCCCAGCTCTGCAGCTTATCTATATCCCTCTGTAACCTGCTACATCCTTCCACACTATTGACAACACCACCGACTTTAGTATCGTCTGCAAATTTACTCACCCACCCTTCTGCGCCTTCCTCTAGGTCATTGATAAAAATGACAAACAGCAATGGCCCCAGAACAGATCCTTGTGGTACTCCACTTGTGACTGTACTCCATTCTGAACATTTCCCATCAACCACCACCCTCTGTCTTCTTTCAGCTAGCCAATTTCTGATCCACATCTCTAAATCACCCTCAATCCCCAGCCTCCGTATTTTCTGCAATAGCCTACCGTGGGGAACCTTATCAAACGCTTTGCTGAAATCCATATACACCACATCAACTGCTCTACCCTCGTCTACCTGTTCAGTCACCTTCTCAAAGAACTCAATAAGGTTTGTGAGGCATGACCTACCCTTCACAAAGCCATGCTGACTATCCCTGATCATATTATTCCTATCTAGATGATTATAAATCTTGTCTCTTATAATCCCCTCCAAGACTTTACCCACTACAGACGTGAGGCTCACCGGTCTATAGTTGCCGGGGTTGTCTCTGCTCCCCTTTTTGAACAAAGGGACCACATTCGCTGTCCTCCAGTCCTCTGGCACTATTCCTGTAGCCAATGATGACATAAAAATCAAAGCCAAAGGTCCAGCAATCTCTTCCCTGGCCTCCCAGAGAATCCTAGGATAAATCCCATCAGGTCCCGGGGACTTATCTAGTTTCAGCCTGTCCAGAATTGCCAACACCTCTTCCCTACGCACCTCAATGCCATCTATTCTATTAGCCTGCGGCTCAGCATTCTCCTCCACAACATTATCTTTTTCCTGAGTGAATACTGACGAAAAATATTCATTTAGTATCTCGCCTATCTCTTCAGACTCCACACACAATTTCCCATCCCTGTCCTTGACTGGTCCTACTCTTTCCCTAGTCATTCGCTTATTCCTGACATACCTATAGAAAGCTTTTGGGTTTTTCTTGATCCTTCCTGCCAAATACTTCTCATGTCCCCTCCTTGCTCGTCTTAGCTCTCTCTTTAGATCCTTCCTCGCTACCTTGTAACTATCCATCGCCCCAACTGAAACTTCACACCTCATCTTCACATAGGCCTCCTTCTTCCTCTTAACAAGAGATTCCACTTCCTTGGTAAACCACGGTTCCCTCGCTCGACGCATACCTCCCTGCCTGCCCGGTACATACTTATCAAGAACACGCAGTAGCTGATCCTAGAACAAGCCCCACTTATCCAGTGTGCCCAACACTTGCAGCCTACTTCTCCACCTTATCCCCCCCAAGTCACGTCTAATGGCATCATAATTGCCCTTCCCCCAGCTATAACTCTTGCCCTGCGGTGTATACTTATCCCTTTCCATCATTAACGTAAACGTCACCGAATTGTGGTCACTGTCCCCAAAGTGCTCTCCTACCTCCAAATCCAACACCTGGCCTGGTTCATTACCCAAAACCAAATCCAACGTGGCCTCGCCTCTTGTTGGCCTGTCAACATATTGTTTCAGAAACCCTCCTGCACACACTGTACAAAAAACAACCCATCTATTGTACTCGAACTATATCTTTTCCAGTCAATATTTGGAAAGGTAAAGTCTCCTCTTTGCAACACACTTGAGCCCCTTTGGCAGGCCCACAATCCGGATATTCTGGCGTCGGGACCTATTCTCCTGGTCCTCGACTTTCCCCTTCAAGCTCCCCTGGGTCGCCACCAACCTTTTGATCTCGGCCTCCAGATCGACAATCCTGTCGCTCCGGTCTGTTGACGCCTCCTCCATCTCGAGGATCGTTTTCCCCTGCGCTTCCACCTTCTTCCCCAATCCATCGATCGCTGTCTGCGTGGCGACCAACGCCTCTGTTACTGCCACCTTGACCGCCACCTGGATTTCCACCTTTATTGCCTCCCTCATCGCCATCAGTTCCTTCGTTAGGAACGTCTTTCAGACATCTCCAGGTGGGGGGATGAGGGCGGGAGGCTGCTGTTCGGGTCGTCGGTCTCTTTCTCCGGGGTGGGCGGGGTTTCTCGCCTTATGGGTCCTCCGACTCGTCCACTCACTGTTCATGGCTTTTCCCTCTGCTCCTGCCATCCCTGCAGCCTCGCGAGCTCCCATTTGCTGGTATGATGATTCTGTCCTTTCCCTTTCTTAATTGTGGGTGAGATGTGACCGAATTTTCAGGCTAATTTCATCCAGAAGTGCATATTTGGTTCTGGTCTGGAGGAGAGCCACTTGATGTGAATTTGTTCAGCACATCCCACTGTCATTTTATGTACTCTGGGATAACACAGGCTGCAACTGGGTGCAGCTTTAGCCAAAAGATACTCCAGATCTTGAAGTTAGTTCAATCTGATTTATTGAACCAGTAGCACAGCTAGCACAGTTCTCTGTGAGCTCGACTCTCTACTAACCTAAGTGTGGTTACTCTGTCTGACTGAACCAGACTAGCTCTTAGCCACGTGCTGGAGGTGTGATACTGTACATACACCCTGCCTCACTCTGTAGATGTTCATCAGTGGAAAGAGGCGGAGTGTGAGCACCTCGTGCCTTTTATAGTGAGACACCTCCCCTGAGTGTCCTGCCTGCTCATTGGTCATGTCCTGTACTCTGTGTTCATTAGCTGCCTGTCTGTATATCATTATCAGCATGTATGCATATCATGACATCTCCCCCCTTTTAAAAAATGTTTTGTTAGCACATGGGAACAAACTTACATGCGGTGGCATATCCTAACATATTTTACAAGCGGTGGCAGATGTGAACGCATTTACATGTGAAGACAGCTGTCTAATGTGAGAAAACAGAACATAGCAAACAAAACAAATGGTCATAAATCCAGTCTCTGGGGCTTGCGTCTGATCCTTGTCGACCGCCGGAGAGGTGGTGGTGGGGACGACGACGCCTTGACAGGCGGGATGGAAGCCTGACTGGTGGCCTTGTAGTTCGAGGTATCAGGAGGTGGCAAAACAACGGATGGAAACGGAGAAGAATGTGGTTGCGGGCAGGCAACTTTGCGCAGTGCCCGGCTGTTTCATTGCAAAACAGAACCATCAGCCAGACGCACAACATACGAGCGGGGCGCAGCCTGTCGAACAATGACAGCTGGAGCAGACCAGCCTCTATCCGGTATTTTGATCCCGACAGTGTATGCTGGGAATAACACGGGCAAATCAGTGGCATGAGCATCATAGCCCTGCTTTTGCTGGTTTCGGAGCTGCTGCACCTTCTGAAACACCAGTAGGTGATCATGGTTGGCAAGTGTATGGCTGGAAGTGTCGTCCGCAGGTCCCTGTTCATCAGGAGTTGAGCTGGCGACATGCCAGTGGACAGTGGGGTCGCCCTGTACGCAAGCAGCGTGAGGTGGATGTCAGAAGCAAAATCCGCGGCCTTGCAGATGAGCTGTTTCACAATGTGCACCCCTTTTTCAACCTTCCCATTGGACTGCGGATAGTGTGGGCTGGAAGTGACATGTTTGAAATGGTATGACTTGGCAAACATAGACCACTCATGGCTGTTGAAGCACGGGCCATTGTCACTCATGACAGTGAGTGGGATACCATGCCTGGAGAACATCTGCTCACAGGCCTTGATGACGGTCCGAGATGTGAGGTCTGAGAGCTTCACGACTTCATGGTAATTAGAGAAATAGTCAATAATCAACACTTGGTCACGACCATTCACATGAAAGAGGTCGATGCCAACCTTGGACCAAGGGGAGGTCTCAATTTCATGCTGCTGGAGCGTCTCCTTGCTCTGCGCTGGCTGGAAGCGTTGACAGGTCGCACAGTTGAGGACCATGTTCGAGATGTCCTGGCTAATACCGGGCCAGTAGACAGCCTGCCTGGCTCTGCGTCTGCATTTCTCGATGCCGAGATGTCCCTCATGGATTTGGCGGAGCACCAAGCTCTGGAGACTGAGTGGAATGACAATCCGGTCCAGCTTGAGGAGGATACCATCAATCACCATCAGATTGTCCTTTGCATTGTAAAATTGAGGGCACTGCCCTTTCTGCCAGCCATTGGCGAGGTGGTGCATGACACACTGCAAGAGGGTGTTTTGGCTGTCTCCTCGCGGATACGAACCACCTTCTCATCAGACGCCGGGAGGGTGCTAGCACACAGCTGCACCTGTGATTCAATCTGCCGGATGATTTCCAGCGGTTCACTAGGCAATGTGATGGAGCGGGACAACGCATCAACGATGATGAGCTCCTTGCCAGGCGTGTACACTAAGTCAAAGTCGTACCTTCTGAGTTTCAGGAGGATGCGCTGCAACTGAAGCGTCATGTCGTTCAGGCCAGTTTTGGGGTGAACTTGCCTGGAAAATTGACCATGCCCAGGAAGCGCAGCACTGCCTTCTTGTCTTCAGGGACCTTCATGGCTTCAATGGCCTTGACACGGCGGAATACCTGCTGAAGACGGGAAACGTGCTCTTCAGGGATCGTGGACCATATGATGATGTCGTCCACGTACACACGAACCACTTCAATGCCCTCCATCATCTTCTCCATGATGCGATAGGCGATCTCCGATCCCGAGACAATGCCAAACGGCATGCGATTATAGCAGTACCTGCCAAACGGTGTGTTGAAGGTGCAGAGCCTTCTGCTGGACTCATCCAGCTGGATTTGCCAGAATCCATGTGACGCATCTAACTTGGTGAAAAAACGTGCCTGTGCCATCTCACTGGTGAGTTCCTCCCGCTTCGGGATGGGGAAGTGTTCACGGATTATATTCTTATTGAGATCCTTGGGATCAATGCAGATGCGCAGGTCTCCCGAAGGCTTTCTAACACATACCATCGAGCTGACCCAGTCAGTCGGTTCGGTTACCTTGGAAATGATGGCCTGTTGCTGAAGATCCTTGAGCTGTGCCTTCAGGCGCTTCCTCAGCGGAGCTGGGACCCGGCGTGGTGCGTGGACCACTGGCTTGGCATCAGGTCATAGCAGAATCTTGTATCGATATGGCAGCCTGCCCATCCCGTCGAACACATCCGGATACTGAGTGAGGATGTCGTCAATGAAGGCCTGAAGATCCACATTGGAGGATGTCTTTGCGTAAACCCGCTGCACAAGGTTCAGCTGCTTGCAGGCATGCGCGCCAAGTAGGGATGCCCTGTCTGGCTTGACAATTTCAAAACGTAACCGTGCATGGGTGCTCCGGTTGGAGACGAGTAGATGGCAGGATCCGAGTGCTGTGATGGCATTTCCGTTGTAGTCCAGGAGCCTGCAGGCTGCTGGAAGGACCTTTGGGGCTTCTTGATGCGTTTGAAATCTGCCTGTGAGAGGAGGTTGGCGGAAGCACCTGTGTCCAGCTTAAACTGGATGGAGCAGTAGTTGACCTGCATCACCGCTCGCCATTCATCCACAGAATCCACAGCAAGAATGGATTGAATTTGTGATGAGTTGGATGTGGCATATTCACATTTGGTAGCCCACACAGTAGGCACTCTTCCTCTGGATCCATTGTGCTGCCAGGATCAGAATCCAGTAATCGTTGTTGCACACTCTGAACGCGCCGTCGACAGAATTGGGAGCGCTGGCCCTTGACTGGTGGTGCAGACCTGCACAAGGCTGCATAGAATCCAGGCTTCCTGCAGTTTAAACATCGTCTCCCTCTTGCAGGGCAGTGTTTTTTACGTGGGCGTTGCCGCAGTTCGATCACGTCACGACGTCGGCGTCCTGACGCTCCGCGCGTAGCACATGCGCAGTGCGGGTGTCCGCCGCTTTGTTATCCCATTCGCATCGTGCATATGTGGGGCCCCGGGAAAAGCGCGCAAAATGGCCGCTTTCATCAATGCTGAGGCGCTGCATCTGGGAAATGGCCTGCACACTCTCTGTCTCGTGGGAGGCAAGTTTCTCATTTTCAGCCGATTTGTACTGGGCATGGCGATTGTTGGCATGCTCATGCACTGTACATGTTTCAATCGCGACTGGCAGGGTCATATGCTTGATTTTCAGTAGCTGCTCTCTCAGAGGATCAGAGTGAACTCCAAAAACGATTTGGTGTCCGATCATGGAGTCAGCAATATCACCATAGTTGCAGGACAGGGCTAGCAGGCAGAGGTTAGTTAAGAAGGAGTTGAAAGATTAATCTTTACCTTGTAGACGCTATTTGAATATGTAGCACGCGAAGATTTCACTGGTGTCCGCTTCACAGTGACTGTCAAACCTGTCCAGGATGGTCTGAAACTTTGTCTTGTCCTGGCCTTCGGTGAAGTGAAAAGGGTTGAAGAGTTCGATGGCTTGATCACCTGCTGTTGAGACGAGAAGTGCGATCTTCCTTGCATCAGATGTACCCTCGAGGTCTGAAGCTTCGATGTACAGCAGAAACCTTTGCTCGATTGTCTGCCAGTTGGCACTGAGATTGCCGGAGGTCCTGAGCTGGTGAGGAGCCTGAATCTTCTCCAGGGTGCCGGGATACATTCGCTGGTCGTCACGGAACGGACTGAGGTAAAGCACCTAGATTAAGCAGCTTTAACCAAAATATACTGCAGACCTTGAAGTTAGTTCAATCAGGTTTATTAAACTAATAGCGCAGTTAGCACAGTTCTCTATAAGCTCGACTCTCTGCTAACCTAAGTGTGGTTACTCTGTCTGACTGAACCAGACTAGCTCTTAGCCACGTGCTGGAGGTGTGATACTGTACATACACCCTGACTCACTCTGGAGATGTTCATCAGTGGAAAGAGGTGGAGTGTGAGTGCCTCGTGCATTTTATAGTGAGATACCACCCCTGAGTGTCCTGCCAGCTCATTGGTCATGTCCTGTTCTCTGTGTTCATTAGCTGCCTGTCTGTGCCTGTCTGTATATCATTATCTGCATGTCTGCATATCATGACAATCACCGCCACCGGAAGTCACTAGAGCCACCTTTTGCACGACCGTTCAGCTCATGGCTGCCACTGGAAGTGTTATAAATTCTTGTTTTTACAGGGAAGTGGCTTTTCCCTATCAATTACAGAATTGTTACAGGCCGTGGGCCCCACGACCCTTCTGACACCCGCCCACGACCATCCTGCGGGTCACGACCCGCCCTTTGAAACCCTGATCCAGATTAAGGATTACTACTGATTTAGAGTGAAATATTAAAAATATGGCTACAAATCCTCGATTCTTCTCATTGCTCCTTAGTTTAATTGAAACTTATGCTCAGGTTATAGGTTAGCTTTTGTGTACGACAGGTGCAATTTTGTGCATGACAGATGCAATTTAAAAAAAAAGAATTTGACTAATGAAAGGGCAACATAATCACGCTTGGGGCAGAGTTTGAATTTTGACACAATAACCAGAAATGGCCCTTAAGTACTCACTTGCCCATCACCTGTCAGTTTACTGCCTACCCTAATTTTGAGCTTTGATAATTGGGCTTTTGATTGGGGAACAAAGCAGATATTTGTTGGTATGCAGCTGCCTCATTTTTAAGCTATTAAACTGAAGGTTTGTTTTGTTTGCCAGACAAGGTGAATTGAACAAATTTGTTCCAGTTTTATAATTTTATGATTTCATATTTTATGACAGTGGAGATTTTAATAAAACAAAGAGACAAACGGAGGAGGACGGTTAAGATGACCACTGTCATTAGCTTTTGAATTTATTGTCGGGTCATCGAATCAATTGGATCTAAGTTTGACGAAATAGGCCCCCAGCAGAGGAATGAGTTGGAGAGCTAGACAAGCTTAAGCAAGAATTTTCAACTTGACAAAGAAGCATAGGCAGACAGATAGGTGAGGGTTTGAAATACAAGCAAAGATGGGTATGAGATTATTACAGTAACAACGTACGAACAGATGAATCAGGAGTAGGCCACTCGGCCCCTCTAGCCTGCTCCGCCATTCAATAAGATCATGACTGATCTGATTGTAACCTTAACCCCACATTCCTGCCTACCCCCCCCCCCCCCCCGATAACCTTTCACCCCCCCCCTTGTTAATCAATAAATGTTGTTCACTGGTGAAAAATGGAAATTCTTTTACAATCTAAGGAACCAATGCAAATGGAAAATTCTGCTTCAACAAACCAGTGCGACCTCAGGACAGCCGTGCTTTATCATGCCTGGCAGTATGTTAAACATTTGTTTTATTTTAAGCGTTTAGTGTTACTGGAACATGTGTTTTAGTTTAGTTTTTAACACTATTTCATTCTTATTATGAGTTTAATGTGTTGTGTAATAGAATTATGGGGCTGGATTCTCCGGTCCCCCAGCCTCGTGTTTCACAGACCTTCGCTGGTGGTGGAATTCTATCTTCCCACTGCATGTCAATGGGATTTCCCATTCTAACCACCCCACACCACTGGGAATCCGCTGCCAACCGGAAATTGAATCGCAACAACCGGAGAATTCCGACCATAGAGTAATACAGCACAGCAAGCTGCCAATTGGCCCCTCAAATCTATGCTTGTTCTTTCAATGAGCAAACTAGTTCATCCCAGTAGCCTGCTCTTTCACCATCTCATTGCAAATATTTCACCTTCAAGTATTTATCCAGTTTCTTTTTGAAGACTTCTATTGAACCCCCTATCCACTGTTCTGTCAGCTTGGCACGCTCCAGGAGTGGTGGTAACATACAGTGTGCACCCCAACTACATATGTAGAAGAGTACGCATAGGCATATGGCAAAGCTTTGCCCATAGGTATTCTGATCACAGAGCTATGTCCTTTCAAAGATCTTCCATAAATATCTCATAATTCAGGGATGGATTTACAATGAAACACACCGTGCTCTGGTATGGGGGACCCCCAAAGGCAGCGAGCCCCAAAATGCAGGCTCTCTAATTGATATTTCTCACAGCCAATCAGGTACAGACATACATTGCCACCCTGGAACGACATTACCCATGCTGCATTTGGCCAAGCATCTGCACAATGAGGAGAGTCAGTATGGAATCGGGGCGGGAGCCAGCCGGCTGTGCCTGAGGAGAGCGCAGCTGCGGCTGGTCCCAGCGTTCAGTCGTTCAAATCTGAGCGAGCGCAAGTGGGAGTGGTTGTCATGTGGGCGGGGCTGGAATTGGAGGTGTTCACCTGAAAATCCCCCCCCCCACCCCATCGCCGCCGCATCCTCACTTCTTCAGCCCATCCTCCCTCCTTCATTCCTCATCTCCCCTTCTTCACCTATCCCCTCTTCTTCACCTATCCCCTCTTGTTCACCCATCCCTTCTTCTTCACCCCACTCCCCATCTTTCACTCCCTCTTTCATTCCCACTTCTTCACCCCATCCTCTCTCATTCACCTTCCCCTAACCCCCCTTCTTCACAGGGCATGGTGTGTTTCACTGTTAATCCACTCCTTCATAATCCAAATGTTATTTACATGTTTTTATTGGGGGGAAAAGTGACAACGTCAGTAGTTACAGTCAGTGTGAATCAAAGGTGTAGAAAGTTAATAGAGCTGCTTGTAAACTAGCCTGTCCTATAAAGTGAGCATTTTGTCAAAGGAAAATCACATAGAAAGATTGAGGGCATCTCACTCGCATACTGACAATGCAATATATTTTAGATGTGGAAATCTTGTCATGGCGTGTTGAATATATAAAAAAGCGGAAACTCATTGAACTATACCAGATGCAATGACAGCTGTCGATTAACACCCACAGTTTGAATGAATGCCATAGTTTGAATGAAAATTGAGTTGACCTAACACTTTGAGAGCATGCAGGTTTCGAGGACCTATCAGACAAAAGAGACAAGGAACGTTATGGAGAGAGCTGTTGTCTTGCAGCACCAATGAAAACTGCAGGGGAGAAACAAAACCTGTGACAGAAGAGGGATTCAACAGGAAAGGTAATTAGATTATGCCTAGCTGAAAATGGAGGGTAGCTGGGAGAAAGGGTGACCTGAGACTGGGGATGAGGTGTGGCTTGGAGAGATGCAGGGGCCAAAAGAGAGGAAGAAATAAGGGCAGAAAATGAAGACACAAATGGGGATGATACATCTTGTGGGGGTGTCCAGCTTTAGCGGTGGGCAGAATACTTGGCAATCTGTGTATGAAGCACAAGTGATTCAGTTCTTCGGTTTTTAACATTTTTAAATTTCATACATAAAACAAAACAACACTCAGCTAACCAGTTCATATGTGACTCGATATATAACACCCCCCATCTCTGCCCTCCTCCCAAACTCCCTCCCCTTCTTTAAAGTGAAGAATAAACAGACCCCATCTCTTATGGAACGCCTCAATCGCCCCTCTCAAGGTGAACTTAACCTTCTCGAGATACAGAAACACCATCAGGTACCCCGCCAAGCCGAGACACAGGGTGGAGGAGCTGACCTCCATCCCAACAGGGCCCACCGAGCAATCAGTGAGGCAAAGGCTAAAACATCCACCCTCACCCCTGTCTGCAGCTCCAGCAGCTCCGACACCCCAAATATGGCCCCCAACGGACTGGGCACCAAGTCCTAGTGCAAGATCGCCGACACAGATGTGATTCCGTTTTATTTGCACTTTCGTTTCTTACTCATTGGTTTGTCCTGTTTGACTTTTGTGGAACCTTTGGCTGTTTACGCTCTGATTGGGCGAGAGGCTGAGCGAGTGGGGCAAGTGAGGCCCGGCCTGGTGTTGTATAACATGATGGTGGAAGGCTGGAGGGCGCTGAACGTTTAATTCATGTGGCCATTCCCGTATGCAGCAGTTCAGGTACTCCCTGCACAGCTACAACTGTTTGTGCTTGGCAAGTCTGCCTTTTGGCCAATAATCGGAATGTTTTGTGAACGGATAAAACAATGGCTTTAAGTGGAATCTATATACAGTATTTAAAAATAACCTGGAAAATGTTTATGTGGTGAGGGAATGGGGGTGAATAAAAACACAACAACCAGCAAAAACGAATAAGACACTGCACACACACCCACATTCTCTGCAGTCTTACTCCTTTTCTAGTTGTGAGGGGCTTTACAGACACTGGTTTCTGTATATTCGGAGTAGCCCTGTTACTTTTCTCTTCCCACTCACCCCCCCCCAATGATTCTTGCTCATATTGTGACATGATGTGTTTTTTTGTGGGCAGCACGGTAGTGTGAAAATGTACAAACTCAGCAATAGCATGATGGGAAAAATAGCCAACTTATGTAACCAAGTGTGAGACAGCTGTGTCAGCTAAGTGCCAAGATCAGACCCTGACAAACTAGACAAAGCTAAGAATCCACATAATTGTATCATACAAGGCCAGAAGAGGGAAGATAGTGCCTGACCTTATTAAAACCTGATAACAAAGCCACGATCTAGGAATGTCCTAATAACACAACTTCCTCATGACCTAGGTCCATCTGCGTCAAGGCATCATGAGGGCAGAGGTGAAAAACAAAATAGGACCACGTCTTATTTCCTCTAAAGACAAACTACTGCAAATAAGTCGAGTCAGGGTCTTTCCATGACAACATGTTTGATCAGAAGTTATGACTATTGACATTTTTGAACAAGGTCTGTTTTTGTAAAATGATACAGCTTGTGTATAAATATTGAACGTTTTCTCCATGTCTTTGCGAGCTTGAGAAAGAATGAGCAGGTTTACCTTAACAGCTCTCTCTCTCTCTAACCTGTAGCCATCTGCATGCAGACTTTGGTCAATAAAGACAAAGTTATTTATTTCGAAACAGAGTTGTAAAGTTGTTTTCTTCACAGTCTTGAAGTAGGAAAGATTTTAAAAGACGACAGTAGCACAGTGGTTAGCACTGTGGCTTCACAGCGCCAGGGTCCCAGGTTCGATTCCCCGCTGGGTCACTGTCTGTGCGGAGTCTGCACCTTCTCCCCCTGTCTGCGTGGGTTTTCTCCGGGTTCTCCGGTTTCCTCCCACAGTCCAAAGACGTGCAGGTTAGCTGGAATGTCCATGATAAATTGCCCTTAGTGACCAAAAAGGTTAGGAGGAGTTATTGGGTTACGGTGATAGGCTGGAAGTGAGGGCTTAAGTGTGTTATGCAAAAACAATAGAGATTGGTACACTCTGGAAAGATTTCTAAGTGTGGTAGCGAGTGGGAACTCTGTGAGCTTACCGGTGCCCGGCCCGGCGGAGTCCACTTAACGAGGCCCCACGGGCTCCTCGCTGCAAATAACAGCTCACCAGCTGATTCACCGGAATCACGCTCGCAAGCCCCTCACTAACAAGGTAGAGCAGCACTTGCACAGCCAACCCCACTCAACTCACAACCATGGCACCGAGACGGCCGGCCTCACGATTCTGGGATGCAGACCTGGGGAGGCTCCTCGATGCAGTGGAGGCCAGGAGGGATGTCCTATTCCCCCAAGGGTCCCTGAGGGTGAGCCACAGGGCAGCCAGCGCCACCGCCAGCACAGTAGGTAGCACTGTGGCTTCACAGCACCAGGGTCCGAGCTTCGATTCCCAGCTTGGGTCACTGTCTGTGCGGAGTCTGCATGTTCTCCCCGTGTCTGCGTGGGTTTCCCCTGGGTGCTCCGGTTTCCTCCCGCAAGTCCAGAAAGACGTGCTGTTAGGTGAATTGGACACTCTGAATTCTCCCTCTGTGTACCCGAACAGGTGCCGGAATGTGGCAACGCGGGGATTTTCACAGTAACTTATTTGCAGTGGTAATGTAAGCCTATTTGTGACAAAACAAAGATTATTATCATCACCTGGGGTGAAGTGGCAGTGGCCATGAGCTCGGGGAGTGTGACCAGCAGGACTGGCCTCCAGTGTCGCAAGAAGGTTAACAAACTACACCCGGCAGCACGGGTGAGTTGACACCAATGTCACCCCCCCCCCCCCCCCACCCCCCCGAGCCCCCCGAGACCTTTCCAGCCCAGCCCTCCATGCAGTCTCCAACCTTCCCTCTCCCTTTAAACCCCCCCAACCTTTCCTTCACCTCCCACCACGGTGAACCACGCATGCGGCTAACCATGCTCTCTCTGTGTCTCCACAGGAGACCTCTCCCACAATTGGCAGGAGAGGGCCCAGTCTGGAGGAGGCATACTCCAGACATACGAATTTCCACCTTTGAGGAAAGGCCCTGGAGGTAACTGGGATGGCCAAGAACAGAGCCGTCACCAATGGAGTCTGGCGGACGCCGCAGAGCTAAGGATCCACCGGGCCCCACCCGGAGGACCTGTTATGACATGTCCATTCTCCTTCAGATCCTCCAGTCAATGGCACCGGCCCATCTGGGGTGTGTCCCTCCTCTGCCTCCCATGATACCACCTCGGAGGAGAGCTCTGAGGATACCATGATCAACGCGTCACAGCTGTCATCCCCACCCTCCACCAGCACAGGTACACACCCTCGGTGGGAAATGTTAGTGTTCATACTTCTGGGACACAATCTGGTGAGCACCATGCTGCTGCTGATGCACATCAAGTGGAGGCAGTAATGCCAGACGAAACAGCAGTCAGAGGGCTGCTGGATCCCAGGACCCAACTGGGTCCCAGCCTGATGCTGGAACTCTGGAGCAGGTTTACCCGTAGCTTATGGAGACGCGAGGGAGCATCCGGGACATTCAGAGGAAGGTGTCAGCGTCGCTCCAGCAAGTCAGTAGCCAATTGGAGGAGTCCCAGAGGCTATGGGAGCAGGAGATGTCGTCGGCAATGAGTGGCACCAAGATCAACACTGCTAGGGCGGCAACCACAGTGCCGATGGCGGTGTAACCATGGTGCAGACATCAGGGAGCCGCCAGGACTGGCACAGCCAGATGATGCAGGGGCAGCCGACACTCAAACCAGCTGCCTCTCCGCCCCGAGGTGAATCCTGGTGATCGATGGGCACCAAGCGGGAGGAGAGGGCATTGACTCCCAAGCTGGACCCGTCCCATGGAGTGGCCACCAGCTTCCCCAAATTCCACCCCTCTGATGAGGCCACGTGTCGAAGTCAGCACAGGTACAGGGCGGCTCGGCTGTGCATGTGCCATCGACAAGTGCGCCGGGGCCCTCTAGCCCCAGAGCCCCCAAAGGAAGCCCGTTAGGGGCATCATAGGTCCCAGGGCGTGGTAAGAAACTGGCTGCCTCAGATGTGCACCCTGGTGACATACTAGACGTAGCGGTAGAACTAGGAAGGCTAAGAACATTGAGGATCACTGAGTGCACCGGGGGTAGTGGGTGGGTTAGTGGTTATAATCACCCCAACTGCCCTCGACAGTGACCCGCTGACAGTGCTAACGCAGTCCCAGCACCCTGGAGTGATAAAACACATACCTGAAAGGGTGGGAAATGGGATTGGGGGCTGGGTAAGGTATCAATGACGGACCAGGCCATGTCCTATGTGAAGCGGGCGGGTATGAGGGCCTCCTTGGCTCTCCAGGCTTGCCGGACCCTCGCCGCTGCCGCCTGTCCTGCAGCCTCCGGCTGGTCCTCCAGTTCCTCCCCGGGATCGCCCTCTAGCCCCTGCTGGTTTGGCACCTCCTCATTATCCTTGTCCTCCTCCGCCTCCTCGGTGAGCACATGTTCCTCATCCACCACGTTGGCCCGCTGCTGTGCCAGGTTGTGGATGACACAGCAGACCACCACAAAGCGGCCGACCTTCGGGCAGTGTACTACAGGGCACCAGTGAAGCGGTTGTGGCATCAGAACTAAATTTTGAGCACTCCAATGCACCGCTCAATCAGAGCCCAGATGGCCACATGGGCCTCGTTGTAGTGGGTCTCCACTTCGGTCTCCAGCCTCCGTACTGGCATCATCAGCCAGGTCCTAAGCGGGTACCTCCTATCCCCCAGGAGCCATCCAGCCATCCTGGAGTGGTTTTTGAAGAGGCTGGGGTATTCCGACTGCCCCAGGATGTAGCTGTTGTGCACACTCCCTGGGAAGCTTGCACACAAGTGCATGATCTTCATGTGGTGGTCGGACTGAGCTGAATGTTGAGGGAGTGAAACTCTTTCCAACGTAGGGTACTCCCAGATGGCTCAGTGAGCGCAGGGCATCATGGGTGCAGTCTATCAGCCTCTGGGCCTGGGGCATCCCGCCAATGGCGAAGAAACCTGCTGCCCGGGCATCCTGTTAGGCTAGGCCCATGTCAAAGTTGATATTGTTTTCCGCCTGGGCGAACAGGGCATCTGTGATCTGTCGGACATGATGTGTTAGGCAGGTAGGTTCGATGTGGACTGCACTCGATGCAGGGAAGCTAGAAACAGACGTCTAACACTGGAGAAGATCCAACACTGTTTTATTCAACGATAGAACTGATATACATATTCAGCTGTGGGTCGACACTAGACTGAACTGACTGGAGACGTTTTAGTAACCTGACCAGACTTACTAGCTACCGCATGGTGTTTGCACTTGCTAGCTCGTGGACTCTGACTGTCTCAGTGGCTGGGTCCCGAGAGAGCGGGAAACTTGGTGCCCTCTGGCTTTATAGTGGTAGTGTCCTGTCTGGTGATTGGCTGCACTGTCTTGTGTGCTTACTGGTCATCCTGTGTGTCAATCACTGCCTGTCTGCATCTCATTATATACATGAGTGGATATTATGACATCTCCCCCCCTTTTTGGTTTTAGATAAATAAATACTAAGGTGTGTGTGGGTATATATACATATATATATATGCCTGACTATATACAAAAGGTGTCTAAATGAACGTATATACATCGGAAGGTGTCGATAGTGCAGATACATGGCAAACGAAACAATATTTACAGAGGTCAAATCGATGAAGTCACAAAATGTACAAAAGTCCAGTCTACAGATTCAGTCTTTGTGGTGGGCGACGAATTTGTGTTGATCGCCGCAGAGGTGGATCAGGAGCCGCCTGCACGTGAATAGGCGGGATCGCTGCCATCGCAGTGGTCGTATGGGCTGGCAGGATTGCTGGTAGATCGGTGGCCTCGTGGCAGGGTACGTCCAGAGAAAGCAGCGTAGGTGGCGGGGCACTTCGGTCAGGTAGCGGGCGTGGAACTCTTCGCAGTGCCCATCTGTTGTGCCGTAGCAGGCAGCCATCAGCCATGCGGACAACGAACGATCTTGGGGCCACTTGTTTGATCACAAATGCTGTGGCTGACCAGCCACCTCAGGCAACTGGACATGAACATGATCAGTTGAGGCCAGCTCGGGTAGATCCGTGGCATGAGCATCGTATGTGGCCTTCTGTTGCCCCGTGACTGCTGCATTTTCTGTAAGACCGTGAGGTGGTCAAGGTCTGGAACAAGGATGGCTGGAACTGTGGACCTCAGAGTGCGATTCATGAGCATCTGCACTGGAGACATCCCAGTGGACAGCGGGGTTGCCCTGTATGCCAGCATCGCCAGGTTGAAGTCAGAGCCTGAGTCTGCAGCTTTGCACAGCAACTGCTTTACAATATGGACCCCTTTCTCAGCCTTCCTGTTTGACTGCGGGTAGTGGGGACTGGAGGTTACGTGATGGAAGTTGTAGGACTGTGCAAAATCAGACTATTCCTGGCTGTAAAAGCAAGGACCGTTGTCGCTCATTACCGTGAGCGGAATCCTATGCCTGGCGAACGTTTCTTTGCAGGATTTGATTACCACCTTCGACGTGAGGTCGGACAGTTTCACCACTTCTGGGTAACTGGAGAAGTAGTCGACCAGGAGTACGTTGTCACGCTCCTTGGCGTGGAAAAGGTCTACACCTACTTTGGACCACGGAGAGCTCACGATCTCATGCCGTTGCAGCGTTTCCTTGGGTTGAGCTGGTTGAAACTTTTGACAGGTAGGGCAGTTGAGGACTGTGTCGGCAATGTCCTGGCTGATGCCCGGCAAATAGACCGCCTCCCGAGCTCTGCGTCGGCATTTCTCGACCCCAAGGTGACCCTCATGGAGTTGGCCCAGCATCATAGCCCGCATGCTCTGAGGAATTACGATCCTGTCGAGTTTCAGAAGGATTCCTTCCACCACCGTCAGGTCGTCTTTTACGTTATAGAACTGGGAACATTGTCCCTTCTGCCAGCCATTGGTGTGGTGCTGCTTCGCAAGTTGCAGCAGAGGATCCTTGGCCGTCTCCTCACAAATTTGAACCACCTGTTCGTCAGAGGCCGGAAGGTTGGTGGCACACAACTGCACTTGCGCTTCTATGTGGCAGATGAAGTCACTTTGTTCACACGGTGTGGTAATGGACCTGGACAGGGCATCTGCAACGATCAGCTCTTTGCCTGGCGTGTAGACAAGTTCGAAGTCGTAGCGGCGTAGCTTAAGAAGAATTCGCTGTAACTGAGGTGTCATGTCATTTATATCCTTCTGGATTATATTGACTAGAGGCCTGTGGTCCATTTCTACTGTGAATTTTGGCAGGCCGTAAATGTAGTTGTGAAACTTGACTATCCCTGTGATTAGGCCCAGACACTCCTCAATCTGAGCGTACCGTTGCTCAGTGGGCGTCATGGCCCTGGAGGCATACGCCACTGGAGCCCAGGACAAGGAGTCATCTCGCTGAAGGAGCACCAATGCCGTCCTGGCTTAGATTAGTCGATATCTTGGTTTCCTTGGTTGGGTCAAAGAACGCTAGAACCAGGGCTGTTGTGAGCTTTGCTTTCAGCTCACGCCATTCCTCTTCATGCGTGGGCAGCCACTGGAATTCCGTCGACTTCTTGACGAGATGGCGGAGGGCCGTGGTGTGGGATGCCACATTGGGAATGAATTTCCCGAGGAAGTTGACCATCCCGAGGAAGCGGAGGACCGCCTTCTTGTCCTCTGGGGTCTTCATGGCGTTGATCGCTGAGACCTTGTCGGCATCTGGCCACACGCCCTGCTGCGAGATGTGGTCACCCAGGAACTTAATATCCGATTGACCAAATGAGCACTTGGCCCTGTTGAGCTGGAGACCATGTTCATGAATTCTCTGGAATACCTTCTTGAGGCGAGCGATGTGTTCCTGGGGCGTTGTGGACCAGATAATTACGTTGTCAGTGTATACTCGCACCCCCTCGATGCCCTCCATCATCTGCTCCATGATGCGGTGAAATACTTCGGAGGCAGATATGATCCCAAAAGGCATCCGGTTGTAGCAGTAGCGACCGAATGGGGTGTTGAACGTGCACAGCTTGCGATTGGACGCATCCAGCTGTATTTGCCAAAAACCCTTGGAGGTGTTCAGCTTAGTAAAGAATTTGGCCTGAGCCATCTCACTGGTCAACTCTTCACGTTTTGGTATCGGGTAATGCTCCCGCATGATGTTGCGGTTTAGATCCTTGGGGTCAATGCAAATGCGAAGCTCCCCTGACGGCTTCTTAACGCAGACCATGGAGCAGACCCAGTCTGTTGGCTCTGTGACCTTCGATATGATGCCCTGGTCTTGGAGGTCCTGTAATTGCTTCTTCAGATGATCCTTGAGGGGTGCCGGCACCCGGCGTGGTGCATGAATTACAGGGGTGGCGTTCGGCTTGAGCAGGATTTTGTATTGGTACGGGAGCGTGCCCATTCCATCGAATACGCTGTGGTACTGCGTGATGATGTCATCTATGTCGACTTGCAAGTTTCCATCAGGCGAGGCCATCGCCGGTGATGATGACATGGTGTGGACTCGCTGAACCAGGTTCAGGAGCTTGCAGGCTCGAGCACCGAGCAGGGATGCTCTGTCAGGCCCGACGATTTCAAACCATAGTGTTGCTTTGATCGCCTTGTTGGATACCCCTAGTTGACAGGAGCCACTGGCAGCTATGGCATTGCCATTGTAGTCAAGGAGCTGGCAGGCCGGTGGAAGAATGCTTGGTCTGGCGCGGATGGTGTCGAGGTCGGATTTTGAGATGAGGTTCACTGATGCGCCGGTGTCCAGTTTAAATTGGATGCGAGCCTTGTTAACTGCGAGGACAGCACACCACTCGTCGTCAGGATCCACACTGAGGATCGAGAGGTGTTTCGCCGTTGTGGTGGAAGGCAGCGCATGTGTCGTTATGATGCCTACCTGGTATGGGGACTTGAGGCACTCAGCATCAGGGTCTGTTGGGCTGTCGGGATCAGAATCTGGCATGCCTTGTTGTATTGAGCGGATACTTCTGCGCCGCAGCTGGGATCGCTGGCGGCTGAGCGGTGGAGCAGATCTGCAAAGGGCTGCGTAGTGGCCAAGCTTGCCACGCTGTAGACACCGGCGTCCTTTTGCTGGACATTGCCGCTTTAAATGAGTGGAGCCACAATTCGGACACATCATGACGCCGACGTCAGCGCGTTCCGTGTGCTGTCGTGCATGCGCAGTGCGGTCGGTCGACGTATGCACCTACGCAGTCGGGTTGTCGAGCTCTTCGTCCACTCGGTCGTGGCGCGTATACGCAGGGACGCGGGAAAAGCGCGCAAACCGGCCACTCTCCTCGATGCTCAGGCCCTGCATTTGTGCAATGGCCTGCACCCGTTCCGCCCTGATGTGGATTAACGATTCTTAGCATGCTCATGGACAGAACACGTCTCGATAGCGACAGAGAGGGTCAACTGTTTGACTTTCAGGAGCTGCTGCCGAAGGGAGTCGGAGTGGACCCCGAAAACGATCTGATCCCGGACCATGGAATCAGCCGTCGAGTCATAGTTACATGACTGCGCTAGGATGCGGAGATGGGTCATGAAGGACTGAAAAGGTTCATCCTTACCCTGAAGCCGCTGCTGGAAAATGTACCGTTCAAAGCTCTCATTCACCTCAATGTCGCAGTGGCTGTCAAACTTCAGCAGGACTGTTTTGAATTTTGTTTGTCTTCGCCGTCAGCGAACGTAAGGGAGTTGTAGATGTGGATGGCGTGGTCCCCCGCGGTGGAGAGAAATAGCGCGATCTTCCTGGCATCCGATGCTGCTTCGAGGTCGGAGGCCTCGATGTACAAGAGGAGCTTTTGCTTGAAGATTTTCCAATTGGTGCCGAGGTTGCCTGAGATGCGGAGCTGCGGAGGAGGCTGGATGTTTTCCATTTCACCGGATGGCTGCTTGCTGGTCAATGCTGATTCACTCGAGGTAGGTCCGTCAAGATCAGTATCAATCTGGTACCATGATGTGTTAAGCATGTAGGTTCGATGTGGACTGCACTCGATGCAGGGAAGCTAGAAACAGACGTCTAACACTGGAGAAGATCCAACACTGTTTTATTCAACGATAGAACTGATATACATATTCAGCTGTGGGTCGACACTATACTGAACTGACTGGAGACCTTTTAGTAGCCTGACCAGACTTACTAGCTACCGCATGGTGTTTGCACTTGCTAGCTCGTGGACTCTGACTGTCAGTGGCTGGGTCCCAAGAGAGCGGGAAACCTAGTGCCCTCTAGCTTTATAGTGGTGGTGTCCTGTCTGGTGACAGGCTGCACTGTGTTGTGTGCTTACTGGTCATCCTGTATGTCAATCACTGCCTGTCTGCAACTCATTATATACACGAGTGGATATTATGACAGGACATACCTTTGGGCTGTGGCCTGCGAGATGCCACACAAGTCCCCTCTCGAGCCCTGGAATGATCACGAGGCATAAACGTTCAGGGCTGCGGTGACGTCGACTGCCACCGGGAGCAGGTGTCCTCCTCCTCCACATAGGGTGCCAAGTCCGCGAGGACATGGCACAAATGCTGTACCATCTCCTTGTTGAGGCAGAGCCTCCTGCAGCACGCGCTGTCCGTCATTTGTTCAAACGACGAGCAACACCTTAACACCCTGGGCTGTTGCGGGCCTCCCTCTCTGGGTCCCTCCATAGTCTGTTGGGCAGCTGGGTCCTCAGGATCTGGGGCGGGGCCTGGCATGTGGGCTGCTGCCTCGAGCATCTTCAGATGCTGCACCGTCTCCGGTGTCTGGTCGCCTGGCCTAGCAGCAGGACCACTAGGGCCTGTTCTGCGGGATCCAAAATACCCGTCCAGACCTTTCAATATCTGTAAGGAATTGAGAGGGGGTGGTAGATTGACAAACAGCGGTGGCTCCCACCTCGGGACCCTCCATTCCCCCATTCCCCCCCCCCCCCTCCCCCATGCCAGCAACTCCTGCTCTCGCATTCCAGGTGTAGTGGGCCCACTTCAACAAACCCCAGACCCTGCACCCCAGTCACCCACACATAATGTCACCTAGACCGGGCGCTGGTCCCCTCCTCATTGTACTCACCGACCCTCCGGCCGTGGACCTGTCCCCTGGAACTGTGTCCCATCCCCTGTGTGGTAAACCACGTTATTGCGTCCATTGTATTATATTCACTGTGCTGTGTTGTACATGCCTGGGCTTGTCCAGGCTGGCTCCGCCCCTCAGGGCCTCTGTATAAAAGTGGCAGGCCTCCGCCTCCGGACCCAGTTCGCGTCCAGAGGCAGGAGGCTTGCTGTTTAATGTAGTAAAGTCTCAGTTACGTTTATCACTCGTCGTCTATTATTGGTGGTGTATCACCCTGGGTGTTCAGATGTTGGCTGCTGAGTGTGTGGTGTTGCATCCGGCAGTGTGCAGGCATCAAGGTCTGGTTGGGATGCTGGGCAATGATTCCCATATGCTTCATGGCCCACCCACACACGGGAATCCACTTCGATGGGGCAGACGGACAGACGCAAGGGTTGACCTGGAAGAGTACACACGATCCAGGGGTTGGCATGGTGGTGCTGTGTGTGGTTGACCCCTCCAGTGCTCCCCCACACACCTTCCCAGTGCGGCCTGCCCCTGCGGAGGTGCCCCACCCCCCCCCTCCCCCAGCTGAGGGTCCCCCATTCCCCAACGAGCACTGGGTGGTAAGCCCAGTGCCCCCGGGCTCTTTGCCTGTGAGTCTGAGTAATGTGGAGGAACAGAGAGATCTTGGGGTTCATGTCCACAGATCTCTGAAGGTTGCCACTCAAGTGGATAGAGCCGTGAAGAAGGCCTATAGTGTGTTAGCATTTATTAACGGGGGCTTGAGTTTAAGAGCCGTGGGACTATGTTGCAACTGTACAGGACCTTGGTGAGTACATTTGGAGTATTATATGCAGTTCTGGTCACCTCATTATAGGAAGGATGTGGAAGCATTGGAAAGGGTGCAAAGAAGATTTACCCGGATGCTGCCTGGATTGGAGGGTAGGTCTTATGAGGAAAGGTTGAGGGAGCTAGGGCTTTTCTCATTGGAGCGAAGGAGGATGAGAGGCGACTTAATGGAGGTTTATAAGATGATGAGGGGGATAGATAGAGTGGACGTTCAGAGACTATTTCCTGAGGTGGATGTAGCTGTTACAAGGGGGCATAACTATAAGGTTCGGGGTGGGAGATGTAGGAGGGATGTCCGAGGTAGGTTCTTTACTCAGAGAGTGATTAGTGTGTGGAATGGACTGCCTGCTGTGATAGTGGAGTCGGACACTTTTGGAACTTTCAAGCGGTTATTGGATAGGTTCATGGAGCACACCAGAATGACGGAGTGGGATAGCTTGATCTTGGTTGCGGACAACGCTCGGCACAACATCGAGGGCTGTAGAGCCTGTTCTGTGCTGTACTGTTCTATGTTCTAAAGTTAGCTACTCACTTCCTTGGCTCCCTACAGAAGCCCCTCTGCCAGGTCCACATTTTTCAAATGGAGTTCTAATCAGTGCCAGCGTGAGCACTTCCTGCAAAGACCAGTGAATCATGGGACGCCGTTGGATATGGGGCCGCTCTCGTTAATTGTATGGAAATAGGGCTTAAGTGGTGACAATTGGTTTCTCGTCATGCTTCGGTGGGATCCCAATTTCGCCTACGGGAGCGGGACGGTTTGCATCGCAAATAGTTTGGCAGGCCTGTCACAGTTCTCATTATTGGCCTCCCCTGCTATTCTCCGGCCTCGTTTCACTCGAGCGAGAGGGCAATGAGGCTGGAGAATTGTGCCCTGCGTTTTGAAAAGTAGTAGCAGTCCATCTCCGGCTAGTTACTAATTCTTCATTTTAATATCATATTTTCCTTAACTGCACCATTGCAATCGTTTCAGATCCGTGTCCCAGGACGTGCTGGAGAAAGTGTACTTTACTGAAATTTGTGTTTTACTCCGAGGTTGGAATTGATTTATCTCTCAGTGGACTCAGAAAAGCAAAATATTGGCTTTTATATCTCCCAAGTCCCAGTTCCGATCTAATTCAGACAGGAAACCCTCTTCTATCAATTATGGAACATGTATTATTTAACCTAACTGTTGAAACAATATCAGCTCCAATTTTGCATTGTCTGCAGCAGTTATAGACAGTTGATAGTCACATGAATAGCCTCAGATAGATGTTTAGGAATTAATTATCTTTCCTATCATTCCGAGAGACTGGTTTTAACAACAGATGTAGGTTTTTCGTCCTTTCCTGGCATTCCCAAGAATAAGGGTGTTCCAATTGCTTTGGGAGCCTGGACTTATACAAGCAGCTGCTGATGTTGGGCCAGATGAGCTGTTTTTGTGCTGCAAATTCTATGTAAATCTATTCAGTAAGCATGGAATCAATCACTCATCATTTTTGTATGTTTGTGCCTTGACAATAGTGCGTTAATTCCTGTTATGTCGTCATTTATTTGTGGCACAGAAAGAGACCATTTGGTCCATCAATTTGAAGCCAGCTCCCTGCAGACAATTGAGTCAGCCCCACCCCCTCACTCAATCCCTGCAGTCTTGTAAGATGATTTTCTTCAAGGTCCAGCAAATATCCATTTGAAATTGCTGATGGTTTCCGCTTCCACCACCCTGATGGGCAGTGAGTTCCAGGTTATTACCACACACTACATTAAAAAGTTCTTCCTCACATATTCCCCCACACTTGCCCCAAAATTGACTTTATTTAAGGCTGCCATATTCCTGTTTGTTCCGATTAAATATCCCCTCAATTTCCTTTGCTTCAAGCAGAACACTTAACCACAGCCTTTCCAACCAAACCTTGTAACTAAAATCCCTCCATCACTGGAACCAATCTGGTAAATCGCCTCCACCCCCTCTCAAGGATCATCACATCTTCCCCAAAGTGGGTTGACCTGGACTGGATGTAATACGCTAACTGGGGCCTAGCCCGAGCTTTATAAAAATGCATCATGATTTCCCTGCTTTTGTACTCAATACCACTATTTAGGTAGGTCAAGATCGTGCATGCTTTGCTAACTACTCTCTCAATATGTCCTACCACCTTTGAAGAGGGGCCTCTCTATCTGTATGTTCTTTAGAATTGTGCCATTAAGCCTACATTGCCTCTCTCTGTTCCTTCTGAAAAATGCATCAACTTACAGTTCTCTGTATTAACTCATTTGCCTCTTGTCTATCCATTCTGCTAGCCCATCTATGTCCTGTTGCAGGTGATTAGTATCATCCTCCACTCCTCCAAGTTTGTTATCATTGGAAAAATGTTAAATTTTCTCCACATTCGAAGATCCAAGGCATTTATATATTGCAAAAAAGCAGTGGTCCTGGCACTGCCCCAAGAGGAACAACCTTCTCTACCACTATTGTGTCTGTAAAATAACTCTCTACCATGTGACTTGCTGCTTTCTGTCCTTAAGACAGCTTCTTAACCAGTTGGATATCAACCCTCTTAGTTCATAGGGCTTAATTCAACCTTTTATGTGGTACTTGTCAAACACCTTCTTAAAAGCCATATAGACAACCTCCACTGCATTCCCTTGATCGACCTTCACTGTTATTTCATCAAATATTTAATTCTGTTTGGATTTACTGTTTAGCGATTATTTTACATCATTCTTTTACCTTTTCTGAGAATGGAACAACATGTATCACAGTGTCAGTATATCTTTCTTCCTGCGTTGAGCACGCACATAGCACTGACTTAGGCAGAAGGGTGTTGGCCCATTGAGCACATCTGTTCAAATCTACCATCTGGATCCTGACTGTGATGCTGGAAGTAATAGTCTTTCATACCTGCGACTCACACAGCTTTTTTGTAAAAATGTGGCATTGTTTTACTCGAAAACAGATGAAAGAGAAGGCATTGGAAAAGGCCAGCTGATTAATTTAGTGTCCCACCCTATTTGGACATAATGCCTCGTGCACCATATGAGCCACCCACCCTCAATCCTCCACCACTTCAGTCACCCTATCAGCTGGGAGAAAAAAATAAAACTTGCAGCCAAGTCAGGAAATTCCAAGTAAGTTCCAAAAAAAAAAAAAAAATGGTGGCGACTTAACCGATTTCCAGCTTATTTGCAAGCTACCATTTTGGAAATATTCTGCTCTTTCTGATTCATGGCCACCTCCAGATTGTAGAACTGCGGGTAATCCATACTCAACCCAAGCTACAGTGAAAATAAACTGGTTGCTCGAACCATTTGCTTATAATTACTTCCCCTAGACTTCTGGTGGCGCCCTCGAGGAAGCAGGTCGCAGGTCGGATCGCTCCCGCCCGTGATGGGCAAACGGACCTGTTTCACAGGATTTTTTCGGGACCTGACGACCTGAATTGGTGGAGGAGACGAAGGGAAGAGGTTTTCCCCCCCCGGGGTATGGACAGTTGGACCAGAAGTGGTCGAGTGGAGCGGCAAAGGTCGAAGCAGGAGCAGTGGGGACCCCAGACCGGGCGGCGAAGCATGGCGGACGGCAGGGACCAGGGAGCGGAGGCTCACTGGCCAAGAGAGCAGCAGATGGAGGTTTTTAGGAACTGCTTCACCGAACTGAAGAGGGACACGTTGGACCCGATGAGGGCGGTGATGGGCCGAATGGTCGAGGCGCAGGCGGTCCAAGAGAAGGCGCTAAGGGAGATCGAGGTGCAGCTCTCCACCCAGGCGGACACGGTAACGGAGCTGGAGCATGAGGTGGAGGAGCTGAACTCCCGCCAGAGGAGGATGCAGGAGCAGCTTGAAGAGCTGGGGAATAGAGCCAGGAGGCAGAACCTGAGGATCGTTGGCCTCCCCGAGGGCTGTGAGGGATTGGATGCGGGTGCATACGTGATGGGTATGGTCGGGGCGCTGATGGGACCGGAGGCCTTCCCTCGACCCCTGGAGTTGGATGGGGAGCATAGAGCCCCCGCAAGGAAGCCCAGGACGGGCGACCGACCGAGGGCCTTGGTGGTTCGCTTTCACCGGCTTGCCGACAGGGATCGTGTGCTGCGATGGGCCAAGGCGGAGAGGAGCAGCAGATGGGAGAACTGCGAGGTGCGCATCTACCAGGACTTGGGAGCGGAGCTGACCAAGATGCGTGCAGGATTCATCAAGGTAAAGGCAGCCCTCTACAAAAAGCAGGTGAGGTTTGGAATGCTGTATCCTGCAAAGCTTTGGGTTACGTTTGAGGAACTCCATCACTACTTCGAGACACCAGAACAGGTTTGGGCCTTTATTAAAGAGAAGAAGCTGGACTTGAACTAACGGGCACTTAGTTTTTTCAGTGCTCTACAGTGGCGGCGGTCTGTTAACCTAACTGGCTCTGACTAGGAGTGGACTTTTATTAAAAGAAGAAGCTGGACTTGAACTAAAGGACTCTGGGCTCACAGAGCTTTTGTGTGGCGGCGGTCTGTTAAATTATCCTGTACAGTAATGTTTTATCTAAGATTGTTTTCAGCCGGGGCAGAGAGCGGGGGCTGGAGGGTGCACTGCTTAGGGTGGGGGCAGCCGGGAAGGAGAGCAGAGAAGACTTAAGTGGGCAAGGGGATGGGGATCAGGGATCCCCGGGGGAGAAAGTCGCTTGCAGGGAACAGCGTAGGAAACCGACAGCAGCAGCACTGGGGCGGGGGGGGAGAGTTAGAGCCACATTAGTTTAGTTGAACAAGTGGGGCATGGGCAAACAGAGCTGACAGGGGAAGTGCCTTATTAATATGTTTTTCTTTCCCACTGTTCGTTTTCAATATGTTAAAGCTTTTGAATATGGCCTTCTTTTTTCTCTGCAAATGTTACAAATCTGTTTTAAATAAAAAAATTCCCCCCAAAATTTTTTTTAAAAATTACTTCCACTAGTTTGGTCATTCCTATCTATCTCAAATAAGCAACCCAAATGAGTAGAATCCATGTTCTTCATTTAAGAATTTTCATTTATGTTTCTCCCACGTCTATGTTTCTATGTTTCTGTTCTTTCATGTCTCTGGTGATTTCTTTATTTCTATTGCTCTGCACTAAAAAACAATATTGCCGAAATGTGTTTTCTTTTTGACAATCTTGACTCTAAGTTGCTTCTCCTTATCCTTAAATCCTGTCACTGACAGAGGAAATTGCCCAGGATCTGAATTCTCCCTGTGCAGAATAATCATAAAGACATCAGTCGAGGTCTCCCTCCCTCCCTCTGTTCAAAGGATGAAGTCCCAAGGTAGGCAATATTTTCTCATAATTCAGCCCTCTCATTTCAGGAATTACATCTTTTCTCTGAATTCTCTGCAGTACTTATACCTTTCCTTTGAATCTCAAGAACAACAGTAGATCAGAAATTAAATTGAAGTGCGTTGCACACAGAAGCCATTATTCATATTTTTCCAACAACACCAAACGGCCAGTGTGGAAATTTCATTAAAACCCAACAACTGTAGACATCTGTTTCCAGAGAGCCTGCACAAAAGAGCACATAATCCAAGATGCGTAAATCACAAACATTTCTAAACAGACATAACAACGGAGGCATTAGGCAGTGATAACTCAGGAATACTCCTGCTAATTGGGAAACAAATAGTGAGCCAAATAGTTGTATTGGAAGCAAACATGAAAGCTAACAATAACTTCAGGTGGCAAAAGAAACAGTCTGAAGAGGGACACTCACAGCCTTGAAGGAAGGAATAAGGCATCCTTTCATCGCATATAACTTGAACAAAGGCAAATGCAAGAAACTTGGTCAAAGTACAGATCTGGAGGGAAAGAGTTGGGTCGTGGACAATGAAACAAATGGACCAATTCCATTCACAGGGAAGTGCACATCTGCAAATCCATTACTTATTTAATTATATTAGATGAAAAACCAGGACAGTGTGTCCATAATTTCCTACTGGAATTACACCTTTTTTCTTTCCGAGTAACCGGATTTGAAACCTGCTCCAGCAAATGGGATGAATGTCTCCACTGATGGGTATAAGTGATTTGAGTTTAGTCATCTTAAATATAATCCATGGAAGCCCTACAGTGCAGAAGGAGGCCATTTGGCCCATCGGGTCTGCACCAACCGTCTGAAAGAGTGCCCTACCTAGGCCCACTACCCCCCCCCCCCCCCGCCCCCCCGCCCCGCCCTATCCCTTTATTCCAGCTAATCTGCACATCTTTGGACTGTGGGAGGAAACCGGAGCACCCAGGGTAAACCAATGCAGACACAGGGAGAATGTGCAAATTCCACACAGTCACCCAAGGCCAGAATCAAACCCGGGTCTCTGGCGCTGTGAGGCAGCAATGCTAACCACTGCGCTACCGTGCCGCAGGACTTGTGAGTTCACAAAACAGAACTGCCTGTAGCTCATCACACATTACAGTAAATAGACAGTCATTCAGAAGCACCATAAAGGGGCTGGAGTGAGAAATAGAAATAACAATCGGCAAGAGTGGAGATCCCTTTCATGAAGCTGGGGATTAAGTCCATTGCAGAGGTACAGCTACTTATCAAATTGGAAGCATCTCACTGTAGGATTCTGCTAGAAATTGGTGACAGGAGTATCTCATTTGTTCTCATAACTGCATCTGTCTATTGCCCGAGACGGTCCGCTGTCTGGCAATATGTTACACTGCCTTGCAAATGCAAGGAACTACTCATGTGCACCCATATGGTGAAGTGTGCTCCATCTCTTTTTATTATGACTGCATCTGACACACGTCTTCCTGCTTTTGATTAGATATTCAAAGCAAATCCCAGATTTTGTTTGAAATTTGGCATTCTTGCATTTGTCCTGATGAATGCAAGATGAAAAGCTTCAGCAACACGACTCTATTTTCAGCAATTGTTTTTTTTATTCATTCATGGGATGTGGGCGTCATGGGCTGGGCCAGCATTTGTTGTCTATCTCTAATTGTCCTTGAATGGAATGGCTAGCTAGATCATTTTAGAGGACATTAAGAGTCACCCACATTTCTGTGGGTCTGGAGCCACATGTAGGCCAGACCAGATAAGGGAGGCATGTTTCCTTCCCTAAAGAACATGAGTGAACCAGATTGGTTTTTACAACATTCGACAATGATTTAATTGTCGTCATTAGACTTACTTAAAAAAAAATATACAGTGAAAGAACCCAATTATTTTTTTCCAATTAAGGGGCAATTTAGCATGACCAATTCACCTACCCTGCACACCTTTTGGGATTTTGGGGGTGAGATCCATGCAGACACATGGATAATGTGTAAACTCCACATGGACAGTGACCCGGTGCCGGGATCGAACCCGGGTCCACGCTGCTGTGAGGCATCAGTGCTAACCACTGCGCCACCGTGCCGCCCTTCATTAAACTTTCTAATTCCAGATTTTATTGAATTCATATTTAACCATCTGCCATGGTATTCAAGCTCTGTACTGCCAAGAGACATTTGCATACCTGAGACTGAGGTACGACATTTGAGATATTGTTTGAAATTTGTCACTCTTGCATTTTTCCTTTTTTTAAAATAAAGTTTTATTCAAGGCATTTTCATATAAACAAACAAATGCAAAAGAACAGCTTTATAAACAACCAACACCCACTCCCCCCTGCTTCCCTAATACCACCGCTTTCTCACATCCTGCCTTCCCCTATCTCGCCCCTCGACAGCACTTTGTCCTGCAACCCCAGGGGCAGCAGCCGAGGAAAGGGCGGCACCTCTCTCCTTACAAAGTCTCGAACCTGCAGGTACCTAAAGCCATTCCCCCTGGGCAACTCACACTCTTCCTCCAGGTCTTCCAACTTCACACATTTGCCTCCTATAAACAGATCACCAAATCGCCCAATCCTAGCCTGCCACCATCCCTGGGACCTCACATCCAGCCCTCCCTGCACAAGTCTATGGCTATTGCAAATCGGTGCCCACACTGAGACACCCTCCAGCCCCAGGTGCTGCCCCCACTGTCCCCACACCCTTCGAACTGACACCACCCCTGGGCTCACAGAGTACCTGGCTGGCGAGAACGGCTGAGGCGCTGACAATAAAGCCCCTAAACATGTAACCTGACACGATGTCACCTCCTTCCGCCCCACGCTGACCCCTCTCCCATGACACATTTCCTAACCATAGAAATAGTCTCCTCCCAGGAGTAATTCATCATATTTGGCAGCGCCAGCCTCCACCCCTCTCGCGCCCGCTTCAAACATGCCATTCACCCCTCCGGATCCATCACCACCTTATCCTTATCATTCCTCACTCTGGTAATCTCCTTCACCGCCTCTTGCTTTCTCAACTGATGGGCCAACATCCTGTTCAACTTCTCCCCATACTCATACACTGCCCTTCTGGCCCACCGCACCTGCCCCAGCCCCTTCCCCCTAGACACTAGCCCAAACTCCATCTGGAGCCTCTGTCTCTCCTTCAACAACTCTGTCTCTGGCGCCTCCGCATATCCCCTATCCACTCTCAATATCTCGTCCACCAGTCCTGCCATTTCCACCTGCTCTGCTTTCTCCCTGTGCGCCTAAATTGAAATGAACTCCTTCCTAACCACCGCCTTGAGTGCCTCCCACAGCTTGGCGGCCGTGACCTCCCCTGAATCGTTTAGCTCCACAAACCCCTGAATGGCAGCCCACACCCGCCCGCACACCTCCTCATCCCACATCCAGCCTATTGAGTGGGCACTGATGTGTTGGGTGCTCTGGATCCGTGGAACACATACAGGCCACCAACACTTAAAATACTGCAACACTATTTTATTAAGTTAGAAACTGTTGAACATACTTTCACTGTGGGTTTACACAATGTTAGATTAAACTAAAGACCTATGCCTGTCCTAACCAGCCTATGCACTCAGCACATGGTGAAGATCTGTGCTGTAAGCTGTAAGCTCTGTCCTTCTGAGAGGCTGCATCCTGAATGAGCGGGAACTCTGATGCCCCCTGTCTATACAGTGAGTGTGCTCTAACTGGTGATTGGCTGCGGTATTGTGTGTGTTGATTGGTCTTGCTGTGTGTCCATCAATGTGTGTGTCTGCACCATGATATACTGGTGTATATTATGACAGGCACAGCAGCCCCCACACAGCGCGTGGTCAGAAACCACAATTGCCGAACACTCCGAGTCAATCCCCTCTGCCAACAGTGTCTTATTTAGCACGAAAAAAATCAATCCGGGAGTACACAAGGTACACATGGAAGTATGAGAATTCCTTCGCCCTGGACCTCCCACACCTCCATGGGTTGACCCCTTCCCCCATGTGCTCCATAAATCCCCTCAGCTCCTTCGCCACTGCCACACCCTCGATGACTTTGGGCTCGATTGGTCCAAGCTCGGTTCTACCGTATTAAAATCCCCCCCCATAATCAGCCGATGCGAGTCCAAGTCAGGAAACTTCCCTAACATCTGCCTCATAATATCTACATTATCCCAACTTAGGGCATAGACATTTACCAGAACCACCGGCATCCCCTCCAACGTTCCACTTACAGCTCCACCCCCCCAGATCGGCCACAATATTCCCCACCTCAAACGCTACCCGCTAATTAACTAACACCGCCACCCCCCTCGTCTTCATATCCAGCATTGAACGGAACGCCTGCCCCTCCCATCCCTTCCTCAACCGTGTCTGGTCCCCCAGCTTCAGGTGCATCTCCTGCAAAAGGGCCACGTCCGTCTTCAGAGTCCTCAGGTGCATGAAAACACGTGAGCGTTTAATCAACCCATTCATCTCCCTCATGTTCCATGTGACCAGCCGGGGGCTGGGAGCCTCCTGGCCCCTTTCCCTGCCGATCAGCCGTACCCTTATTTGAGCAAGCCCCCGGCCTGCGTCACGCAACCCTCCAGGTCCGTCCTCAGATATCCACCGTCATCGATCTCCTTCCAACTGCGCCACACCAACCACACTCTTGTCAGGAACCCTCCCCCCTGCCACCCATCCTCAAAAAAAGAACAAGCCCCATTCCGCCCCCCACCCCCACCCCCACTTCTGTCTCCCGGCAGTCCCCCACCTCCCTCCCATTAACTAGCCCACCCAGCCAGCATGGTGGTCCCTGCCCAAGGCTCCACCCTGCCTACCTCCCCAGATACCCCCCCAAACCACCAGACCACACCTCTCTGAAGAGTAACAAAAGGTGCACTCACCACCGTTGTTCCCCAATAAAAACCTGACCCTAAAAACCCACCATCAAAAACTTTAAAGAACACACAAACTACCACCAAATTTCAATGTCCTCACACTCCTTCCAGTCCATTGTCCCTCACAAATTCCATTGGCCCCTCTGGGATGACCCACAGGAGGGCCTGGTACAACACTCCAAACATCACCCCCCATTTCTAAAGAGGGCAGCCGTAACCCGTTAAACCCAGCCCTTCTTTTCACCAGTTCTGCTCCCAGGTCCTGTTACACCAGCAGTTCATTCCCTTCCCAGGTATATTTCCTGGTGTGCCTCACCCATCGGACAATCTTCTTCTTGTCCAGAAAGCATGCAACTGCACCACCATCGCCCTTGGCAACCCGCCTGCCTGCGGCCTTCTCATTAGCGCCCTGTGCGCTCAGTCCACCTCCAGGAGCCGGTCAAAGGCCCCTCCCCCATCAATCTCTCCAGCACCTTTGCCATATACACCGTGACCTCCATACCTTCTATGCCTTGAGGCTTCCCAACATCCTTAGGTTTTGCCTTCTGTAGCGATTCTCCAAATCTTCCACTTCCTCTCTCAGCCTCTTCTGGCTTTCCCACATCATTCCCACCTCAGCCGCCAATGAGGCCAGCTGCTCCTCGTGCTCCCCCACCACTTCCTCCATCGCTAAGCCCTGGGGCTCCAGCCTCTGCCCCACTCGCTCAATCCCAGATTTTAGCGGTTCCACAACTTTGGCTAAGTATTCCAGGGACTCTTTCCTCTGCCGCCGTAAATTGTCATTGGGAAACTCTTTCAACTGCTCTATCGACCACTGGGTTGGCAAGCAGCTCCCTTGTCCGCCGCCATCCTTGCCTGTGGCGCACCACGAAGACTCACCTGCTCCAGTAGCTCTTTCAATCTTACACCACTCCTTGTCCGTGGATCCATCCACCAACCACACCAGAGGAGTAAAACCTTTCCCAGGCTCTCAAATACATTGTCCTTCGGGTGGGGAAAAGACCAAAAAAATCCACCTTGAGAAGGAGCCACCAAATGTGCGACCGCTCAGTCCATGGTCACCACCAGAAGTCCACTCTTACATTTTTCCTGCTAAGTGCAAAATGAAAAGCTTCGGCAACATGACTCTCTTTTCAGCAATATTACATATTTTAATCATAATTTTGGTGAGTAAATAAGATGAAACGGTTTTGGGTAGAAAGAGGGTTAGCAACCAAAGGGCACAAACATACTATCATTGGACAAATAACCAGATGGAAATGCAGAGATGTTAGTTTACACAGTGAGTCACGATACAATGATACGATGAAATAGGAGCAGCAGTAGGCCATTTGGCCTCTCAAGCCTGCTCTGCCATTCGATAAGATCGTGGCTGATCTGTTTGTGTTGAGTTTCACATTCTCATCTTCCCCCAATAACCTTTGATTCCCTAGTCTAACAAGAATCTATTTACCTCCACCTTAAAAATATTCAGTGACCCCGCCTACACTGTTTCTGAGGCAGAGAGTTCCAAAGTCGCACAGCCCTCATGAGAGAAAGAATTTCTCCTCATCTCTGTCCTAAAAGGGTGACCCCTAATTTTAGTAAGAAGTCTTACAACACCAGGTTAAAGTCCAACAGGTTTGTTTCGATGTCACTAGCTTTCGGAGCGCTGCTCCTTCCTCAGGTGAAGGAGGAACCTGAGGAAGGAGCAGCGCTCCGAAAGCTAGTGACATCAAAACAAACCTGTTGGACTTTAACCTGGTGTTGTAAGACTTCTTACTGTGCTCACCCCAGTCCAACGCCGGCATCTCCACACCCTAATTTTAGAACAGTGCCACCTGGTTCTGTACTCACCCACATCCAGCTTGCAAAGACCATTCATGATCTTATACATTTAAATCAAGTCACCCCTCACGCTTATAAACTCCAAATTGTCATTGACATTTCTCTGCTGTAGAATCAGAAAAAAGTTCCATTTCTTTTGTTATTGTTTTATTAATGTTGGAAAAAAGTGAGATGTGAAACAGCAGTGAAGTGTGAGAGGTGTCCTCAGTTGGAAGACACTTCAATTTATTTCAGTTCAATCAATATCCTTGATGTATGTATTTTGAAGTGCTGATGGCAGAATGTGGGTTAGAAAATATTTTGTTTTAATGTTAGTTTCTAATCTGCCTTTCCACTGAGTTGGTAACTCATTGGAAAGCACCGATGGAGTATGACAGGTATTGCCTGAGTTAATACACATTCGTAAGCTGGACTGACTGGTACATTCAATTGCACAAATATATGAATTTGTATATCACTGGCACATCGATTACTAAAGCCATGACAGGGCTTTCAAGTATAGGTTCTCATTCCCTGAAAACAATGATTTATCCTTGAAACATTTTGCATAGTTTACGGATCATTAGACAGAGCATTCATGGCCAGAGCAAAGATCTGCCTGTAAAATAACTATGACGACCGAATAGGGGTGTGGATGGACTGAACACTATTATAGGGAGAACTGCGAAGATCTAGCCACCAATTGTTCCAAATGGCAATAACCTATCCATCAAACTGCATTACAATCTCAGAATATAGGTGCTGATGCGAGCGATCTGCAAGAGCAACTTAGTTAATCCCACTCGACTACCTTTTTCCTGGAGTACTGCAATTTTTTTCCCCCTTTGGATAATCCCTTTTCAAAGCCCCGAGTGAACCTACCTTACCCACACTCCCAGCCAGAGTATTCACAGTCCTATCCACTTGCTGTATTTTTAAAAAACGCTCATGCCATCTTTGGGGTCATCCCATTGTTTGCTGAAAATCGTTGACCTGTGGTTCTCACCCCTTCCACCAATGTTTCGCCCTCTCGACTCTGTCCAAACCTGTATCGGTTTGAACACCCATTAAATCAACCCTCCACCTTGTCTTTAAAGACAACAGTCCCAGCAGAATCACAATGCTTTCATCATGATGAGGCAGAGCAGCAGCAGAGAAGGAGAATAATGTATTGTTCTCTATGATCATGGATGACGATATCTTTGTGGTGAATCTAGCATCCGGCCACTAGGTGGCGTGACGATTGGACAACATTGCTGGAACACAGGCAGGTTCTAGCATCCAACGACTAGGATGGAGAACGTTACTGGAACACAGTCACGTGTTAGAGAACATACGGCTTTGTTAAAGGACAAAACTATTTATTAACTAAATAAACATTATAAAGGTTTCTACGATGTGAACGATAAATACAGTTGGATACTGTGGCTAAATACAAATAATTATGATTAAGTAGTATTAATTACTATTGACTAAGGAGCTACTCAATATGCAACTGGACTCTACACCTGCTGTCCATGTTCTGCTGCACATGTGACTGTGTTCCAATAACGTTCTCCTGTCCCCACGCCACCTAGTAGTTGGATGCTAGAACCTGTCTGTGTTCCAGTAACGTTCTCCTATCGTCACACCACCTAATGGCTGGATGCTAGAATCTCAGTCCATGCATAGGGCACCTATCTTTATTTACAGTTTGGTTATTAAATTATACGCAAATGATATTCTACATATCATTACATTCTCCTCTTTTTCAAGGTTAAATCATTTACATGCACATATGGACTATTTACAAATACATGAATTTTTTAAATGGGTCAAATTGTACACATGCAAATATTTTCTTGTGTACGGTATTTTAAAAAGTCAGTATCAGTCTCTTGGCTGATTCTGATGTTTCACCGTCTTTGAAGTTTAGGATGTTCTTTGTCTTGAACTTGTGGTGTTTAAATGTCTTACCAGCTTTTGCTGCCAGCCCAACTTCCCAATTAAGTTTTGAAGGCAGTGATTCCGTTTTGTTTGGCTTCAGAGATTTCCTTGCTATACCAGGGCACACTGTTGTGCTGTTCGATGTCAGCTGGTGTCCATGTGCTGCAAGGATTGGATTGGATTTGTTTATTGTCACGTGTACCGAGGTACAGTGAAAAGTATTTTTCTGCGAGCAGCTCAACAGATCATTAAATACATGGGAAGAAAGGGAATAAAAGAAAATACATAATAGGGCAACACAACATATACAATGTAACTACATAAGCACTGGCATTGGATGAAGCATACAGGGTGTAGTGTTAATGAGGTCAGTCCATATGAGGGTCATTTAAGAGTCTGGTGACAGTGGGGAAGAAGCTGTTTTTGAGTCTGTTCGTGCGTGTTCTCAGACTTCTGTATCTCCTGCCCGATGGAAGAAGTTGGAAGAGTGAATAAGCCGGGTGGGAGGGATCTTTGATTATACTGCCCGCTTTCCCCAGGCAGCGGGAGGTGTAGATGGAGTCAATGGATGGGAGGCAGGTTCGTGTGATGGACTGGGCGGTGTTCACGACTCTCTGAAGTTTCTTGTGGTCCTGGGCCGAGCAGTTGCCATACCAGGCTGTGATGCAGCCACATAGGATGCTTTCTATGGCGCATCTTAAAAGTTGGTAAGGGTTAATGTGGACATGCCGAATTTCCTTAGTTTCCTGAGGAAGCATAGGCGCTGTTGTGCTTTCTTGGTGGTAGCGTCACAGATGAATTTTGAAGAGGGTACAGTTGTTTTCGGTACACTGGTCTAACACTGGCTGCAACTGGATGCAGCTTAGATCAGAAAGATACTCCAGACCTTGAAGTTAGTTGAATCAGGTTTATTGAACTAATAGCACAGTTAGCACAGTTCTCTGTGAGTTCAACTCTCTGCAAACTTAAGTGTGGTTACTCTGTCTGACTGAACCAGACTAGCTCTTAGCCACGTGGTGGAGGTGTGAGATTGTAACAACACCCTTGACTGACTCTCTCGATGTTCATCAGTGGAAAGAGGCGGAGTGTGAGTGCGTCGTGTCTTTTATAGTCAGATCCCACCCCTGAGTGTCCTGCCTGCTTATTGGTCATGTCCTGTTCTCTGTGTCCATTAGCTGCTTGTCTGTATATCATTATGTGTGTGTCTGCATATCATGACATCTCCCTTTTTTTTATGTTTGGATGACGTATGTGAATGTATTTACAAGAATAGGCCAATATTAACATATATACATGCAGTGGATGTGAACACATATAGATGTGAAAACAGCTGCCTAATGCGAGAACACAGAACATAGCAAACAGAACAAATGTTCATAAGTCCAGTCTCTGTGGCTTGCGTCTGATCCTGGTCGACCGCCGGAGAGGTGGTGGGGATGACAGCACCTTGATGGGTGGGATTGAAGCCTGACTGGTGGCCTCGTGAGTCAAGGTATCAGGAGGTGGCAAAACAACAGAAGGAAACGGAGAAGAATGTGTTTGCGGGCAGGCAACTTTGCGCAGTGCCCGTCTGTTTCGTCGCACAACAGAACCATCAGCCAGACGCACAACATACGAGCGGGGGGGGGCAGCCTGTCGAACAACGACAGCTGGAGCAGACCAGCCTCCATCAGGGATCTTGACCTGAACAGTGTCTGATGGGGATAACACGGGCAAATCGGTAGCATGAGCATCATAGCCCTGTTTTTGCCGGTCTCGGAGATGCTGCGCCTTCTGCAGCGACGGGAGGTGATCCAGGTTGGGCATGTGTATGGCAGGATGTGTCGTTCGCAGGTCCTTGTTCATCAGGAGTTGAGCTGGCGACATGCCAGTGGACAGTGGGATCGCCCTGTACGCACGCAGTGCAAGGTGAATGTCAGATGCAGAATCAAATCCGTGGCCTTGCAGATGAGCTGCTTCACTATGTGCACCCCTTTCTCAACTTTTCCGTTTGCGGATAGTGTGGGCTGGAAGTGACGTGTTTGAACTGATACGACTGGACAAACAGAGACCATTCATGGCTGCTGAAGCACGGGCCATTGTCACTCATGACAGTGAGTGGGATACCATGCCTGGAGAATGTCTCCTTACAGACCTTGATGACGGTCCGAGATGTGAGGTCTGAGAGCTGCACGACTTCAGGATAATTGGAAAAATAATCAATGGTTAACACGTAATCACGACCATTTGCATGAAAGAGGTCGATGCCAACCTTGGACCATAGAGAGGTTTCGATTTCATGCTGCTGAAGTGTCTCCTTGTTCTGCGCTGGCTGGAAGCGTTGACAGGCCGCACAGTTAAGGACCATGTTCGCAATGCCCTGGCTGATCCCAGGCCAGTAGACAGCCTGCCTGGCTCTGTGTCTGCACTTTTCCACACCCAGGTGGCCCTCATGGATTTGACGGAGCACCAAGCTCTGGAGACTGTGTGGAATTACAATCCGGTCCAGTTTGAAGAGGATACCATTAACCAGCGTCAGGTCGTCCTTTGAATTGAAAAATTGAGGGCACTGCCCTTTTTGCCAGCCATTGGCTAGGTGTTGCATAACATGCTGCAAGAGGGGGTCTTTGGCTGTCTCCTCACGGATACGAATCACCTTCTCTTTTTAAAAAAAATATATTTTATTGAAATTTTTCATTCACAATTTTTTCCCCTTACACATCAAACATAAAGAAAATTTAACAGTACAAGTAACATGATAACTACAATCTAATAAAGAGTAACTAACTAACATGGTAAACTAACCAAATAACATAAAATTAAACTTTCCCCTCCCCCCCTACCCTCCGCCCCCCCCCTCCCCCCCCCCCCCCCCCCCCCCCTCTCCCTGGGTTGCTGCTGCTGGTCATCTATCCTCCCTCTAACGTTCCGCTAGGTAGTCGAGGAACGGTTGCCACCGTCTGGTGAACCCTTGAGCCGATCCTCTCAGTGCAAACTTAATCTGCTCCAGTTTTATGAACCCCGCCATATCGTTTATCCAGGCCTCCAGATCGGGGGGTTTCGCTTCCTTCCACATGAGTAAAATCCTACGCCGGGCTACTAGGGACGCAAAGGCCACGACATCGGCCTCTTTCGCCTCCTGCACTCCCGGCTCATCCGCAACTCCAAATAAAGCTAACCCCCAGCCTGGTTTGACCCGGACCTTCACCACCTTCGAAATCACTCCCGTCACTCCCCTCCAATACCCCTCCAGTGCCGGGCACAACCAAAACATATGTGTGTGGTTTGCCGGGCTTCCGCCGCACCTCCCAAACTTGTCCTCCACTCCGAAGAACCTGCTCAACCTTGCTCCCGTTATGTGTGCTCTATGTAGCACCTTGAATTGAATCAGGCTGAGCCTGGCACACGAGGAAGAGGAATTTACCCTGCTTAGGGCATCAGCCCACAGACCCTCCTCTATCTCCTCCCCGAGCTCTTCTTCCCACTTTCCTTTCAGTTCGCCCACCAGCTCCTCCCCCTCTTCTCTCATCTCTCGGTATATCTCTGACACCTTGCCCTCCCCGACCCACACCCCCGAGAGCATTCTATCCTGGATCCCCTGTGTCGGGAGCAATGGAAATTCCCTCACCTGTTGTCTTGTGAACGCCCTCACCTGCATATACCTAAAGAAATTTCCCCGGGGCAGCTTATACTTTTCCTCCAACGCTCCCATGCTCGCAAACATCCTGTATATAAATAAATCTCCCACCCTCCTAATTCCCAACTGGTGCCAGCTCTGGAATCCTCCATCCATCCTCCCTGGGGCAAACCTATGGTTGTTCCTAATTGGGGACCCCACCAGGGCTTCCAGCACACCTCTCTGGCGCCTCCATTGCCCCCAAATATTTAATGTTGCCGCCACCACTGGGTTCGTGGTAAATCTTTTTGGTGAGAACGGTAGTGGCGCCGTCACCAGCGCCTCTAGACTCGTCCCTTTACAGGACTTTCTCTCTAATCTTTTCCACGCCGCTCCCTCTCCCTCTATCATCCATTTACGGATCATCGCCACATTGGCGGCCCAGTAGTAGTCGCCCAAATTCAGCAGCGCCAGTCTTCCTCTGTCTCTACTACGTTGTAAGAACTTCCTTACCCTCGGAACTTTCCCTGCCCACGCGAAGCTCGTGATGCTCCTGTCTATTTTTTTAAAGAAGGCCTTAGTGATCAGTATAGTGAGACATTGGAATACAAATAGGAACCTCGGGAGGACCATCATCTTAATTACCTGCACTCTGCCCGCCAGTGACAGTGGCTGCATGTCCCACCTCTTGAAGTCCTCTTCCATTTGTTCCACCAGTCGTGTCAAATTAAGTCTGTGCAAGGTTCCCCAGCTCCTGGCTATCTGAATCCCCAGGTATCGAAAGTTTCTTTCCACTTTCCTTAAAGGCAGGCCATCTATCCCTCCACCCTGTCCTCAGGGTGTATCACGAAAAGTTCACTCTTCCCCATGTTAAGCCTATATCCCGAGAAATCTCCGAACTCCCTCAATATCTGCATGACCTCTGTCATCCCCCCCACTGGGTCCATCACATACAACAGTAGGTCATCCGCGTAGAGTGACACTTGGTGTTCTTCTCCCCCTCTAATCACCCCTCTCCATTTTCTGGAGTCTCTCAGCGCCATGGCCAGTGGTGCAATTGCCAACGCGAACAGTAATGGAGATAACGGGCATCCCTGTCTTGTTCCCCTGTCTAGTCGGAAATACTCCGATCCGTGCCGACCCGTGACCACACTTGCCGTTGGGGCCCCATAGAGGAGTTTCACCCAGCTAACAAACCCGTCCCCGAACCCAAACCTCCTCAGCACCTCCCATAGATACCCCCACTCCACACTATCAAATGCCTTCTCTGCATCCATTGCCGCCACTATCTCTGCCTCCCCCTCTGCTGGGGGCACCATTATCACCCCTAATAGCCATCGCACGTTGACATTTAGTTGTCTCCCCTTTACGAATCCTGTCTGGTCTTTGTGCACCACCCCCGGGACACAGTCCTCTATCCTCGATGCCAGCACCTTTGCTAGCAATTTGGCGTCCACATTTAGTAGTGAAATAGGCCGATAGGACCCGCACTGCAGCGGATCTTTATCCCGCTTCAAAATTAGCGATATCGTCACCTCCGACATTGTCGGGGGTAGAGTCCCCCCTTCCCTGGCCTCGTTAAAAGTCCTCACCAACAGCGGGGCCAGCAAGTCCACATATTTTCTATAAAATTCCACCGGGAACCCATCTGGTCCCGGGGCCTTCCCTGCCTGCATGTTCCCCAGCCCCTTGGTAACCTCGTCCACCCCAATTGGTGCCCTCAGGCCTTCCACCTCCTGTTCCTCCACCCTCGGGAACCTTAATTGGTCCAAAAACTGCCGCATCTCCTCTTTTCCCTCCGGGGGTTGGGACCCATAAAGTCTTTCGTAAAAGGTCTTAAACACCTCGTTTATCTTCCCTGCTCTCCGCACCGTAGCTCCCTTTTCGTCTCTAATTCCCCCTATCTCCCTCGCCGCTGTCCTCTTTCGCAGCTGATGGGCCAACAGGCGACTAGCCTTTTCCCCATATTCATATCTCATCCCCTGTGCCTTCCTCCACAGCACCTCCACCCTCCTGGTGGTCAGAAGGTCGAACTCCGTCTGGAGTCGTCGTCTCTCCCTGTACAGTCCCTCCTCCGGGGTCTCCGCATATTCTTTGTCCACCCTTAAGATCTCCCCCAGTAATCTTTCCCTTTCCTTGGCCTCTGTTTTCCCTTTGTGGGCCCTGATAGAGATCAGCTCTCCTCTGACCACTGCCTTTAGTGCTTCCCATACCACTCCCACTCGGACCTCCCCGTCGTCATTGGCATCCAGGTATCTCTCGATACATCCCCGCACCCTTCCACAGACTCCCTCATCCGCCAACAATCCCACATCTAATCGCCAGAGTGCACGCTGCTCCCTCTCCTCTCCTAGTTCCAGGTCCACCCAATGTGGGGCATGATCCGAGATAGCTATGGCTGAATACTCAGTTTCTTCCACCCTCGAGATCAACGACCTTCCCAAAACAAAAAAATCTCTCCGGGAGTACACCTTGTGAACATGGGAGAAGAAGGAGAACTCCTTGGCCTTCGGTCTAACAAATCGCCATGGATCCACTCCCCCCATTTGGTCCATAAACCCCCTAAGCACCTTGGCCGCTGCCGGCCTTCTTCCAGTCTTAGATCTGGATCGATCTAACCCTGGGTCCAGCACGGTGTTGAAGTCTCCCCCTATTATCAAGTTTCCTACCTCCAGGTCCGGTATACGTCCCAGCATCCGCTTCATAAATCTCGCATCATCCCAATTCGGGGCATATACGTTAACCAACACGACCTCCATTCCCTCCAGTCTGCCAGTCACCATCACATATCTGCCTCCACTATCTGCTACAATGCTCCTTGCTTCGAATGTTACCCGTTTCCCCACCAGTATGGCCACCCCTCTATTCTTTGCATCCAGCCCTGAATGGAACACCTGTCCCACCCATCCTTTCCTTAACCTAACTTGGTCCGCCACCTTCAGGTGCGTCTCCTGGAGCATAGCCACGTCTGCCCTCAGTCCTTTCAAGTGCGCGAACACTCGGGCCCTTTTAACCAGTCCATTTAGGCCTCTCACGTTCCACGTGATCAGCCGCACTGGGGGACTACCTGCCCCCTTCCCGTGTCGACCAGCCATCACCCTCTCTAGGCCAGTCCCATGTCCCGATTCCGCGCTCCCACTCGTTCCCCAGGTGGCGCATTCCAGCCCCGACCACCCTTTCTTTAGCCAGTTCCTCTTTGATTTCTGCAGCAGCAACCCAGTTATCCTCCCCCTCCCCCCTCCCCCCCCCCCCCCCCCCCCCGCTAGATCCCCATCTAGCGTGATTGCTCCCCCCATATTACTTCCGAAAGTCAGCTGACTTCAACTGACCCCGGCTTCTCCCGCTCACTCCTTGACCCCCCCCATGTGGGGAACTCCCATCTACCTTGCACCTATCTTCCCGCCATCACCTTTCTGGCATGGGAACAAGGACAGTAGGCTCCATATTCTCTGTAGCTGTCCCGCCCCTTGTGGCGCAGCTCCCTCTCCCGCCCCAGTCCCATTCCTCATCCTCCGCCTATGTCTCTTCTTTCCCCCCACCGGCGCCCACATTTCTTAGTGTCCCCCCCTTCCCAATTTACATCCCTATATACATCGACAGTGACATTTCCCTCTAATATCAGTCCCTCAGTTCCGATCCAGTTTCCCGTCTTTAATAAAGGTCCATGCTTCTTCCGCCGTTTCGTAGTAGTGATGTCTCTCCTGGTACGTGACCCATAGTTGCGCCGGCTGCAGCATCCCGAACTTCACCTTCTTCTTGTGTAGCACCTCCTTGGCTCGATTAAAACTCGCCCTCCTTCTCACCACCTCCGCAATCCAATCCTGGTACACCCGTACCACCGCATTCTCCCATCTACTACTCCGTACCTTTTTGGCCCATCTCAGAACCACTTCTCTATCATTAAAGCGGTGAAATCGCACGATTGTCGCCCTAGGTGGTTCTCCCGCCTTTGGTCTCCTTGCAGGGACCCGATGAGCACCTTCCACTTCCAAGGGGCCCAAAGGGGCCTCAGATCCCATCAGCGAGCTTAGCATCGTGCTCACGTAAGCCCCGCAGTCTGCTCCTTCAACTCCCTCAGGGAGACCCAGGATCCGAAGGTTCTTTCTTCGTGCTCTGTTTTCTAGGGCCTCAATCCTTTCAATGCACTTTTTGTGGAGCGCCTCGTCCGTCTGTGTTTTGACCGCCAGGCCCAGGATCTCGTCTTCATTATCCGTCACCTTCTGCTCCACCACGCGGAGCTCTGTCTCCTGGGTCCTTTGTGCCTCCTTAAGCTCCTCAATTGCCTGTAGCATTGGGGTCAGCACCTCCTTCTTAAGTAGCTCCACACACCATCTTAAGAATTCGTCTTGATCGGGCCCCCATGTCGCCTGGGCTTTCTCCGCCGCCATCTTGCTTCTGTTTTTCCTCCTGTCCCTATCGTCGAGGATTCTTCGCGATGTAGCCGCCGCCGCTGATATTTTTCTCTTTCGTTGGGGGGGACTCCCTGTTAACTCACCCCACACCGGGTTTCGTCCTGAAAAAATTCCCCGTTGGGGCTCTTAAAAGAGCCCGAAGGTCCGTTTGAGCTGGAGCCGCCGAAACGTGCGGCTTAGCTGGGCATCGCCGCAACCGGAAATCCACGAATCACCTTCTCATCAGATGCCGGGAGAGTGCTAGCGCACAGCTGCACCTGTGACTCAACCTGTGACTCAATTTGCCGGATGACGTTTAGTGGTTCACTAGGCACGGTGATGGAGCGGGACAGTGTATCAGCAATGATGAGCTCCTTGCCAGATGTGTAGACCAGGTCAAAGTCGTACCTTCTGAGTTGAGGAGGATGCGCTGCAACCGAGCTGTCATGTCATTCAGGTCCTTGTGGATAATGTGGACCAGGGGCCTGTGATCTGTCTCGACTGTGAATGTCGACAGGCTGTAGACATAGTCGTGAAACTTGAGAATGCCAGTGAGAAGGCCCAGGCATTCCTTCTCGATTTGTGCATTCCTTTGTTCGGTGGGCGTCATTGCCCTTGATGCGGTGGCAACCGGTCCCCAGGATGAAGTGTCATCGCATTGCAGCAGGACCGCACCAATGCCATCCTGGCTCGCATCTGTCGAGATTTTCGCTTCCCTGTCTGGGTTGAAAAATGCCAATATGGGTGCAGTGGTGAGCTTGGCTTTCAGCTCCAACCACTCTGCCTGATGGGCCGCCTTCCACTCGAAGGCAGTGGACTTCTTCACTAGGTTTCGTAGGGCCATAGTGTGTGATGCCATGTTTGGGATGAACTTGCCCAGAAAATTGGCCATGCCCAGGAAGCGCAATACCGCCTTCTTGTCTTCCGGGTCCTTCATGGTTTTGATGGCCTTGACCTTGTCTGTGTCCGGGCGCACGCCCTGCTGACAGATCTGGTCTCCTCGGAACTTGAGTGTCGACATGCCAAAGCAACATTTGGCCCTGTTTAGCTTCAGGCCATTGGTGTGGACACGGCGGAATACCTGCTGGAGACGGGAAACATGCTCCTCAGGGGTCGTGGACCATATGATGACGTCGTCCACGTACACACAAACCCCTTCGATGCCCTCCATCATCTGCTCCATGATGCGATGAAATATCTCCGATGCCGAGACAATGCCAAACGGCATACGGTTATAGTAGTACCTGCCAAACGGTGTGTTGAAGGTGCAGAGCCTTCTGCTGGACTCATCCAGATGGATTTGCCAGAATCCATGTGATGCATCTAACTTTGTGAAAAATCGTGCCTGTGCCATCTCACTGGTGAGTTCCTCCTGCTTCGGGATGGGGTTGTGTTCACACATTATATTCTGGTTGAGATCCTTGGGATCAATGCAGATGCACAGAGGGCTTTTTAACCAGCACCATCGAGCTGACCCAGTCAGTCGGTTCGATTACCCTGGAAATGATCCCCTGCTGCTGCAGCTCCTTGGGCTGTTCCTTAACGCGCTCCTTCAGCAGAGCCAGGACCCAGCATGGTGCAGGGACCACTGGCTTGGCATCAGATAGCAGGAGGGTCTTGTACCGATATGGTAAAGTGCCCATCCCATCAAACACATCTGGATACTGAGCGAGGATGTCGCCAATGCCAGCTTGAAGATCCACGTTGGAAGATGTCGTTGAATAAACCCGCTGCACCAGGTTGATCTTTTTGCAGGCATGTGCACCCAGTAGGGATGCCCTGTCCGGCTTGACAATTCCAAACCTTAGCCGTGCATGGGTACTCCGGTTGTAGACGAGTAGATGACAGGACCCCAGTGCCGCGATGGCATTACCTTTATAGTCCAGGAGCTGGCAGGCTGCTGGAAGGACCTTGGGGGGCTTCTTGATGCGTATGAAGTCTGCCTGTGAGAGGAGGTTGGCAGAAGCACCTGTGTCCAGCTTGAACTGGATGGAGCAGTGGTTGACCTACATCACCTCATGCCATTCCTCCGAATCCACAGCGAGGATGGACTGAATGCTAAATGAGTTAGGTGTGGCATGTTCATGTGTGGTAATGATGCCCACTCGGTAGGCGAACTCCAGGCATTCGTCCTCTGGATCCGTTGTACTGCCAGGATCAGAATCCTGTAATCATCGTTGCACATTCTGGGTGCGCCATCATTGGAATTGGGAGCGCTGGCCCCTGACTGGTGGTGCAGACGTGCACAAGGCTGCATAGTGTCCAGGCTTCCCGCAGTTTAAACATCGCCTGCCTCTTGCAGGGCAGTGTCCCTTTAAGTGAGCGTTGCCGCAGTTCGGGCACGTCATGACGTCTGCGTCGTGACGCGGTGTACGTCGTCGCACATGCGCAGTGCCGTCGGCAGACGTCGGCACCTGCGCAGTGTGGGTGTCGGCTGCTTCGTTATCCCATTCGCATCGCGCATGCTTGGTGCTCCGGGAAAAGCGCGCGAGATGGCCGCTGTCTTCAATGCTGAGGCACTGCATCCGGGAGATGGCCTGCACACTCTCTGCCTCATGGGAGGCATGTTTCTCATTTTCAGCCGATTTGAATTGGGAATACCAATTTTTTGCGTGCTCATGCACTGTGCATGTTTCAATCGCGACTGGCAGGGTCATATGCTTGATTTTTAAGAGCTGTTCGCTCAGAGGATCAGAGTGAACTCCAAACACGATTTGGTCTCTGGTCATGGAGTCAGCAATATTACCAATGTTGCAGGACAGCGCTAGCAGGCGGAGGCTAGTTAAGAAGGCACTGAAAGATTCATCTTTACCTTGAAGACGTTGTTTGAATATGTAGCGCTCGAAGATTTCATTGGTGTCCACTTAACAGTGACTATCAAACGTGTCCAGGATGGTCTGAAACTTTGTCTTGTCCTGGCCTTCGGTGAAGTTAAACGAGTTGAAGAGTTTGATGGCTTGATCACCCGCTGTTGAGAGGAGAAGCGCGATCTCTCTTGCATCAGACGCATCCTCGAGGTCTGAGGCTTTGATGTACAACAGAAACTTTTGCTTGAATATCCGCCAGTAGGCATTGAGATTGCCGGAGGTCCTGAGCTGGTGAGGAGCCTGAATCTTCTCCATGGTGCTGGGATATATTTGCTGGTCGTCACTGAACGGACTGAGGTAAGCCATCTCCTGGTATCATGTCGTGTTCGGTACACTGGTCTAACACTGGCTGCAACTGGATGCAGTTTAGATCAGAAAGATACTCCAGACCTTGAAGTTAGTTCAATCAGGTTTATTGAACTAATAGCACAGTTAGCACAGTTCCCTGTGAGTTCGACTCTCTGCTAGCTTAAGTGTGGTTACTCTGTCTGACTGAACCAGATTAGCTCTTAGCCACGTGGTGGAGGTGTGAGATTGTAACAACACCCTTGACTGACTCTCTAGATGTTCATCAGTGGAAGGAAACGGAGTGTGAGTGCCTCTTGTCTTTTATAGTCAGATCCCACCCCTGAGTGTCCTGCCTGCTTATTGGTCATGTTCTGTTCTCTGTGTCCATTAGCTGCTTGTCTGTATATCATTATGTGTGTTTCTGCATATCATGGCAGGTACAAAAGAGCTGTGCATCCCGCAACTAGCAGAATTTGTATCATCATAAAGATCCAAACCAGAGGGCTCAGCCATGACCTCAGAGGGCATTGTGCCTGCATGTGGCTCCTCTTTGTCTGTGTGTCCTTGATGTTGTGCTGCAGGGCACTCAACTCAGCGTTTTGCTGCTTCATGATTAGCTGATTGTTTTCTATGATTCTTTCTTTTGGTTTAGTTGTTCTTACAGCTTCTGAGCTGTGCATTGCATTGTATTTATTATCTCAGGTGACTCACAGTTTTGGTCACTGTGTTGTTGCATGCTCTCGGAGACAATCATGTCTTCTAGGCCCACCGTGCTTTTGGTAGCATGTTCATAGTGCTTCTTTATGAGCAGAGCTGTGGCCTGAGCTTTGGATTTGTTCTCTGGCGTCTGTTGTGTTTTTTCATCTATGGCTGCCCTGTGCGCCATCTGTATGCAGTCTGTGTCTGTGTCTTAAATTTCTGTGTCAGTGATTGCAGTCGCTGTGCAATTCGTCAAGTTCAAAGAAATCGGCGTCTTGATTGTATAGTCGTTGGACTAGTTGTCGGGCCTCACATGCTGTCGCGCCTAGCAGTGATCTCTTCTCCGCCGCAACTGCAAATTCCATCAACTATGATTGTTCGTTAACCCCTACTTGTAGAGTGCATTTTCCAAGTGTTTTAATTCATGCGCCGTGGTAGTCTGTGAGACTGCACTCATTGTCTGGCTGAATGTGTGTCTGAATGCACATCTTCTTGAGGTCTGCCTCATTTATTAAATTTGCTCTGGCACCAATGTCCATTCTGATGTAAGTGCTGGTTTGATTTATTATTAGCTGAATTGTTCAATTGTCTACCTGGCCTGTTCTTGTTCTTCTATCTCATAGAATCGTTCCATGTCTTCCTCGACGATATCGATGAAGAATGAATCTTCGTTGCCATTTGTTGCACTGGTGTACTCACCTTTCCTACTCCAGATAGCATTTTGCAATATAGAAGAGTAGTTTCTCATTTCATTTATATAATTGATGCTCCTCGGCACCTGTGTTTGCTCCATGGACTGGCATTGCTGGGCAAAATGGTAGCGCTTTGAGCATCTGGCACACGTATTGCCATATGCAGGGTATTTACGCGGGCTGCGCATTCTGCCGCACCTCGGACACAAAGTGGCGAGTTCCGATGGTCTTCTAAAATGGCCGCAAACATGCTGACCACGTTGGTAGTTTTACTGCAACACAGCAAAGATGGCGTCGGTCTCGCTTTCTCTTTTTGCGCCACTTCCCTGTGCTTGAATTTCAGTGATTTGTTGCAATGCAACTTAGCTGGTCTTGCATATCAGTATTGCATCGGATAAAGTCAAATCATATTGGCACAGCAATTGTTCGTGTAACATGTCGCTTTTAAGTCCATAAACAATTTGGTCCTTAATTAATGAATCCTGCAGGTCTGCAGAATTGCAGGATTACGCTTTAAGGTGCAAGTCTGTTACAAAAGAGTCGAATGCTTCGCCAAATTTTTGTAACCGCATACAAAAGACATATCACTCGTACGTTACATTTTTCTTAATTGCCTGGGGGCCAGCTGCAGTCATCAGTAGGGCTATTTTCCTTGATCTGAGGCCTCTTAGAGACCCTGGGTCTCCACATAAAAAGTAAATTGTTGTTTAAAAGCACGCCAGTTGGCATCTACGTTGCCAGTCATGAGGAGTGGGCCGGGAGACTTGAGTGCTTCCATCTTGCTTCACCTGGTCGTCTCGAGTTTCGCAGCCGATCTCTTTCTTGTTGAGTCTCCGATTGTCTTTTTCGATTTTTCTTGTCGTATGTCCAGTTTTTCCTAACTGCAGCCTTTTGACACGCACCCCACTCCGTGGTACAACATAATATTCTCTATGCTCATGGATGGCGATGTCTTTGTGGTGTATCAATTAGAGAACATACGGCTTTGTTAAATAACAAAACTATTTATTCACTAACTAAACACTATAAAGGTTTCTACGATGAGAACGATAAGTACAGTTGGATACTGTGGCTAAATACAAATAATAATAATAAATTATTATTAATTACCATTGACTAAGGAGCTACTCGATATGCGACTGGACTCTAGACCTGCTGTCCACGTTCAGCTGCACATGTGACTGTGTTCCAGTAACGTTCTCCTGTCGTCACGCCACCTAGTGGTCAGACACTAGAACCTGTCTGTTTTCCAGTAACGTTCTCCTGTTGTTACGCCACCTTGTGGTAGGATGCTAGAATCACAGTCTATGCTTAGGGAACCGATCTTTACTTACAGTTCAGTTATTAAATAATACACAAACGATATTCTACATATCATTACAAGTAAAGGAAGCAGATCTGGCACACCAGATCGCACATCTTTGAGTGACATCCAGACTGAAGTGGTCAAAGGACTGTCGGTCATGAATCAGCCTGTTCAGCTCCATGAAGATTCATTACAGAAAGTAGAGATGTAGTGATCTCTGTGTATGTAAATACATCATTGGTTAATGTGCAGTCAGTACAGTCAGATGATCACTAGAGGGCAACACTAACAGGGAGGATATAAGCAAGCTCAAGTGGTTTACTCGCTCTCTTTGTGTGTTGCTGCTAGAGGATAGAAGTGTGGCCAGCTCAGAGTGTAGTGTATTACATTCATTGTTAATTTAATTCAATCTTAGTTAATTCGACTACTAGTCAAAATATTAAAGAAAATTACTCACAAATATATTAATTTCTTACTCAATAAATAATTTGTCATCACTGGATGACTTTGAATGTTCATCATCAAAATTAAGTTTAACTCCGCATAACAAATGAGAAACATATATTACTCCCAAGTAATATAACAAGAGACACCAACCAAAATCAGGGAATACCCGATGATGAAATAGGTGGAGCTGTATGGACTGAACAGTGTGTTAATGTTATACCGTCAATTCACTGTGAGACCGTGAGAACGAGCGAACATTAGGCTTTAATATCCATGAACTCACCTGCCAGAGTCGGCTGTACAAATGAGTGCCACCCACAGGTGGCCGGACTATATATGGCCCCGGTGAGGGCGGAGCCAGAGGCTGAGCCCACCGGGGTTCCAGTACAGTACCTGGAAGTAGTCCGTATCATCACTTCCAAGTCATGGTCACATTATTATACAGACAGTACAGACAGCTCATGCATTACGTGAAATACATTCACCACATGCACCCCCTGTTAAAAAAATCAAGTCCAGCGGGGTGACGTGGGGTCATTAGAGATTCAGTCTGTCTGGAAGCCGGTTCGTTCTTTTAGACCTCCTCAGCTCTGGCGATGCGGCGGGCACGGTCGTTGCCGATGGTGACTCCGGGGGCGCCGTGTCTGGAGCTTGAGACTCAGTCTGGCGTGTCGGAGATGGTTAGGGGGTGGGGGTAGGCAAGGTGGTGGCGGGTGGCAGCAGTGCCGGCGCGGGAGACCCAGGGGGGCATAAGGGTTGCAGGGGGTGGCTGTAGGCAGCAGGGAGGGGGGCGCATCGGCAGGGGAGCCAGCTGGCGCCAGATCTCGTAGGGAGACCGTATTGTGTCGTCCGTCCTGGTGCGTGACAAATTGTAAAGGAGAATTGGCACTGAAGGACAGACATACTAACAGACGAGATATTAAACCAAGATAGTAACAGACACTATGCTTGATCCCACAGAACTCCAGAAGCTCCAGCGAAGAGAAGAGAAGAGAAAGAAGAAGAACCATCAGGGGCTGTTTAGCACTGGGCTAAATCGCTGGCTTTGAAAGCAGACCAAGGCAGGCCAGCAGCACGGTTCAATTCCCGTACCAGCCTCCCCGAACAGGCGCCGGAATGTGGCGACTAGGGGCTTTTCACAGTAACTTCATTTGAAGCCTACTTGTGACAATAAGCGATTTTCATTCATGAGGACATCCTCCATGTTGCTCATCACCCTAATGAACAATTGGTTGCACGTGAACGTGAACCCCTTGACCCAAACCCCCCCCGCCCCCGCCGTTAATGATTCACTTCCCCATAGCACCCAGAGCCCAGTAACAGGCAACACCACACCATCTTGGTGTGATAAGCTCATAACCTGGTACTCCCTGTCCTACTTAATAGAATCCCTACTAGTATTGGCGATACTCTGCTGCATCGTGCAGACTATTCGTCTGAGGAAATGGCGAAGGAGAGCCTACCGCGCTCGCACCCCAGTATATCGGATAAGATCCCCTATTTTCGGATATGACCAGACCCCCGACCCCCGCGATCTATAATAAAGGACATTCGTTTGCGTTCTTTTTGTGAAGAAAGAAATGTTTCATCAGCGATTGTACAATCCTGAGCTTGACTGCCAAGCCAGGAAAAATGTGAATAATGCTGCTATGATTTTGTTTGTATGGTTTAGGAAATTAGTATGATTGAATGTTTGAGTGAGTGTAGTTTATTAAGGACAGTTAGAGGTACCGCTTTTTTAAATTTTGTAATGCATGTCCCTGTTTTGACATAGGGCCACGTAGAATGTTAGTTAAAATTTTTCTTCCATAGTTATGGTCAGTGTAGAGGCCATAGAAGAGTGTTCGCTGGGTCAGGGAATGAAGAACAATGCAGTTATGTGATCCTTCACGCTTCGCGTTAGGATCACAAGGAGGGATTGTGTAGCCACCTGAGTTGGCCACTTCCCGACTTAAAATGGAGAACCGCTTAGGCTGAAGGGGAATTCAGCCAACACAGGCAAAGACTAGCAAATACAGAAATCATGTATATTGGAACCTGCAAAACTACCAGACAGCACTGAAACCAGCAGCCATCTGCATAGTAATGCAGCAGCCATCTGCATAGTAATGTGCGATTCCCAGGCACATTGGCAACAGCTAAGGTAAATAAAGTCAAGCCAGACTCCTCGGCGCCAGCAGGAGCCAGGACAAAGGAAGGCCAATGGACACTTAGGACTGCCCAGCGATCAGGGAACCGCTCCAGCATTGGAGAAATTGATCCAAGTGATCGGAAAGCAGTCCAATCACTTGGAACCAGGTACGGGGTCCGCCCCAAAAGGCGGGAAGTCCCTGGGGACTATAAAGTAAAGCCCCCAAGTTCAAATCGTCCTTCTTGGCAGGGTCACTCAGCAACTTGAATCAACCCGTGAGAGTGGCCTGTCCAAGCTGCCGCATCAACTAAATAAGTCTCCACAGTCAACGCTCGCTACGAGATAGGCGCTCCTAGCTACCAGTCCATACCAGCTTTTGAATCCTGCAGACTCAGGACCTGAACGAAAGGCCATTTGTTCCCCTGACCTGATGGGCCAGTCCAAAGCTAAGTATAGGCCTGTTAGTTTTATGCATGAGTAGCGATTTACTGTGTATAATATATGTGCTTTGATTTGAATCTTACTAATTGGTGTGTTGAGTTATTGATCATTACTTGAACTTGAACCTCGTGGCGGTATCATAAAGATACCTGGCGACTCGAGAGCAAAGGTTAAACAAACAGAGCAAATTACGATTTAAGAGCCAACCAAAAGTTAGCAACAGCGGGCCAAGACAGGAGACCCAGGGGGGGCATAAGGGGTGCAGGGGGTGGCTGTAGGCTGCGGGGAGGGGGGCGCATTGGCAGGGGAACCAGCTGCCAACAGATCTCGTAGGGAGACCGTATCGTGTCGTCCATCCTGGTGTGCGATGTAGGCATACTGGGGGTTGGCGTGCAGCAGCTGGACCCTCTCGACCAGGGGGTCGGTCTTATGGCTTCTCTTGTGCCTCCGGAGAAGGACAGGTCCCGTAGTTGTCAGCCAAGGTGGAAGCGAGACCCTGGTGATGGACTTCCTAGGGAAGAGAAACAAGTGGTATTGAGGGGTCTCGTTCGTGGCTATGCAGAGGAGCGATCTAACGGAGTGGAGGGCGTCAGGGAGGACCTCCTGCCTGCAGGGGGTCGGGAGACTTCTAGACCGGAGAGCCAGAAGGACGGCCTTCCATACCGTCGCGTTATCCCTCTCCACCTGCCCGTTTCCCTGTGGGTTATAGCTCGTAGTCCTGCTCGAGGCGATGCCTTTGCTGAGCAGGTACTAACGCAGCTCATCGTTCATGAACGATGTGCCCCGGTCGCTGTGGACGTAAGCAGGGAAACCGAACAGCGTGAAGATGCTGTGCAGTGCCTTTATCACAGTGACCGAGATCATGTCGGGGCAGGGGACAGCGAAGGGGAAGCGGGAGTACTCGTCGACGACAGTTAGAAAGTATATATTACGGTTGGTGGAGGGGAGGGGCCCTTTGAAGTCCATCCTTAGGCGCTCAAAGGGCTGGGAGGCCTTTACAGGTGGGCCTTGTCTGGCCAATAGAAGTGCGGTTTGCACTCCACGCAGACCTGGCTATCCCTGGTCATGGCCCTGACCTCCTCGGTGGAGAAGGGCAGATGGCGGGCCTTAACAAAGTGGGTAAGCCGAGTGACCCCCGGGTGGCAGAGGGCATCGTGGATAGCCCAAAGTCGGTCATCTTACGTGCTGGCACATGGGCTGCGGGACAGGGCAACTGGGGGCTCATGAGCTTCCCAGGACGATACTTGATATCGTAATTGTAAGTGGAAAGTTCGATCCTCCACCTCAGGATTTTGTCATTTTTTATTTTGCCCCGTTGTGCGTTGTCAAACATGAAGGCGACCAACCGCTGGTCGGTGACGAGGGTGAACCTCCTACCGGCTAGGTAGTGCCTTCAGTGCCGCACGGCTTCCACTATGGCTTGTGCTTCCTTCTCGACCGAGGAGTTTCGGATTTCGGAAGCATGGAGGCTTCTAGAGAAGAATGCTACTGGCCTGCCCGCCTGGTTGAGTGTGGCGGCCAGGGCGACGCCTGATGCATCGCTCTCTACCTGAAAGGGGACGGACTCATCCACCGCGTGCATAGCAGCCTTGGTGATGTTGGCCTTGATGCGGCTGAAGGCCGAGTGGGTGGGCTTTGTCCTAATCGTTTGGGACCCACTGGGCGTAGTAAGAGAACAGCCCCAGGCATTGTTTGAGGGCCTTGAGGCTGTGGGGAGGGGGGAGTTCCGTGAGGGGGCGCATACAGTCGGGGTCGGGCCCTAGGACTCCGTTCTCCACGACGTAGCCGAGGATGGCCAGTCGTGTAGTGCGGAAAACGCACTTCTCTTTGTTGTACATGAAGTTGAGGGATTGTGCGGCCTGGAGGAACCTCTGAAGGTTGGCGTCATGGTCCTGCTGATCATGGCCGCAGATGGTGACATTGTCCAAGTACGGGTATGTAGTCCACCATTAGGTCCATCGTTCTCTGAAAGACAGAGACTCCGTTAGTGACGTCGAAGGGGACCCTGAGGAAGTGGAAGAATCGGCCGGCTGCTTCAAAAGCAGTGTAGTGGTGATCTTCCGGGCGGATTGGGAGCTGGTGGGAGGCCGACTTCAGATCGACCGTTGAGAACACACGGTACTGTGCGATCCGATTGACCATCTCCACTACGCGGGGGAGGGGGTACGCATCCAGTTGCGTGAACCGGCTAATAGACTGGCTGTAGTCTACAACCGTCTGGTTCTTTTCCCCGGTCCGGACGACCACCACTTGCGCTCTCCAGGGGCTGTTGCTGGCCTCGATGATCCCTTCACTCAACAGTCGCTGGACCTTCGACTTGATAAAAGCCATATCTTGGGAACTGTACCGCCTGCTCCTGGTGGCGATGGGCTTACAGTCGGGAATGAGGTTCGCAAAGAGCGAAGGGGGGGAGACCTTGAGGGTCGCAAAGCTACATACCGTGAGGGGGGGGGAAGGGTCCGCCGAACTGTAGGGTCAGGCTTCGGTGACTGCATTGGAAATGTAATCCAAGCAGTAGGGCGGCGCAGAGGTGAGGGAGGACGTAGAACTTAAAACGGGCATACTCGGCGCCCTGCATCGTGAGGTTAGTGATACAGTACGCCTGGATCTGGACCGAATGGGATCCAGAGGCAAGGGAGATGGTTTGGGATGCGGGGTATATGGGAAGGGAGCAGCGCCTTACCGTGTCAGAGTGAACAAAGCTCTCTGTGCTCCCAGAGTCGAAAAGGCAGGGGGTCTCGTGCCCATTGACCCGGACGACCATCATTGAGTTTTTCAAGTGCTTCGGCTGCGACTGGTCGAGGGTGGCTGCGCCCAGCTGCGGGTAGCCAGCGTGGTCGGCGGTGTTATGGTCACAAAATGGCGGCCCCCATGAGTCGCACGTGTTGGGCTGGGTCGAAGATGGCGACCAAGATGGTCGCCCCCACGAGTTGCACGTGTCGGGCCGGGTCGAAGATGGCGATCAAGATGGCCGCCCCCATCGGTCGCACGTGTCGGTTGGTGTTGGAGCTGGCGGTCAAGATGGCGGCCCCCGTTCCGGGTGCGGCGATGACCAGCTGAGTCGCACGTTTCGGCAGCTCCCTATGAAACGGACTTTTGGGCTCTTGATAGGAGCCCCAACGGCAATTTTGACGGCTAAAAACACTGTGCGGTAAACCAGAAGGGAATCCCCCCTGGATACAGATGGAAAAAGGAGGAGAGAGTGGCCAGATTGCAGTGGATCCTTTAGAACAGCGGCAAGGAAGGCAAGCAAAAACCAAGATGGCGTCGGAAGGTGGCAGTTTAACATGGGGCCCTGAACAACAAGAGTTCTTGAAATGCTGTGTGGAAGAGATCAAAAAGGAAATGAAGAAAGAGCTGTTGGCCCCGATACTACAGGCGATCGAAGGGCTAAAGGAGGAACAAAAGACCCAGGAGCGGGAGCTTCGGGTCGTGAAGGCAAAGGCAGCCGAGAATGAGGACGATATACAGGGCCTGGTGGTGAAGACGGAGACGCAGGAGGCACATCAGAAACGATGTGTGGAAAGGTTGGAGGCACTGGAAAACAACGCAAGGAGGAACAACCTGAGGATTCTTGGTCTTCCTGAAGGTGTGGAGGGAGCGGACTTCGGGGCATATGTGAGCACGATGCTGCACTCGTTAATGGGAGCGGAGGCCCCGGCGGGTCCGTTGGAGGTGGAGGGAGCATACCGAGTGATGGCGCGAGGACCGAGAGCAGGAGAAATTCCCAGAGCCATAGTGGTGAGATTCCTCCGTTTTAAGGATAGAGAAATGGTCCTTAGATGGGCGAAGAAAACTCAGAGCAGTAAATGGGAGAACGCGGTGATCCGCGTTTATCAAGACTGGAGTGCGGAGGTGGCGAGAAGGAGGGCGAGCTTTAATCGGGCCAAGGCGGTGCTTCATAAAAAGAAGATAAAATTTGGAATGCTGCAACCGGCAAGACTGTGGGTCACATATCGAGGGAGGCACCACTACTTTGAGACGGCGGATGAAGCGTGGACTTTTATTGTGGAAGAAAAACTGGAATGAGCGGGTTATTAAAAAGAACGTTCGAACAAAGTGGTGGGGCGAATGTGGGGGGCAAAGAGGGGTTTTATGTACTAATCCTGCGATGTGGTAACTTTTCTCTCTCCCACAGGTGGTGATGGGGGGAGGAGGGGAGGTGGAGGAGATGGGGCGTTGGCCATTGGGGGCGGGGCCAAGGGAGAAGCGCGGGCCTGGTTCCCGCGCTATGATAATCATGGCGGGAATAGAGAAGCAGGAAGGAGGGGGCGTCGCACGGTGCGAGCCGAGGTCACGGGGGAAGCCGAGGTCAGCCAGAGTTTGCTGACTTCTGGGAGCAACATGGGGGGAGTAATTACGCTAGCGGGGGATCGAGCGGGGGGGGGGCTGGGAGGGGGGAATTACTGGGTTGCTGCTGCTGGGGAGAGTGGGGAGCTGGTATGGGAGAGGATGGGCGGGGGGGCACCGCCTGGGGGAGATACAGCTGCGTGGGAACTGGGTGAGGAGCTGGAAAAAGGTGATGGCTAATCGACAAGGGGGGGGGGGGGTAGGAAGCCCCCCAACTCGGCTGATCACGTGGAACGTGAGAGGGCTGAACGGGCCGATAAAGAGGGCACGGGTACTCGCACACCTTAAGAAACTTAAGGCAGATGTGGTTATGTTACAGGAAACGCACCTGAAACTGATAGACCAGGTTAGGCTACGCAAAGGATGGGTGGGGCAGGTGTTCCATTCGGGGCTAGATGCGAAAAACAGGGGGGTGGCTATATTAGTGGGGAAGCGGGTAATGTTCGAGGCAAAGACTATAGTGGCGGATAACGGGGGCAGATACGTGATGGTGAGTGGCAAACTACAGGGGGAGACGGTGGTTTTGGTAAACGTATATGCCCCGAACTGGGATGATGCCAATTTTATGAGGCGGATGCTACGATGCATTCCGGACCTAGAGATGGGAAAGCTGATAATGGGGGGAGATTTTAATACGGTGTTCGAACCAGGGCTGGATAGGTCGAAGTCCAGGACTGGAAGGAGGCCGGCAGCAGCCAAGGTGCTTCAAGATTTTATGGAGCAGATGGGAGGTGTAGACCCGTGGAGATTTAGCAGACCTAGGAGTAAGGAGTTCTCGTTTTTCTCCTATGTCCATAAAGTCTACTCGCGAATAGACTTTTTTGTGCTGGGTAGGGCATTGATCCCGAAGGTGAGGGGAACGGAGTATACGGCTATAGCCATTTCGGATCACGCGCCACACTGGGTGGACTTGGAGATAGGGGAGGAAACAGGAGGGCGCCCACCCTGGAGAATGGACATGGGACTAATGGCAGATGAGGGGGTGTGTCTAAGGGTGAGGGGGTGCATTGAAAAGTACTTGGAACTCAATGATAATGGGGAGGTCCAGGTGGGAGTGGTCTGGGAGGCGTTGAAGGCGGTGGTTAGAGGGGAGCTGATATCAATAAGGGCACATAAAGGGAAGCAGGAGAGTAAGGAACGGGAGCGGTTGCTGCAAGAACTTTTGAGGGTGGACAGACAATATGCGGAAGCACCGGAGGAGGGACTGTACAGGGAAAGGCAAAGGCTACATGTAGAATTTGACTTGCTGACTACAGGCACTGCAGAGGCACAATGGAGGAAGGCACAGGGTGTACAGTACGAATATGGGGAGAAGGCGAGCAGGTTGCTGGCACACCAATTGAGGAAAAGGGGAGCAGCGAGGGAAATAGGGGGAGTGAGGGATGAGGAAGGAGAGATGGAGCGGGGAGCGGAGAGAGTGAATGGAGTGTTCAAGACATTTTATAAAAAATTATATGAATCTCAACCCCCGGATGGGAGGGAGAGAATGATGGGCTTCTTGGATCGGCTGGAATTTCCCAAGGTGGAAGAGCAGGAAAGGGTGGGACTGGGAGCACAGATCGAGGTAGAAGAAGTGGTGAAAGGAATTAGGAGCATGCAGGCGGGAAAGGCCCCGGGACCGGATGGATTCCCAGTCGAATTCTATAGAAAATATGTGGACTTGCTCGCCCCGGTACTGACGAGGACCTTTAATGAGGCAAAGGAAAGGGGACAACTGCCCCCGACTATGTCTGAAGCAACGATATCGCTTCTCTTAAAGAAGGAAAAGGACCCGCTACAATGCGGGTCCTATAGACCTATTTCCCTCCTAAATGTAGATGCCAAGGTCCTGGCCAAGGTAATGGCAATGAGAATAGAGGAATGTGTCCCGGGGGTGGTCCACGAGGATCAAACTGGGTTTGTGAAGGGGAGACAGCTGAACACGAATATACGGAGGTTGTTAGGGGTAATGATGATGGCCCCACCAGAGGGAGAAACGGAGATAGTAGTGGCGATGGATGCCGAGAAAGCATTTGATAGAGTGGAGTGGGATTATTTGTGGGAGGTGTTGAGGAGATTTGGTTTTGGAGAGGGGTATGTTAGATGGGTGCAGCTGTTGTATAGGGCCCCAGTGGCGAGCGTGGTCACGAATGGACGGGGATCTGCATATTTTCGGCTCCATAGAGGGACAAGGCAGGGATGCCCTCTGTCCCTATTATTGTTTGCACTGGCGATTGAGCCCCTGGCGATAGCGTTGAGGGGTTCCAAGAAGTGGAGGGGAGTACTTAGGGGAGGAGAAGAGCACCGGGTATCTTTGTATGCGGACGATTTGCTACTATACGTGGCGGACCCGGCGGAGGGGATGCCAGAAATAATGCGGATACTTGGGGAGTTTGGGGATTTTTCAGGGTATAAATTGAACATGGGGAAAAGTGAGTTGTTTGTGGTGCATCCAGGGGAGCAGAGTAGAGAAATAGAGGACCTACCGCTGAGGAAGGTAACAAGGGACTTTCGTTACCTGGGGATCCAGATAGCTAAGAATTGGGGCACATTGCATAGGTTAAATTTAACGCGGTTGGTGGAACAGATGGAGGAGGATTTCAAGAGATGGGATATGGTATCCCTGTCAATGGCAGGGAGGGTGCAGGCGGTTAAGATGGTGGTCCTCCCGAGATTCCTCTTTGTGTTTCAGTGCCTCCCGGTGGTGATCACGAAGGCTTTTTTTAAAAGGATTGAAAAGAGCATCATGGGTTTTGTGTGGGCCGGGAAGACCCCGAGAGTGAGGAAGGGATTCTTACAGCATAGCAGGGATAGGGGGGGGCTGGCACTACCGAGCCTAAGTGAGTATTATTGGGCCGCTAATATTTCAATGGTGAGTAAGTGGATGGGAGAGGAGGAGGGAGCGGCGTGGAAGAGATTAGAGAGGGCGTCCTGCAGGGGGACTAGCCTACAGGCTATGGTGACAGCCCCATTGCCGTTCTCACCAAGGAACTACACCACAAGCCCGGTGGTGGTGGCTACACTGAAGATTTGGGGACAGTGGAGACGGCATAGGGGAAAGACTGGAGCCTTGGGGGGGTCCCCGATAAGAAACAACCATAGGTTTGCCCCGGGGGGAATGGATGGGGGATATGGAATGTGGCAAAGAGCAGGAATAACGCAACTGAAAGATCTGTTTGTGGATGGGAAGTTCGCGAGTCTGGGAGCGCTGACCGAGAAATATGGGTTGCCCCAAGGGAATGCATTCAGGTATATGCAACTGAGGGCTTTTGCGAGGCAACAGGTGAGGGAATTCCCGCAGCTCCCGACACAAGAGGTGCAGGACAGAGTGATCTCAAAGACATGGGTGGGGGATGGTAAGGTGTCAGATATATATAGGGAAATGAGGGACGAAGGGGAGACTATGGTAGATGAACTAAAAGGGAAATGGGAAGAAGAGCTGGGGGAGGAGATCGAGGAGGGGCTGTGGGCAGATGCCCTAAGCAGGGTAAACTCGTCGTCCTCGTGTGCCAGGCTAAGCCTGATTCAGTTTAAGGTATTACACAGGGCACATATGACTGGAGCACGGCTCAGTAAATTTTTTGGGGTGGAGGATAGGTGTGCGAGGTGCTCGAGAAGCCCAGCGAATCATACCCATATGTTTTGGTCATGCCCGGCACTACAGAGGTTTTGGATGGGGGTGACAAAGGTGCTTTCAAAAGTAGTAGGAGTCCGGGTCGAACCAAGCTGGGGGTTGGCTATATTTGGGGTTGCACAAGAGCCGGGAGTGCAGGAGGCGAGAGAGGCCGATGTTTTGGCCTTTGCGTCCCTAGTAGCCCGGCGCAGGATATTGCTAATGTGGAAAGAAGCCAAGCCCCCGGGGGTGGAAACCTGGATAAATGACATGGCGGGGTTTATAAAGCTAGAGCGGATTAAGTTCGTCCTAAGGGGGTCGGCTCAAGGGTTCACCAGGCGGTGGCAACCGTTCGTCGAATACCTCGCAGAAAGATAGACGGAATGGGAAAAAGAAGGCAGCAGCAGCAGCCCAGGATCGGGGGCGGGGGGGGGGGGAGGGGGAGGAGGAACCAGAAGGACTCTCAGGGTTGTTAATATATACTGTATAGTATGTATAGGTCGTTGCTACAGCTAATTATATATTGGACTGTTAAATTATATTTTTGGAGAGTGTTACTTGTGACAAGGCAGTTGCCAATTAGGGCTAGTTTTCATTTTTGTTATTTATTATTTATTCATTTTTTGTTTATAAAATAGGTCATTGTTATTTGTGTTGTTATAATATTGTGTAAAGAATGCACAATGTACTGTGTTGGTTGACCAAAAATTTTCAATAAAATATTTAATAAAAAAAAAAAAAGATGGCGGCCCCCACGAGTCGCATGAGGCTGATGACGCATCTGAAGGGGGCGTTCCGGGCAGGCACGCAGCCACGTTGCGGGGTCTGCAGGCCTGTGAGTCCACAGGTCGGGCCTGGTGAGTGTTCAATTTCTGGACTTTAGGTTGGCCCAGACAGACGCTGGCGAAGTGTCCCTTTCTCCCGCAGTCGCTGCACGTCGCTGTGCAGGCTCGGCAACGCTGCAGGGGGTATTGACCCTGGCCGCAGAAGTAGCACTGCGCTTTCCCGGGCTGGACGGGCAGCCGTGCGGCACAGGCCCGCGACACATTCGGGTCCGACGGGGGTCGCGACAATGGCGTCCATGAGGGGTTCGCCGGGTCAGCGGGGAACGCACTGAGGTTCTGGTAGGCCACCTCTAAGACCTCGAGACCACTGTCCCGCAGATCAGCGGTCCCGTTTTCCAGCAAGTGCTGCCTGATGTAATTCGATCGGACCCTAGCCACGAAGGTGTCCCGTATCTGTAGGTTCATGTGTTCCTCCGCCGTCACATCCTGGTAGCTGCAGTTCCTCGCGAGTAGGGTCAGTTTTTCCAGGTACTCATCTAGCGATTCCCCAGCGCGTTGACGGCGAGTCGTGAAGAGTTGTCGGGCGTACACCTCGTTTACAGGCTTCACGAAATGTGCCTTGAGGGTTGCGACCGCCGCCTCGTATGTGGCCGCTTTCTCGATCAGCATGGAGATTCGATTACTCACCCGAGCGTGGAGGAGTTGCAGCTTGAGGGTTTCTGTGAGAGGTGTAGTAGAGGAGTCGAGGTAGGCCTCGAAGCAGCGAAGCCAATGTTCGAAGATCTCCTTGGCTTCTGAGGCGCGCGCTTCGACTTTGAGCGTATCTGGTTTTAGAGCGGCTTCCATGATGCTGTCTATGGATATTAAATCATTATACCGTCAATTCACTGTGAGACCGTGAGAACGAGCGAACATTAGGTTTTAATATCCATGAACTCGCCTGCCAGAGTCGGCTGTACAAATGAGTGCCACCCACAGGTGGCCGGACTATATATGGCCCCGGTGAGGGCGGAACCAAAGGCGGAGCCCACCGGGATTCCAGTACAGTACCTGGAAGTAGTCCGTATCATCACTTCCAAGTCATGGGTCACATCATTATACAGACAGTACAGACAGCTCACGCATTAGGTGAAATACATTCACCACAGTTACACAGGGGGATGTATGGACTAAACATTGTGTTACACGGGGCTGTATGGACTGAACATTGTGTTGCACGGGGCTGTATGGACTGAACAGTGTGTTACACAGGGGGATGTATGGACTGAACATTGTGTTACACGGGGCGGTATGGACTGAACAGTGTGTTACACAGGGTGATGTATGGACTGAACATTGTGTTACACGGGGCTGTATGGATTGAACAGTGTGTTACACAGGGGGATGTATGGACTGAACAGTGTGTTACACGGGGCTGTATGGACTGAACAGTGTGTTACACAGGGGGATGTATGGACTGAACATTGTGTTACACGGGGCTATATGGATTGAACAGTGTGTTACACAGGGGGATGTATGGACTGAACAGTGTGTTACACGGGGCTGTATGGACTGAACAGTGTGTTACACAGGGGGATGTATGGACTGAACATTGTGTTACACGGGGCTATATGGATTGAACAGTGTGTTACACAGGGGGATGTATGGACTGAACAGTGTGTTACACAAGTGGCTTCGTTGACTGAACAGTGTGTTACACAGGGGACTACATGGACTGAACATTGTGTTACATGGGGGGCTGTATCGACTGAACAGTATGTTACTGTGATGAACGGTTACTGTATTCCGTACCCTTATTATCATGTAAGGTGATGTCCCGTTTAAGACCGGGCTTGGAACCCTGGGGGACCCTGCCTCCAGCTCCGCCCACCTGGGAGCCGTATATAAGGGTCCGCCTTGTGGGCGGCACCCAGTAAGCACCCGTCTCGGCACGAGGCTAGTTCTTAGCTTATTAAATCCTTCTTTACCGTTTTACCCTCTATGTGTCGTTATTGAGGGTACAACAATTTAATAAGCTAAACTACATCAGGATGGACGCAGGCCTAAACCCAGAGAAGCTCAATCTGGAAGCACGGACACCGGAGGGAAAGGACATTTTTAAATACTGGCTCCGATGCTTCGAGGCCTACCTGGACCCCTCAGACACCCATCCTGGGGCCACGCAAGCTGCGCCTACTCCACGCCCGGGTGAGTCACAGAATCTCCGCCACGCTCGAAAAGGCGACTACCTTCGAAGAGGCGGTCGAGCTTCTCCGCAAGTGGTTTGTCAAACCCATCAACGAGGTAGATGCCCGGCATCTGCTCTCTAACTGCCGGCAACGCTCGGGGGAATCGCTAGACGAATTTGTAGAAAAACTCACCACGCTTGCCAGGGACTGTAACCATCAGGATGTGACAGGGGAAATCCATATGAACCTGCACATCAGAGACGCCTTCGTATCCGGCATCCGCTCGACCTACATCCGGCAGCGACTACTCGAAAATGGGGCAAAAGACCTCCAGGGCACGCTAACGCTCGCCTCCTCGCTGGAAGGGGCCCAACATAATTTGGGCACGTACCCTGCGGACTTTGCGAGCCCCCCTCAGACTTCCCCAGACTCGGCCACGTTACGGGCCTGTGCCGCACGGCGACCCGCCCAGAATGGGGGCACACCATGCTACATCTGTGGGCAGGGCCAGCATCCACGGATCCAGAACACCCAACACATCAGCTCCGACCACCGTGCTCCTGGACGCATCCTCAACTAAGATGTCCGTGTCCGCCGCACCACCGCCCGAGCTGAGGAGGTCGATGAGGACGATCAGGCCGCCAAAATGAATGGACTTATGATCACCCCCGCCGGATTAAAACAGGGGGTGAATGTGATGAACGGTTACTGTATTACTGCACCCTTATCATCATGTAAGGTGATGTCCCCTTTAAGACCGGGCTTGGAACCCTGAGGGACTCCGCCTCCGGCTCCGCCCACCTAGGAGCCGTATATAAAGGGCCGCCTTGTGGGCGGCACCCAGTAAGCACCTGTCTTTGCACCAGGCTAGTTCTTAGCTTATTAAAGCCTTCTTTACCGTGTTACTCTCTAAGCGTCGTTATTGAGGGTACAACAGTTACACAGGGGGCTCCATTGATTGAACAGTGTGTTACACAGGGGGCTGTATGCACTGAACTGTGTGTTATAGAAGGGACTGTATGGATTAAACATTGTATTACACAGGGGGCTGTATGGACTGAACAGTGTGTACACAGGGGACTGTATGGACTGAACAGTGTGTTACATAGGGGGCTATATGGACTGAACATTGTGTTACACAGGGGACTATATGGACTGAACATTGTGTTACACAGTGGGCTGTATGGACACAAATGTTTGTTACACAGGGGGCTGAATGGACTAAACATTGTGTTACACAGGGCTGTATAGACTGAACATTGTGTTACAAAGGGGATTGTATGGACGGAACATTGTGTTACACGAGGGGCTGTATGGACTGAATATTGTGTTCCAGAGGGGGCTGTATTACACAGTAACATCCTTGATGGTCTCAGCAATGCCAAATGCCATGGGCTCTGTCTCTGTCAGCACTATAATGCTGAGACCGAGTTCCTCTGTGGGTTCAACTGATTAACGGTCCTTGTCCCCTATGACATCTGCGCTGCTCCCTCCAGTCATGGGTCACCTTGTCTTACAACCATCTCCTCTTGACCGGAAACTGAACTGGACCAGCCATATAAATACTGTAGCTACAACACAGATCAGGTGCTAGGAATTCGGCAGCAAGTAGCTCAGTTCCCAACTCCCCGAAGCCTGCCCAACACATACAATGCACAAATTAGGTGTGTGATGGAAGATTCGCCACTTGCCTGGATAAGTGCAGCCTAGATTACACTCAAGTTGTTTGGTATCATCCAGTGAAAATTAGGCCATTTGATTGGCAACCCATCCATCACACACGCAGAGTGGCAGCAATGTGTACCATATACAAAGTGCACCGCAGCAATTCGTCAAGCCTCTTTCAACAGTGTCATCCGAACCCATCTACCTCTACCGTCTCGGACAAGGGCAGCAGATGTATGGGAATAACACCACCTGTAAGTTCTCCTCCAAGTCACATACCATCTCTTTTGCTTTTATTTTGGGAAAGGAAGAAAAAGTGGGAGGAAGAAAACGGGAAAAAAGGAAAAAACCCTCCCTGGCCCCCCCAAATATGAATATTAAGAAATTCAGCAATAACCATAGACAATGGGCGCGATCAAACAGCCATGCTGCACCCAAAAGGCAGCACCCATAACGCAACATGGCTGATAGAAGCCAGGAGACCCCGCTCCCGCGATCTACCCGGCTCACATTGCCTCACTAACGTGGTCTCGCAAGATGTTGCGATGTAAATCCTGCCCGTTGTGGGCAGGATCACCTTTTGGCAAATCCGAATATTAAAGCGAGACAGCTAGTCTCACTTTAATATACAGTTTCCCGAGACGTTGGGATCTATCCCCGTCACCTGAGAGACCTAGGATGAGCGCCATTCAGTACTGATCTCCTCAAATGGCGGCTAGACAGAACAGCACTCGTTGGGGTCTCCCAGGGGATTGGAGGCCCTTGGGTACATGCCCTTTGGGAAGGGTGGTACCCTGGCACTGCTGGTGCCACCTGGGCACTCTGGCACTGCTAGCCTGGCATCCTGGCAGTGCAACCTGGATTCCAGCCTGGCACTGCCAAGGTGCCCAACTGGCATTTTCTGCATGGTGGTGATCAGGCTGGGGGTGCCCTGTGCGGGTGTTAGGGTGGTGCGGGCGGGGTCCAGGGACCCCTCTCACAGTGAGTTGGGGCTTGGGAGGGGGTTGGGAGTCACATCACGGGATCTAGAGATCAGGACATCATTTACAAATGGTTCCTCAGTGCAGAAAACAGAAGAATTGTTCCCATTTAGTTAAATCGTGCCCATAGTTTCACATGCTATGACGTACTCAACATAATTAGGGCCAGTTCTATGAAAGTGGAGAGCTGTAGTTCCTCAGAACAATCTAGGCAAGGTTGCTAAGCTACATAAAATCTGTCAACTTCATTTTTTTCAACTTTGTGATTCTGCATAAGATCACATATCCAATTAGTAAAAGAGGGAAACTGCTTCAAATTTTATAAAATAATGCATCTAGTCAATAATTTTGAAAAGGCAAGTGCATCTGTCTGAATCTTTGTAAGAGGGATGCCATTTGGTGCCACGCCAACGAGTGCTGTAATAGGAGAAAGTTCAATGTTACTGCTAAAAATATGTGAGAATGATTCAAAAGGTTTTGTCCAAAACAAAGCCAATTTGAAACACAACCGGTACATGTCAATTACAGAGGCTGGAGCAGTACGATATTATGAATTAGAGAGGCTGGGCAGTGCGGTATTATGAATTACAGAGGCTGGGGCAGAATTATATTATGAATTAGAGAGGCTGGGCAGGGCGGTATTATCAATTACAGAGGCTGGGGCAGAATTATATTATAAATTAGAGAGGCAGGGGCAGTATGATATGAATTAGAGAGGCTGGTGCAATATGATATTATGAATAAGAGAGGCTGCGGCAGTATGATATTATGAATGAGAGAGGCTGGAACAGTATGATATTATGAATTAGAGAGGCTGGGGCAGTGTGATATTATGTATTGGAGAGACTGGGCAGTGTGATATTATGAATTAGAGAGGCTGGGGCAGCATGATATTATTACTTAGAGAGGCTGGGGCAGCATGATATTATTACTTAGAGAGGCTGGGCAGGATGATATCATGAATTGGAGAGGCTGGGCAGTATGATATTATGAATTAGAGAGGCTGGTGCAGTATGATATGATAAATTCGAGAGGGTGGGCCGTATGAAATTATGAATTGGAGAGGCTGGGCAGTGTGATATTATGAATTAGAGAGGCTGGTGCAGTATGATATGATAAATTAGAGAGGGTGGGCCGTATGAAATTATGAATTGGAGAGGCTAGGCAGTGTGATATTATGAATTAGAGAGGCTGGGGCAGTATGATATTATGCATTAGAGACGCTGGAGCAGCATGATATTATTAATTAGAGAGGCTGGGCAGGATGATATCATGAATTGGAGAGGCTGGGCAGTATGATATTATGAATTAGAGAGGCTGGTGCAGTATGATATGATAAATTAGAGAGGCTGGGGCAGTATGACATTATGAATTAGAGAGGCTGGTGCAGTATGATGTTATGAATTAGGGTGGCTGGTGCAGTGTGACATTATGAATTAGAGAGGCTGGGGCAGTATGATATTGTGAATTGGAGAGGCTGAGGAGCATGATATTATGAATTAGAGAGGCTGGCGCAGAATGATATTATGAATTAGAGAGGCTGGACCAGAATGATATTGTGAATTAGAGAGGCCGGGGCAGTATGATATTATGAATTAGGGTGGCTGGTGCAGATTGATATTATGAATTAGAGAGGCTGGGGCAGTATGATATTGTGAATTGGAGAGGCGGGGGCAGTATGATATTATGAATTAGAGAGGCTGGGGCAGTATGATATTATGAATTAGAGAGGCTGGGACAGTATGATATTATGAATTAGAGAGGCTGGAGCTGAATGATATTGTGAATTAGAGAGGCCGGGGCAGTATGATATTATGAATTAGGGTGGCTGGTGCAGTATGATATTGTGAATTGGAGAGGCTGGGGAACATGATATTATGAATTAGAGAGGCTGGGGCAGTATGATATTATGAATTAGAGAGGCTGGGACAGTATGATATTATGCATTAGAGATGCTGGAGCAGCATGATATTATTAATTAGAGAGGCTGGGCAGGATGATATTATGAATTGGAGAGGCTGGTGCAGTATGATATTATGAATTAGAGAGGCTGAGCAGGAGGATATTATGAATTAGAGAGGCTGGGACAGTATGATATTATGCATTAGAGATGCTGGAGCAGCATGATATTATTAATTAGAGAGGCTGGGCAGGATGATATTATGAATTGGAGAGGCTGGTGCAGTATGATATTATGAATTAGAGAGGCTGGAGCAGCATGATATTATGAATTAGGGTGACTGGGGCAGTATGATATTACGAATTAGAGAGGCTGGAACAGTATGATACTATAAATTGGAGAGGCTGGTGCAGTATGATATTATGAATTAGAGAGGCTGGAGATGAATGATATTATGAATTAGAGAGGCTGGAGCAGAATTATATTGTGAATCAGAGTGGCTGGTGCAGTATGATATTATGAATTAGAGAGGCTGGGGCAGTGTGATATTATGAATTAGAGAGGCTGGGGCAGCATGATATTATTACTTAGAGAGGCTGGGCAGGATGATATCATGAATTGGAGAGGCTGGGCAGTATGATATTATGAATTAGAGAGGCTGGTGCAGTATGATATGATAAATTAGAGAGGGTGGGCCGTATGAAATTATGAATTGGAGAGGCTGGGCAGTGTGATATTATGAATTAGAGAGGCTGGTGCAGTATGAAACGATAAATTAGAGAGGCTGGGCCGTATGAAATTATGAATTGGAGAGGCTGGGCAGTGTGATATTATGAATTAGAGAGGCTGGGGAAGTATGATATTATGCATTAGAGAGGCTGGTGCAGTATGATATTATGAATTAGAGAGGCTGGACCAGAATGATATTGTGAATTAGAGAGGCCGGGGCAGTATGATATTATGAATTAGGGTGGCTGGTGCAGTACGATATTATGAATTAGAGAGGGTGGGGCAGTGTGACATTATGAATTAGAGAGGCTGGGGCAGTGTGACATTATGAATTAGAGAGGCTGGGGCAGTATGATATTGTGAATTGGAGAGGCTGAGGAGCATGATATTATGAATTAGAGAGGCTGGGGCAGTATGATATTATGAATTAGAGAGGCTGGGACAGTATGATATTATGAATTAGAGAGGCTGGAGCTGAATGATATTGTGAATTAGAGAGGCAGGGGCAGTATGATATTATGAATTAGGGTGGCTGGTGCAGTATGATATTGTGAATTGGAGAGGCTGGGGAGCATGATGTTATGAATTAGAGAGGCTGGGCAGGATGATATTATGAATTAGAGAGGCTGGAGCTGAATGATATTGTGAATTAGAGAGGTGGGGGCAGTATGATATTATGCATTAGAGACGCTGGAGCAGCATGATATTATGAATTAGAGACGCTGGAGCAGCATGATATTATTAATTAGAGAGGCCGGGCAGGATGATATCATGAATTGGAGAGGCTGGGCAGAATGATATTATGAATTAGAGAGGCTGGTGCAGTATGATGTTATGAATTAGAGAGGCTGGGACAGTATGATATTATGCATTACAGACGCTGGAGCAGGATGATATCATGAATTGGAGAGGCTGGTGCAGTATGATATTATGAATTAGAGAGGCTGGGGCAGTGTGACATTATGAATTAGAGAGGCTGGGGCAGTATGATATTGTGAATTGGAGAGGCTGGGGAGCATGATATTATGAATTAGAGAGGCTGGGACAGTATGATATTATGAATTAGAGAGGCTGGAGCTGAATGATATTGTGAATTAGAGAGGCCGGGGCAGTAAGATATTATGAATTAGGGTGGCTGGTGCAGTATGATATTGTGAATTGGAGAGGCTGGGGAGCCTGATATTATGAATTAGAGAGGCTGGGGCAGTATGATATGAATTAGAGAGGCTGGGACAGTATGATATTATGAATTAGAGAGGCTGGGGCAGTATGATATTATGCATTAGAGGCGCTGGAGCAGCATGATATTATTAATTAGAGAGGCTGGGCAGGATGATATTATGAATTGGAGAGGCTGGTGCAGTATGATATTATGAATTAGAGAGGCTGGGCAGGATGATATTATGAATTGTAGAGGCTGCCAGTATGATATTATGAATTAGAGAGGATGTGGCAGATTGATATTATGAATTAGAGAGGCTGGGGCAGTGTGACATTATGAATTAGAGAGGCTGGGGCAGTATGATATTACGAGTTAGAGAGGCTGGAACAGTATGATACTATAAATTGGAGAGGCTGGGCAGTACGGTATTATGAATTAGAGAGGCTGGGCAGTCTGATATTGTGAATTAGAGTGGCTGGTGCAGTGTGATATTATGAATTAGAGAGGCTGGGGCAGTGTGACATTATGAATTAGAGAGGCTGGAGCAGAATGATATTGTGAATTAGAGAGGCCGGGGCAGTATGATATTATGAATTAGGGTGGCTGGTGCAGTATGATATTATGAACTTGAGAGGCTGGGGCAGTGTGACATTATGAATTAGAGAGGCTGGGGCAGTATGACATTATGAATTAGAGAGGCTGGAGCAGAATGATATTGTGAATTAGAGAGGCTGGGGCAGTATGATATTACGAATTAGAGAGGCTGGAACAGTATGATACTATAAATTGGAGAGGCTGGTGCAGTATGATATTATGAATTAGAGAGGCTGGAGCTGAATGATATTATGAATTAGAGAGGCTGGAGCAGAATTATATTGTGAATCAGAGTGGCTGGTGCAGTATGATATTATGAATTAGATAGGCTGGGGCAGTGTGATATTATGTATTGGAGAGACTGGGCAGTGTGATATTATGAATTAGAGAGGCTGGGGCAGCATGATATTATTACTTAGAGAGGCTGGGCAGGATGATATCATGAATTGGAGAGGCTGGGCAGTATGATATTATGAATTAGAGAGGCTGGTGCAGTATGATATGATAAATTAGAGAGGGTGGGCCGTATGAAATTATGAATTGGAGAGGCTGGGCAGTGTGATATTATGAATTAGAGAGGCTGGTGCAGTATGAAACGATAAATTAGAGAGGCTGGGCCGTATGAAATTATGAATTGGAGAGGCTGGGCAGTGTGATATTATGAATTAGAGAGGCTGTGGCAGTATGATATTATGCATTAGAGAGGCTGGTGCAGTATGATATTATGAATTAGAGAGGCTGGACCAGAATGATATTGTGAATTAGAGAGGCCGGGGCAGTATGATATTATGAATTAGGGTGGCTGATGCAGTATGATATTATGAATTAGAGAGGCTGGGGCAGTGTGACATTATGAATGAGAGACGCTGGGGCAGTATGATATTGTGAATTGGAGAGGCTGAGGAGCACGATATTATGAATTAGAGAGGCTGGGGCAGTATGATATTATGAATTAGAGAGGCTGGGACAGTATGATATTATGAATTAGAGAGGCTGGAGCTGAATGATATTGTGAATTAGAGAGGCTGGGGCAGTATGATATTATGAATTAGAGAGGCTGGAGCTGAATGATATTGTGAATTAGAGAGGCCGGGGCAGTATGATATTATGAATTAGGGTGGCTGGTGCAGTATGATATTGTGAATTGGAGAGGCTGGGGCAGTGTGACATTATGAATTAGAGAGGCTGGAGCTGAATGATATTGTGAATTAGAGAGGCCGGGGCAGTATGATATTATGAATTAGGGTGGCTGGTGCAGTATGATATTGTGAATTGGAGAGGCTGGGGAGCATGATGTTATGAATTAGAGAGGCTGGGCAGGATGATATTATGAATTAGAGAGGCTGGGACAGTATGATATTATGCATTAGAGATGCTGGAGCAGCATGATATTATTAATTAGAGAGGCTGGGCAGGATGATATTATGAATTGGAGAGGCTGGTGCAGTATGATATTATGAATTAGAGAGGCTGGGCAGGATGATATTATGATTTGGAGAGGCTGGGGCAGTGTGATATTATGAATTAGAGAGGCTGGGGCAGTATGATATTATGCATTAGAGACGCTGGAGCAGCATGATATTATGAATTAGGGTGGCTGGGGCAGTATGATATTACGAATTAGAGAGGCTGGAACAGTATGATACTATAAATTGGAGAGGCTGGGCAGTACGGTATTATGAATTAGAGAGGCTGGGCAGTATGATATTGTGAATTAGAGTGGCTGGTGCAGTATGATATTATGCATTAGAGAGGCTGGGCAGTATGATATTGTGAATTAGAGTGGCTGGTGCAGTATGATATTATGAATTAGAGAGGCTGGGGCAGTGTGACATTATGAATTAGAGAGGCTGGGCAGTATGATATTATGAATTGTAGAGGCTGCCAGTATGATATTATGAATTAGAGAGGATGTGGCAGATTGATATTATGAATTAGAGAGGCTGGGGCAGTGTGACATTATGAATTAGAGAGGCTGGGGCAGTATGATATTACGAATTAGAGAGGCTGGAACAGTATGATACTATAAATTGGAGAGGCTGGGCAGTACGGTATTATGAATTAGAGAGGCTGGGCAGTATGATATTGTGAATTAGAGTGGCTGGTGCAGTGTGATATTATGAATTCGAGAGGCTGGAGCAGAATGATATTGTGAATTAGAGAGGCCGGGGCAGTACGATATTATGAATTAGGGTGGCTGGTGCAGTATGATATTATGAATTAGAGAGGCTGGGGCAGTATGACATTATGAATTAGAGAGGGTGGAGCAGAATGATATTGTGAATTAGAGTGGCCGGAGTACTATGATATTATGAATTAGGGTGGCTGGGGCAGTATGATATTACGAATTAGAGAGGCTGGAACAGTATGATACTATAAATTGGAGAGGCTGGGCAGTACGGTATTATGAATTAGAGAGGCTGGGCAGTATGATATTGTGAATTAGAGTGGCTGGTGCAGTATGATATTATGAATTAGAGAGGCTGGGGCAGTGTGACATTATGAATTAGAGAGGCTGGGCAATATGATATTATGAATTGTAGAGGCTGCCAGTATGATATTTTGAATTAGAGAGGATGGGGCAGATTGATATTATGAATTAGAGAGGCTGGGGCAGTATGACATTATGAATTAGAGAGGCTGGGCAGTATGATATTATGAATTGGAGAGGCTGGGCAGTATGATATTATGAATTGGCTGGGGCAGTATGATATTATGCATTAGAGATGCTGGAGCAGCATGATATTATTAATTAGAGAGGCTGGGCAGGATGATATTATAAATTAGAGAGGCTGCGGCAGTATGACATTATGAATTAGAGAGGCTGGTGCAGTATGATATTATGAATTAGGGTGGCTGGTGCAGTACGATATTATGAATTAGAGAGGGTGGGCCGTATGAAATTATGAATTGGAGAGGCTGGGCAGTGTGATATTATGAATTAGTGAGGCTGGAGCAGCATGAAATTATGAATTGGAGATGCTGGGCAGTGTGATATTATGAATTAGAGAGGCTGGGGCAGTATGAAATTATGAATTAGAGAGGCTGGTGCAGTATGATATGATAAATTAGAGAGGGTGGGGCAGTATGACATTATGAATTGGAGAGGCTGGGCAGTGTGATATTATGAATTAGAGAGGCTGGGGCAGTATGATATTATGCATTAGAGACGCTGGGCAGGATGATATCATGAATTGGAGAGGCTGGTGCAGTATGATATTATGAATTAGAGAGGCTGGGGCAGTATGATATGATAAATTAGAGAGGCTGGGGCAGTATGACATTATGAATTAGAGAGGCTGGTGCAGTATGATGTTATGAATTAGAGAGGCTGGACCAGAATGATATTGTGAATTAGAGAGGCGGGGCAGTATGATATTATGAATTAGAGAGGCTGGAGCTGAATGATATTGTGAATTAGAGAGGTGGGGGCAGTATGATATTATGCATTAGAGACGCTGGAGCAGCATGATATTATGAATTAGAGACGCTGGAGCAGCATGATATTATTAATTAGAGAGGCCGGGCAGGATGATATCATGAATTGGAGAGGCTGGGCAGAATGATATTATGAATTAGAGAGGCTGGTGCAGTATGATGTTATGAATTAGAGAGGCTGGGACAGTATGATATTATGCATTACAGACGCTGGAGCAGGATGATATCATGAATTGGAGAGGCTGGTGCAGTATGATATTATGAATTAGAGAGGCTGGGGCAGTGTGACATTATGAATTAGAGAGGCTGGGGCAGTATGATATTGTGAATTGGAGAGGCTGGGGAGCATGATATTATGAATTAGAGAGGCTGGGACAGTATGATATTATGAATTAGAGAGGCTGGAGCTGAATGATATTGTGAATTAGAGAGGCCGGGGCAGTAAGATATTATGAATTAGGGTGGCTGGTGCAGTATGATATTGTGAATTGGAGAGGCTGGGGAGCCTGATATTATGAATTAGAGAGGCTGGGGCAGTATGATATGAATTAGAGAGGCTGGGACAGTATGATATTATGAATTAGAGAGGCTGGGGCAGTATGATATTATGCATTAGAGGCGCTGGAGCAGCATGATATTATTAATTAGAGAGGCTGGGCAGGATGATATTATGAATTGGAGAGGCTGGTGCAGTATGATGTTATGAATTAGAGAGGCTGGGCAGGATGATATTATGAATTGTAGAGGCTGCCAGTATGATATTATGAATTAGAGAGGATGTGGCAGATTGATATTATGAATTAGAGAGGCTGGGGCAGTGTGACATTATGAATTAGAGAGGCTGGGGCAGTATGATATTACGAGTTAGAGAGGCTGGAACAGTATGATACTATAAATTGGAGAGGCTGGGCAGTACGGTATTATGAATTAGAGAGGCTGGGCAGTCTGATATTGTGAATTAGAGTGGCTGGTGCAGTGTGATATTATGAATTAGAGAGGCTGGGGCAGTGTGACATTATGAATTAGAGAGGCTGGAGCAGAATGATATTGTGAATTAGAGAGGCCGGGGCAGTATGATATTATGAATTAGGGTGGCTGGTGCAGTATGATATTATGAACTTGAGAGGCTGGGGCAGTGTGACATTATGAATTAGAGAGGCTGGGGCAGTATGACATTATGAATTAGAGAGGCTGGAGCAGAATGATATTGTGAATTAGAGAGGCTGGGGCAGTATGATATTACGAATTAGAGAGGCTGGAACAGTATGATACTATAAATTGGAGAGGCTGGTGCAGTATGATATTATGAATTAGAGAGGCTGGAGCTGAATGATATTATGAATTAGAGAGGCTGGAGCAGAATTATATTGTGAATCAGAGTGGCTGGTGCAGTATGATATTATGAATTAGATAGGCTGGGGCAGTGTGATATTATGTATTGGAGAGACTGGGCAGTGTGATATTATGAATTAGAGAGGCTGGGGCAGCATGATATTATTACTTAGAGAGGCTGGGCAGGATGATATCATGAATTGGAGAGGCTGGGCAGTATGATATTATGAATTAGAGAGGCTGGTGCAGTATGATATGATAAATTAGAGAGGGTGGGCCGTATGAAATTATGAATTGGAGAGGCTGGGCAGTGTGATATTATGAATTAGAGAGGCTGGTGCAGTATGAAACGATAAATTAGAGAGGCTGGGCCGTATGAAATTATGAATTGGAGAGGCTGGGCAGTGTGATATTATGAATTAGAGAGGCTGTGGCAGTATGATATTATGCATTAGAGAGGCTGGTGCAGTATGATATTATGAATTAGAGAGGCTGGACCAGAATGATATTGTGAATTAGAGAGGCCGGGGCAGTATGATATTATGAATTAGGGTGGCTGATGCAGTATGATATTATGAATTAGAGAGGCTGGGGCAGTGTGACATTATGAATGAGAGACGCTGGGGCAGTATGATATTGTGAATTGGAGAGGCTGAGGAGCACGATATTATGAATTAGAGAGGCTGGGGCAGTATGATATTATGAATTAGAGAGGCTGGGACAGTATGATATTATGAATTAGAGAGGCTGGAGCTGAATGATATTGTGAATTAGAGAGGCTGGGGCAGTATGATATTATGAATTAGAGAGGCTGGAGCTGAATGATATTGTGAATTAGAGAGGCCGGGGCAGTATGATATTATGAATTAGGGTGGCTGGTGCAGTATGATATTGTGAATTGGAGAGGCTGGGGCAGTGTGACATTATGAATTAGAGAGGCTGGAGCTGAATGATATTGTGAATTAGAGAGGCCGGGGCAGTATGATATTATGAATTAGGGTGGCTGGTGCAGTATGATATTGTGAATTGGAGAGGCTGGGGAGCATGATGTTATGAATTAGAGAGGCTGGGCAGGATGATATTATGAATTAGAGAGGCTGGGACAGTATGATATTATGCATTAGAGATGCTGGAGCAGCATGATATTATTAATTAGAGAGGCTGGGCAGGATGATATTATGAATTGGAGAGGCTGGTGCAGTATGATATTATGAATTAGAGAGGCTGGGCAGGATGATATTATGATTTGGAGAGGCTGGGGCAGTGTGATATTATGAATTAGAGAGGCTGGGGCAGTATGATATTATGCATTAGAGACGCTGGAGCAGCATGATATTATGAATTAGGGTGGCTGGGGCAGTATGATATTACGAATTAGAGAGGCTGGAACAGTATGATACTATAAATTGGAGAGGCTGGGCAGTACGGTATTATGAATTAGAGAGGCTGGGCAGTATGATATTGTGAATTAGAGTGGCTGGTGCAGTATGATATTATGCATTAGAGAGGCTGGGCAGTATGATATTGTGAATTAGAGTGGCTGGTGCAGTATGATATTATGAATTAGAGAGGCTGGGGCAGTGTGACATTATGAATTAGAGAGGCTGGGCAGTATGATATTATGAATTGTAGAGGCTGCCAGTATGATATTATGAATTAGAGAGGATGTGGCAGATTGATATTATGAATTAGAGAGGCTGGGGCAGTGTGACATTATGAATTAGAGAGGCTGGGGCAGTATGATATTACGAATTAGAGAGGCTGGAACAGTATGATACTATAAATTGGAGAGGCTGGGCAGTACGGTATTATGAATTAGAGAGGCTGGGCAGTATGATATTGTGAATTAGAGTGGCTGGTGCAGTGTGATATTATGAATTCGAGAGGCTGGAGCAGAATGATATTGTGAATTAGAGAGGCCGGGGCAGTACGATATTATGAATTAGGGTGGCTGGTGCAGTATGATATTATGAATTAGAGAGGCTGGGGCAGTATGACATTATGAATTAGAGAGGGTGGAGCAGAATGATATTGTGAATTAGAGTGGCCGGAGTACTATGATATTATGAATTAGGGTGGCTGGGGCAGTATGATATTACGAATTAGAGAGGCTGGAACAGTATGATACTATAAATTGGAGAGGCTGGGCAGTACGGTATTATGAATTAGAGAGGCTGGGCAGTATGATATTGTGAATTAGAGTGGCTGGTGCAGTATGATATTATGAATTAGAGAGGCTGGGGCAGTGTGACATTATGAATTAGAGAGGCTGGGCAATATGATATTATGAATTGTAGAGGCTGCCAGTATGATATTTTGAATTAGAGAGGATGGGGCAGATTGATATTATGAATTAGAGAGGCTGGGGCAGTATGACATTATGAATTAGAGAGGCAGGGCAGTATGATATTATGAATTGGAGAGGCTGGGCAGTATGATATTATGAATTGGCTGGGGCAGTATGATATTATGCATTAGAGATGCTGGAGCAGCATGATATTATTAATTAGAGAGGCTGGGCAGGATGATATTATAAATTAGAGAGGCTGCGGCAGTATGACATTATGAATTAGAGAGGCTGGTGCAGTATGATATTATGAATTAGGGTGGCTGGTGCAGTACGATATTATGAATTAGAGAGGGTGGGCCGTATGAAATTATGAATTGGAGAGGCTGGGCAGTGTGATATTATGAATTAGTGAGGCTGGAGCAGCATGAAATTATGAATTGGAGATGCTGGGCAGTGTGATATTATGAATTAGAGAGGCTGGGGCAGTATGAAATTATGAATTAGAGAGGCTGGTGCAGTATGATATGATAAATTAGAGAGGGTGGGGCAGTATGACATTATGAATTGGAGAGGCTGGGCAGTGTGATATTATGAATTAGAGAGGCTGGGGCAGTATGATATTATGCATTAGAGACGCTGGGCAGGATGATATCATGAATTGGAGAGGCTGGTGCAGTATGATATTATGAATTAGAGAGGCTGGGGCAGTATGATATGATAAATTAGAGAGGCTGGGGCAGTATGACATTATGAATTAGAGAGGCTGGTGCAGTATGATGTTATGAATTAGAGAGGCTGGACCAGAATGATATTGTGAATTAGAGAGGCGGGGCAGTATGATATTATGAATTAGAGAGGCTGGAGCTGAATGATATTGTGAGTTAGAGAGGCCGGGGCAGTATGATATTATGAATTAGGGTGGCTGGTGCAGTATGATATTGTGAATTGGAGAGGCTGGGGAGCACGATATTATGAATTAGAGAGGCTGGGGCAGTATGATATGAATTAGAGAGGCTGGGACAGTATGATATTATGCATTAGAGACGCTGGAGCAACATGATATTATTAATTAGAGAGGCTGGGCAGGATGATATTATGAATTGGAGAGGCTGGTGCAGTATGATATGAATTAGAGAGGCTGGGCAGGATGATATTATGAATTGGAGAGGCTGATGCAGTGTGATATTATGAATTAGAGAGGCTGGGGCTGTATGATATTATGCATTAGAGGCGCTGGAGCAGCATGATATTCTGAATTAGGGTGGCTGGGGCAGTATGATATTACGAATTAGAGAGGCTGGAACAGTATGATACTATAAATTGTAGAGGCTGGGCAGTACGGTATTATGAATTAGAGAGGCTGGGCAGTATGATATTGTGAATTAGAGTGGCTGGTGCAGTATGATATTATGAATTAGAGAGGCTGGGGCAGTGTGTCATTATGAATTAGAGACGCTGGAGCAGAATGATATTGTGAATTAGAGAGGCCGGGGCAGTATGATATTATGAATTAGGGTGGCTGGTGCAGTATGATATTATGAATTAGAGAGGCTGGGGCAGTGTGACATTATGAATTAGAGAAGCTGGGGCAGTATGACATTATGAATTAGGGAGGCTGGAGCAGAATGATATTATGAATTAGAGAGGCCGGGGCACTTTGATATTATGATTTAGGCTGGCTGGGGCAGTATGATATTACGAATTAGAGAGGCTGGAACAGTATGATACTATAAATTGGAGAGGCTGGGCAGTACGGTATTATGAATTAGAAAGGCTGGGCAGTATGATATTGTGAATTAGAGTGGCTGGTGCAGTATGATATTATGAATTAGAGAGGCTGGGGCAATGTGACATTATGAATTAGAGAGGCTGGGCAGTATGATATTATGAATTGTAGAGGCTGCCAGTATGATATTATGAATTAGAGAGGATGGGGCAGATTGATATTATGAATTAGAGAGGCTGGGGCAGTGTGATTATGAATTAGAGAGGCTGGGGCAGTATGATATTACGAATTAGAGAGGCTGGAACAGTATGATACTATAAATTGGAGAGGCTGGGCAGTACGGTATTATGAATTAGAGAGGCTGGGCAGTATGATATTGTGAAAAAGAGTGGCTGGTGCAGTATGATATTATGAATTAGAGAGGCTGGGGCAGTGTGACATTATGAATTAGAGAGGCTGGGCAGTATGATATTATGAATTGTAGAGGCTGCCAGTATGATATTATGAATTAGAGAGGATGGGGCAGATTGATATTATGAATTAAAGAGGCTGGGGCAGTATGATTTTATGAATTGGAGAGGCTGGGCAGTATGATATTATGAATTGGAGAGGCTGGGCAGTATGATATTATGAATTGTCTGGGGCAGTATGATATTATACATTAGAGATGCTGGAGCAGCATGATATTATTAATTAGAGAGGCTGGGCAGGATGATATCATGAATTGGAGAGGCTGGGCAGTATGATATCATGAATTAGAGATGCTGGGCAGTATGATATTATAAATTAGAGAGGCTGCGGCAGTATGACATTATGAATTAGAGAGGCTGGTGCAGTATGATATTATGATTTAGAGAGGCAGGAGCTGAATGATATTGTGAATTAGAGAGGCGGGGGCAGTAGGATATTATGAATTAGGGTGGTTGGTGCAGTATGATATTATGAATTAGAGAGGCTGGGCAGGATGATATCATGAATTGGAGAGGCTGGGCATTATGATATTATGAATTAGAGAGGCTGGTGCCGTATGATATGATAAATTAGAGAGGGTGGGCCGTATGAAATTATGAATTGTAGAGGCTGGGCAGTGTGATATTATGAATTAGAGAGGCTGGGGCAGTATGATATTATGCATTAGAGACGCTGGAGCAGCATGATATTATTAATTAGAGAGGCTGGGCAGGATGATATCATGAATTGGAGAGGCTGGGCAGTATGATATTATGAATTAGAGAGGCTGGGGCAGTATGATATTATGAATTAGAGAGGCTGGGACAGTATGATATGATGAATTAGAGAGGCTGGAGCTGAATGATATTGTGAATTAGACAGGCCGGGGCAGTATGATATTATGAATTAGGGTGGCTGGTGCAGTATGATATTATGAATTAGAGAGGCTGGGGCAGTGTGATATTGTGAATTGGAGAGGCTGGGGAGCATGATATTATGAATTAGAGAGGCTGGGACAGTATGATATTATGAATTAGAGAGGCTGGGCAGGATGATATCATGAATTGGAGAGGCTGGGCATTATGATATTATGAATTAGAGAGGCTGGTGCCGTATGATATGATAAATTAGAGAGGGTGGGCCGTATGAAATTATGAATTGTAGAGGCTGGGCAGTGTGATATTATGAATTAGAGAGGCTGGGGCAGTATGATATTATGCATTAGAGACGCTGGAGCAGCATGATATTATTAATTAGAGAGGCTGGGCAGGATGATATCATGAATTGGAGAGGCTGGGCAGTATGATATTATGAATTAGAGAGGCTGGGGCAGTATGATATTATGAATTAGAGAGGCTGGGACAGTATGATATTATGAATTAGAGAGGCTGGAGCTGAATGATATTGTGAATTAGACAGGCCGGGGCAGTATGATATTATGAATTAGGGTGGCTGGTGCAGTATGATATTATGAATTAGAGAGGCTGGGGCAGTGTGACATTATGAATTAGAGAGGCTGGGGCAGTATGATATTGTGAATTGGAGAGGCTGGGGAGCATGATATTATGAATTAGAGAGGCTGGGACAGTATGATATTATGCATTAGAGACGCTGGAGCAGCATGATATTATTAATTAGAGAGGCTGGGCAGGATGATATTATGAATTGGAGAGGCTGGTGCTGTATGATATTATGAATTAGAGAGGCTGGGCAGGATGATATTATGAATTGGAGAGGCTGGGCAGGATGATATCATGAATTGGAGAGGCTGGAGCAGCATGATATTATGAATTAGGGTGGCTGGGGCAGTATGATATTACGAATTAGAGAGGCTGGAACAGTATGATACTTTAAATTGGAGAGGCTGGGCAGTACAGTATTATGAATTAGAGAGGCTGGGCAGTATGATATTGTGAATTAGAGTGGCTCGTGCAGTATGGTATTATGAATTAGAGAGGCTGGGGCAGTGTGACATTATGAATTAGAGAGGCTGGAGCAGAATGATATTGTGAATTAGAGAGACCGGGGCAGTATGATATTATGAATTAGGGTGGCTGGTGCAGTATGATATTATGAATTCGAGAGGCTGGGGCAGTGTGACAGTATGAATTAGAGAGGCTGGGCAGTATGATATTATGAATTGTAGAGGCTGCCAGTATGATATTATGAATTAGAGAGGATGGGGCAGATTGATATTATGAATCGAGAGGCTGGGGCAGTGTGACATTATGAATTAGAGAGGCTGGGGCAGTATGATATTACGAATTAGAGAGGCTGGAACAGTATGATACTATAAATTGGAGAGGCTGGGCAGTACGGTATTATGAATTAGAGAGGCTGGGCAGTATGATATTGTGAATTAGAGTGGCTGGTGCAGTATGATATTATGAATTAGAGAGGCTGGGGCAGTGTGACATTATGAATTAGAGAGGCTGGGCAGTATGATATTATGAATTGTAGAGGCTGCCAATATGATATTATGAATTAGAGAGGCTGAGGCAGTATGATATTATGAATTAGAGAGGCTGGGCAGTATGATATTATGAATTGGAGAGGCTGGGCAGTATGATATTATGCATTAGAGATGCTGGAGCAGCATGATATTATTAATTAGCGAGGCTGGGCAGGATGATATCATGAATTGGAGAGGCTGGGCAGTATGATATCATGAATTAGAGAGGCTGGTGCAGTATGATGTTATGAATTAGAGAGGCTGGGACAGTATGATATTATGCATTACAGACGCTGGAGCAGCATGATATTATGAATTAGAGAGGCTGGGTAGTATGATATTATGAATTGGACAGGCTGGGCAGTATTATATTATGAATTAGAGAGGCTGGGGCAGTGTGACATTATGAATTAGAGAGGCTGGGCAGTATGATATTATGAATTGGATAGGCTTGGGAGTATGATATTATGAATTAGAGAGGCTGGGGCAGTATGACATTATGAATTAGAGAGACTGGGGCAGTATGATATTATGAATTAGAGAGGCTATGGCAGTGTGATATTATGCATTAGAGACGCTGGAGCAGCATGATATTATTAATTAGAGAGGCTGGGGCAGTATGATATTATGAATTAGAGCGGCTGGGCAGGATGATATCATGAATTAGAGAGGCTGCTGCAGTATGATATTATGCATTAGAGAGGCTGGGGCAGTGTGGCATTATGAATTAGAGAGGCTGGGGCAGTGTGACATTATGAATTAGAGACGCTTGGCAGTATGATATTATGAATTGGACAGGCTGGGCAGTATTATATTATGAATTAGAGAGGCTGGGGCAGTGTGACATTATGAATTAGAGAGGCTGGGCAGTATGATATTATGAATTGGAGATGCTTGGGAGTATGATATTATGAAGTAGAGAGGCTAGGACAGTATGATATTATGAATTAGAGAGGCTGGGGCAGTATGATATTATGCATTAGAGACGCTGGAGCAGCATGATATTATTAATTAGAGAGGCTGGGCAGGTGATATCATGAATTGGAGAGGCTGGGCAGTATGATATTATGAATTAGAGAGGCTGGGCAGTATGATATTATAAATTAGAGAGGCTGCGGCAGTATGCTACGAATTAGAGAGGCTGGCGCAGAATGATATTATGAATTTGAGAGGCTGGAGCTGAATGATATTGTGAATTAGAGAGGCGGGGGCAGTATGATATTATGAATTAGGGTGGCTGGTGCAGTATGATATTATGTATTAGAGAGGCTGGGGCAGTTTGACATTATGAATTAGAGAGGCTGGGCAGTATGATATTGTGAATTGGAGAGGCTGGGGAGCATGATATTATGAATTAGAGAGGCTGGGGCAGTGTGACATTATGAATTAGAGAGGCTGGGCAGTATGATATTATGAATTGGAGAGGCTTGGGAGTATGATATTATGAATTAGAGAGGCTAGGGCAGTATGATATTATGCATTAGAGACGCTGGAGCAGCATGATATTATTAATTAGAAAGGCTGGGCAGGTGATATCATGAATTGGAGAGGCTGGGCAGTATGATATTATGAATTAGAGAGTCTGGGCAGTATGATATTATAAATTAGAGAGGCTGCGGCAGTATGACATTATGAATTAGAGAGGCTGGCGCAGAATGATATTATGAATTAGAGAGGCTGGTGCTGAATGATATTGTGAATTAGAGAGGCGGGGGCAGTATGATATTATGAATTAGGGTGGCTGGTGCAGTATGATATTATGAATTAGAGAGGCTGGGGCAGTTTGACATTATGAATTAGAGAGGCTGGGCAGTATAATATTGTGAATTGGAGAGGCTGGGGAGCATGATATTATGAATTAGAGAGGCTGGGGCAGTATGACATTATGAATTAGAGAGGCTGGGGCAGTATGATATTATGAATTAGAGAGGCTATGGCAGTGTGATATTATGCATTGGAGACGCTGGAGCAGCATGATATTATTAATTAGAGAGGCTGGAGCAGTATGATATTATGAATTAGAGCGGATGGGCAGGATGATATCATGAATTAGAGAGGCTGCTGCAGTATGATATTATGCATTAGAGAGGCTGGGTCAGTGTGGCATTATGAATTAGAGAGGCTGGGGCAGTGTGACATTATGAATTAGAGACGCTTTGCAGTATGATATTATGAATTGGACAGGCTGGGCAGTATTATATTATGAATTAGAGAGGCTGGGGCAGTGTGACATTATGAATTAGAGAGACTGGGCAGTATGATATTATGAATTGGAGAGGCTTGGGAGTATGATATTATGAATTAGAGAGGCTAGGGCAGTATGATATTATGAATTAGAGAGGCTGGGGCAGTATGATATTATGCATTAGAGACGCTGGAGCAGCATGATATTATTAATTAGAGAGGCTGGGCAGGTGATATCATGAATTGGAGAGGCTGGGCAGTATGATATTATGAATTAGAGAGGCTGGGCAGTATGATATTATAAATTAGAGAGGCTGCGGCAGTATGACATGAATTAGAGAGGCTGGCGCAGAATGATATTATGAATTAGAGAGGCTGGAGCTGAATGATATTGTGAATTAGAGAGGCCGGGGCAGTATGATATTATGAATTAGGGTGGCTGGTGCAGTATGATATTATGTATTAGAGAGGCTGGGGCAGTTTGACATTATGAATTAGAGAGGCTGGGCAGTATGATATTGTGAATTGGAGAGGCTGGGGCAGTATGAGATTATGAATTAGAGAGGCTATGGCAGTATGACATTATGAATTAGAGAGGCTGGGCAGTATGATATTGTGAATTGGAGAGGCTGGGGCAGTATGACATTATGAATTAGAGAGGCTGGTGCAGTATGATGTTATGAATTAGAGAGGCTGGACCAGAATGATATTGTGAATTAGAGAGGCGGGGCAGTATGATATTATGAATTAGAGAGGCTGGAGCTGAATGATATTGTGAGTTAGAGAGGCCGGGGCAGTATGATATTATGAATTAGGGTGGCTGGTGCAGTATGATATTGTGAATTGGAGAGGCTGGGGAGCATGATATTATGAATTAGAGAGGCTGGGGCAGTATGATATGAATTAGAGAGGCTGGGACAGTATGATATTATGCATTAGAGACGCTGGAGCAGCATGATATTATTAATTAGAGAGGCTGGGCAGGATGATATTATGAATTGGAGAGGCTGGTGCAGTATGATATGAATTAGAGAGGCTGGGCAGGATGATATTATGAATTGGAGAGGCTGATGCAGTGTGATATTATGAATTAGAGAGGCTGGGGCTGTATGATATTATGCATTAGAGGCGCTGGAGCAGCATGATATTATGAATTAGGGTGGCTGGGGCAGTATGATATTACGAATTAGAGAGGCTGGAACAGTATGATACTATAAATTGTAGAGGCTGGGCAGTACGGTATTATGAATTAGAGAGGCTGGGCAGTATGATATTGTGAATTAGAGTGGCTGGTGCAGTATGATATTATGAATTAGAGAGGCTGGGGCAGTGTGACATTATGAATTAGAGACGCTGGAGCAGAATGATATTGTGAATTAGAGAGGCCGGGGCAGTATGATATTATGAATTAGGGTGGCTGGTGCAGTATGATATTATGAATTAGAGAGGCTGGGGCAGTGTGACATTATGAATTAGAGAAGCTGGGGCAGTATGACATTATGAATTAGGGAGGCTGGAGCAGAATGATATTATGAATTAGAGAGACCGGGGCACTTTGATATTATGATTTAGGGTGGCTGGGGCAGTATGATATTACGAATTAGAGAGGCTGGAACAGTATGATACTATAAATTGTAGAGGCTGGGCAGTACGGTATTATGAATTAGAGAGGCTGGGCAGTGTGACATTATGAATTAGAGAGGCTGGGGCAGTATGATATTACGAATTAGAGAGGCTGGAACAGTATGATACTATAAATTGGAGAGGCTGGGCAGTACGGTATTATGAATTAGAAAGGCTGGGCAGTATGATATTGTGAATTAGAGTGGCTGGTGCAGTATGATATTATGAATTAGAGAGGCTGGGGCAGTGTGACATTATGAATTAGAGAGGCTGGGCAGTATGATATTATGAATTGTAGAGGCTGCCAGTATGATATTATGAATTAGAGAGGATGGGGCAGATTGATATTATGAATTAGAGAGGCTGGGGCAGTGTGATTATGAATTAGAGAGGCTGGGGCAGTATGATATTACGAATTAGAGAGGCTGGAACAGTATGATACTATAAATTGGAGAGGCTGGGCAGTACGGTATTATGAATTAGAGAGGCTGGGCAGTATGATATTGTGAAAAAGAGTGGCTGGTGCAGTATGATATTATGAATTAGAGAGGCTGGGGCAGTGTGACATTATGAATTAGAGAGGCTGGGCAGTATGATATTATGAATTGTAGAGGCTGCCAGTATGATATTATGAATTAGAGAGGATGGGGCAGATTGATATTATGAATTAGAGAGGCTGGGGCAGTATGATTTTATGAATTAGAGAGGCTGGGCAGTATGATCTTATGAATTGGCTGGGGCAGTATGACATTATGAATTAGAGAGGCTGGTGCAGTATGATATTATGATTTAGAGAGGCAGGAGCTGAATGATATTGTTGATTAGAGAGGCGGGGGCAGTAGGATATTGTGAATTAGGGTGGTTGGTGCAGTATGATATTATGAATTAGAGAGGCTGGGCAGGATGATATCATGAATTGGAGAGGCTGGGCATTATGATATTATGAATTAGAGAGGCTGGTGCCGTATGATATGATAAATTAGAGAGGGTGGGCCGTATGAAATTATGAATTGTAGAGGCTGGGCAGTGTGATATTATGAATTAGAGAGGCTGGGGCAGTATGATATTATGCATTAGAGAGGCTGGGGCAGTATGATATTATGAATTAGAGAGGCTGGGACAGTATGATATTATGAATTAGAGAGGCTGGAGCTGAATGATATTGTGAATTAGACAGGCCGGGGCAGTATGATATTATGAATTAGGGTGGCTGGTGCAGTATGATATTATGAATTAGAGAGGCTGGGGCAGTGTGACATTATGAATTAGAGAGGCTGGGGCAGTATGATATTGTGAATTGGAGAGGCTGGGGAGCATGATATTATGAATTAGAGAGGCTGGGACAGTATGATATTATGCATTAGAGACGCTGGAGCAGCATGATATTATTAATTAGAGAGGCTGGGCAGGATGATATTATGAATTGGAGAGGCTGGTGCTGTATGATATTATGAATTAGAGAGGCTGGGCAGGATGATATTATGAATTGGAGAGGCTGGGCAGGATGATATCATGAATTGGAGAGGCTGGAGCAGCATGATATTATGAATTAGGGTGGCTGGGGCAGTATGATATTACGAATTAGAGAGGCTGGAACAGTATGATACGATAAATTGGAGAGGCTGGGCAGTACAGTATTATGAATTAGAGAGGCTGGGCAGTATGATATTGTGAATTAGAGTGGCTCGTGCAGTATGATATTATGAATTAGAGAGGCTGGGGCAGTGTGACATTATGAATTAGAGAGGCTGGAGCAGAATGATATTGTGAATTAGAGAGACCGGGGCAGTATGATATTATGAATTAGGGTGGCTGGTGCAGTATGATATTATGAATTCGAGAGGCTGGGGCAGTGTGACAGTATGAATTAGAGAGGCTGGGCAGTATGATATTATGAATTGTAGAGGCTGCCAGTATGATATTATGAATTAGAGAGGATGGGGCAGATTGATATTATGAATTAGAGAGGCTGGGGCAGTGTGACATTATGAATTAGAGAGGCTGGGGCAGTATGATATTACGAATTAGAGAGGCTGGAACAGTATGATACTATAAATTGGAGAGGCTGGGCAGTACGGTATTATGAATTAGAGAGGCTGGGCAGTATGATATTGTGAATTAGAGTGGCTGGTGCAGTATGATATTATGAATTAGAGAGGCTGGGGCAGTGTGACATTATGAATTAGAGAGGCTGGGCAGTATGATATTATGAATTGTAGAGGCTGCCAGTATGATATTATGAATTAGAGAGGCTGAGGCAGTATGATATTATGAATTAGAGAGGCTGGGCAGTATGATATTATGAATTGGAGAGGCTGGGCAGTATGATATTATGCATTAGAGATGCTGGAGCAGCATGATATTATTAATTAGCGAGGCTGGGCAGGATGATATCATGAATTGGAGAGGCTGGGCAGTATGATATCATGAATTAGAGAGGCTGGTGCAGTATGATGTTATGAATTAGAGAGGCTGGGACAGTATGATATTATGCATTACAGACGCTGGAGCAGCATGATATTATGAATTAGAGAGGCTGGGTAGTATGATATTATGAATTGGACAGGCTGGGCAGTATTATATTATGAATTAGAGAGGCTGGGGCAGTGTGACATTATGAATTAGAGAGGCTGGGCAGTATGATATTATGAATTGGATAGGCTTGGGAGTATGATATTATGAATTAGAGAGGCTGGGGCAGTATGACATTATGAATTAGAGAGACTGGGGCAGTATGATATTATGAATTAGAGAGGCTATGGCAGTGTGATATTATGCATTAGAGACGGTGGAGCAGCATGATATTATTAATTAGAGAGGCTGGGGCAGTATGATATTATGAATTAGAGCGGCTGGGCAGGATGATATCATGAATTAGAGAGGCTGCTGCAGTATGATATTATGCATTAGAGAGGCTGGGGCAGTGTGGCATTATGAATTAGAGAGGCTGGGGCAGTGTGACATTATGAATTAGAGACGCTTGGCAGTATGATATTATGAATTGGACAGGCTGGGCAGTATTATATTATGAATTAGAGAGGCTGGGGCAGTGTGACATTATGAATTAGAGAGGCTGGGCAGTATGATATTATGAATTGGAGATGCTTGGGAGTATGATATTATGAATTAGAGAGGCTAGGGCAGTATGATATTATGAATTAGAGAGGCTGGGCAGTAAGATATTATAAATTAGAGAGGCTACGGCAGTATGACATTATGAATTAGAGAGGCTGGTGCAGTATGATATTATGATTTAGAGAGGCAGGAGCTGAATGATATTGTGAATTAGAGAGGCGGGGGCAGTAGGATATTGTGAATTAGGGTGGTTGGTGCAGTATGATATTATGAATTAGAGAGGCTGGGCAGGATGATATCATGAATTGGAGAGGCTGGGCATTATGATATTATGAATTAGAGAGGCTGGTGCCGTATGATATGATAAATTAGAGAGGGTGGGCCGTATGAAATTATGAATTGTAGAGGCTGGGCAGTGTGATATTATGAATTAGAGAGGCTGGGGCAGTATGATATTATGCATTAGAGAGGCTGGGGCAGTATGATATTATGAATTAGAGAGGCTGGGACAGTATGATATTATGAATTAGAGAGGCTGGAGCTGAATGATATTGTGAATTAGACAGGCCGGGGCAGTATGATATTATGAATTAGGGTGGCTGGTGCAGTATGATATTATGAATTAGAGAGGCTGGGGCAGTGTGACATTATGAATTAGAGAGGCTGGGGCAGTATGATATTGTGAATTGGAGAGGCTGGGGAGCATGATATTATGAATTAGAGAGGCTGGGACAGTATGATATTATGCATTAGAGACGCTGGAGCAGCATGATATTATTAATTAGAGAGGCTGGGCAGGATGATATTATGAATTGGAGAGGCTGGTGCTGTATGATATTATGAATTAGAGAGGCTGGGCAGGATGATATTATGAATTGGAGAGGCTGGGCAGGATGATATCATGAATTGGAGAGGCTGGAGCAGCATGATATTATGAATTAGGGTGGCTGGGGCAGTATGATATTACGAATTAGAGAGGCTGGAACAGTATGATACTATAAATTGGAGAGGCTGGGCAGTACAGTATTATGAATTAGAGAGGCTGGGCAGTATGATATTGTGAATTAGAGTGGCTCGTGCAGTATGATATTATGAATTAGAGAGGCTGGGGCAGTGTGACATTATGAATTAGAGAGGCTGGAGCAGAATGATATTGTAAATTAGAGAGACCGGGGCAGTATGATATTATGAATTAGGGTGGCTGGTGCAGTATGATATTATGAATTCGAGAGGCTGGGGCAGTGTGACAGTATGAATTAGAGAGGCTGGGCAGTATGATATTATGAATTGTAGAGGCTGCCAGTATGATATTATGAATTAGAGAGGATGGGGCAGATTGATATTATGAATTAGAGAGGCTGGGGCAGTGTGACATTATGAATTAGAGAGGCTGGGGCAGTATGATATTACGAATTAGAGAGGCTGGAACAGTATGATACTATAAATTGGAGAGGCTGGGCAGTACGGTATTATGAATTAGAGAGGCTGGGCAGTATGATATTGTGAATTAGAGTGGCTGGTGCAGTATGATATTATGAATTAGAGAGGCTGGGGCAGTGTGACATTATGAATTAGAGAGGCTGGGCAGTATGATATTATGAATTGTAGAGGCTGCCAGTATGATATTATGAATTAGAGAGGCTGAGGCAGTATGATATTATGAATTAGAGAGGCTGGGCAGTATGATATTATGAATTGGAGAGGCTGGGCAGTATGATATTATGCATTAGAGATGCTGGAGCAGCATGATATTATTAATTAGCGAGGCTGGGCAGGATGATATCATGAATTGGAGAGGCTGGGCAGTATGATATCATGAATTAGAGAGGCTGGTGCAGTATGATGTTATGAATTAGAGAGGCTGGGACAGTATGATATTATGCATTACAGACGCTGGAGCAGCATGATATTATGAATTAGAGAGGCTGGGTAGTATGATATTATGAATTGGACAGGCTGGGCAGTATTATATTATGAATTAGAGAGGCTGGGGCAGTGTGACATTATGAATTAGAGAGGCTGGGCAGTATGATATTATGAATTGGATAGGCTTGGGAGTATGATATTATGAATTAGAGAGGCTGGGGCAGTATGACATTATGAATTAGAGAGACTGGGGCAGTATGATATTATGAATTAGAGAGGCTATGGCAGTGTGATATTATGCATTAGAGACGGTGGAGCAGCATGATATTATTAATTAGAGAGGCTGGGGCAGTATGATATTATGAATTAGAGCGGCTGGGCAGGATGATATCATGAATTAGAGAGGCTGCTGCAGTATGATATTATGCATTAGAGAGGCTGGGGCAGTGTGGCATTATGAATTAGAGAGGCTGGGGCAGTGTGACATTATGAATTAGAGATGCTTGGCAGTATGATATTATGAATTGGACAGGCTGGGCAGTATTATATTATGAATTAGAGAGGCTGGGGCAGTGTGACATTATGAATTAGAGAGGCTGGGCAGTATGATATTATGAATTGGAGATGCTTGGGAGTATGATATTATGAATTAGAGAGGCTAGGGCAGTATGATATTATGAATTAGAGAGGCTGGGGCAGTATGATATTATGCATTAGAGACGCTGGAGCAGCATGATATTATTAATTAGAGAGGCTGGGCAGGTGATATCATGAATTGGAGAGGCTGGGCAGTATGATATTATGAATTAGAGAGGCTGGGCAGTATGATATTATAAATTAGAGAGGCTGCGGCAGTATGACATGAATTAGAGAGGCTGGCGCAGAATGATAATATGAATTTGAGAGGCTGGAGCTGAATGATATTGTGAATTAGAGAGGCGGGGGCAGTATGATATTATGAATTAGGGTGGCTGGTGCAGTATGATATTATGTATTAGAGAGGCTGGGGCAGTTTGACATTATGAATTAGAGAGGCTGGGCAGTATGATATTGTGAATTGGAGAGGCTGGGGAGCATGATATTATGAATTAGAGAGGCTGGGGCAGTGTGACATTATGAATTAGAGAGGCTGGGCAGTATGATATTATGAATTGGAGAGGCTTGGGAGTATGATATTATGAATTAGAGAGGCTAGGGCAGTATGATATTATGCATTAGAGACGCTGGAGCAGCATGATATTATTAATTAGAGAGGCTGGGCAGGTGATATCATGAATTGGAGAGGCTGGGCAGTATGATATTATGAATTAGAGAGTCTGGGCAGTATGATATTATAAATTAGAGAGGCTGCGGCAGTATGACATTATGAATTAGAGAGGCTGGCGCAGAATGATATTATGAATTAGAGAGGCTGGAGCTGAATGATATTGTGAATTAGAGAGGCGGGGCAGTATGATATTATGAATTAGGGTGGCTGGTGCAGTATGATATTATGAATTAGAGAGGCTGGGGCAGTTTGACATTATGAATTAGAGAGGCTGGGCAGTATGATATTGTGAATTGGAGAGGCTGGGGAGCATGATATTATGAATTAGAGAGGCTGGGGCAGTATGACATTATGAATTAGAGAGGCTGGGGCAGTATGATATTATGAATTAGAGAGGCTATGGCAGTGTGATATTATGCATTAGAGACGCTGGAGCAGCATGATATTATTAATTAGAGAGGCTGGAGCAGTATGATATTATGAATTAGAGCGGATGGGCAGGATGATATCATGAATTAGAGAGGCTGCTGCAGTATGATATTATGCATTAGAGAGGCTGGGGCAGTGTGGCATTATGAATTAGAGAGGCTGGGGCAGTGTGACATTATGAATTAGAGACGCTTGGCAGTATGATATTATGAATTGGACAGGCTGGGCAGTATTATATTATGAATTAGAGAGGCTGGGGCAGTGTGACATTATGAATTAGAGAGGCTGGGCAGTATGATATTATGAATTAGAGAGGCTAGGGCAGTATGATATTATGAATTAGAGAGGCTGGGGCAGTATGATATTATGCATTAGAGACGCTGGAGCAGCATGATATTATTAATTAGAGAGGCTGGGCAGGTGATATCATGAATTGGAGAGGCTGGGCAGTATGATATTATGAATTAGAGAGGCTGGGCAGTATGATATTATAAATTAGAGAGGCTGCGGCAGTATGACATGAATTAGAGAGGCTGGCGCAGAATGATATTATGAATTAGAGAGGCTGGAGCTGAATGATATTGTGAATTAGAGAGGTCGGGGCAGTATGATATTATGAATTAGGGTGGCTGGTGCAGTATGATATTATGTATTAGAGAGGCTGGGGCAGTTTGACATTATGAATTAGAGAGGCTGGGCAGTATGATATTGTGAATTGGAGAGGCTGGGGCAGTATGAGATTATGAATTAGAGAGGCTATGGCAGTATGACATTATGAATTAGAGAGGCTGGGCAGTATGATATTGTGAATTGGAGAGGCTGGGGCAGTATGATATTATGAATTAGAGAGGCTGGGGCAGTATGAGATTATGAATTAGAGAGGCTATGGCAGTGTGATATTATGCATTAGAGACGCTGGAGCAGCATGATATTATTAATTAGAGAGGCTGGAGCAGTATGATATTATGAATTAGAGCGGATGGGCAGGATGATATCATGAATTAGAGAGGCTGCTGCAGTATGATATTATGCATTAGAGAGGCTGGGGCAGTGTGGCATTATGAATTAGAGAGGCTGGGGCAGTGTGACATTATGAATTAGAGACGCTTGGCAGTATGATATTATGAATTGGACAGGCTGGGCAGTATTATATTATGAATTAGAGAGGCTGGGGCAGTGTGACATTATGAATTAGAGAGGCTGGGCAGTATGATATTATGAATTGGAGAGGCTTGGGAGTATGATATTATGAATTAGAGAGGCTAGGGCAGTATGATATTATGAATTAGAGAGGCTGGGGCAGTATGATATTATGCATTAGAGACGCTGGAGCAGCATGATATTATTAATTAGAGAGGCTGGGCAGGTGATATCATGAATTGGAGAGGCTGGGCAGTATGATATTATGAATTAGAGAGGCTGGGCAGTATGATATTATAAATTAGAGAGGCTGCGGCAGTATGACATGAATTAGAGAGGCTGGCGCAGAATGATATTATGAATTAGAGAGGCTGGAGCTGAATGATATTGTGAATTAGAGAGGCCGGGGCAGTATGATATTATGAATTAGGGTGGCTGGTGCAGTATGATATTATGTATTAGAGAGGCTGGGGCAGTTTGACATTATGAATTAGAGAGGCTGGGCAGTATGATATTGTGAATTGGAGAGGCTGGGGCAGTATGAGATTATGAATTAGAGAGGCTATGGCAGTATGACATTATGAATTAGAGAGGCTGGGCAGTATGATATTGTGAATTGGAGAGGCTGGGGCAGTATGATATTATGAATTAGAGAGGCTGGGGCAGTATGAGATTATGAATTAGAGAGGCTATGGCAGTGTGATATTATGCATTAGAGACGCTGGAGCAGCATGATATTATGAATTAGAGAGGCTGGGGCAGTATGATATTATGAATTAGAGCGGCTGGGCAGGATGATATCACGAATTAGAGAGGCTGCTGCAGTATGATATTATGCATTAGAGAGGCTGGGGCAGTATGATATGAATTAGAGAGGCTGGTGAAGTCTGATATTATGAATTAGAGAGGCTGGGGCAGTGGGACATTATGAATTAGAGACGCTTGGCAGTATGATATTATGAATTAGAGAGGCTGGGGCAGTGTGACATTATGAATTCGAGAGGCTGGGGCAGTATGATATGAATTAGAGAGGCTGGTGAAGTCTGATATTATGAATTAGAGAGGCTGGGGCAGTGGGACATTATGTATTAGAGAGGCTGGGGCAGTATGATATGAATTAGAGAGGCTGGAGCAGTATGCTATTATGAATTAGAGAGGCTGGGCAATATGATATTATGCATTAGAGAGGCTTGAGCAGTATGATATTTTGAATTAGAGAGGCTGGGGCAGTATGATATTATGAATTATAGAGTCTGGGCAGTATGATAAGAATTGGAGAGGCTGGAGCAGTGTGATATTATGAATTGGAGAGGCTGGGGCAGTATGATATTATGCATTAGAGATGCTGGAGCAGCATGATATTATGAATTAGAGATGCTGGGCAGTATGATATTAAGAATTAGAGAGGCGGGGCGTATGATATTATGAATTGGAGAGGCTGGGGTAGTGTGATATTATGAAATAGAGAGGCTGGGCAGTATGACATTATGAATTAGAGAGGCTGATGCAGTATGATATTATGAATTAGAGAGGCTGGACCAGAATGATATTGTGAATTAGAGAGTCTGCTTTTATGAATTGGAGAGGCTGGGGCAGTATGATATTATGAATTAGAGAGGCTGAGGCAGTGTGACATTATGAATTAGAGAGGCTGGTGCAGTATGTTATTATGAATTCGAGAGGATGGGGCAGTATGATATTATGAAATAGGGTGGCTGGGGAAGTATGATATTATGGATTAGGGAGGCTGGGGCAGTATGATATTATGAATTAGAGAGGCTTGGGCAGTGTGACATTTGGCACAGGTTGGAAAAAATTTTGGCTATGTTGTAGATAATTTAACTTTGGATAGATGGATGCGATGTAAGATTTTAAATTGTAGCACGCCATGTCTTGCTACAGACAGGTGAGGAATGTAAACGAGAGAGAAAAGGATTGCCGTGATCTTGCTGACAAAGAACGTTTAAGGTAGAAAATGAAGGGTAGCGTAGTGCAAAGATTAGTGAATATAATTTGAAAATGAACCCCCTAACAAAAGGATTTAGTTCTAGTTCTAATCTATCAGTGAGTTATGGGGTAAAAGAAACTGAGTGATAATTTGACATGCAAAATCTCTAATTTGTAAGTAGCAAATGAAATGTGTTGGCTAGATATTTCCAAGACAGAGAATCAAAAGAAACAAAAATATTATCATCAAATACGTTAGCAAGGGTTTTGACATCTCTCGACTTGAAAGGCAGAATCTCTGAGTGAAGGTGGAAATAAATGATTTGTATCAATAGGGCTGGCACGCACTATCTTTCCTGGAAACTGTCATGGGCTCACAATCCTGGAACTCCTTTGGTAACAGAACTGTGGGTGTTTCTACAATACATGGACTGCAATGCTTCAAGAAGGCAACTCATCACCACCTTCTCAAGGGCAATTAGGGATGAGGAACAAATATTGCTGAGGCACGATCAATTGAACAAAGACTAGAGTTGGATACAACTGAGGCTTTATTGCTCTAAGATGTGTGGCCTCCCACAGCAGCTGGCGAAATGGCTGCTGAATGGATGACACGCATATTTATACTCCGCCTACTGGGCGAAGCCAGCAGGCAGGGACTACCGGTGAACCTGTAGTACAGGTCCTACATTACATCACCTATTACAGGTGCAACAGTGGTTTACCACATTCACCCCCTGTTAAAATTGAGTCCGGCGGGGGTGGTGGAGAACTGTATCCAGCAATGAATTTATATTTACAGTATTTGATCAGAGAAAAAAAATGTCTTTTGAAGTCCGGTGTCAGTTAGAGATTTAACCGGTCTGGTGCCTTGATGTTCCGCTGGGAACGACGTAGCGGTGGTGGCGATGTCGATGCTGGCCTGATGTTCGGTGACTCTGGGAGCGTGCCGAAATCCTCTTCATCCTCGGGCGTGGGCAGGGGAAGGACGGATGGTCCTGGTGGGGCTAATGCTGGGAGCGCCGGGGGAGGGGAGGTTGGCGCCTGGCCGGAGAGGCGTGTGTGTGTGTGGAACCTGCTGGCGCCAGGTCCCTGAGGGAGACAGTATCTTGGCGGCCGTCAGGGTACGCCATGTAGGTATACTGGGGGTTGGCATGGAGCAATTGCCCCCTTTCCACCAACGGGTCGCCTTGTAGAGGCGGACATGCCTACGGCGCAGGACTGGTCCTGGAGCTGCGAGCCAAGTCGGGAGTGATACCCTGGATGTGGACTTCCTGGGAAAGGCAGAAAGACGTTCATGGGGTGTGTTGTTAGTAGCGGTGCACAGCAGTGACCAAATGGAGTGGAGTGCATCAGGGAGGACCTCCTGCCAGCGAGAGGCTGGGAGGTTCCTGCACCGTAGGGCCAGTTGGACGGCCCTCCATACCATCCCGTTCTCCCTCTTTACCTGCCCATTTCCCCGGGGGTTATAGCTGGTCGTCCTGCTGGAGGCGATACCCCTGCTGAGCAGGAACTGACGCAGCTCATGAATGAGGATCCCCTGTCATTGTGGATATAGGCGGGAAACCGAACAGAGCGAGGATAGTGTTTAGGACTTTGATGACAGTGGCAGACGTCATGTCGGGGCATGGGATGGCGAAGGGGAACCTGGAGTACTCATCGACCACACTGAGAATATAGGTGTTTCGGTCGGTGGAGGGGAGGGGCCCTTTGAAATCCACGCTGAGGCATTCAAAGGGGTGGGAGGCCTTCACCAGGCGCGCACGGTCTGGCCAGTAGAAGTGCGGCTTGCACTCTGCACAGACCTGGCAGTCCCTGGTGTTTGTCTGTACTTCCTCGATGGAGTAGGGCAGGTTGCGGGCTTTATGAACTTGTACAACCGTGTGACTCCTGGGTGACAAAGGCTGTCGTGCAGGGTCCGGCGTCGGTCTACTTGTGCGCTGGCACATGTACCTCGGGATAGGGCGTCTGGGGGCTCGTTGTGTTTGCTGGGATGATACAAAATCTCGGAATTATAAGTGGAGAACTCGATCCTCCACCGCAAGATTTTATCGTTTTTGATCTTGCCCCGCTGTGTGTTGTTGAACATGAAGGCTACCGACCGTTGGTCAGTGAGGAGAGTGAACCTCCTGCCGGCCAGGTAATGCCTCCAATGCCGTACAGCTTCAACAATAGCTTGGGGCACTTTTTCGACAGATGAGTGCCGAATTTCTGAGGCATGAAGGGCGCGGGAAAAGAATGCCACGGGTCTGCCTGCCTTATTGAGGGTGGCGGCTGGGACGACGTCCGATGCGTCGCTCTCTACTTGAAAGGGCAGTGTCTCGTCTACTGCGTGCATCCCGGCCTTGGCGATATCGGCTCTGATATGGGCGAAGGCCTGTTGTGCCTTGGCCATCAGGGGAAAATGGGTGGACTGAATGAGTGGGCGGGCCTTGTCCGCATAGTTTGGGACCCACTGGGCGTAGTACGAGAAGAACCCCAGGCAGCGTTTGAGTGCCTTGGGGCAGTGGGGGAGGGAAAGCTCCATGAGGGGGCGCATGCTGTCGGGATCGGGCCCCAGAACTCCATTCTGGACCACATAGCTGAGTATGGCTAAGCGGGTCGTGCTAAACACGCACTTCTCCTTGTTGTAGGTGAGATTGAGGAGAGTGGCGGTGTGGAGAAATTTGGCACGGTTGGCATCATGGTCCTGCTGGTCATGGCCGCAGATGGCGACGTTGTCTAGGTACGGGAAGGTGGCCCGCAAACCGTACCGGTCGACCATTCGGTCCATCTCCCTTTGGAAGACCAAGACCCCGTTAGAGACGCCGAAGGGAACTTGAGGAAGTGATAGAGACGACCGTCCGCCTCGAAGGCAGTGTATGGACGTTCTGATTTATGAATGGGGAGCTGGTGGTAGGCGGATTTGAGGTCTACCGTTGAGAAGACCCGGTACTGTGCAATCTGATTGACCATATGGGAGGGGGTACGCGTCGAGCTGCGTGTACCGATTGATGGTCTGACTGTCGTCCACGACCATTCTGTGTTTCTCCCCAGTTTTAACGACTACTACTTGGGCTCTCCAGGGGCTGTTGCTGGCCTCGATAATGCCCTACCGAAGCAGCCGCTGGACCTCGGACATGATGAAGGTCCTGTCCTGGGTGCTGTACCGTCTGCTCCTGGCGGCGACGGGTTTGCAATCCAGGGTTAGATTGGCGAAGAGGGAAGACGGATTGACATTTAAGGTCGCGAGGCCGCACATGGTGAGAGGTGGTAGGGGCCCGCCGAATTTGAAGGTTAGGCTCTGGGGGTTACACTGGAAGTCCAGACCAAGTTGTAGGGCAGCGCAGAGGTGAGGGAGGACGTAGAGGCGGAAGCTGCTGAATTCTACACCCTGGACCGTGAGTGTGACCGTGCAGAACCCCCGGATCGCGACGGAATGGGATCCGGTGGCCAGGGAAATTCTTTGGTTGGCGGGGTGTACCGTGAGGGAGAAGCGCCTTACCATATCCGGGTGTATGAAGCTTTCGGTGCTCCCGGAGTCCAGCAGGCAAGAGGTCACGTGGCCGTTGATTTTCACACTGGTCGATGCGGTGGCCAGGTTGTGCGGACGAGACTGGTCAATCGTCACTGAGGCGAGTCATGATCGGTCGTCGCTGACGTCGGATGATGGGGAGCCTGGGGGGCCCAGGTCCTGGAATGCTGTCGGTGTCCATGTCCCATGGGGGAGACAAGATGGCGGCACCTGAAGATCCTGCGGAGGACAAAATGGTGGCGCCCATGGGCCGCACGTTGCGGGGGTTAGACACGATGGCGGCATCCATGGGCCGCACGTGGACTGAAGGGGAGAAGATGACAGCGGCCACTGGCCGTGCATGGCCCTGGGAGGTGAAGATGACGGCACCCACTGGCCGCGTGTGGCCCCGTGAGGTGAAGGTGGCGGCGCCCATTGTGTGTAGGCTAGGGGAGTGGGGGCGATAGCGGCGACTGCGCGGGCCTGGCACACCGCGGCGAAGTGCGCGGGCCGGGCAACGTTGGTGAGGGTGCTTCTGCTGGCCGCAGAAGTAACATCGGGAATCCCCGGGGTGCGCGGGCTGGCCTGTGGCGCAGGTGTACTGGCTGAGTAAGGCCCCCGCTGGGGTCCACGAGGGGAAGAGGGGCTGGGCCGTGCGGCTGGTGGGGTAGGCTTGAATGTTACGTGAGGCAATCGTCATGGAGAGCTAGCTTCTTTGTTTCAGCTAGGTCGAGCGTGGCCCCTTCTAACAGTCTTTGGCGTATGAGGCCCGACCCAATCCCCATTATGAACGGGTCCCGCTTCGGAAGGTTGGAATGTTCGGCGGCCGTAATGGCCTGACAGTCAGAGTCCCGGACGAGTGGGATTAGGGCCCGCCAGAAGTCCTCTATGGACTCACCAGGGAGTTGAGAGCGAGTGGCGAGTACGTGCCTGGCGAAGAGCGTGTTCGTTTTCTGTGCGTAGTTTTCTTTGAGAAGCGCCATGGCATCGGCGTAGTTCGGGGCGTCCTGGATCAGCGGAAACACGTTGGAGCTCAACCTTGAGTACAGCCTCCGGAACAGTACAGAGTTGATGTACGCCTCGAAGCAAGCTAGCCAGTGATTAAAGTTCTTTTTGGCGTCGCTTGATTGCGGATCTAGCTTCAGGCGATCTGGTTTGATTCTGAGGTCCATCTTTTAGAAAATCTGAGAACAATAAATTGAGGCACGAATGATTGAACAAAGACTAGATTTGGATACAACTGAAGCTTTATTGCTCTAAGATGTGTGGCCTCCCACAGCAGCTGGCGAAATGGCTGCTGAATGGAGGACACACATATTTATACTCCGCCTACTGGGCGGAGCCAGCAGGCAGGGACTACCGGCGAACGTGTAGTACAGGTCCTACCTTACATAACCTAATACAGGTGCAATATTGGTTTACCACAGTTGCCTTTCCAGAGGCACTCACATCCCACAAAATAATTTTTAACAATGGAGCAAAATGCCCTTCATATTTCTGTCACTGGGGTTGAATCAGAAACATTAACATTCTAGACAGTTGACCTAAAGCATTTAATTGATTTCCCTGAATTCCATTTCAAAGAGGATGCTTAAAGGGAAAAAAGGATGGGCAATCAATGAGAATAATGCAGGATCGGGGTCAGATGTCTTAGCCTCAAGGCTATTGCACTGAGATAGAAATCAGATGGTCGTGCATTCAAATTTTGGATTAATAAATCTGTTCATTTGTGGGCTGGCATCAGTTTGTGGGCTGTGGGTGGGGTGGGTGGCATGGCGAGATATGGGCGCCATGGTGGCACAATGGTTAGCACTGCTGCCTCACAGCGCCAGGGACCCAGGTTCAATTCTGGCCTTGGGTGAATGTCTGTGTGGAGTTTGCACTTTCTCCCTTTGCCTGCATGAATTTCCTTTGAGTGTTCCGGTTTCCTCCCACAGTTCAAAGATGTGTAGGTTAGGTGGATTGTCCATGCTAAACTGCCCCTCAGTATCCAAAAGGTTAAGTGGGGTTACTTGGTTATGAGGACAGGGTAGGGCCTGACCTTAGGCAAGGTGCTCTTTCAGACGGTCAGTGCAGACTTGATGGGCCAAATGGCCTCCTTCTGCACTGTCGGGATTCTATGAAATGAGAGTGAAGGCACAGACAGATAAGGATACCACAAGAAACAACTGAGAGGGAGTGTGTTAAATGGCAACATCCACCAGCCTAAGTATCCTTTACCAGCAAACCATGGCTGCAGTGTGTCTTCTCCACGAGATGTACTCGCCAAGTATTTTTCGACAGCACCGATCAAACCTATGATATCCATCATGGACAGGTGCATTGGAACAGCACCTCTTCCAAATTGCTCTGCAAGTCACATGCCTTCCGATCTCGGATATAGATTGTTATTGAATCACTGAATCATATGGCAGGAGTTTCCCACAGGAATCAAATCCAAGCCTGCACTTGCTGCCACTGAGACCAGCAGAACCATCTTCAAGGCAGGATCCTGATGCTGCTGGCCCAGTCAGGGGACTGGCAATCCCACAGGAATAAACAGAAACTGCCAAGGTAGGCCAGGACTGCAAGGGCACCTCAACATGGAAGTGTCCTCGGAGAATAGATGCAGATAAATGTTATCAGGTTGCCAGGTTGTTAGGCCCCTGTGGGGCGATTTTTGGGGGTGTTGGGAAGAGGGTTAAGTAAGAAGAACACTCCTAAGGCAGAATAACTTTGACCACAGTGCAGCCTTTCCTGCTGTGGTGCTGTGGTTGTGTCATGGAGCCTCCAGCGCCAATGACACCTCAGCCTACCCCAGGCAGGCCACCTCCACTGAGCTGGCCACCTCGGCACAGGGCGGTGGAGGTGAAGAGACACTCCACTGGAAGTGAAATGCCAGCAAGGCCTCTAAATCCTCCCTCATTGAGGCCTTAATAATGTTAACTGCTGCCGACCTCTGTGAACCGGGCAGCCCATCCGTTTCCATGCTCATCCCTGAAAGGTACCCCAGTGGCAGGGATCCCTCGTTTTCCTGTGCCCCCTCCCCATTCCCCTCCTTGCCCCCTTCCCCCATTCCACCTCTTCCAGGCCCACCACCATGGTGCTGGGGAAATTCAGCTTATCGTTTTGGAGCTCCCTAGCAACACCATGTTCAGAGCACCATCGACACATGGATAGCAGTGGGTCACCCACAGAAAGAAAATGGCCCAATAGTATCTTCTCAGTAGCGGCTATTGACAATAACTGTCACCTTTGGGAGAGTTCTGGAATATATTGGTGCCTTGAATTACGTTACGTTGATAGACATGGCATTGACCAACCAGTTACAGCACCGGTATCTTCTGCGAAATGTGTGATTCATATTTCAGAGGGGAATGTTAGTTTGCATGTTCCCGAGAATTAATGTAACCAGCGCTTGAAAAATACTTTCAAATTTATCACATTGTCAAGAATTGCTCTTTTTGTAAACTCGCTTTTCATTCACTAATTATTGTTATTTTATTAGCCGTTACTCAGAGGAAGATTTAAAAAAGGATAATGCTGGTTTAATGCTAGCTGTTGAGGCAGGAAAGTTTCGTCACCGACCACAATCGAACCAATGCATCAACAAGGTGGAAATGGTGCAAGCTGTTATTGTTGACACAGTTATTGATGATGGCTTAGAAGATTGGAAATGGGGAAACACAGTATTGTTGCTCATCAGCTGCTGAGTTATGTTGTTTTCCAGCTTGGCCCATGCTGGAAGGTGAATTGTACCAGGACTGGTCTGCAATGGACATCTTGCGCCCCATCTGTGCCAGTCAAATGGAGCTCCTGGGCAGCGTGAGCCTCACTCAGACAATATCACACATTGCATCACTTCCTCCCACAGTTTCTAACTAAATCAACCTCACACTCATACATTCATGGATTTCTCTGCTCTTTTAGATTGGATCCTATCCTCCTCCATAATATCTAGAATATAATTCAGCGCACCACACCTCAGAAAAGATTGTCCTTAAAAGGAACGCAGTGCACACCACAATGTCACCAGGTCTCCAGAGGTTAAATTACAAGGAGAAATTGCATAAACAAGGCTTGTGATCATTGGAATACAGAAGGTCAAGGAATGAATTGATTGAGATTTTAGTTTTGAAAGGAATCAATAAGGTAGGGCTGGATTCTTGGTTGCGGGTCTGTCCCGTTGCTGCTGCCAGTGGAGAATTTGGCCACGCCATTCATTGGTGGCAGGGTTCTCTACTTCCTCTGATTTTCAGTGGAATTTCCCATTGTTAGCCTCACTCTAATGTGCAGATTCCCGAGGTAGCTGAGACTTTGAGTTTCATCCCCTTCGCCTCAGGGACCTCTTGCGAGTGCCATTCAGTACTGGTTCCACCAAATGGGGACCAGATAGAATGGCACTTGTGGGGGTCTCCCAGGGGATCAGAGGCCCTCAGCTGCATGCCTTTTGGGCAGGGTGGTGCCTTGGCACTGCTGGTGCCATCTGGGCACCTTAATAGTGGCACCCTAGCAGTGCCATCTGGGTGCTAGATGGACATTTCCAAGATGCCCAGGTGGCATTTCCAGTTCGCATGGGCACTACCAAAGTGATAGGTTGGCACTGCCAAGGTGCCAAGCTGGATTTTCTGCATATGCTCGATCGGCCGGGGCTGCTTGAGGGGGTGGGAGACTCTCCCATAGTGCATTCAGGTTGGGACGGGGGGGGTCGGAGATTGTTTCCGGAGCCTCGGAGATCGGGAGGCTATCAAGATCTCTCGCTACATTGGGAGCTCCGGCGAGTGGAGCTCTCCACTGTACAAAATGGGGCTCTGTGCAGCCTTAGCCACGCATTCCCCATTGAGGCCCTTTATACAACCCAAGTTGCATTGAATAGCCATGTATTTCCCGGCACTGTGAGCACCTGGAAACATACGGCTAAACGTGCTAAAGGGGACTTTTTTCCCTTTTGGGAGAATCGCACCAGGGTCTCAATTCTTTACACATGGTTTCCAGCCCATTAAAGGCTAACCTGTATTTCTATGACAGGGCATTGTATTCTGCTACCATGGTGGCGTTGAAATGTCACTTAAAGAGTGTGAGGAATTATTTTGAGCCTAAGTTTTAGCCTTCAGTGTGTGATATCAAGAGTATTTGTGGGGTAATTTGTGATCTAGTTCTTACTCGATACAATGGGGGATTTCCTTCTGGGATCTTTTGTGCATGTGTTGCCTGGAGAAAAAGGAGACGTTGGATTCCAGAAAGTGCTGCCAGCTGTAGGTACCTTGACAACCACAGTGCAGTTGTTTGGATATAACAGAGGAACAATTCAGATTGGTTACGTGGACCACGATTGATTTCTGTGATGTCTCATTTCTCACTTGCCCACACAGTGGTAATGAGCAGAACCCAGGAAGACAGCCATGGCTGCCAACGTTACGATTGGGCACAGGTGCAACGTTTGCCACCTGGAGTTTGCTGGAGCAGTTGGTGGATGGATGAAAATAAAAGCCATCTTGTTTCTTTCACCATCAGCAATGAGACGACCACAAGGCATTGGCACTCAGCTGTAAAGGAGTCTGAACTGCTCATGTATGCTGCTGCTGGGGAACGGGGAAACCAGAGAGGGCCTCTGAAAAGGAAAATATTAGATGGTAGCCCACAAGGGAGAAAATGAGAATCAGTGTGAGACAGTGTGAAAAAAAACTGTCAGCTGAGTGCGGCTTTTTAAATGCGTCATTAATTAGATTAATTACATAAGAGAACAGAGGTTACTATTCTAATATCAATCGTAGCAAACGTTCTCCTGAGACTCCTGTTATAGCATGTACATGACAATTGAGACTTCTCAGCCAAATCATGAATAAAAATGGGGAGCCTTCTACCCCATTATGATCACTATTTTTATCTATGTTCTGATTCCTGTGATACTGCTTTCTGATCTCTGCCCCCTCTTATTACTGTGTCTCTGTCAAAACTGTACTTCTGCTGAATGCGCTACCAACTATTGTGACAGCACGTCAATTCTCACCAACTAAATGAATGCATGCTTCAATGAGCCTGAGCTCGAGCACATATGAATAACTTCAGCGATTCAATTTTTAAATGACATCTAGTGTATATTTCTCATGTCTTATATTTATTACAGCAAAAGGAAACCAAATTCAGTTCTAACGAAAGATCACGGACCATAATTTTTCAGAGTGCCAGAGTCTGACAGAAACCCGACATGGAGCTCTCCAACTGCACAGCTGAATTTTTAGTCCCAATTTTGAGTCATTTTGGAAAAATAAATTCAATGGGCGTGTTTTACGCCATCACTGTGGTGGGGCGGGGCCTGTTAGAACCGGCAAGGCTGGCTCCCTTTCCAATCAGCATAGAAAGTAACACCCCTTCCCCCCATAACTCCCACCCCAAGGACACAGGAGACCCCCCACAAGCACCGGAGGCTCCCCCCACCACCAGCACCGGGATTCCAACCCTTCCTCCAGCTCCACCACAAAGACCAGCCTCGCGGGTTCCTCCCCACAGCAAGCATAACGTGAACCTTGACCCCAATGGGGCTCCCCTGAAGATCTGCCCTGGCACAGGTTGACACTGCCTGTTTGACAACCTGGCACTGCCAACATGTGCCAAGGGGGACATGCCCCTCTCTCCTGGGGGCTAGCCTTACCTTTGCACACCCGGGAATATCCCCTTGACGGATTCACATGCCATGCCAGCGAGGTATGAGTACTCAGTGAGGGGAGAACGTGTGGCGGCAGGCTCGGGAAGTATATTAAAATGTATTTAAATGAAGGCCCTGTTCTTTCTGGGCGAGAACCTAATTACGGCACTGAAAAGTCCACGGAAAATTGGAAAGTACGATTCACCGTCGAGAATGGCGTTTTTCGGCTTCCGCTGGTGACCATGGAGCGATTGGTCACATAGAGGGCTGTTCCTGTTCAAAGTCACAGAAAAGGGCTCTTTTTACCCAGATCTGGGTGGAATTTTGATGAAAAGGCGTAGGTGAATTTTAGAGGAGTAGTTTACCCCTGGAATGGTATGACTCCTGATCACCAGACCCGGCAGAAAACAGTGAGAGGTTTGGCTGGAAAGTTGAAACAGTCTTGTGCTTCACAGACAGTCTTTTCCAGCATGCAGGCGGGGGAGGGGCAAGCTGGAAGGCCCCAGATACAGGAACTGATGACTTTTATCAAAGAGGAATTCCATAAACAGAGGAAAGAAATGCATGAGGATTATGCAAAAGCCACTGCAGAAGCTGTGGCACCCTGAAGAGTACTTTGGAGCGGATGGTGCAGGTGTCACAGATTCGGGAGGTTGAAGGAGTGATCTCGGACACAGCGATTGTGTGGTGGCTCTGGAGGCGGAGGTGGGGCTCCTAGGAGACCTTTGTAAAACACTGAGGGCAAAGGTGGAGGAGCAGGAGAATGCCTCGTGAAGGTAGAACCTGCGAATAGTGGGCCTGTCTGAAGGAGTGGAAGGTGTCTGAAGGAGTGCAGAGACTGTTTAGCACAGGGCTAAATCGCTGACTTTGAAAGCAGACCAAGGCAGGCCAGCAGCACGGTTCAATTCCCATATCAGCCTCCCCGAACAGGCGCCGGAATGTGGCGACTAGGGGCTTTTCACAGTAACTTCGTATGAAACCTACTTGTGACAATAAGCGATTTTCATTTTCATTTTCATTTCATTTTCATTCATTTCATTTCATTTCATTCATTGTGAGTGCCACGAGGTATGTCTCGAGGATGCTGGAGGGACTGGTGGCAGAAGGGGTGCTAGATAAGGCCCCTGAAGTGGACCGAGCACATAGGTCTCTGAGGCAAAAGCCTAGAGCTGGGGAGCCGCCGCGGGCAGTGATCGTGAGACTCCATAAATTTGTGGAGAAAGAGAAAATTTTACGGTGGGCCAGGGAGAGGCGTAGTTGCGACTGGGAGGGAAATAACGTCCGGATTTATCAGGACATCGGAGCCGAGTTGGCAAAACGGCGGGCAGATTTCAACAAGGCCAAGGCGGTGCTGTACCGGCAGCAGATCAGGTTTGGGGTGTGTTATGGGCTGTGGTGGTATGTATTTGGGGTAATACGGTACCTGTGAAGCCGAGAGGCTATTGGCTGACAGGTCCCGGATCCTGGTTGGATCTGCCGCCTTCTGGCTCCGCCCTGAAGGCGGAGTACAAGAACTCGAGTTCTCCCAGCAGCCGCATTCTGGAACTGAGCTGCTGGGGAACAAGTCTTGCTTAATAAAGCCTCGATTGATTTAATCTCTTCTCGACTTGAGTGAGTATTTGTTGCGCTACAATTTATTAAGCAAGCTTAAAAGATTATGGAGCTCCGGATCGCCCCGGAGTGTCTGCGAATCAGCCCCCATTCAGCAAACTCGGCAGCCGTGTTTAAACACTGGCTAGCATGCTTCGAAGGTTACCTTCGAACGGCCCCCGGCCGGACCATGGAAGATCAGAAAATGCAGGTCCTGCATTCCAGGGTGAGCCCGGAGATCTACTCGCTCATCGAAGACGCGGAGGATTTCCCGACGGCGCTCGCCATGCTGAAAGGAGTCTACATTCGGCCCATAAACCAGGTCTACGCACGCCACCAACTCGCGACGAGACGGCAAATCCCCGGAGAATCACTCAACGAATTCTGCAGCGCACTCTTGATTTTGGGGCGGAACTGCAACTGCCCGTCGGTGAGCGCAAACGAGCACACGGAGCTCCTAATCAGAGGTGCGTTTGTGGCAGGTATGACTCCCTCGCAAATTCGCCAAAGACTGTTAGAGAAAGACTCGTTAGGACTCACAGAGGCACGGGCTCTTGATGCCTCCCTCGACGTGGCCTCACAAAATGCCCGCGCCTACGGCCCCGACTGCGCGGCAGTCCCTTGAGCTCCGTGGACCCCCGTTGCGACCGACTCCACGGCCCCCCCCCCCCCCCGCAAGCCTGCGCGGCAAGAGCACCAGACCATCCCGGCGGGCCCCGCTGCTATTTTTGCGGGCAGGCGAAACACCCCCGGCAGCGCAGCCCGGCCCGCTCAGCGATTTGTAAAAGCTGCAGCAAAAAGGGGCATTGCGCAGCGGTGTGCCAGTCCCGCGGGGTCGCCGCAATCCCTGGGGGAGAACGGGGACAGCAGACTCAGCCCCCCCAACGATCCACGTGCGGCTCGCGGGCGCCGCCATTTTGGGTCCCGGACACCACGAGGGGAGGATGGGCGCCGCTATCTTGTGACCCCCCGGCCACGTGCGATTCATGGGGCCGGCCATTTTGTCCACCCCCGACCACGTGCGATCCATGGATGCCGCCATCTTGGCTGATAGCCAAGGACCCCAACATAGACGGCTCCACGGGGTCTGAAGAAAACGCTGCGACGCAACAACCACGACTGGCTTCGGTGACCCTGGACCAATCGCGGCCCAGGACGCTCCAGGTGGCAACAACAATGGTGCTGATCAACGGGTAAGAGAAGCCATGCTTGATCAACTCTGGGAGCACGGAAAGTTTTATCCACCCGGTTACGATAAGCTGTTTTCTTTCCATTCGTCCGAGCACCCAAAAGATTTTCCTGGCAACGGGGTCCCATTCAGTAGAGATCCAAGGGTTCTGCATCGCGAACCTAACGGTGCAAAGGAGGGAGTTTAAAAACTATAGGCTTTACGTCCTCCCCCAACTCTGCGCTCCCACTCTATTGGGGTTAGACTTCCAGTGTAACCTCCAGAGCCTAACGTTCCAATTCGGCGGCCCAATACCCCCACTCACTATCTGCAGCCTCGCGACCCTCAAGGTTGAACCGCCTTCCTTGTTTGCGAACCTCACCCCAGATTGCAAGCCCTTCGCCACTACGGGCAGACGATACAGCACCCAGGACCGGACGTTTATCCGGTCCGAAGTCCAGCGGCTGCTGAAGGAAGGCATAATCCAGGCCAGCAATAGTCCCTGAAGAGCCCAGGTGGTAGTTGTGAAGACCGGGGAGAAGCAGAGGATGGTCATAGACTGTAGTCAGACCATCAATAGGTTTACGCAGCTAGATGCGTACCCTCTCCCCCGCATATCTGCCATGGTCAATCGGATTGCACAGTACAAGGTTTTTTCCACCGTGGACCTCAAATCCGCATACCACCAGCTCCCCATCTGCCCGAGTGACCGCACGTACACGGCCTTCGAGGCAGACGGGTGGCTCTACCATTTTCTAAGGGTCCCATTTGGCATCACAAACGGAGTCTCGGTCTTCCAACGGGAGATGGACCGAATGGTTGACCAGCACGGTTTGCGGGCCACGTTCCCATACCTCGACAACGTAGCCACCTGCGGCCATGACCAGCAGGACCACGACGCCAACCTCCGCAACTTCCTCCAGACCGCTAACGCCCTGAACCTCACCTATAATGAGGAAAAATGCGTTTTTAGCACCAACCGTCTGGCCATCCTGGGATACGTAGTGCGCAATGGAGTGATAGGCCCCGACCCCGAACGCATGCGCCCCCTCATGGAATTTCCCCTCCCCCACTGCTCCAAAGCCCTGAAACACTGCCTGGGCTTCTTTTCGTATAACGCCCAGTGGGTTCCCCAGTACGCAGACAAGGCCCGCCTGTTAATCCAGTCCACTGCCTTCCCCCTGTCGACAGAGGCTCGCCAGGCCTTCAGCCGCATCAAAGCGGATATCGCAAAGACCACGATGCGCGCCATCGACGAGTCCCTCCCCTTCCAGGTCAAGAGCGACGCATCCGTCGTAGCTCTGGCGGCCACTTTCAACCAAGCGGGCAGACCCGTGGCCTTTTTCTCCCGGACCCTCCACGCCTCAGAAATCCGCCACTCCTCAGTGGAAAAGGAAGCCCAAGCCATAGTGGAAGCTGTGCGATATTGGAGGCATTACCTGGCCGGCAGGAGATTCACTCTCCTCACTGACCAACGGTCGGTAGCCTTTATGTTCGATAATGTACAGCAGGGCAAGATCAAGAATGACAAGATCTTTAGGTGGAGGATTGAGCTCTCCACCTATAACTATGTGATCTTGTATTGTCCCGGAAAGCTCAACGAGCCGTCCGATGCCCTATCCCGCGGCACATGTGCCAACGCACAAGTAGACCGCCTCCAAGCCCTCCACGAGGACCTCTGCCACCCGGGGGTCACTCGATTCTTCCATTTTGTGAAGTCCGGCAACCTCCCCTACTCTGTGGAGGAGGTCCGTACAGTCACCAGGAACTGCCAAATCTGCGCGGAGTGCAAACCGCACTTTTTCAGGCCCAATAGAGCGCACCTGATAAAGGCTTCCTGTCCCTTTGAACGCCTCAGTTTGGATTTCAAAGGCCCCCTCCCCTCCACCGACCACAACGCAAACTTCCTGAACGTGGTGGACGAGTACTCCCGTTTCCCCTTCGCCATCCCCTGCCCTGACATGACAGTGACCACAGTCATTAAAGCCCTCGGCAGAATCTTTACACTGTTCGGTTGCCCCGCATACGTCCACAGCGACAGGGGGTCCTCCTTCATGAGCGACGAACTGCGTCAGTTCCTGCTCAGCAAGGGCATTGCCTTGAGCAGGACGACCAGCTACAATCCCCGGAGGAACGGTAAGGTAGAGAGGGAGAACGGTACGGTCTGGAAGACCGTCCTACTGGCCTTACGGTCCAGAAATCTCCCAGTTTCTCGGTGGCAGGAAGTCCTCCTGGATGCCCTCCACTCCATCTGGTCGCTGTTGTGTACCACCACTAACCAAACGCCTCACGAGCGCCTCCTTGTCTCCCCTAGGAAGTCCTTCTCCGGAACGTCGCTGCCGACCTGGCTGGCAGCCCCAGGACCCATCTTGCTCCGAAAGCATGTGCGGGCGCACAAATCGGACCCATTGGTCGAGAGGGTTCACCTTCTCCACGCAAACCCCCAGTACGCCGATGTGGCGTACCCCGACGGCCGACAGGACACGGTCTCCCTGCGGGATCTGGCGCTCGCCGGAAACACACACACACACCCCCAACACCGATCACCCCCTCCCTGCCACCAGCACACCCCACGACTGCCCCCTTCCCGGGTGGATCGGTCCTCCTCCCTTGCCCGCCCAGGAGTAAAGAAACAGGAACGAACAGCGCAACGTTCCCAGAGATGACAGTGCCCGAGCCAGCACCTGTACCACCACCGGGGCCGAGGCGATCGACGAGGACGACCAGGGCACCCGCTCGACTCGTGGAATCCGCGTGACACCAGAAAAACTTGTAAGTAACTCTGACAACACCTGTACATAATGATTCTGACAAAACCTGTACATAATGATTCTGACAAGACCTGTACATAATAATTCTGACAGAACTTGGACATAGTTAACGGTTGGGCTAAATGCATAGCCGCTGTTCGAAATTTGTTCCAGGACCAGCCTTTGTAAACCCCTACCACCATGCGAACCACCACCCCGCCGGGTTCTTTTTTAACAAGGGGTGAATGTGGTGGTATGTATTAGGGGTAATACGGTACCTGTGAAGCCGAGAGGCTATTGGCTGACAGGCCCCGGGTCCTGGTTGGATCTGCCGCCTTCTGGCTCCGCCCTGAAGGTGGAGTATAAGAGCTCGAGTTCTCCCAGCAGCCGCATTCTGTAACTGAGCTGCTGGGGAACAAGTCTTGCTTAACAAAGCCTCGATTGATTTCATCTCTTCTCGACTTGAGTGAGTAATTGTTGCGCTGCATGGGTGAGACGTTTTCAGAACCCCAAAATGTATCATGGAGTTCAACCAACCTCCCCCTTTAATGTATTTGTTGCTTTTCCGAGCACACGGCTTGTTCTCCAGGAGTGATACAGCAATTATGGACAAATGGTTTTTAAACACGAAACAATGTTTATTCTATGAACTCAACTTAACCCCTTAAATAAACATTATATCTCTTAAAACCCCTTACTTCAAAGATAACCCCGAAAATATTACAACACTAAATAATCCTTCAGTTATTCCTTTCAACATCCAAGAGACTTAACACCTTTAAACAGGAACACATCAGGTTAAAGGCATTTCTTTTATGAGTTTAAATCACCCAAATGATCCAGAGATAGTCTTTCATGACAGAGATCACAGCAGATCCAGCTCACTGCAAACACAGACACACACACACAAGCTCTTTTCAAACTGAAACTAAAAAACTGCAAAATGGCTGATCTAAAGCCCAGCTCCACCCACACTCTGACATCACTGAATTTCGTAAAGGTACATTGCTTAAACATCCATTTCTTAAAGGCACTCTCACATGACAGGTGCTCTACCCGGCGAAATTATGGGTGACATTCGGAGGCCGGGAGTATTATTTCGAGACCCCAAAAGCGGCTGAAGACTTCAATAAGGAGCATAAACTGGGGGGAAATGTTTGGGAACTGGGGGGAAATGTTTGGGAACTGGACAATGTTTGGGAACCGGGGTGCTGGCACTATGTAATGGTTGGGAGCATGTTTGAAGTGGGTGTAGGGATTGGGGGATTTTCACCTTTTTTTGTTGGGGGAGGGGGGGGGGTTCTGTTCAATGTTGAGATTGTAAGGAGTTGTAGGGGTGAAAAGCTTATGTGGGGATGTATGTTCCCATCCCCCCTCCTGTTTTATGGGACTGTTTGTGTTTAACATCTGTTTGTTGGCTTTTGGAGAAGGCTACCTGGAGTTCAGGAGAAGTCCATGTTTGGGTGGGGGTGGGTAAGGCCAACAGGAGGCCTTCTTCTTTGAGCTGAGGAGTGGGGGGCAAGAGGGAGGGGGAGGTTATTAGGATGTGCCTTTGGGCAGGGGCAGCCGCGCTAGCAGGTTACGCTGGTGAACGGAAGTGAGGTGGTGGGGGAGAAGGCCAAGAGGGGTGGCTGGGGGAGGGGGATAAGGGGAAGTGGGGGGGGGGAAGAAGGGGAAAAGCGGGTGGGGTTCTGCGACGTGGCAGGGGGTGAGAGATGACATGGTGAAGGGCGAAGAAAGGGGCCATCTGGGATGGGCTAGGTACAGAGTGGAATTAAAGGGGCACGAGTTAAGTAGGGAAGATGACGAACGGTAGAGGGGATTGGAGGCACAAGCCTCCGGTAAGGTTGGTAACGTGGAACGTCTGGGGACTGAATGGGCCGGTTAAAAGGTTACGGGTGTTCGCGCATCTCAGGAGCTTGAAAGCGGGGGTTGTCTTTTTGCAGGAGACACACCTACGTGTGAAGGACCAGGTTAGGTTAAGGAAGGGGTGGGTCGGGCAGGTTTTTCAGTCGGGGTTTGATTTGAAACCAAGGGGTGAGGCGATTTTAATGAACAAAAAAATGGGATTCGTGAGTGCGAAGGAGGTGAGGGATCCAGATGGGAGATATGTGATTGTAAATGGGGTATTGGAAGAACACCGGTGGTGTTGGTAAATGTGTATGCCCCAAATTGGGGTGATGTGGGTTTTATGAGGGGGTTGCTGGCAGCAATCCCGGATTTGGCCACGTACCAGTTGATCATGGGAGGAGATTTTAACTGTGTCCTGGAGCCGAGGGTGGATAGATCGAGCCCCAGGTCGATGGGTAGGGTACGAATGGCAAGTGAGTTGGGGGGTTTATGGAGAGGATGGGTATAGTAGATTCATGGCCTTTCAGAACCCAGGGGGGAGGGAGTATTCCTTCTTTTCACACGTCTATAAGGTGTATTCGAGGATTGATTACTTTGTAGTGAGCTGGGAGATTTTGGTTGGGGTGGAGGGGGCAGAGTATGCGGGGATAGTTATCTCGGACCATGCGCCCCACTGGCTGGATATTCGGTTCAGTACGGGACAAGAGCAGAGGCCGGGGTGGAGGTTTGACTCGGGGTTGTTGGCGGATGGAGGTTTTTGTGATAAGATGTGGTTGGCGATTAGGGATTATGTGGAGTTCAATCAGAATGGAGAGGTGTCAGCGGGCATTTTTTGGGAAGCACTGAAGGCAGTGGTCCGGGGAGAAATTATCTAATTTACGGTTCGTGCGAATAAGGAAAAGAGGGCGGAACATGACCGTCTAGTGAGCGAGATAGTGGAGATGGACAGGGAATATTCGAGGGTGCCAACCGTGGAGGGATTGGCGAGGAGGAAAAAGTTGCAGGGGCAACTTGACAGGCTGACAATGGGGAGTGTGGTTTGGCAACTGTGTAGGGCAAGAGGGGTGCAATACGAGTATGGGGAGAAGGCGAGCCGCATGTTGGCACACCAGCTGCGGAGGCAGGCTGCGTCCAGGGAAATAGTGAAGATCCGGACTGGGGCTGGGGATGTGGTGTCAGAGCCAGGGAAGATAAATGAGGCATTTAGAGAGTATTACCAGGAACTTTATGAGGCAGACCCAGGAGGAGAGGAGGGGGACATGGGATAGTTTCTGAACAAGCTAGAAATTCCCCAGGTGGAGGAAGCAAAGAGGCAGGCATTGGAGGAGTCCCTGGGGCTGAGGACGGTGTTGCATAGTATCAAGGGTATGAGTCAGGGAAGGCCCCTGGGCCGGATGGGTACCCGGCAGAATTTTATAAGGAATTTGTGGCGGACCTTCCACCACATCTGTTGGGGGCGTTGAATGAAGCATTGGAGAAAGGGGAGTTGCCGGAGACGATTAAGCAGGCAGTAATCACACTAATCCCCAAAAAAGGGAAGGATCCGGTGGAATGTGGGTTGTATAGATCCATATCATTATTGAACACAGATGTGAAAGTATTGGCTATGTTGTTGGCGGGGAGGATGGAGGATTGTGACCCGGCGGTGGTTGCAGAAGATCAAACAGGCTTCGTGAAGGGCAGGCAGCTCGCGAGTAATATAAGACGGCTGTTGAATGTGGTGATGAATCCGTCGAGAGCTCTGGGACCGGAGGTGGTGGTGTCCATGGACGTGGAGAAAGCATTTGACCAGGTGGAGTGGCGATACTTGTTCGAAGTTTTGGGAAAGTTTGGGTTTGGGCCGAGATTTGTGGCATGGGTGTGGTTGCTATATGTGGCGCCAAGAGCGAGGGTGAGGACGAATGATATGAGCTCACGAAGCTTTGACTTACACAGGAGATAAGGCAGGGGTGCCCGCTGTCGCCGCTGCTGTTGGCCATAGAGCCATTGGTGATGGCTCTCAGGGGGTCCGCAGAGTGGCAGGGGATAATGAGGGGACAGAGGGAGCACCGGGTGTCGCTCTATGCCCATGACCTCTTGCTGTATGTTTTGGATCCGTTGGAGAGCATGGGAAGGATTATGGGCCTGTTGGGGAGGTTTGGAGGGTTCTCGGGATACAAGCTGAATGTAGGGAAAAGCGAGGTATTCCCGGTGAATGAGCTGGCACAGCGGGCTAATTTCGGGAGGATGACATTTACGGTAGCGAGGGATAGGTTTAGGTACTTGGGGATTCAGGTAGCGAGGGAATGGACAGGGCTCCATAAGTGGAACTTAACGAAGCTGGTGGAGGAGGCCAGGGAGAATCTTAAGAGGTGGGATACACTGCACTTAACGCTGGCGGGGAGGGTGCAAGTGGTGGAAATGAATATTCTGCCGAGGTTCTTGTTTATCTTTCAGGCTCTCCCGATTTTTATACCAAAGGCCTTTTTTCGGAAAGTGAACACAATCATCTCTGACTTTGTATGGGCGGGGAAGGTGCCGAGGGTGGGGTGGACCCTGCTCTGGGCTGTATCCCGGCAATCTAGGGAACCCCTTCCAGACCTGTCGTGCAAAGTCCCTAACCTGTAGATACCTGAACTCACTGCCCCTCGGCAGCTCTACCCTCTCCCTTAGCTCTTCCAGACTGGCGAACCCTTTCTCCAAATACAAATCCCTCACCTTGACCAGCCCCACTTCCCTCTACCTCCTGTATACACTATCCATCCCTCCCAGCTCGAACCCATGATTCTCGACAGCGGTGTTAGCACTGACATCCCTTCCACCCTAAAATGCCTCCTCAGCTGATTCCATATCTTCACTGTGGATTGCCGGGATACACCCTGCTGGAGAGCCTGCTGCTTCTGGATGTGGAAGGGGAGGGAAGAATTGAGGATATATGTAAGTTGCTGGGGGAGCAGGGAGGTGGTGAAGATCAAGGAGAAATGGAAAGCGGAGTTTGGAATGGAGATCAATTGGGGAGTATGGAGTGAGGCACTGCGAAGGGTGAATGGGACCTCCTTTTTCATAGAATTTACAGTGCAGAAGGAGGCCATTCAGCCCATCAAGTCTGCACCTGCTCTTGGAAAGAGCACCCTACCCAAGGTCAACACCTCCACCCTATCCCCATAACCCAACCCAACACGAAGGGCAATTTTGGACACTAAGGGCAATTTTAGCATGGCCAATCCACCTACCCTGCACATCTTTGGACTGTGGGAGGAAACCGGAGCACCCGGAGGAAACCCACGCACACACGGGGAGGATGTGCAGACTCCGCACAGTCAGTGACCCAAGCTGGAATCGAACCTGGGACCCTGGAGCTGTGAAGAAATTGTGCTATCCACAATGCTACCGTGCTGCCCTCTTGTGCAAGGATGAGCCTGATACAGTTTAAGGTGGTGCACAGGGTGCATATGACTCGGGCGAGAATGAGTGGGTTCTTTCAGGGGGTAGCAGATGAGTGTGAGAGGTGTGAGTGGGGGCCAGCGAATCATGCGCACATGTTTTAGGGTTGCGAAAAATTGGGAAGATTCTGGGTGTTAGTGTTCACGGTCTTAGCCAGGATAATGGAGGAGGGAGTGGACCCGGACCCTTTGGTGGCGATATTTGGGGTTTCAGAGAAGCCGGAGCTCATGGAGAGGAGGAAGGCCGATGTCTTGGCCTTCGCCTTTCTGATTGCATGGTGACAAATTTTGCTGGAGTGACGGTCGGCATTGCCACCGGGGGGTAGCAGCATGGTTGGGTGACCTGTATGACTTCCTGCGGTTAGAGAAGATAAAGTATGAGTTAAGGGGCTCAGCAGGGGAGTTTCAGAAAAGGTGGGGGATGTTTGTGACCGTGTCTGAGGAGCTGTTCGTCGCAGGGGGGTGTGGGGGTGCGGGGGGTGTGGGGGGGTGATGGAGAGGGGGGGTGAAAAAGGAGAAAAATCTGTACAAACTGTATAGTTGATTGTTGGGAAGAATGTTTCCCGGGGTGTTTATTTGCTGTAACCTACTTTGATACAAGTTTGAATAAAATACATTTAAAAAAAAAGAGAAAGGCGTTTTTCGATTCTCATGGGATTTTTCATCCGCGTTGCTGTTCTCGCTGACAGCTAACACAGGCTGAAAATCATCCCACACAGGTTTATACAGTGCGCTGAGCTATCCATCCATATTGTTGTTCATTCTTAACATGCGCAACTGTCTTAACCCCCTGTGCTTGCTCTATTCCTGTTAACCCCTTAACCTCAACCACTTAACTACAACATTCTGGGCAATAATATTGGAAATAATAACATTGAACAGCAATGGGAATCTTTGACAAAGGGTCACCTGGACTCGAAACGTTAGCTCTTTTTTCTCCCTACAGATGCTGCCATTTTCTCTTTTGGTCCAAGAAAAATATATTCCACTAAAAAAATCAAATTAACAATTAATGTGATACAATTGATGAAAAAAGACGTGGGGCGGGATTCTCCGAAACAGAGGGTAAGTGTTGACGCTGGTGTAACCACCGGAGCGTTTCACGCCGGCGTCAACGGGCCCCATAGCCCAGCGATTCACTTACCTGAAGGGGGCCAGCATGGCGCCGGAAAGTTCCACGCAGCTCTGGCTGCTGATACGGGACCCTGCACTTCCGGCTGGGGGTCCGCACATGCGTGCGGCGGCAGCCTGCAGCGACAGCCCCGCGCAATATGGCGGACCCACACAGCGGACCAGCCCCCACAGTATAGGTCCCTCTCCGAGATCACGCTCCCGCCGATCGGTGGCCCCCGATCGCGTGCCTGGGCATCCTGGGAGACCCCCCCCGGCGAAGGATACCCCCGCCCTCACCAGGGTGGCCGCATACTCAGCCCGCAGCCACCAATCTGAGTACCTGCCGGATGGAACCGTGTTAAAGCCACACCGGCAGGAATTACGCCAGTTGTTGGCGGAGAATCACTGCTGGGTCCTCTTTCAATGGCCCCCGGCAGGCGTCGTGTCGACCGCATGTGCCCGATTTAACAGGAATAGAGCAAGCACAGGGGGTTAAGACACAGCGGGAGCTGGCATCGCACCGGATTTCGGCCTCGACACCCATTCTCTGCCTCCGCACCAAGCGCGATTTTGGCGTGGAGGATCGGAGAATCCCGCCCATGATGGCAAAACTGAGGTTAAAGAAAAGACCTACACCAGGGGCTTGATTCTCCGGAAAACGTTCCAATTGTTGTAGCGAGTGGGAACTGCTGCGAGCTTCCTGATGCTCGACCCAGCGAGGCCGGCAACGCAATTCAACATTAATTGGTCCACTTAACTGTGGTGATATGCATCACTGTAAATACACAAGGGGTTAACATAAAGACACTACACCTAGGTAGACACTAGAGGGAGCACCAGAGACATGACACACAGACATTCAACCAATAGGTCAGTAAGATAGGACATGACCAATGGGCATTCAAGACACATCCAGATGTGACACTACCACAGGGGGGCATTACACCAACCCATATATAAGGACACAGCACACATGATCTTTCTCTTTCCAGTGGAGACACTTAGTGAGTACAGACAGGGTTGATTGAAACACATCACACCCACCACGTGGATTGCAGCAGGCTGGTTAGTTAGTCTGTGTAGCTGTAGCAGGATTAATAGGAGAGTCGAATCCAAGTAGGAGAATTGTTAATAGTTTAATAAATGTGTTAAAGCTATCTCCAAGTCTGAACCTTTCTTTGTCAGAGTGCACATCAAGGAAGCAGCTTAAGCTACGTCACGAGCATAACAAAACATGGTACCAAGGAGTGACTGTTTAAATCCATATAGTTTCAACTCAGCAAACCGTGACAACCAGCAACAGCACCCAGGCAAGATGATCGAGATTCCGGTTCCACAGCGGCTCAGGTGCCACGGCAATCTCAGTGCAAACTGGCGTGCATTCAGGCAAAGGTTTGAGATCTTCCTGGTAGCAGCCGACCTACAAGACGTGGCCGATGCTGAAAAGACAGAGCTTCTGCTCACAATTGCGGGTGCAAATGCAGAACAAATCTTCAAATCCTTCAAGACTCCAGAGTGCAGTCCTTGCATGAACAAGAAGTGATGACAGCAAGACCAATGCACAATTCCACACAGGGAACGCTGCAACACTCCACAGAGGGAGTGACACAAGCCTCCACAGCGAGCTCGTGGACAGACTCCACGATGGAAGGAATGCAAGACTCCAAAGCACAGTTCTTGCATGAACAAGACCATGAGGGTCTAGCAACCTCCTCTGAGCAACCAGCAGCAGACAATGCAAGTCTGCCACGCTCAAGTGAAAAACAGAAAGACTATGACAGTCTGCCACGCTCCAATGAACAGCAAGAAGACTATGACAGTCTACCACGCTCACGTGAACAACAAAGCAACTATGACAGTCCACCCAGATTGTTTGAGCCACCAGAAGAAGACTCTGACAGTCTACTCAGCTCAAGTGAATGACAAGAAGACACTGAGGCTCTACCCACTGTATGTGCGACAAGTGACAACGGCATCCCACTTTCCATACAAGATGTGCAACGTGACAGACCTCAACTAGTGTGTACAGAGGCACTCGACAATCACAGTGAGACTACTGGTGACTCCAGTGACACCACGTTATCTGCTCGAGCTTCTCCACAAGCAAATGCATTCCTGAACGTTTTGACTCTGGACGGGGAGAATCACGAAACCTCAGAAGATTCAAGTGAACCTGAAACAACTCCGGACGGGGAGCATCAAGAAACCTCAGCTGACACAGGTGTACCAGAAAGGGCTCCAGACGGGGAGCTTTGACAAGCCAAAGCTGATTTAAGTAAGCCGGACATAACTCCAGACGGGGAGCGCCGCGAACTCAGTGACGGCACGCTCAAGAAAACAGCAGATGCCACAAAGGACGCTGACACGAGTTACTGTGTGAAGGACTCGTATTATCCACAGGGTGTGGTCCTTGAGCGCAGCAAAAATGACAATAAAACCAACCAACACAACAACATCAAAGACAGTAGCAAGAAGCGTACAAAAGGCAACAGCATCCACAGCAAGCACGACAAAAACAACAACAATGAAACTACGACTTGTGCGACATGGTACAACTTTGCAAATGAGAGACACTGTCACTGCTCAGCTCAGTACAATGCATCTTACCAATTCACATTTGCTGCACTACCAACAGGCAACCCGGCTTTCAGGACAGATGCCATCAAGAATTTCTACCATAAACATCGAAAGAAAGAGTCCAAGTCAGTCAATGAAGTGATTTGAACACTTGAACTCCTCCTGATGACCAAACACCAGGACACTGGCGGCGTTCACAAGGGAATGACAACGTCACCATTGACACTTCTATACCACACCATATAAATTCATGAACTATTGGACTCATAACTTTTATTTTGTATTGTCTTTTCCTCAAAGTCATCGCAACTATTATTTGGTCTTGTATACTATTGTATAGTCATCACAGTCATCATAACTTGTACATAGCATCACTTATCTACCTGTTTTTGTTCAATTTTCTTTAACACTGTACAGAAAATATTTAACACAAAAAAGGGGGGATGTGGTGATATGCATCACTGTAAATACACAAGGGGTTAACATAAAGACACTACACCTAGATAGACACTAGAGGGAGCACCAGAGACATGACACACAGACATTCAACCAATAGGTCAGCAAGATAGGATACGACCAATGGGCATTCAAGACACATCCAGACGTGACACTACCACAGGGGGGCATTACACCAACCCATATAGAAGGACACAGCACACATGATCTTTCTCTTTCCAGTGGAGACACTTAGTGAGTACAGACAGGGTTGATTGAAACACATCACACCCACCATGTGGATTGCAGCAGACTGGTTAGTTAGTCTGTGTAGCTACAGCAGGATTAATAGGAGAGTCGAATCCAAGTAGGAGAATTGTTAATAGTTTAATAAATGTGTTAAAGCTATCTCCAAGTCTGAACCTTCCTTTGTCAGAGTGTACATCAAGGAAGCAGTTTATGCTACTTTAAGAGCATATCAAAACATTAACGAGGCCTCACGGACTTCTCACCACAAATGAAGGCTCGCCAGCTGATTCGCCAGGACCATGCTAGCCAGCCCCCAGCTAACAAGGTCAAGCAGCTCTTAAGCAGCACTTTCTCAGCCAACCCCAGCCAGCTCACAACAATAGTGTCCAGGAGACCGGCCCCAAGATTCGGGAAAGCAGACCTGGGGAGGCTGCTAGATATTGTGGAAGCCAGGAGGCATATTCTGTTCCCCACGGAGTCCAGGAAGGTCAGCCAAATGGCAGGCAGTGCTGCTGGGATAAGGTGGTGGCGGCTGTGAGCACTGGGAATGTGACCAGGAAAATTGGTTTCCAGTGCAAGAAAAAGGTTAACGACCTACACCAGGCAGCATGAGTGGGTAGATACAAACACCGCCGCCCTCCCGAGACCTTTCTGCCCCCAGGGGAAAACCCACTCCCCCCATCTCTGAATGCATCCTTCAACCCTTCCTCCAACCCCCCTCCCTTCAACCCCCACAACCCCTCCTTCACCCCCCCTCCCCCCCCCCCCCCGTCCCACTGTGAACCTTGCGTGTGGCTAACGATCCCTCTCTATGTCTCCTCAGGAAAAGGTCTCCCACAATCGCCGGGTGAGGGCCCAGGTTGGCGGAGAGGTGCTGGTCATCAGAATCCTCACCACCTATGAGGAGCAGGCCCTGAGGTTGACGGGGTGGCCAACGACAGGGCAGTCACCCAAGCGGAGGCTGGCAGATGCAGCAGAGATGAGGAACCACCGGGCTCCACCCAGGGGACCTGTCAAACGTAAGTTGTTATTGCCTTACTGACTGACCCATCCCTCCCACATGTCCATTCCCCCGCAGGTCCTCCAGCTGACGGCTCCAGCGTATCCCAGGAGGCCCCTTCTCCAGCCTCCCAGGAGAACACTTCGGAGAGCTCTGAGGATGCCACTGTGGTCACAGCACAGCTGCCACCCCCGGCACCACGAGCGCAGATACACACACCTCGGTTGGAAATGTTAGTGGACAGGCTTCTGGGGCACAATCTGGTGAGCACCATGCTGCTGCTGATGTACATCAGGTGGAGGCAGGAACTCCCAGGCGAAACAGCACTCACAGGGCTGCTGGATCCCAGGACCCAGCTGGGTTCCAGCCTGATGCTGAGCCTGTGGAAGTGGGCTACCCAGAACAGATGGACATGATAGGGAACGGCCAGGACATTCAGAGGGAGATATCAGCATCACCTCAGCATGTCCATAGCTGAGTGGGGGAGTTCCAGAGACTACGGGTGCAGGAAATGGCACCAGCAATGCGTGGCACCGGGTCAACACTGCCAGGGTGGTGACGACAGTGGAAAGCCTGGTGCCCGACGTCGGCATCATTCGTGACGGTGTCCACGACGTTGCACAGTCGGTGACGGCCATGGCTGAGGGTCTCGGCAGAATGTCCGACTCGCTGGGAGATGTCACCCAGTACCAGCTTTACCTTGAAGAGTTTCTGCGGGACATGTCCCACTCTCAGATGGCATGGCCAAGGCACTGCGGAGCTTGTCCCAATCACAGGTGGGCATTGCCGAGGCACTGCAGCACATGGCCCAATCCATTAGAAGCATTGCCGGGGGCGTCGACACGATGGTGCTGACATTGAGGAGCCGCCAGGGCTGACAGAGCCAGATGATGCAGGGGCAAACGGTACTCGAACCAGCTGCCCCTCCATCCCAAGGCGAACCCCAGGGACCTATGGGCACCGAGCAGGAGGAGGGGGAGCTGAGCGACAACCCGGACCCGTCCCATGGGGCGGCGACGGCGGCCACCAGCTCCCTCCTGCAATGCGCGCTGACCTCTGAACCCTTGGCCCATCTCTCCAGGCGTCTCCCTCCCTCTCCCCATGCACTCGCCCTCTGGCCATAGACAAGTTACCGGAGCCGTGTCCCATCCCCTGGGTGTTCAGATGTTGGCTGCTGCATGTGTGGTGTTGCCTCCCGCAGTGTTCGTGCACAGTGTCCAGGCATCAAGGTGTGATTGGGATGCTGGGCAATGACTCCCACATGCTAAATGGCTCGCTCACCCAGGGGAATGCACTTGAGTTGTGTGAAGTGCTCACTTAACCACATTTGCCAATTTCCTATTAGCAATAGCCTTCAGCTGCACAGCCAGAGGCCTCAACAGTCAATGGAGGTTATGGGTGGTCAGTGGGGCAGACTGACAGGAACAGGAGTTGTCCCTCGACTGGGTACGCATGATCCAGGGGTTGGCATGGTGGTGCCATGCACGGTTGCCCCAGTTGCCTGCCAGCGCCTCCCCCCATACTCCCATGGCGGCCCACACCTGTGGAAGGTCCCCACCCCCAGCCGAGGGTCCCCCACTGAGCACTGGGCGGCATGACCAGCACACCCGGGCTCTTTGCCTGTGAGCAAGGATGACTACGCCCCTCCTCAGCTCCCCACAGAAGCCTTTCTGTCAGGTTCACGTTTTTCAAAAGGAGTACTAATCGGCGCCAGCGTGAGCACTTGCTGGGGAGGCCAGTGAATGACAGGAGGCCATTGGACATGGGGTAGCTCGCGTTAATTGTATGGAAATGGGGCTTAAGTGCTGATAATTGGTTTCTCGTCTCGCTACGGCAGGATCCCAATTTTGCCTATGGGGAGTGGGCCGGTTGCATCGTAAACTATTTGGCACCCGGCTCGATTTTTGTTTTTTGCCTCTTCTGCTATTTGCCGGGCTCGTTTTACTTGAGTGAGAGCGCATCGAGGCTGGAGAAATGGGCCCTAAGTTCATGAGAGAACAGCTAAGGTTGAATACGAAGAAATCAGAAGTAATAAAACAAGGAGTAAGACAATGAGGATCTTTGAAATTAAAGTCATCAAGGAACATAAAGCAAAATAATTAAATATTCTGCTGGTACATGAATAATAAGAGGAACATAGGAACAGGAGTAGGCCATTCAACCCATCGATCGCTCCGCAATTTAATATGATCATGGCTGATTGGACACTGCAATGCCTTTTACACCCACTATCCCCATAACCCTTTCTGTTATTGCTGAATAGAAATCTATCAATCTGTGCTTTTATTATACTCAATGACAGCTTCCACAGCCCTCTGGGAGTAGAGAATTCCAAAGATTCACAACCCTCTGTGTGAAGACATTCCTCCTCATCTCGGTCCCAAGTGGCATCCCCCTTAGTTTGAAATTGTGCTCACTGGTTCTAGACTCCCCAACCAAGGGAAAAGTCAGGATGGGAAAAGGGTCACAAAAACAAATGGAATGTTAGCGTTCATTGCAAAAGGACTGGAGTATAAAAGTAGAGAAGTGTATAGGGTATTGGTGAGAGCACATCTGGCGTATTGTGTCCAGTTTTGGTCTCCTTATTTGAGGAAGGGTGTGGTGGCATTGGAGACAGTTTAGTGGAGGTTCACCAAATTGATTCCGGGGATGAAAGGGTTGACGAATGAGGAGAGAATCATTGAATTTACGGTGCAGAAGGAGGCCATTCGGCTCATCGAGTCTGCACCGGCTCTTGGAAAGAGCACCCTATTCAAGCCCACACCTCCACCCTTTCCTCGCAACCCAGTAACCCCCACTTGAGATTAAACAGTTTAGGCTTATACTCGCTGGAGTTTAGAAGGATGAAAGGGGATCTGATAACAATAATAATAATCTTTATTATTGTCTCCTTATACTCGCTGGAGTTTAGAAGGATGAAAGGGGATCTGATAATAATAATAATAATCTTTATTATTGTCTCAAGTAGGCTTACTTAATACTGCAATGAAGCTACTGAGAAAATCCCCTGGTCCCCACACTTCGGCGCCTATTCGGGTACATGGAGGGAGAATTCAGAATGTCCAATTCATCTAACAAGCACGTCTTTCGGGACGAGTGGGAGGAAACCAGAGCAGCAGGAGGAAACCCACATTGACACCGCAGAACGTGCAGACTCCGCACAGACTGCGACGCAAGCCGGGATTCGAATCCGGGACCCTGGCACTGTGAAGCAACAGTGCTAACCGGTGCTATTATATAAAATACTAAAAGGGATTGAAAAAGTAAATTGTCCTCCCAATGGGGCAGTCCAGAATGAGAGGTCACAGATATAGGTTGAGAGCGGTAGATTTAGAACTGAGTTGAGGAAGAACTACTTTTCGCACAGGTTGGTGAATTTATGGAACTCGCTGCCCCATAGTGCAATGAAATCTGTGTCATTAAATGGTTTCAAGACGGAGATAGATATATTTTTTATTTAAAAAGCAGGTAAAAGGGATTTGGGAAACAGATAAAGAGGTGGATTTGTGACCAGGAAGAGATCAGCCATGGTCTGATCGAATGGCGGAGCAGGCTCAAAGGGCTGAATTGCCTACCTCTGCTCCTAATTCCTATGTTCCAAATGGATGGACAGGATAAAATCACAGGCAGCAATTGCGAAATGTGAAAGCCATAAGTAAATATTTTGCTTAAGTATCTATCAGACAATCAGGTGGACATGGCATTGGAAGATGAGATTAGGAATGACATAAATACATTTAAAATCAAAAAGTGAAGTATTAAATTAACTGATCAAACTTAAAAACAGTAACCAGATGGATTGCACCTGCGCATTTTTTAAAAATTGAGGCAATAGATAGCAGAGACACTGGCACACATATTTAATAATTCATTCGATAAAGGAGCAGTGACAGAGCCTTGATGGAGAGCGAACATCAAGCCTATATTTCAGAAAGAAGCTGGAGCATATCCAGGGAACTATAGATCAATCAGTTTAATGTCGGAAAAGTAACCGAATCCCACCTAAAGCAGAAAATAGACAGACATCTAGGGCTGGATTCTCCGTTCCTGAGATGAAGTATTGACACCGGGGCAGGATTAGTGGACTTCTAAGACAACAAAATTGGTGCCGCGCCTGGACCAATTCACCGACCTTTAAGGGGCTAGCACCGGCGCCACGTGGAACATGACCGATTCCAATGAAACGGTGTCTGATTTGCCAGATTCGGGATTGACACTCAGGAGACTGACAAGCTGCAGTCACATATAAGTGCTCCACTCCCCACACACACCATCCCAGCCAACAAGATGGCAGCAAGATGTGCAGCACCAAGATTCACAGATGCCAAATTGGAGACCCTGCTAGACGCCGTGGAGGAGAGGCGGGCCACCCTGTATCCCAGGGTGGGAAGGAGGCTGCCAACCGCCGCCATTCACCGGGCCTGGATGCATGTGTCAGCACCGTGGGCAACGCCATGAGGGCTGGCCAGCAGTGCAGAAAGAAACTGCATGATCTCCTCAGGGCGGTCAGGGTAGGCAGAACTGTGCCTCTAGCACCAACCCCCTTCCCACATACCTGTAACCCCACCCAGAGGGCGGCTGAACCCCCACCCTACACCACGTGCCGGCACCGTGCCGTCGCCATGGCCGGGTGCCCTGGAGCCACCAGCTGCCCACCCCCTGGGCTGCATGTGTCGGTCTGTTTAACACTGTTCATGTTCTGTACCTTGCACCCGCACCCCCCTGCTCCTCCTCCCCAAAGTGCCCCAGGGGTTCACTCCACTCGCACCCCCGTCCCATGGAGTAGCCAGGGGGCCATCAGACACCCTAAGGGAGGAGGAGGTGCTGGGGCCCGTGTCGGTGACACCGCAGTGCCACGGACTCCCTTCCCCACTCCTGTTCCTGGTACATCACATGCGCAACGGGCAGAACAGGGCGGCATCACACCACCTGGGATATCCGAGCAGCAGCCGGGCCCAATCAGGCCCGCTCACTCCGGAAGACAGCTGCCAAAGGGGACTCAGGTCACGGGGTGGGAACCGCAACAGGCCACCTCCACTCCTGATATACCGCCTAGGGATCCACCTAGGTGTGGCAGTAGGGCCCGTAAGGCCAGGAAAGTAGACATCAGTTAAATTGACATGGGTACAGAGCACGGTATAACGTGGGGGGCTAGGGCACAAATCTGTATATATTTGTTCCCAGTAAACATCCGTGCACACCGTTATCACCTGCCTCGGTGCTCTGTCAGAAGGGTGTGAGGGATGGGCTGGTCTGGGCTGGCCGCAGAGGAGGCGGGGGAGTGGGTGTGGGGAACGGGTGGACGTTGTGCGTGGGCTTGGCCCAAGGACCGCAGTTCAGCCAGTGCTCACCACTCCAGTGTCCCACTCCCATCCTCCCCTCTGCCAACCCAGAGATTCAATGGAACCGTGTGATTGAATGGCCAGCTCACATGCAGGGATCACCCAGGTGGACGGAGCAAAGTCCTCCTAGTTGGCGAACCTTCAGGTGATCAGAGCGTCCCATACACGCCGGCCCTCACACATGTTGTGCGGTCTCCTGTGCCTTCCCAGGCCCCATGTCTTGCCATCCTCGCCCTCCCCCACATCTTCCTCATTGGACGGGGACTGACATTTACCCTCCTCCTGCACCATGTCGCCCCTCTGCTGCAAGATGTTTTGGAGGGTGCAGCAGACCGCCACAATGTGGGCAACCTTCCCAGCGCTACACTGGAGGGCCCCTCCTGAAATGCGTCTTCAGGATGCCGAACCACCACTCTATCATGCCCATGGTCAATGCATGGGCATCCTGGTGAGTTCAGTGCATAATGAAATGGATGTATTGTGCTGAGTGGGCAGATTGGGCGTCCGTGTGCACTGAGCTCTGTGAGATCTTGGACAGGTCCCCAATTGGCGCCTGGAAGGACCCCGGGTATAGATGTTCAGGGCGACCGTCAGCTTGATGGCCACCAGAAGCGAGAGTTCTCCCCCATTCCCCCACGGTGCCAGGTGCGCCATGATCTGGCAGATATGTCCCCCTGCTCAACTGGAGTCTTCGACAGCATGCCCAGTCCGGCAGGTGTCTTGAATGAAAGACGCTGCCGGTACACAATGAGGGCTCATGCGGTACCTCCTTTGCACTTCCTCCTCCTTGGCCTGTTGGACAGTCGATTCTCAATCTTCACTGCCTGCCTCCTGTTCCTCTTGGGCAGGCTCCGCTGCTGCAGCTCGCACAGCCTCGGTGCATCCCCCAGGGCTACGGTGACAAAGAGGAAGGCCACCATTTCTGGTTGAATTCTAATATCCATTTCTGCAGGGAGTGAAAGGCTGACATCTTAGCATGGTGTGTACACCTGTTCCCAACCAGGTCCAACGGGCTACATGGTGGCCCCGGTTGGAACTGCGGACCCTGGCCCCACATGTCCCCCTTCCCCATCTCCGCATTCCAGGCCCTGTTGGTGCCCTATATGTCCAGTCAGCACAATACATCCATGTCAATGTGGACCGAGACCACCAGGATGCTTATGCCAGCGGTATGCTCTGCAGCCCCTATCCAGTGCCCCCCGTGAGGGCTGCTGTAGGTGTTGCCCTTGGGTGGGCCACCTGCTGCCCCGCGTGTGAGTGGCAGCCTCTGGGGGGAGGGGGGTGGTATTGCAGAGAGTCAGGGTTGGGGTATGGGGGCCTGGAATGGCAGAGGGTGGCGTGTGGTGGGTGGTGGTGGGTGGGCATCCATACAGCCAGTGTCACTCTGCAGAACCACGGGTCACAGAAGGGTGGTCAGTGGGGCGCGCAGCAAGATGGCAGACCACAGCAATGGCAGATGGTGCATGGACACCCCGGTCTGTGGGGACTGCCCCGGCCCAACGGCCTGTCCCCTGTAACCACGCCCCCCCCCACCCACCTCGGCCCCTGCCCCTCCCCTCCTCCAGCCAGCCCGGTCAGTGTCCAGGTTGGCAGCCCACGATCGCACCTCTGCATTTCCTACCTCCTCTCTCTCCCTCATCAACCAAGCCTGTTGCCAAATTTTTAAAAGGCTAGTTTAGCACACTGGGCTAAATAGCTGGCTTTTAAAGCAGACCAAGGCAGGCCAGCAGCACGGTTCAATTCCAGTACCAGCCTCTCCGAACAGGCGCCGGAATGTGGTGACTAGGGGCTTTTCACAGTAACTTCATTGAAGCGTACTTGTGACAATAAGCGATTTTCATTTCATTTCACAAGTGAAGCTCATTGTCGGGAATTTACCCCAGCAGAGGCAGAGCATTGCGGAAGCCCCGGAGAATACTGGGTCGGGCCCACTAATGATATGCAAACAACGTTTACTGTATGCGCGGAGAGGAACGCATTGACTGCGCTGTCGTGGCACCGGAGAGTTGTGATTTAGCATGAACCCGACACCCACCACCATTTCGGCATCAGGACCAATTCTCCGCCCATCGGCCGACGGGGAATCTCACCCCTAGAATCCAAAAGGTGAATGAATACTCAACATAGATTTCAAGAGGAATGTTCTTGCTTTTCCAACTTAGCTGAATTATTTTGCAAGGCGAAAGAGTAGACAGGGTCAACATTGTGAATGATTTCCAATGGGCCTACAATAAGCAACCATGTAATAGACTAATGACCAAGGATAGAGCATGCACATTGAGATTGGATAGATAACTGGCTACAACACAGAAAACAGGAAGTACGGATAGACGGTACTACTTCAGAGTGGCAGAAGGTGGGAAAGAGTCTCCTTATGTGAGTGTCATGTGAGTGTCCCTTTAAGAAAGGTTTGGTCTTACCACATGGCTCGTAGCACGACTTCAGTGATGTCATTTGTGGCTGGAGCTGGGTTGTGGCTGTCAGGTGAGAGGGGGCTTAGTGTTTGGGTTTCAGTTTTAGTTTGTTGCTTTGGACTGCAGAGGAGAAGCAGTGCTTCCCTGTTTTCTCTGTTTTTATTTTTAAGCGGCAGTGAACTGAAAGCACAAACTACTGTGGTAACTTTAAAGAAAGAGTTGCTTTCCGGAAGGAGTTTTGAATCTTCTGGTTGGAGGCTGGATCTCAGGGAAAGGACCAGTCCCATTCAAGTGAGATTAAAGGGGTTTTGGTTTATTGGATTTTGTATTGAATTGAAACAGCTACTAAGGGGGATTCATTAAGAGTTGTGTGTTTTTTCATGTTTGTAATTGAGAACAAATTCTTGATAATTGTTTCAAATATGTTAACTACATTCTTATAATAAACTTTGTTTTGATAAAAGCGCCGAGGAAGTCTGATGAATCACACCTCAAGTGAAGGCTTGGAGGGAAACAGGCAGTGTATATTCTGCCCTTGTGCTTGTGGGTGGTAGAGGTTGCGGGTTTGGAAGGTGTTGTCAAAAGAGTCTTGCAAAGTTACTGCAGTGCATCCTGCAGATGGTACACACAGTTGCAAGTCAGCTGAATGATGGAAATTGTTTAGATTGGGTGCTAAGTGTTCCTGCAAACTTTAAAAAAAAATATTTTTAATGCTCTTTTTACACATTTGCTCCCAAATTTACACCCACCAACAACAAACAATAATCAGTAACAAATATGTCAGTCCCCATATTAATAACAACGATCCCATCCTCCCACCAAACCCCAAACATGTTCACATAAACAAATGGCAAAAAGGAATCAAGAATCACCCATAGTCACCATTAACACACACCGCCCCCCTCCCCCCACCCTCCCACCCACCCCCCAACTAATGTTTGATGTTATCCAGTTCTTGAAAGTGCATAATGAATAATGCCCATGAATTGTAGAACCCTTCCATCCTTCCCCTCAGTTCAAACTTAACCTTCTCAAGAGTCAAGAATTCCAACAGGTCCCCCCCGCCACGCCAGGGCACAGGGTGGAGAGGTTGCTCTCCATCCCAGCAGGATCCGCCTTTGGGCGATCACAAGGCGAAGGCTACAACATCCGCCTCTGCACCCGTTTCCAACCCCGGCTGGTCCAACACCCCGAATATGGCCTCCCGGGGGCCCAGGTCCAGTTTCACATGCACCACTTTAGAAATTACCCTAAAAACCTCCTTCCAGTAATCCTCTAGCTTTGGACTGGACTAAAACATATGAATGTGATTAGCACCCCCCCCACCCCCCCCAACCCTCAGCACAAACGCTCTTCCATTCTGACCCACTGGGAATCAACCCCTCTGATCCAGCTCCGCACCTTCTCCACGTTCGCTGCTCAGTAGTAATACATCAGGTTCTGAAGACCCAAACCCCTGCCTGCCTTCCCCTCTGTAGCAGCACCTTTCTAACTCTGGCCACTTTCCCTCCCCATATGAACAAAGTAATCCTTCCCTCAATCTCTCTGAAAAAAGCCTTTGGCAGGACAATTGAAAAATAAACAGAAATCACGGCAGCACGTTCATTTTAACCGCCTGTACCCGACCCGCTAGTGACAGAGGGGGACCATCCCACCTTGCCACATCAGCCTTCACTCTCCCCATCAAACTAGAAATGTTGTACCTGCGGAGCCCCCCGCGTTCCCGGGCAACCTGCACCCACAGGTACCTAAAGTGAGTCCCTGCCCTATATTCGTCTTTGAATAGTGATGCGCACGAGCTTAAACGGCAATCAGACTTGACATGAGGCAATGGGACAATGTGATATTCACAAAGAATTTCAACCAATTTGTGCCACCGTCGGTGTGATTACTGTAATTTTCTGTTTGCCCTTTCAATTCATTTAACTATCTTCTATTTAATTAACAAAGCAATCCTTATTATTGATGGCAATCCATTCTCTATTGCTTTTGGAAAATATCCTTCCTGATGCTTTCCAACATTGTACTTGTGTCTTAGCAGCGATTCAGTTTAATAACCTGCTCACAGGTAGGTGGGAGGGAGGGACAAGAGGGCTACTTGGGAGTACAAGAAACATGGAAGTCCTCTTGATCTTATGATCCTAGCGACTTTAACAGCCCCACCTCACTGGTTGTGATTCCTGTGGCACAAAGTAATAGGGTGGCAGAAGAAAAGTCCGAGTCTGTCCTAAATTGCTCGTCAGGCCTCAGCATCATGATTCCAGTGAGCTGTCGGCATGAATCAGGTGCCCTGATGCAGCTCACCTGTTGAAGTCTAGCAAAATTTGACAAGTTGAGGTAAGTCTCCTGATGGAAGGGGTAACCTGGGTTTGGTGAGGGGAAGAAGGGAGGGATATAATAATGTAATAATAATATTAATCGCTTATTGTCACAAGCAGGCTTCAATGAAGTTACTGTGAAAAGCCCCTAGTCGCCACATTCCGGTGCCTGTTCGGGGAGGCCGGTACGGGAATTGAACCCGCGCTGCTGGCCTTGTTCTGCATTACAAGCCAGCTGTTTAGCCCACTGTGCTAAACCATCCCCCGAGGATGACGAGGTTGAGGGAAAGCCGACAGTGGTCCAAAGGTTTTTCTTCTCAAGATAACTCCACAAGACAACATTTCTCAATGGTTGAAGGCCTATTTTTTGGGCAGCATCCTTTCCTGGTCAGAGTTAGGCTACGAATATTACTCAAAGCTTGGGCAGTGTCAAGTCCAGCCAATCTAATCAGATTTAGGAAATTGGTTTGAAAGTAGGCTGATTTCTACTTTGAAATAAGTACTGCTGGTGTAAATCAATTTAACAGTGATCCGAAGGCTCATGCATATCAGGACTAGGCTTGGAATGGTTGTATCTATATTAAACCTATCCTCTGAGTGATAAGTTTATAATCCTATTTCTAAAACTATCTTCACAATGGGCATTGGTCTGATATAGTTTGGCTACAAAAGAAAATGGAAAAGTCTACTTTTAAATGTGATGATGTCAATCAGTCAAAATTCAGGAGTCATGGGAGACATTATGAACTGAAACGAAAATTGAGAACAATCTTCTCATTGGACTTATTCTGTTCAGCAGATTCAACATTGATGATTCCTGAAATACATTAACTTCACAGTGTAGCCTTATTATTGAGCAATTTGTTACTCAACCCTCCACCTTACTGAGCTCTTCAATACATGCAGCATACACCCATGTGGCCTTCTTGCAATGAAAATTCCAATTTGATTAAGTAAATGATTCAGGTCTGTTATTCCTGAGGAACTGCCAGTATGCACTGAGTCATCAGCATCAGATACCTACAGAGAGCTTGAAAAGGAGTTAGATCTTTGTTTTACCAAGGAAACAACATTGAGTCATATAGAGGTAATAACAGTAGGCACTGTTAGGTACGTCACATCAATAGAGTCCAGGTAGACAGTAATTGCTCGTCACTCATAATGCAAGGTGCAAAGTTATTCAACCTTAAACCTACAATTAAAGAACAATATTCTGTCAGTGAGGGGAGTAGCTTGTAAAATTGTCCCAACCCTACCCAACCATCCATTGAATATAAATATATTTGGTCTGAAATACCTAGTGGGCCACTCCAACACGATATAAAATGGGGTGGGGGAGTCAAGGTGCAAGGGTACCTCTAGCCATCTAGTCTTCCCAGCCTCAACTCCATCCAAAATTCTGGAAAATTGATACTTTGCATGAAAGGGGGCCATGTGCAATCGAATGTCATTAGGAAATCAGCAGTCTGCGTCCCTCTTCCATTATGATGATATCCTAGTCAGTCAAATATGCTGGATGAAGTAGGTATACTTTGCATTGAGGTCAGAGGAGGTGAGGATGACCAGGTTCCTAGACACTTGGTTTCCAATCAGCGCTGGGCATTAGGTGCAAGAATGGTCTTCCCACACACTCTCCACCTTCAGAGTGGAGTAGAAACCAAGTGGAGCGAGATCTCTTCCCACTTAGCTCCTTTGGGTCTTTCTTTTTTTCAAATATTTTTTATTCTCCTCCTTTTTGACATTTTCTCCAAAATTTACACCCAACAATAAACAATAATCAGTAACGAATGTAATGTCAATCCCCACATCAATAACAACAATCCCATTCTCCCACCAAACCCCAGACATTAGCCCACATGTTAACATAAACAAATGACAAAAAGGAATCAGGAATCACTTCCGGTGGCAGCCATGGAGGAGTAGGTCGCACATTCGATAGCTCGCACCTGTGACGGACATTTGGACCTTTTCCCCCCCGTTTTTTTCCGGATTTAATGGGATAAATCAGTGAAGAGTGAGACAGTGAGGAGGAATCCCCCTCCGGTGTATGGAGAATTGGACCAGAAGTGACCGTGTGAGAAGCCAAAGTCATATAAGGAAGACGTGAGCAGAGCCGTAAAGTGGGAAAACAAGGGCCGCGGGGAGACGGCACAGTGGTCGACGGAGCAGCTGGTGAAGTTTTTCGAAGATTGCTTCACCAAGTTGAAGAAGGACACGCTGGACCCCATTAAGGCTTCGATTGATCAAGTTGTGCAGAATTAAGAGACCCACAGGAGAGCGATCCAGGAGGCGGAGAAAAAGGTGTCCGAGCACGAAGAATACATAACCGTGCTGGAGACCAAGGTGGAGATGATGAACGACCACCAGAAAAGAATGCAGGAGAAGCTGGAGGACCTGGTGAACAGGTCCAGGAGGCAGAATCTTAGAATTGTCGGCCTCCCTGAAGGCGTGAGGGATCGGATGCGAGGGCTTATGTGACGGATATGTTGGAGATGTTGATGGGGCTGAGGCATTCCCTCGACCCCTGGAAGTGGATAGAGTGCACAGAGCCCTCGCGAAGAAGCCCCAAGCGAACGGGCCGCCGAGGGAGATGGTGATAGGCTTTCACCGATTCCTGGATAAGGAACACGTTCCGGGGTGGGCCAAGAAGGAACGGGGCAGCAAGTGGGAGAATTGTGAGCTGCGCATTTATCAGGACCTGGGCGTGGACTTGGCCAAGAGGCTGGGTTTAATCGGGCAAAAACGACTCTCTTTGAAGGGGGGGAAGTTTGGGATGTTGTACCCAGCCCGTCTGTGGGTCACACATGAGGAACGGGACTTCTACTTCGAAACACCAGACGAAGCATGGACTTTTATTAAAGAAAAAAGGCTGGAGGTGAACTGAAAGACACTGAAGCCTTGGAGAGTACTGTGGTGGCGATTTGTTGTGCTGGGCTGTATAAGTAGTGTTGTGTGTAATAAGGCAGGCATTGTCAAACTCGGGGGCGCGACCCGCGGGCGGGTGTCGTGAGGGTCGCGGAGCCATCCGTCGCAGCGCTCCCGATCGCGGAAATCTGCGCACAACAGCCGCAGCAGCCAGCTGTTAATAACGCCAGCTGCAAGCAGCCTTCAAAATGGCTGCGAACATGTAAAAAAATGCGGCCGCACTGCGCATGCGTGCCAGATCATCGGCGCGCATGCGCAAAATTATGCACATGCGCGCCGATGATCAGGCACGCATACACAGTGCGGCTGCTTTATTTTAAACAGTCGCAGCTTTTTGTTTTATAAGTTCCGGGGTGTTTTATTCATTTATTTTATTCATTTTATTTTTATTTTTTTCATTTATTTTATTCATTTTTTTTTACTAGTTCGGGAGGGTTTTATTTGGTACAGTTTTACAGGAAAAAAATGATGAACTTTGGACAGCTGGAGACTCCATACTTTCCGACACCGGAAGGCTTCACCTTCATCCAACAGGTTCCATTGGAGGAGCGTGTACAACGGCCAAAGGGACCCAAAACCATTTCCTCCATTTTTGTCAGCAGCAAACAAGGTAAGAGAAAATGGTGGGTCGCGCAGGTCAGCCGGCGTATGCCGCGAAGGTCGGCTGGCATGAGTCACAAAGAACGGCCGGCGTGGGTCGCGAAGGTCAGCAGGCGTGGGTCGCGAAGGTTGGCCAATTGGTAACAATGGGTCCCTGAAAAAAACGTTTGAAACATACTGTAATAAGGGGCTGTTTTGATGGCTAAAGTTAACTTTGTCTTGCAGGGAGCTGGTTAGAGGGGGGATGGTCTTTGGGGCTGGTTCCGGTTTTGGGTGGTTTATTTTCTAAAGTGGCTGTTTCTTCACAGTTTTTTCTGATGTTTGTTTACTGGGGAATGTGATGCTTTTACTATGTTTGTCCAAGTGGGGGGGGGGGGGGGGGGAGAGGGGAGAGAACAATGGGGAGACAGACTGCTTGGTGCCATGGGTGGGCGCTATCAAGTCAGCATGGGTCAGCTGACTCACGGAAGCACAGTGGGGGACGAGCAGGTGTTAAGCTGGAGCTTGACTTGGGGGGTTGGGTTTCTAGTGCTGTTGCTAGGGTGGAGAGGGAGGGTAGGGGGAGCTGCTTTGCTGACAGGGGAGGAACTGTTACTCGGGGACAAATGGGAGGTCGGGAATGGCGAATGTTGCAATGCTACGAGAGACTAAAAGTTACAGACCAGACGAGATTGAGAAAGGGGTGGGTCAGCCAAGCGTTCCATTCAGGGCTGGACTCAAAGACCGGGGGGTAGCGATCTTGATCAATAACCGAGTGGCATTCTAGGCAGGGAGAATCGTGTCAGACAAGGGGGCTAGGTACATAATGGTGAGTGGGAAACTGGAGGGGGAGCGAGTGGAACTCGTGAACATATATGCTCTGAATTGGGACGATGTGGAATTTATGAAGCGGATGTTAGGCAAGATCCCATACTTAGAGTCACATAACCTGATGATGGGAGGAGATTTTAACACAGTCATTGATCCGGAATTGGACCGTTCAAAATCCAGGACAGGGAGGAGGCCGGCCGCGGCAAAGGAATTGAAGGGGTTTATGGAACAGATGGGGGTGTAGACCCATGGAGGTTTGCACGGCCAAGGGCGAAGGAGTTTTCTTTTTTCTCACATGTCTACAAGGTATACTCTTGCATCGACTTTTTTGTTCTGAGCAGGGCGCTGATACCAGGGGTGGTGGATATGAGTACTCGGCAATCGCAGTGTCGATCATGCCCCGCATTGGGTGGATCTATGGGTTCGTGTGGAGAGAGGGCAACCCCCGCTGTGGAGACTGGATGTGGGGTTGCTAGCGGACAAAGTGATCTGTGGGCGGGTTAACAAGTCCATCCAGAACTCCCTAGAAACAAATGATACGGGGGAGGTCTCTGCAGCAACGGTTTGGGAAGCTTTGAAGGCAGTGGTCAGAGGGGAAGTAATCTCGATACGGGCCCACAGAGCAAAGGTGGAACGGGCTGAGTGGGATAGGTTAGTGGAGGAGATACACCAGGTGGACAGGAGATACTCGGTGGCCTTGGACGCGGGGCTACTGAGGGAGTGGAGGAGGTTACAGGCGGAGTTTGGGCTGTTGACTACAGGGAAAGCGGTGGAACAGCTGAGGAAGGCAAGGGGGGCGATTTATGAGTACAGGGAAAAGGCAAACAGAATGTTAGCGCACCAGCTCAGGAAAAGGGAGGCGGCCAGGGAGATAGGGAAAGTAAAGAGTAGAGGCGGGAATACTGTTCTGGACCCAATGAGGTGAATGAGGTGTTTAAGGACTTTTACAGTAAATTATATGAATCAGAACCCCCTGCTGGGGTGGAGGGGATGAGGCAGTTTTTGGATCAGTTGAGGTTCCCGAGGGTGGAGGAGGACCTGGTGGAAGGACTGGAATCCCCAATTAAGATTGAGGAAATAATTGAGGGGCTGGACGGCATGCAGCCGGGCAAGGCCCCAGGGCCGGACGGCTATCCGGTGGAATTCTATAAGAAGTTTTCAGAGATATTGAGCCCACTGCTGGTGAGGACATTTAATGAAGCAAAGAGAAGGGAGTCCTCCCCCCAACAATGTCGCAGGCCTTGATTTCATTGATCCTGAAACGGGAGAAGGATCCGGAGAATGCGGGTCATATAGGTAGGTCAATTTCTCTACTGAATGTGGACGCCAAACTGCTGGCTAAGATACTGGCAACAAGGATAGAGGATTGTGTCCCGGGCGTGATAGTGGAAGACCAGACGGGATTTTTTAAGGGCAGGCAACTCAAGGCCAATGTTCGAAGGCATTTAAATGTTTTATGATGCCCTCAGAAGGAGTGGAGGTGGAGGTGATGGTAGCGATGGATGCGGAAAAGGCTTTTGATCGGGTGGATTGGAATTACCTGTGGGAGGCAACGGGAAGGTTTGGGTTTGGTGAGGGCTTTATTGACTAGGTGCGGTTGCTCTATCAGGCACCAGTAGCGAGTGTGCGTACGAACCGGCTGAGGTCGGGGTATTTTAAACTACACCAAGGGCCGAGGCAAGGGTGCCCCCTCTCGCGTTACTTTTTGCTCTGGCCATAGAGCCATTGGCCATGGCAATAAGAGCCGCCAGGAACTGGAAAGGGCTGGTTCGGGGGGGGGGGGGGGGGGGGGGGGGTGGATGGAGCACCAGGTCTCGCTTTACGCAGATGATCTGCTCTTGTATATTTCACACCTGTTGGAGGGGATGGGGGAAGTAATGCGAATCCTGGGTGAATTTGGCAATTTTTCTGGGTATAAATTGAACATGGGGAAAAGCGAGATGTTCTCGATCCAGGCAAGAGGACAGGAAAAGAGACTGGGCGAGCTGCTGCTTAAAATGGTAGGAAAGAGCTTTCGGTATCTGGGAATCCAGGTGGCCCGGGAATGGAAGGCATTGTACAAGTTAAACCTATCCCGGCTCGTAGAACAAATGAAGGAGGACTTTAAGAGATGGGACATACTTCCGCTATCACTGGCGGGGAGGGTACAGACCGTGAAAATGACGGTCCTCCCCAGATTTCTGTTTGTCTTTCAGTCCCGCCCCTTCTTCATCCCAAGGGCCTTTTTCAAGCGGGCTTTGTGTGGGCGGGTAAAACCCCGCGAGTGAAGAAAGTGTTGCTGGAGCACAGTCGGGGGGGAGGGTGGGTTGGCGCCACCGAACTTCTGCAATTACTACTGGGCGGCTAATATAGCCATGATTAGGAAGTGGGTAGTGCGGGAGTGGTCAGTGTGGGATGGATGGAGGGGGCGTCATGCAAAGTCACAAGTTTGGGAGCACTGATAACGGCACCTCTTCCGTTCTCGCCGGCCCGATACTCCACAAGTCCGGTGGTGGTGGCCGCTCTGAGAATCTGGGGGCAGTGGAGGAGATATAAAAGAGTGGAGGGAGCATCGGTTTGGACCCGATTTATAATAATCATCGGTTTGTACCGGGTAGGCTGGATGGTGGGTTCCGGAGATGGCAAAGGACAGGAATTAGGAGGATGGGGGATCGGTTTACAGACGGGAGCTTCCCCAGCTTGAAAGCCTTGGAGGATAAATTTCAATTGCCAGCAGGGAACGGGTGGTTCAGGTATTTGCAGGTGCGAGACTTCCTGAGAAAGCAGGTTCTGGCCTTCCTGCTGCTGCCGCCACGGGGGACACAGGACAGAGTAGTCTCCAGTACTTGGGTGGGAGAGGGGAAAGTTTCAGAACAGGCGCCGGAATGTGGCGACTATGAGCTTTTCACAGTAACTTCATTTGAAGCCTACTTTTGACAATAAGCGATTTTCATTTCAGTTCATTTCATTTTCAGATATTTACCAGGAGCTTTTGGAGGCGGAGGAAACTTCGGTGGAGGAGCTCAAGGTCAAGTGGGAGGACGAGCTAGGAGGAGAGACAGAGACGGGTCTGTGGGCGGATGCCCTAAGTAGGGTTAATACTTCCTCATCATGTGCCAAGCTAAGCCTGATACAATTTAAGGTAGTCCACCAGGTACACATGACAGTGGCTAGGATGAGTGAGTTTTTTGGGGTAGAGGACAGGTGTGCGAGGTGCGCGGGAAGCCCAGCAAATCATGTCCACATGTTTTGGGCATGCCCGAAGCTTAGAGAGTTTTGGCAGGATTTTGCTGAGGTGCTAAAAACACGGGCGGTGCCGAGTCTGGAGGTAGCGATCTTTGTGTCGGAAGATCGGGGAGTTCAGGTGGCGAAAGCGGCCAACGTCTTGGCCTTTGCCCCCCTGGTAACCCGGAGACGTTTGGTGAGGAGATGCTGGGAGGGTTGGGGAGAGAGGAACTGTATGTGTTAATGGTGACTGTGGGTGATACCTGATTCCTTTTCTTTTAAGTCATCGGCATATAAAGACACCCTATGCTCTATCACCACCCCCCCCCCCACCCTCCACCCCCCCCCCCCCCCCCCACCTGCACCCCCCCCCCGCCCGCACTGTCTCTTTCCATACACCAAACTTCTTAATGCGATGGTCAATGGCTCAATCGCGAGTGCAAACAGCAGGGGGGGACAAAGGACATCCCTGCCTTGTCCCACGGTGGAGAGGAAAGGATTCTGAGCTGATATTACTTGTGGAAACCTTGTTAATCTGACCCGGAGCTACCACCAACTTCCCTGCCCTGTCCCGCATCTGGACAATTTCCCTTGCCGCAGCCTCCCTACGAATCTGACCCACTAACATACCTTCTCTCCATGCTCGTAAACTGCCCCTCTAGCTAGCCTCAATTTGGCGTACCGCCTTCCTGGTAGATAGTCGGTCAAAGCTCGCCTGGAGTTCCTTCCTTTGGGTCTTTCTGCTGACAGTCTGGCATCGCTTCCAAATTTTCCTCATTACTTTCCTTGTAAGTCCACTTTACTTTCTCTATCTGTCTCAGAACCCATTTCTCATTATTCTTTCAATGCTCAACCCCTTCTTTCCTCAGCATGAGTAGAATTTTAACATGGCTGAACGTGTGCAATTTGTCATGATATTCAAGTGAACATCACAGCACATACTCACATACATAATGATAGACAGAGTAACGGACCAATTAGCACACATAACACGACAGCCAATCACAGACAAGAGCATACACAGTACCAAACAAGAAGCATGACACTTCCTGGGCAGTTCAGCAGGAGACGGCACAGGGCAAGGACCTCAAAGCCAGACACTCACACAGTCACCACGTGCTGAGTACCAAGTTTGTTATATAAATAGTTAAATGAAATAAAACTGCGTTGTACCAATCGCAACCGTGTTGGTTCGTCTGTGTCTCAGAGCACCCAACACTTCACAATTGACTGCAGGTTGGTGACAAAATTGAATAAAATTCTGACCATGTGGGAAGCTGAATTCAACACACCAATTTTCATATTTTACCAAGGCGGGCCAAGGGAAAGGCTCCCACAGAGGGATCGGCAGTCTGGAGGCTTGGCGCTGCCAAACCTCATGTACTATTACTGGGTGGCGAACCCGGCGAAGGTGTTGGGCTGGTGCGGGATCAGGAAACAGTCTGGGTGAGGGTGGAGGCTAGGTCATGCAAGGGGCATTAGTGATGGCTCCACTGCCGTTTACTCCAAGGAAGGTTTCAGAAAATCTGGTGGTGGTGGCCACATTAAAAGTATGGAGGCATCTACGACAGCATTTTAAGGCAGCGGGAGGGTCGAGGATGGCTCCGATTCAGGACAATCACATTTTTGAAGCGACTAGATTGGATGCAAGGTTTAGAGGCTGGGAGGGTAAGGGGGTAGCAATAATGGGAGACTTATTCCTGGAGGGGCGGTCTGCGAGTCTTGAGGTGTTAGCAGAGAAGTACAAGTTAGCGCAGTTGGAGATGTTCAGATACTTGCAGGTTTGGAATTTTGCGCAGAGGATTTTCCCAACCTTCCTGGTGTCTCTGCCATCGTCATTGGTGGAGAGTGTACTGTTGTTGGTGAGGGTGGAAGAGGGGAGTTTTCTTGAATTTATGGGAGGATTCTGGCGGAGAACATAGTGATGCTGGAGGGGATTAAGTCCAGGTGGCAGGAAGAATTAGGGGAGCAAGTGGAGGAGAGGGTGTGGTGTAAAGCCCTGCGGAGGATGAATGCCATTTTGTCGTGTGCAAGGCTCGGGCTCATACAATTAAAGGTGGTACATCAGGCACATTTAACAAGGGCGAGGATGAGTCGGGTGTTTGAGGGGGGTGGAGGATAGGTGTGAGGGGTGTGGGAGGGGCCCAACAAATCGTGTACATACATTCAGGGCTTTCCTAAGCGGACGAATGTCAGGGGTTCCTTCTTCAGCACTATGTCGACAATCTTACAAAGGGAATTGGGGCCTGGGCCCTTCAAAGCCATTTTTGGGGTAGCGGACCTGCCAGAGCTACAATCGGGTGCAGGGTAGATGCTTTAACCTTCGCCTCACTGATTGTATGGCGACGAATCTTACTGGAGTGGCGGTCGGCATCGCCACGGGGGTAGCGGCCTGGTTGGGTGACTTATATGATTTCCTGCGGCTGGAAAAAAATAAAGTATGAGCTAAGGGGTTCAGCAGAAGGGTTTGAGGCAAGGTGGGGGATGCTTGTGACCGTGTTTGAGGAGCTGTACGGGGGGGGGAGCAGGGTGAAAAAGGGTAAACATTTGTGCAAACTGTAGAGCCATTTGGTGGGAAGTCTGTTTCCCGAATTGTTAATGTGTTGTAAATTTTTAGACATGTTTGTAATAAAATACATTTGAAAAAAAAAAGTGCATCAGGTGAAGGGCAACGTGCGAAGGATATCTCCCAAGTGGCAATAGACAATTGATGCATATGAGAGTAAAGAATGGATTTTTCTTTGAAGAGTGGGTTAACGGTGGGAAAAACCTTTGCCTGCACACATGAGCCCCTCAGCAGCTGGCTAATATTTTATTGGGTGTGTGGGAAAGTTTTATACCGGTACTCATTGCCTTGCCAGCATTTGCAGGACAGGCTAATCAGTGTGTTGCAATGCTTAAAACACACCATATGATTAAAATGGTATGGTTTATTTTCTGCAGGAAACAACAGTGTAGAATCCAATGACGTGATGCACAGGATGCACGGTAAATGTGAAATGAACACAGGTTTATTCTATACACACAGCCAACTCTCCTCGCTCCGAAGTGTCACCCCCCTGAACTGCACCCAGGTCAGGGGTTGAATAAATGAGGTTCCACCCTGTTAAGGAGAAACCCCGCTCCGTTTTACCGGGGAATTCATTCTCCATCGTGGTCATGGGAACTCTCCGAGAGGGTTATAACATCCCCCCCCCCCCCCCCCCCCACTCAAGTCCGGAGAGACATTCACCTCCATCGATTGTGGAGGAAGTCCCTGGTCCGTTTGCAAAGGGGGCGGCATTCCGGCGTCAACAGAGCAGCCCCGGGGGGGGGGGGGGGGGGGTGTTTCGCAATGGCGACCGACGTTTGTGTATGGATTGTCGAGGCTGGGCTGGTGTGGTCGATGCGGGTGCCGGTGCGGGCAGAGGTGTCCCAACGTTCCCTGGTGGGCAAACGTCCAGGTCGGAATCAGAGTTCGGTCCTTAGGGTTGGCGTCTGGCATTTTGACCTCTGGTACATCGATGATCAGAGAAGGCAGTGGAAGGGACGGCAATGGAGGCTGCGGGAGGATTGGAACCTCATGGCAGGTGGATGTGCTCCACATGCTGGCTTGCCTCTTTTCCGAGTACGTGGATTGACTGCAAGACTGGTCTCATTGGGCGAAGTACCATTCCTAGGAGCCACGTGATGCCTTCACCAAAATTCTACACGTGGATGGCGTTTCTGGGCTTGAAACAGCGCAGCAACGTGCATCTCCGTGTCCGTTTCTGGTCTGTCCTGCCCGCTGCGCACCTTTTCCCCGATACCTGGGATAACCAGACTTAAGCATGTCCTGAGGCATCTCCCCATCAGTAATTCTACCGGTCAGTACCCCGAGGGGCCATTAAGTGTGGCCCGGTAGCTGAATAGGAAACGGGCCACCCGGGTGACCCAGGATCCGGTGGTCAGCTTTCTTTATCCCATGCTTGAACATTTGGATCACCCACTCGGCCACACCGTTCGAGGTCGGTTGATATGTGGCCTACACAAGTGGCGGACGCCGTTTGAAGCCATGAATGCCCTGAATTCCATGCTGGTAAAAGCAATGCCATTGCAGTGAGTTCTCCCAGTGAGCCGGAGAAGACAGAGCCAGGAGTGAGACACAGCTAAGAGTGAGTTTGGGAATTTGAATCTAGGTGGGAATTGAATTAAATCAGTAAGGCAGCCCCTTTTAAATTTCAGGAGTTTAAATTAATTTAAATTAAGCTAGTATTGTGCAGTGTGGGTTAACAAGGGCTGCCCCACCCACTCACATAACTGGTTGGCAGTTAAGTGTCAGTCACTTAAATTTACCTTGATCTAAAAGCAGGTGGGGGAGGGGAGTCAATTCAGGGCAGTTTAGAAAGAGCAACTTGTAAACTCACTCCCAGTGAGTTCTCCCAGTGAGCCAGAGAAGACAGAGCCAGGAGTGAGACACAGCTAAGAATGAGTTTGGGAATTTGAATCTAGGTGGGAATTCGAAGCTGGGTGGGGAGGAAGTGCTTTTTATCCCTGGTAAGTGACTGGTAAGTAGTGTTTCTGTTTTTCTGTTTATTTTCATTGGTATATTTATTTATTTTTTCTTTGTTGTTTTTTTTGTTGAAATTGTAGTTGTTGAAGTTAACCGAAGGTTTAAGACATGGCAGGAGATCTCAGACCCGTGTCATGCTCCTCGTGTGCAATGTGGGAGCTCAGGGACATGTCCACTGTCCCTGGCTCCTTCACGTGCAAGAAGTGTGTCCAGTTGCAGCTCCTGTTAGACCGCTTGACAGCTCTGGAGCTGCGGATGGACTCACTTTGGAGCACCCGCGATGCTGAGGACGTCGTGGATAGCACGTTTAGCGAGTTGGTCACACTGCAGGTGAAAGGTACTGAGGGAGATAGAAAATGGGTGACCAAAAGACAGAGCAAGAGTAGGAAGGCAGTGCAGGTGTCCTCTGCGGTCATCTCCCTGCAAAACAGATATACCGCTTTGGATACTGTTGAGGGAGATGGCTCACCAGGGGAAGGCAGCAGCAGCCAGGTTCATGGCACCGTGGCTGGCTCTGCTGCGCAGCTGGGCAGGAAGAAGAATGGCAGGGCTATAGTGATAGGGGACTCAATTGTAAGGGGAATAGACAGACGGTTCTGCGGACGCAATCGAGACTCCAGGATGGTATGTTGCCTCCCTGGTGCAAGGGTCAAGGATGTCTCGGAGCGGCTGCAGGACATTCTGGGAGGGGGAGGGTGAACAGCCAGCTGTCATGGTGCACATAGGCACCAACGATATAGGTAAAAAATGGGACGAGGTCCTACAAGCTGAATTTAGGGAGCTAGGAGTTAAACTAAAAGTAGGACCTCAAAGGTAGTAATCTCAGGATTGCTACCAGTGCCACGAGCTAGTCAGAGTAGGAATGTCAGGATAGAGAGGATGAATGCGTGGCTCGAGAGATGGTGCAAGAGGGAGGGATTCAAATTCCTGGGACATTGGAACCGGTTCTGGGGGAGGTGGGACCAGTACAAACCGGACGGTCTGCACCTGGACAGGACTGGAACCGATGTCCTAGGGGGGGTGTTTGCTAGAGCTGTTGGGGAGAGTTTAAACTAATGTGGCAGGGGGATGGGAACCGATGCAGGAAGTTGGAAGGTAGTAAAACAGGGACAGAAATAAAAGGCAGTAAGGGGGAAAATGTAAGGCCGAGAAGCCATAGTCAAAAATCAAAAAGGGTGACAGTACAAGGTACAGTGATTGAGGGGAGCTCAGTGAATAGGACCAGGAATACTAAAAGAAATAAAACGGGAAGTGAAAACATTAATGTTAAGTGACGCGGCAGGTTTTTACATGAAGATATGGGTTCAACGACAAGGAAAATTAGGAGAAAGGTTAAGAGGAAATATAACTTAGGAGAGGTTACCGATCGAGGTGTTAAGATTCAGAACAGAGGTAAAAAAGCCAACCTAAGTGTACTTTACCTGAATGCTCGTAGTATTCGGAATAAGGTAAATGAGTTGATGGCGCAAATCATCGTGAATGACTATGATTTAGTGGCCATTACTGAAACATGGTTAAAGGATGGTCACGACTGGGAGTTAAATATCCGAGGGTATCAAACTTTTCGGAAGGACAGAGTGGATGGTAAGGGAGGTGGTGTAGCTCTGTTATTTAAGGATGACATCCGGGCAACAGTAAGGGATGGCATTGGTGTTATGGATGATAAGGTTGAATCCATTTGGGTGGAAATCAGGAATAGTAAGGCGAAAAAGTCACTGATAGGAGTAATCTATAGGCCACCAAATAGTAACATTATGGTAGGGCAGGCAATAAACAAAGAAATAACAGATGCATGTAGAAATGGTACAGCAGTTATCATGGGGGATTTTAATCTACATGTTGATTGGTTTAACCAGGTCGGTCAAGGCAGCCTTGAGGAGGAGTTTATAGAATGTATCCGCGCTAGTTTCCTAGAACAGTATGTAATGGAACCTACGAGGGAACAAGCGGTCCTAGATCTGGTCCTGTGTGATGAGACAGGATTGATTCAGGATCTCATAGTTAGGGATCCTCTCGGAAGGAGTGGTCACAATATGGTGGAATTTAAAATACAGATGGAGGGTGAGAAGGTAAAATCAAGCACTCGTGTTTTGTGCTTAAACAAAGGAGATTACAATGGGATGAGAGAAGAACTAGCTAAGGTAGACTGGGAGCAAAGACTTTATAGTGAAACAGTTGAGGAACAGTGGTGAACCTTCCAAGTGATTTTTCACAGTGCTCAGCAAAGGTTTATACCAACAAAAAAAAAGGACGGTAAAAAGAGGGGAAATCGACCGTGGATATCTAAGGAAATAAGGGAGAGTATCAAATTGAAGGAAAAAACATACAAAGTAGCAAAGATCAGTGGGAGACTAGAGGACTGGGAAATCTTTAGGGGGCAACAGAAAGCTACTAAAAAAGCTTTCAAGAAGAGTCAGATAGATTATGAGAGTAAACTTGCTCAGAATATAAAAACAAATAGTAAAAGTTTCTGCAAATACATAAAACAAAAATGAGTGGCTAAGGTAAATATTGGTCCTTTAGAGGATGAGAAGGGAGATTTAATAATGGGAGATGAGGAAATGGCTGAGGAACTGAACAGGTTTTTTGGGTCGGTCTTCACAGTGGAACACACAAATAACATGCCAGTGCCTGATGGAAATGAGGCTATGGCAGGTGAGGTCCTTGAGAGGATGGTGATCACAAAGGAGGTAGTGATGGGCAAGCTAATGGGGCTAAAGGTAGACAAGTCTCCTGGACCTGATGGAATGCATCCCAGAGTACTAAAAGAGATGGCTAGGGAAATTGCAAATGCACTAGTGATAATTTACCAAAATTCACTAGACTCTGGGGTGGTCCCGACGGATTGGAAATTAGCAAACGTGACACCACTGTTTAAAAAAGGAGGTAGGCAGAAAGCGGGTAATTATAGGCCAGTGAGCTTAACTTCGGTAGTAGGGAAGATGCTGGAATCTATCATCAAGGAAGAAATAGTGAGGCATCTGGATGGAAATTGTCCCATTGGGCAGACGCAGCATGGGTTCATAAAGGGCAGGTCGTGCCTCACTAATTTCGTGGAATTTTTTGAGGACATTAACAGTGCGGTAGATAACGGGGAGCCAATGGATGTGGTATATCTGGATTTCCAGAAAGCCTTTGACAAGGTGCCACACAAAAGGTTGTTGCATAAGATAAAGATGCATGGCATTAAGGGGAAAGTAGTAGTATGGATAGAGGATTGGTTAATTAATAGAAAACAAAGAGTGGGGATTAATGGGTGTTTCTCTGGTTGGCACTCAGTAGCTAGTGGTGTCCCTCAGGGATGTGTCCGGCCCACAACTGTTCACAATTTACATAGATGATTTGGAGTGGGGACCAAGGGCAATGTGTCCAAGTTTGCAGACGACACTAAGATAAGTGGGAAAGCAAAAAGTGCAGAGGATACTGGAAGTCTGCAGAAGGATTTGGATAGGCTAAGTGAATGGGCTAGGGTCTGGCAGATGGAATACAATGTTGACAAATGTGAGGTTATCCATTTTGGTAGGAATAACAGCAAAAGGGATTATTATTTAAATGATAAAATATTAAAACATGCTGCTGTGCAGAGAGACCTGGGTGTGCTGGTGCATGAGTCGCAAAAAGTTGGTTTATAGGTGCAACAGGTGATTAAGAAGGCAAATGGAACTTTGTCCTTCATTGCTAGAGGGATGGAGTTTAAGACTAGGGAGGTTCTGCTGCAATTGTATAAGGTGTTAGTGAGGCCACACCTGGAGTATTGTGTTCAGTTTTGGTCTCCTTACTTGAGAAAGGACGTACTGGCACTGGATGGTGTGCAGAGAAGATTCACTAGGTTTATCCCAGAGCTGAAGGGGTTGGATTACGAGGAGAGGTTGAGTAGACTGGGACTGTACTCGTTGGAATTTAGAAGGATGAGGGGGGATCTTACAGAAACATATAAGATTATGAAGGGAATAGATAGGATAGATGCGGGCAGGTTGTTTCCACTGGCGGGTGAAAGCAGAACTAGGGGGCATAGCCTCAAAATAAGGGGAAGTAGATTTAGGACTGAGGTTAGGAGAAACTTCTTCACCCAAAGGGTTATATGTTGGACACTAGCACTTCAGGGACACCATGGGTGCTAAGTGTATGCCATAACCGGTCTACAGTTGCCCTTGTGGTCGTGGCCTACATTCTGTGGACTTTAAGCAATTAGAGTGGGCGCCAATATGGTCAGGAACATTGCCCCCTGAAATAGGCCGGTGAAGTTTATACGCAAGCGGGACCACGGCAGGTACAGATGCATTGGCGTGCCGGTGGAACTTTCTGATGTTCTTGGCATGGGCTGCAGCACTGAGCTATCTTTTCCATGTCGGAGTCGATTCCAGGCCAGTGTCTGTAGCTGTAGACGAGCATTTTTATCTTCGACATCCCGGAGTGTCCGTTGTGGAGTTCCTGCAGCAAGGTTGCGCTTTTATGTTCCGGGGTGACCACTCACATCCCCCACAGTAAGAAACCATTCTCTATGCTGGGTTCCGGCAGTTTTGTTGTATAGGCCCTCAGGTCGTCGGGCAAAGCCTGGTGTTGGGCAACGTTTAGGATGATGCGGCGGACCCTGGATAACTGGGCGTCCGTTTGGGTCCATTCCTTGATGCGAGCGGCCATGACCAGCAGAGAGTCCATAAAATGGAGGGCGGCGATGACTTCTTCAGCCAATGCGGGTGCCAATGGTCTCATGGTGAGGGGGAAGCGGCCCAATGCATTGGCATGTAAGATCCGTGTGCCTGGGCGGTGTTCCAAGGTGTATTCATATGCGACGAAGAGCAAAGTCCATCATTGGACACTGGCCGACGCAATTGGAGGGTTCACTCGATCCTCTTTAAATAACCAAGCAGTGGCTTGTGATTGGTGTAGACCGTAAACGTGTAGCTATAGGCAGACTGGTGGAACCTGCGCACCGCCAAAACAACAGCTAGGCCTTCCTTCTCAATTTGTGCATAATTGTGCTTCGTGTCGGCGAGTGTTTAGGTGCGAATGCTATGGATCATTCCGATCCATCTTGCAAGCCGGCCCACACATTGTAAAGGGAAGCATTGCACGTTAATAGGATTGGCTTGGTGGGGTTGAAGTGGGTGAGTAGTTTCCCAGAGGAGATTCTGCTTCACCTCTGTAAACATCTTCTGTCTGGAGGGGTCCATTCCCAAGGGTGCACCTTCTTCAATAATTGGTGGAGCAGGCTGAACAGTGTTGCTAAGTTTGGGATAAATGTCCCATAGTAGTTGACTAACCCTAACTGGACTCCGGCTCCAGGCAGTTTGTCCCCCCAAGATGGGTGCCTGCTTGATTGCCCACACCTTGTCCTCCACCAGGTGTAGGCTGTATTTATCTACCAGATATCCCAAGTAGGTGACCTCAGGGAGGTTGAAAACGCACTTCTCCCTTCCAAGTCAGGCGCTGGCCTGCTTGAAACGCCAGAGGATTTCAGCTAGGTTTTCCAGGTGATCCTTGTCCGAGACTCCAGTGATGAGGATGTTATCCAGATACACTGCCATCTGACCCTGGGTAGACCCCACAGGATGTTTTCCATCACTCGTTGAAATATTGCACAAGCCAATGAAACCTCAAAAGGTAACTGGGTGTATTTGTATAGGCCCTGTGGGTATTAATGGTGACAAACCGCCGGGAGCCAGGGTCCAAGATCAACTGTAGGTATGTGTGGCCCATGTCTAGTTTTGTAAATGTCTTTCCCCCACTGAGCTTGGTGCAAAGATCCTTGATGTGTGTGACTGTAATGGTTTAGGAGATCTGGTTCACTGTCATCTTATAGTCACCGTATAATTGCACCGACCCATCAGGCTTCAGCACTAGTACCACCAGTGCAACCCAGTTGGCGAATCGGATGGGGCGGATAATTGCCAGATGCTCTAAGCAGTCCAGTTTGGCTAAGACCTTCGGGTGTAATGTGTATTGTACTGGCCGGTTGCAGAAATAGCAGGGCTGCCCTTGCGGGCCGACGCTGATTTTTTTCCACATCCTCCTTGATGGTACCTGAACCTTTAGCGAAAATCATCAGAGATTTTGCCAGGACCCTTTCAGAGTCGTTGGGGATACATGCGGCAGACTCGCTGCCAGTCCAACATCAGGTGGTTCAGCTAGTCATGGCTTAATATACTGGGATCACCACCACGGGCAAGCATGCTGACTGTTTACCATAAGTTACTGGTGCCAGAGAGGTAGGTACCTTCAGTGGCAAGAGGCTCCCCCGTGTACTTGGCCAACCTCTCAACAGTATCTTGGAGGGCCAAGGTCTGGAGACAGGATCGAATCTCGTTGAACGTATGGCAGTTTACTAAGATCGCCGCTCCGGTGGAATTGCTGGTAGGGATCGTCCCAGTCAACCACGTAATGTTAAACACACATTCCCTGGATTGCATTTTCTGTCACATACAGCGGTGGAACCCACATTCAATCCCTTCACAGCACTGCCTTGTGTATTGTCTGTTGGTTTGAAGTGTAAGGAGCAGTGTCTGGCTGCAACTCAAATTCTCTCCTCAGGCGGCAGCCCTTACGTTTTTCCTGGAACCGTTATGAACTGTGCTGTGTTGCCACATATGCTGCTTTCTCATCCTTTTCCAATATTCCCAAGATTCTGGGTCCAGTTCACCCAGACTCTTTGGGGGTCCAAGATTCAGCATAAAAACCACTCAGGGTATTTGGTACCTGGCCACAGCTCTGGGTCTTTGCCTTGCTTGTAGATATTGACTCCCATAAGGTGCGTGGTCAAAATGACAGGGTCCTTCCATGCCCCAGGACCTTGCAGAGCCTCTTTAGCTCCCATCGCACCTTTCCCTTTAACAGCTGTTTCTTTGGGGTATCTGTTTGCAGCGGCAGTGCAGACCTGGCCACACTGCAGCAACGTGTCCCTCACCCAGCAACAACCTAGTAAACAGCAGCTCCGAGGGGCCAGGATAGCCCTCTCGGTTTTGAACGACAATCAAAGATAATTGCCATGCTCACCATTATTGAACCCAGCTTTCCATTCCAGATTAATTACTTGAATTTAAATTCCACCAGCTGAAATGGTTGTGGTAGTCACCACTGTTGTATTATATTGTATATTCTGCACTGCATACGAGGGTATTACGGTAAGGCCCCTGTACTACAGGTACGGGGGTAGATCCCTGCCTGCTGGCTCCGCCCAGTAGGCGGAGTATAAGTCTGTGTGCTCTCCGAACTTCAGCCATTTTGGCAGCAGCTGTATGAGGCCACACATCTCTGTGTAATAAAACCTCGATTACTCTCTACTCTCGTCTCGTCGTAATTGATAGTGCCTCAATAGTGGGATTTGAACCCAGAGCATTAGCTATGGCGTCTGGATAACTAGTCCAGTGACATTGCCACTGTGCCACCATCTCGCCCTAATGCACAACCAGGATGTGCTCGAGCAGAGAGGCCCAAGAATTGATGAAAGTCAACCCTTGGGATTTAGTAGCATATTCAGCATGGGATTCCAGCACTGGTCATATCGCCACAGGCAACTCACCCGTATGAAGACATCAACTACAGCTGCCTGCCTCACCAGCAGCGGCACTCACCCAGGAGACACTCACCCTGCTGTGGAGTTGGGGAAAGTCTCCAGCTCTTCCAGCTGTAAAGGTTTGTTTTTCTTTTTAAAATTGGCCTTCCTCTAGTAGTACTTGTTTCATTGTGAAGTAAGGGTCTAGCCAGTTTTTTTTTGAATTGCCAATTCTCCCAAAATATGCTGCTCGCGTCAGTGGTTTCTCAAAACCATTACTGTTCACTTACAGCATCAACTTACACATTTGGGCCTCTACACGAGGTTGGAAATTCTCCTCCTTCCAAATCTCTCTTACTTCTCAGTCATGTGATCTGAGATGACTATTGGCATCATGTACCATAAGCATCTGATCTTAACCCTTTACTCTACAGTGCCACTGAAGAACACTGCTCAGGCCAGGCTTCACGTCTATCAAGCTCATTGGCAGCAAATATCTAGAAGGGGGACCTTCAATAGTCATTTGTTCCCTAATTTACACATTTAAGCGGCCTAAAGCCCAGGACACCTAAAAATAGGCCCCCATAAATTTAATGAGTGACCAATGCTTGTGCAGATTGGGTACAGGCCATCTCATAACATAACTGGGGTGCTTTGCACCCAAATTATCCCTGAAATTGAGAACAATGCATCCACATTTCTACCCCTGCCTGTCTAATGGAACATTCGAGCCAAGGTGTAGTCAGATAGATTAACATTGTGGACAAACAAATATAAAAAGATACCTCAGTGGTTTGAAAGCTGGATTGGAACTGATATTTGGAGAGACACGCTGGAAAAGAAAAAGAGAGAGTGCTAGACAGAGAGGCAGATGTATAGACAAATTGAAAAGATGGGTAGACAGATCGGATGATTGGTAGACAATCAGAGATATGCTTGCCCAGCAGCTATTCCTTGTTTCCCAGTCTGTTGGATGAAACAGCAGCAGCAAGCCAGAAAAGCAGGGTCAGTTTGCAGTATCACAATGATTTGATGTTCCTGAAAAATGCCAAATATTGCAGCAGATGTCTCTGCACCTGTCAAGCCTTGTTAAACAACCTGACATCATTGCCTGAGTGCTTAGATGTACAGAGCCTGATGTCAGTACTGATCCGACTGCTGTTCCACTGCCGGTCTACTTTGCAGTCATTGTTCTTTAAGTGGCTCCGTTTGAAGTCAGAAATGAAAAATTGAATATTTGCAATCTCCGTGCTTGAATTTATTGTAAGTGGATTTTGTCTGGCTGTACATTCCTGCTCCGTCAATTCATTGTGTCCAGATTATACATTTAATAATTTTCACTGTCTGAATAAATTACACACAGTTACTGCCTGCTCTGTCTGCAGGCACCATTTTCAGCATTTGAATTTTACATTGTACAAATTGTTCTTATAGTTTTAAGATTTTTTTTTGAATGCACAGGGTATCACACACCATATTTAGTTTAGCTTGAGTGAAAAGAAATGACAAGCAAGAAATTGAAAGGCCAGAATATAAAATTACATAACTGTGCTGTTATCTTCGCTTGGCATTTCCTTATTGCTTTTTCGCTTATATTCAAAGGATCTGCTTGTTAATCAATGGACAAAGAAGCTTAACATTCATTAGTCCCATGCGAAGTGACTGATTGGACACATCTCCAGGCTGAATGCTTCAGTGAGGGAAGACAGTCACCCTTGAGCTGACTGTAGAGGTGATAGAAATATATAATGCCCTAGACTATCTCGAACACGTAGTGCACTACCTGGGCAATACCTGGGCACTACCCATCTTGGAGACAAAAGAGTGTGGCGGTACTGGTTACATAATCCTGCTAAAGTAGAGACACATGCAGGAGGCTGAAAGAGGGCAGTGAATTGAGTCCAAACTTACTTATTGTACTGGGGGTCAGTTAGCTCAGTTGGCTGGATGGCTGCTTGGAGGGCAGCCCCACAGTGTGGGTTCGTTCAATTGTCCTGGCGGCTGAGGTTGCTTATGAAGGTTCTGCCTTCTCAACCTTGCCCCTCACCTGAGGTGTGGTGACCCTCAGTTTTAATCACTACAGCTCTCTCTAAGTGGGAAGAGAAGCCTCTGGGACGGTGGCAACATTTACATTCTTTATAGATCTATTTTGCATTATTTTATTTCTCAGTTGAGAAATGTGGTAACACCAAGAAAGAATTTGTTTACAGGCAGCCTGTTGTTTTGGTGCAATGAGATGCTGTGGCGATAAATGGAAGAGTACAGGTTTTTCTTATGCGGTGACCTCCACACATCAATCAGGCTGTACTGGGGGATCTTCCAAGGTGAGGAAGGAAAGTTCCTTGTGGTAGGAAGGGGAAATCAGAGACAGAGAATGCTTGATGCTTGTAGTGTTGTCAGGTATTTGTTTATTCTGTTGCCTGAGTTACACAGGAGCAATGTAGAATTATATAGCGAAGGTGGAGGCCATTCAGCATATGGGCCGGGAATTTCCGACCCTGCACCGGGCCGGAGAATCCCGGGGAGTGGGGGGGGGGGGGGGGGAGGGGTGGGGGGGGGGGGGGAGAGGCGCGAATCCCATCCCGCCGCCCCGACGCTGGCTTCCTTATTCTCCGGCGCCGTCTTTCTGGCGCCGGCAGGATTCCAGCTGCGCTGGTCAGGGGCCGTTGACAACAGATAATAGATATCAAAAAGAGCAATTTAACATGGTATACAGAGCTCACATGACGGTCTTGAGGATGAGGTGGTTCTTTTCAGGGGTGGAGGATAGGTGTGGGCGGTGTGCAGGGGGCCAGCGAACCATGTGCATATGTTCTGGGCATGTCCAAGGTTGAGGGGGTTTTGGAAAAGGTTTTTGGATGTAATGTCCGAACATCTGGGCAAAGGGGTGGCTCCAGGTCCGGAGGTGGCGATATTCGGAGTGTCGGAAGAACCGAGAGTTCAGGTGGGGAGTGTCAGGTGTCTTGGCCTTTTCCTCCCTGATAGACCGGAGATGGATTTAGTTGAGTTGGTGGGACTTGGAGCCCCTAAAGACGAGGGTATGGGTGAGTGACCTAGCAGAAGTTTTGCAACTGGAAAAAGTTAAGTTCCCCATACTGGAGTGAAAGAGAGGTTTACTCTGAGGTGGAAGCAGTTTATTGACTTCTTTAAAGTGAATTGAGGTGTCAGTGGGGGCAGGGGTGGGTGGCAGAAGTATGGGTATTTTACTTTGTTTTGGGGGGTGATGTGAGGGGAAGGGGAAAAAGAAGGAAGCTGGCTTGGGATGACACGGGGGGGGTGGAGGTGGGCGTAGTGACTTAGTTGTAGTGTATTTACATTTACCCTTAGTGTGTATACAATGATGTAGATAACTACAGAGGTGGGCAGGGGAGATGGGGTGGATGGAATGTTAGATTTGCTACCTTTTGCCGAGGTTTGGCTTGTGTACTTCTGTACATATGAAAAATGGCTTCAATAAAAATATTTCGGGGCAGCACGGTGGCGCAGTGGTAGCATTGCTGCCTCACGGTGCTGAGATCCCAGGTTCGATCCCGGCTCAGGGTCACTGTCCGTGTGGAGTTTGCACATTCTCCCCGTGTTCGCGTGGGTTTCGCACCCACAACCCAAAGGATGTGCAGGGTAGGTGGATTGGCCACGCTAAATTGCCCCTTAATAGGAAAAAATCAATTGGGTACTCTAAATTTATTTTTAAAATATATACTTCCAAAAAAAAGAGTAGTGCTCCTACTGATGTGTTTATAAAAGGCCTTTGGGTTTCTTTTTTGTCATTCCGTGATAGGGTGGAAGGTAGGAGTGATAAAATGACAAAATAGATGGTGGTATAGAAACAAAGGTATTCTGGTCACAGAGAGAGAAGGAGGAGGCTTCATCACCTGGGTCACCAGGGAGCACTTCTATCTGCACCAAAGCCAGGAGCTGCGATTCACCAAGAAAATGTTCAAAGATGGTGTCACTTCTTGGAGACCGTCAGCCTCAGAGCAGGGCAAAAATGGTGCTGCCAGTGCCTGCCAGGCTGACCATAGCCCTGAATTTATTGCTGGCGAATCCTTCCAGCCTGGAAAAAGCAGCACAGTTGGTCATCAATCACTCATTTGGAGGTCACAGAAGGCCATGTGAACCAGGAGAGGGGACTTCATTGTCTTCTCTCTAAACAGCGAGAAACAGGAGGAGTGGGCATGTGGCTTTGCCAGGATAGAGGGCTTCATCATGGTGCAGACGGCAACATGTGTCACGTCTCAATGTTGAAATATACTGCAGAGGTAAATGGTACCACTCACCCAGTGTGCAGCTGGTGTACGGCCACACACAACAATTCATGCTGGTGAGTGCCTGCTACCCTGGTAGCAGTCATGATGCTTTCACCTGCACCAATTGACTGTCTCAGCAATTTTACAGACACAATGTGGGACCCGAGGGTGATTGTTTATTGAGGAGGCCATCTGCTCTGTGGGACGGTGACTCCACCAGACCTGGCCAGCGCTCATACAGTGAGAGCCATTCCGCAACAATGAATGTCATTGAGCAGATCACCAGGGCACTAAAACAACAGCCCCACTGTCTCAACCGCTCTGGTGGAGCCCATCAGTACTCATCGGAAAGGCTGTTCTCATTTGTGGTGGTCTGTTGCATCTTCTACAGACTGGGCATTATTTCAATCCTGGGTTTAGTGAGCATCTCTGTAGGGGGAGGAGGAATCCCATACCAGCCTCCCCGAACAGGTGCTGGAATGTGGCGACTAGGGGCTTTTCACAGTAACTTCATTTGAAGCCTACTTGTGACAATAAGCGATTTTCATTTCATTTCATTTCAAGAGGAGGAGGAAGAAGCACCTGGCACAGTTAGAAGGACTGTCCATGGGCACATCGTCAGATTCCAATTTCCCTGTTATTCATCACTGCTCCACTTACCCTCTCTGTTACTGACATCACACTGCCAACTTTGCCAAAATATTGAAATAATAGACACCACAAAACAACAACCCAAACAAACTTTATCCAACAATAGATCCAATTCTCCAAACAACTAATCAGCCATATTCATGCCCTTCGAGCCTCTTCTGCCTTTATCTGGCTCACTGTTCTGATGCAATGTCCCCTCGTGACTGCAGCATTACTGGTCGAAAGTTAATCTCTACTGGGGCAAGACAGACCTTGCGCCGAGGCTGCTTGCCTTGATATGGATGGCAAGAGCCGAGGCTGGCTGGCTGACAGCTCGAAACAAGGGCAGTGCCAGAGTGGCAGTGGAGGGAGCACGGACGCTATAATCTTGAGAGAAGGCAGCAGGTCCTTACTCTGTGGAACCACTGCCACCCCCTGGGCTGATGCCTCAGCTGGTTTAGTAATCTGGAGCACAGGTTGCTGCTTCACTGAGAGACTCTGTCAGCTTCTTTGAGGACTGAGATCTGCCACTATGTTGGCAGCATTCAAAGCCTACATAGCACCAAAAAGGCATTGAATGGCACCAAGTTGACCTTGCATGATGCAAGACTGAGCTTCCACTGCAGAATTCTGTCATTTTGTGACTCCGGCAGGAGAAACTGGAACACAAGCCACCAGATGCTGCATCGTGTTTGGCCTATGTGTTCTCATGAGATTAGTCATCATCTCCATGTTGGAAAGGATGGGTTTCAAGCTCTGCGGGGAGCCCTGTGCCAAGTTGCAGCTGCACTGCCCCAAGATCCTCGACAGTGTCCTCATGCTCTCTGGTAAGCTGCCAGTGCAAAAAGCACTTCTGTGTACATGACCCAACCTTTTCCTTTATGCTGCCCCATCAAAGTTCTCACCTGAGTCTTCTGTAGCAGAATCCGTGTGCAATCTCGCCCTCCAGAGACCTGACCGCCAAGCTAGCCTTTCTGCTAGACCTAGCTGCAACCCATCGGTGCCCAGTGACACACCATGTGTTGATCCACCCTCTTGCTATACCCTCTAAAGTACGGGCAATGCCAGTATCAGAGCTTGTGGCTGCCAGTGTCATGATATGCAAACATGCAACCAATGAACATTCAGAATAGGACACAACCAATGGGAAGTCAGGACACTCAGAGGTGGCATCACCACAAGAGGGCATGACATAAACACTATAAAAGGGATGAGGCACTCACACCCTGCCTCTTTCCACAGACAGACATCTAGAGAGTTAGACAGGGTTGATCAGCAGCATCATACCCCAGCACGTGGCTTAGAGCAAGCTGGTACAGTTAGACTGAGTTACTACAGTTAGAACTACAGTGAGAACCGCACCACGCATGCGCAACGACACACTGATGTCATGACGTGTGCGAACTGCGGCACCGCCCATATTTTTAAAAACTGCCCTGCAAGAGGCAAATGCTGTTTAAACTGTGGGAAACCAAACCACTATGGAGCCCTGTGCAGATCTGCACCACCAGTCAGGAGCCAGCGCTCCCAATTCCGACAGCGGCGCATCAGAAGTGTGCAACTCCGAATGCATGACTCTGATCCAGGCAGTGCGACGGATCCAGATGACGAATATCTGGACAACACTTACTGAGTGGGCATTATTACGAAGTGCGAATACAACACACCGGACACATCGCAAGTCCAATCAATCCTGGCTGTGGATTCCGAGGACGAATGGCATGCAGTGATGAAGGTCAACCACTGCCCCATCCAGTTCGAACTGGAAACAGGTGCCTCCGCCAATCTGATTTCGCAGGTGGACTTCAAGAGAATCAAGAGTCTCCCACAATCCTTCCAGCTGCCTGCAAACTCCTGGACTACAATGGAAACGCAATCAAGGCACTGGAGTCCTGCCATCTGCAGGTGTCCAGCCGACACACACAAGCAAGCTTACGCTTCGAGATTGTTAAACCAGGCAGGGCGTCCCTGCCTGCAGCAACTGAACCTCATTCAAAGGGTCTACACCATGATGCCATCCCATTCGGATCTTCAGGCCAGCATCAACGACATCCTAATGTCGTTGTACCCAGATGTATTTAGCGGGATGGGCACCCTGCCGTACGAGTACAAGATTCTACTGCGGCCTGGTGCCAAGTCAGTGGTCCACGCACCACGACGCTTCCCTGCTCCACTGAGAGAGCACCTGAAGGCAGAGCTCACGAGTCTACAACGAAAAGACATAATCTCCAAGGATTTTGGCAAATCCAACTTGAAGAATCCAGCAGAAGGCTGTGCACCTTCAACACGCTTTTTGGCAGGTCCTGCTACAACCAAATGCCATGTGGCATCATCTCGGCATCAGAGATTTTCCTTCGCATCATGGAACAGATGATGGAGGGAATAGAAGGGGTTCGTGTCTACATTGACGATATCATAATCTGGTCCACAACCCCAGAGGAACATGTGTCGCGACTCAAGAAAGTATTCCGACGCATACATGAACATGGCTTCAAGCTAAACAGGTCCAAGTGCTGTGTTGGGACATCCACGCTGAAGTTCCTGGGCGATCAGATTTCGCAACACGGTGTGCGCCCAGACACAGACAAAATTAAAGCCATCGAGGCAATGAAAGTCCCCGAGGACAAGAAGGCAGTACTGCGCTTCCTGGGAATGGTCAATTTCCTTGGCAAGTTCATCCCGAATTTGGCCACACACACCACGGTCCTACGCAACCTGGTGAAAAAATCAACTACCTTTGAGTGGAAGGCGGAGCACCGAACAGAATGGCTGGAGCTGAAAGCCAAGCTCACCACTGCACCCGTCTTTGCATTCTTTGACCCAGACTGAGAGACCAAGATATCCACAGATGCGAGTCAGGATGGCATTGGGGCGGTGTTGCTTCAAAGAGACGACACGTCACCCTGGGTACCAGTAGCATACGCGTCACGGGCAATGACACCCACTGAGACCAGATATGCGCAGGTTGAGAAGGAGTGTTTAGGTCTTCTCACTGGCATCCTCAAATTTCATGATTATGTCTACGGCTTGCCAACATTTACTGTTGAGACGGATCAAAGGCCTCTGGTCCACATCATCCAAAAGGATCTGAACGACATGAAGCCTCGTATGCAGAGAATTTTGCTCAAACTCCGGAGGTATGATTTCAATTTGGTATACACACCTGGCAAGGAGCTCATCATCGCCGATGCATTGTCCCGCTCCGTCAACTCACCCAATGAAACACTGGAGATCATCCAGCACATTGAATTGCAGGTACAACTGTGTGCAAGCAATCTCCCGGCAACAGATGAGAAGATCGCTCTCAACCGAGAAGAGACGGCCAAAGACCCCTTGTTGCAGTGAGTCATCCACAACCTCAGCAATGGCTGGCAGAAAGGGCAATGCCCTCAATTCTACAACGTCAAGGATGACCTGATGCTGATCGACGGCATCCTGCTCAAGCTGGAGAGGATAGTCATCCCGCTACGTCTCCAGAGCATGGTGCTGCGGCAGATTCATGAGGGACACCTGGGCGTAGAAAAGTGCAGACGCAGGGCCCGGCAAGCTGTCTACTGGCCCGGCATCAACAAGGATATCACGGACATGGTCCTGAACTGCTAAACCTGCCAGAGGTTCCAACCAGTGCAGAGCAAGGAGACACTCCAACCACATGACCTAGCGACCTCTCCGTGGTCCAAGGTTGGCATCGACCTATTCCACGCGAATGGTCGCGACTATATCTTAATCATCATTTACTTTTCGAACTATCCTGAGGTGCTGAAGATGCCAGACCTCACCTCACGGACCGTCACCAAAGTGTGTAAAGAGACATTCTCACGGCATGGCATCCCGAACACCGTCATGAGCGACAATGGCCCGTGCTTCCACAGTTGAGAATGGTCCACATTTGCCAAGAGCTACAATTTCAGGCATGTCACCTCCAGTCCGCACTATCCGCAGTCCAATGGCAAATCGAAAAAGGGGTGCACATCGTTAAGCAACTCATCCGCAAGGCCTCGGACTCCGCTTCCGACATTCACCTTGAACTACTTGCGTACTGGGCAACTCCCTTGTCCACTGGTATGTCGCCAGCTCAACTGCTGATAAACAGGGACCTGCGGACGACGCTTCCAGCCATACACCTGCCCAACCTTATGACGCACATGCCACCGATCTGACACGGTCAGGATCAAGATACCTGATGGTGGGTGGTCGGCTCCGGCTGTCGTTGTTCGACAGGCCGTACCCAAATCCTATATCATGCGTATGACTGATGGCTCCACTGTGCGAAGGAATCGAAGGGCACTGCAAAATGTTGCTTGCCCGCAACCACTTTCCCCTCCATTTCCACATGTCGAATTGCCACCTCCAGACACCTCGAACCACGAGGCCACCAGTCGTGCCTCCCACTCGCCTGTCAAGACACCGTCATCCCCTCCACCACCTCTCCGGCGGTCGACGAGGATCAGACACAAGCCTCAGAGACTGGACTTATGAGCATTTGTTTTGTTCGTTCTGTTCTGTATTCCTCAGTCAGTCACATTAGACAGACACGTTCACACGTATATACATCTAAAAAAAACGGGGGGGAGATGTCATGAAAAGTAAACATGCAACCAATGAACACTCAGAATAGGACACAACCAATGGGCAGTCAGGACACTCACAAGGGGGCATGACATAAACACTATAAAAGGGATGAGGCACTCACACCCTGCCTCTTTCCACAGACAGACATCTAGAGAGTTAGGGTTGATCAGCAGCATCACACCCCAGCACGTGGCTTAGAGCAAGCTGGCACAGTTAGACTGAGTTACTACAGTTAGATTAGCAGAGAGTCAAACTCATTTGAGAACTGTGTTAATAGTTCAATAAACACGTTGAACTCATTTCAGCATCTGGAGCATCTTTTAGTTAAGACTGCATCAAGTAGCAGCCTGTGTTATCCGAAGCAGCATAACACAACAAAGTGACCGTGATTCTTCCTCCTCAGTTTGCTCTCTATCTGGGCCTCAGCTTCAGGCACCACTGGCTGGATATCTGAAAACACAAGGAGGGGTTTGGGGTGAGGGTAAGTGGGTGGGGGAAAGGTTTATGGCTTGCTCATCATTACAGATTGATGAGGGTGAGGTGCGATTTGAGAAGGTACACCATGGCCTCAGAGACATCCTCTCCATGGGGGTCAACACATGCAGGCGTGTCTGCCCCCTGCTGGTTTGCAGCTGCTGTCCACCCTGCAAAAAAAGAGAGAGGCGTGTCACTGATGTATTGCAGTATGCTGGGTGATCTGCCTGTCATAGTTGACTAGCTGGCAGTGTGTGCAAGCTATGAGATAGGAGCATGCAGCTTTCAACAGTGGTAAGTGTGTGAGGGTGAGGTGACGCATGAGGTGACGCATGTGAATGTGAGGTTTGATTCATGGTTGTTGGAGATTATTAGTCAGTCAGTGAAGGGATTGTGGTAACTGGAGCAATGTATGAGGTGACTGCTTTTAGTAGGATTTGACCTGTAAGGATATGCTCACTGATCATGTGGGGTGGCCCTACATTCAGGTCCTCTGCCAGACTGCTAACATTGACCTCACAGGTATCTGTTCCCACTGCCTCCTGAACACTTATCTTAAGGTCCTCCTGGTCTACTGAGGGAAGAGAATCTCTCCTCGTATCCACCTCCTGCACCACTGACTTCAGTAAACCTGAGGGTCAGGTTTCTGACCTATTGTACCACGTCTGCTCCTTCCTCTGCTCTCCAAACCCAGTTTCAGTCCTGGCTATATCCTTTACGAGGTGCAGTCTGGCTTTAAGTTGCGCAGGTTAGCCATAAGTGGTGCTGGCCTTGCACAAACCTAGTCCCCTTTCTGAGGCGTGCAGACCCAGCAGCAGGTTCTACAATGGAACTGATGTCAACTGCCTCGGTTCGAATGGGAGCTGGGTAATCGGCCACCGGATGCTGATTTCAGGGGCTATCCAATAGACTTCATAGCACCTGAAGCTCTGTCATTTTTGAAGGACTTCGCTGGAATTACAGTGAAATGCAGTCAGATTTTCAGGATCGTCCTTTTCATTGTGTAAAGAGCGGTGATCAAAGCACTGGAGAAATAGAAATTATCCAGATGAAGATTAATACACAGCCAGGTTAATGTATATATTTTGAGGATATGGGGGATTTGCAGTCAAAATCTACCAAAGGAAATACTGTGAGTTGTTATGATCTGGAATGCACTGAAGAGCTAGGGAGTGGGACCAATGGATAACTTTGTCAATGGGCCAGCAGACGCACAATGGGCCAAGTAGGCTCCTTATGTGCCTTATGGGAACCAGTTTAATGAAATGAAATGAAATGAAAATCGTTTATTGTCACAAGTAGGCTTCAAATGAAGTTACTGTGAAAAGCCCCTAGTTACCACATTCCGGCACCTGTTCGGGGAGGCTGGTACGGGAATTGAACTATGCTGCTGGCCTGCCTTGGTCTGCTTTCAAAGCCAGCAATTTAGCCCTGTGCTAAACAGCCCCAGTCAGTAATATAACCTGCCCATTACAAAACTGATGGGTTCGATGCAACATTGACCTCTCAATCTTTCTGTCCACTGCATTCTATGGACAGAGTGTAAAGCTGGCAATCCAGTTGATCCCATGGGCTTCCTGCCCAGCGAATTTTGTTAACATTACACCTTATGATTCCAGGGATGGCGTGCCGCATGTTCAGAAGAGAGTTATGTGCCCATTACAGTAAAGTAACAGATTGCTCTAAGGTTCACGTTTTGTAATTTGCCAAACCAGCTCCCGACTGACTTAAATGAACTCGAGCAGATGTTCCCTTGACCTCAAACACAGATCTTGAAAACAGGTTCATTAGAGTTAATATGGGCGGAATTTAGCATTATGTGAAAAGTTAATGGGAATAATGCCTTGGGAACATGTACACGATCCACGTGGGTTAAGAACAGCTGTTCATTTGATGGCTGACATAGGTAGTAAAGAGGAATTAAGCAATACTAACCCATTGGGACCTGAGTATAAATCGAACCCAGGCTGATGATGAATAGGAATCTCTTCTTTCTCCCAGCTGTGATATTGTGATGCACAAAGTGAGCTGCCAGCGCAGTGGGCACAAGGCATTAAACTACATTCAGTTGGCATAAACACAGGTTTCACATTATGGTTGCTATGGGAAACAAGAATCTGACACTGCAGCAGTGGATAACTCTGCTGCCCAGATCCTAACATGGACCATTCACCCATCACCCCCTGTACCACTGTCCTACTCTGGCTCCCAGTTCACCAATGCTTTCCAGTTAACATTCTCACCCTTGGGTAGAGTGGGGATACCTATGGGAGGTGCTGAAGAGGTTTGGGTTTGGGGAGGGGTTTGTCAGGTGGGTTAGGCTGTTGTACGAGGTCCCGATGGCGAGTGTGGCCACAAATAGGAGGAGGTCCGAGTACTTTCGGTTGCACCGAGGGACGAGACAGGGGTGTCCCCTGTCCCCCCTGCTCTTCGCACTGGTGATTGAACCCCTGGCTATGGCACTGAGAGAGTCGAGGAACTGGAGGGGGTTGGTGCGGGGTGGGGAGGAGCATAGGGTGTCGCTTTATGCGGACGACCTGCTGCTGTATGTGGCGGACCCGGTGGGAGGAATGCCAGAGGTAATGAGGATGCTTCAGGAATTTTGGGACTTTTCGGGGTACAAGCTCAATATGGGGAAGAGTGAGCTGTTCGTAGTTCAGCTAGGGGACCAGGAGAGGGGGATTGGCGAGCTCCCACTAAAAAGGGCGGAGAGGAGTTTCAGATATTTGGGGGTCCAGGTGGCCAGGAGCTGGGGGGCCCTGCATAGGCTTAACTTTACAAGGCTGGTGGAACAAATGGAGGAGGAGTTCAAGAGGTGGGACGCGTTGCCGCTGTCTTTGGCGGGTAGGGTGCAGTCAATCAAAATGACGGTGCTCCCAAGGTTTTTGTTCCTGTTCCAGTGCCTCCCCGTGTTTATCCCGAAGGCTTTTTTCAGGCGGGTTAACAGGACTATAATGGGGTTTGTGTGGGCGCGAGGGACTCCGAGGGTGAGAAGGGTGTTCCTGGAGCGGAATAGAGATAAGGGGGGGCTGGCGCTGCCCAACCTCTGTGGATACTACTGGGCCGCCAATGTGACAATGGTGCACAAGTGGGTGATGGCGGGGGAGGGGGCTGCATGGAAGAGGCTGGAGACGGCGTCCTGTGTGGGTACGAGTCTGGGGGCGCTGGCAACGGCACTGCTGCCGCTCCCTCCAAGGAGGTATACCACGAGCCCGGTGGTGGTGGCGGCCCTCAACATTTGGGGGCAGTGGAGGCGGCATCGGGGGGAAGTTACGGCCTCGGCGTGGACCCCATTACGGGGGAACCACCGGTTCGCCCCAGGAAGAACAGGTGGAGGGTTTTCGGGGAGGCACAGGGCAGGCATACGAAAGTTGGGGGACCTGTTTGTGGACGGGAAGTTCGCGAGCTTGGGTGAGCTGGAGGAGAAGTACGGGCTCCCCCCCCGGGGAACACCTTCAGGTACTTACAGGTAAGGGCGTTTGCCAGACGGCAGGTGGTGGAATTCCCACAGCTACTGCCACACACAGTACAGGACAGGGTGCTCTCGGGGTGTGGGTGGGAGTGGGGAAGATCTTGGAAACTTACCAGGTGATGCAGGAGGAGGAGGAGGCCTCGGTGGTGGAGTTGAAAGGTAAATGGGAGGAGGAGTTGGGAGAGGAGATCGAAGAGGGGACGTGGGCAGATGCCCTAGGGAGGGTGAACTCTTCCTCTTCATGCGCGAGGCTCAGCCTCATACAGTTTAAGGTGCTGCACAGGGCACACATGACCGGGACAAGGATGAGCAGGTTCTTTGGGGGTGAGGACAGGTGTGTTAGGTGCTCAGGGAGCCCAGCAAATCACACCCATATGTTCTGGGCATGCCCAGCGCTGTAGGAATTTTGGAAGGGCGTAGCGAGGACAGTGTCGAGAGTGGTAGGATCCAGGGTCAAACCGGGCTGGGGGCTCGCAATATTTGGGGTGGCAGAGGAGCCGGGAGTGCAGGAGGCCGGAATTCTGGTAGCCCGGCGAAGGATTCTCCTTCAGTGGAAAGATACGAGGTCCCCAAGCTTGGAATCCTGGATCAGCGATATGGCAGGGTTCATTAAATTGGAGAGGGTGAAATTCGCCTTGAGAGGGTCGGTACAAGGGTTCTTTAGGCGGTGGCAACCGTTCTTAGACTTCCTGGCAGAACGCTAGACATTGGTCAATGGCAGCAGCAGCTCGGGGTGGGGGAGGGGGGGCGGTTTACTTTATTTTTGTTTATGTTATTTACACTGGAAGGTCTGAGGGGGTGTATACACCTGTTGTCTTAAGTCGGGGTGTTAATGTTAATTTATTATTTAGGTACGGGGGGGGGGGAGGGGTTTGGGGGGTTGCATTTTTAGATTGTGTTTTGTACTTAACCCTGTTGGGTCCTTTTTTCTTTCTCATTTTGTTAATGATATTTTATGAAAACCTTTTAATTAAAAAATTTTTTTTTTTTTTAAAAACATTCTCACCCTTGTTTTCCAAATACTCGGAGCTTTTCCCCTTCCAATCTCTGTAACCTCACCTAGCCCTATCAGTGTCCAACAATTCTGTCTTCCTCCAAAACTGGACTTTTCTACCCTTGAGCGGCTCTCCTTCCAATGGACTGAATTATACCAGAGCCCGGGTGGCAGCACTGGGGCTTTGGAAGGAGTAATTTAACAAGGGAGTACACTAGGAAGTTCAAAGGGACAAAGGGACCTAGGTGTGTTTGTCCATAGATCTCTGAAGGCATAAGGGCAGGTAAATTGGGTGGTGAAAAGGGCATATGGGACACTGCCTCCATCAATGGGGTCATAGATTATAAAAGCAGGGAGGTCATGATGGAGCTGTATAGAACTTTGGTGAGGCCACAACTGGAGTACTGTGTGTAATTCTGGTCACCACATTATAGGAAGGATGTAATTACACTGGAGGGGGTGCAGAGAAGATTCACAAGAATATTGCCTGGGATTGAACATTTAAGTTATGAAGAGAGGTTGGATAGACTTGGGTTGTTTTCTTGGGAGCAGTGAAGACTGAGGGGTGACCTGATGAGGTGTGGAAAATTATGAGGGGGGGACAGGGTGGATAAGGAGCAGCTGTTCCCCTTGAAACACTCAGTTACGAGTGGACACAAGTACAAAGGGAGGGGTGGGAGGTTTAGGGGTGATTTGAGGAAAAACGTTTTTACCAGAGAGTGGTGACGGTCTGGCATGCACTGCCTGGGAGGGTGGTAGAGGCAGGTTGTCTCACATCCTTTTAAAAAGTACCTAGATGAGTACTTGGCACATTATAACATTCAAGGCTATGGGCCATGTGCTGGGATTAGGTGGGCAGGCAGGGCCTTTCGTGCGTCGGTGCAGACCCGATGGGCCAAAGGGCCTCTTCTGCACTGCAGTATTCTGCGATTCCGTGAGGCGGGATGATTGGTAAAATAACAGAGAGCTATGTCAAGAGAGAGTTCCCCATCCCGGTTATGCCACCAGGGAGGTTTCTCACGGATGGGAAGGAGATGTGCTGTGATGTGGAGGGCTCCCCATTCCAGAGGGGCTCCATTTCTGAAAGAGGGATCGCAGGCAGGAAAGCCAGATCCACTTCCCAGCCCCTCACCCTCCAACTGGCCCCAACTAGCCCCCCACACATGGGTCTTCCCCTCTGGCTTTAACCTACCTGTCTGGGGTTGCCTCCATTCTCAGGTACCCTCAAGGTTACCAACCTGCCTGAGCAGCATCCACGTCTCCTGCTGGAGCAGCTGAAGTTACAGAATGGCCTCAGGAGACCATATAGGGGGCCGCCTGCAATAATATTGCTGAACTGGTTATTGAGGGCTACCTGTCCAGCTTTCCAACCCAACTTCAAAATACCAAAACCCAAGGTCAAATTTAGCTCTTAAGATTCTGATGTGCTTGGTTTGGTGGATGTGTAAGAAACAGTTCCTGTCTGCAAACTTTGGATTTGTGTCCTAGGCTTTGGTAACATTTAGAGGACAGCTGATGTCCTTGATGGTGAGATGACTGCTGGAGATGGCCGAGGTTAGTTCCTGCTCTATCGCCAGGAGTTGGGGCTCTTAGAGGTTGAAGATATCTCTGCGTGATGTATTCCTGTCACTGGAAAGGATGCCTCGTTCCCATTTCATAATTAACAATTTTTTATTTGCAACCTTGTGCTCCAATATAGTAGGATTGCTCTTTTTCACTCTTTCAGCTCTTAATTTATCAATCCATAAAATTTACATGTGAAGAGTAAAGAAATCTATGCCAGGGCCTATAATTAACTACGCATTAGTTAGATGGTTTACAACCTTGGTGTCCTATTTGACCGGAAGCTGAGCTTCCAATCACATATCATCTCTGTCACCAAGCCCTCCACCTGCATAACCTCATTCACTCTATCCTTCAACCTGCTAATCAGCTGTTGAACCCTCGTCCATGTCTTTGTCACCTCTAGACTTGACTCTTCCCCGCCCCCCCCCCCCCCCCCCACCATTCTTAAACTTTTTGTAAACCTTTACTACCAGTGTCCTGACTCATGTCAAGTCTCGTTCACCCATCACCCCTTCTGACCAGCGTGATTGGCTTGCAGTCTAACAAGACCTTTGTTTTCACATCTCTCCATTGGCTTGTCCCCCACACCCTCCTCTAGACCTTCAACATTTCAACATTCAAGCACTAGATTGACTTCCAACTTTTGCCCACACAATTGCACTTCCATGGCCTGCCCACTGCACCTCCCCCCAAATTGCTTTCCGCTGAACCCTTGCCAACCTCACCCGCTCAGATAAGTGCTTGGTGCTTGCTCCATTCTCGAACACTGTGATCCTCCAGTTTGATGAGCAATACAATTTCATAACATATATATATAAAGTAATTGCTAATATATAGAAGGCGAATAAATATAGTTTTCCAAACTTAAATCTTCATGTTAATAGCTTGCTCCATCATTGGAAAATTCTGCTGATTGTACTGTAGGGCCAGTGTGTGGATTGCGCACTGTACGCCGAAGTTGATGGAAGGTGATTGTTAATATTTTTCTTTCTGATCAGCATTGGCAGTGCATTTGTGGAAGGAGCCCAATAACTTCCAGATTTTCAAAAGCTTGTGACCCGAGATTATGTATGTACTTAAGGAGCAATTTGGCTCTCATTTCTACCTGGGAGGCGAGAGATAAGGAGCTATTCCACTCCAGTTACTGCAGCTCCGATTAAATGTTAATACGTTGCCATTGACAGAGGCACACTGAAATGTTCCACTTTCACTATTTCACCAGCATGGCAACTGTCACAGATCAAATTTTCTGTAATAGGGCCTAAGCCATGAATGATGCAAGCACTAAAGATAGTGTCGCACAGTTGTGGGATCATTTTAATTATAGCCGATCAGACAAACTGCCTGCTATGCATTTCTCCCGAATTTCATTTCTAGGAACTACAATAGGGCAGCACAGTAGCACAGTGGTTAGCACTGTTGCTTCACAGCTCCAGGGTCCCAGGTCCGATTCCCGGCTTGAGTCACTGTCTGTGTGGAGTCTGCACGTTCTCCCCGTATCTGCGTGGGTTTCCTCCGGGTGCTCCGGTTTCTTCCCACAAGTCCTGAAACACGTGCAGTAAGGTAATTTGGACATTCTGAGTTCTCCCTCTGTGTACTGGAACAGGCGCCGGAATATGGCAACTAGGGGCTTTTCACGGTAACGTCATTGCAGTGTTAATGTAAACCTACTTGTGACAATATAGATTATTATTATTATTATTAATAGAAGGGAGGTATTGAAACGCAGTGGCAGCATCTCTATCTCTGGGACGGAAGCTCTGGGTTCAAGTCCCACTTCAGGACTTGGTTGTCATGGAAGATGCGTTCACAACGTGGCAAACACATTTGGCTTTCAGTGTAATTCTTTGTACAAACAGGATTGTTTCGCACATGTTGTCCAATTCCAGAATCACAACTAATATTTGACACGATGGGCGCGATTCAGCAGACTCAAGTTAAAGTCCATTGAATGGCGCATTTAGTGGAGAGTTTCTCAGTGTTGCAGCACCGAGAAAGACCCTGCTATTCAATGGCACTTTGCTGGGTTATTTTGCTCGGTGAGGAACTCCCCAACGAAGCCACTCTTTAAGTCATTTCCTGCTCGCGGATTGGGGGAGGGGCATTTTTAAAGGCAGTCCTGATCTTTTAACCCCTCTCCTAGCCCCCACCATGGCCGCAGGACCTTTCCATTTCACCCAACTTACCTCGTATGGAAAGGCCCCCTTCCAGGCCGGACCCCTGACACAAACAACCTGTCATCTGGGTACCTTGGCATTGCCAGTCTGCCAGGCTGGCAGTGCCACCAGGGACCCTGGCAGTGCCATGGTGCCAGGCCAGCACTGCCAAGGTGCATAGGGGCTAGGGGGAGTGTCTGGGTGCCACTGTGCCCTGTCCCCGATCACCCGGGCGTCCCAACTCCCCAGCGAGACTCCCCGAGGTGCCATCACGACTGGAACTTTGTGAACCAGTACCAAACGGTGCTTGGTTGAGGACTCGCTGACAAGGCCGGTGAAACCCGAACTCTGGGTGAACTGGGCAAGCACATGTTTAAATGAGCCTAATGGATCATTTAAATATGCCCACCTGGATTTCACCCAGTGAGAGCGAGATCCAGATCGCGATGCGCCGCAAGATCTTGCAAGATATTCTGAGCATTGTGAATCTCATTGAAGGCCTCTTGCGAGATTCAACGGCCTCGTCCCAACACCAAGTCACACACGACGAGGCCACTGAATCACGCCCTATGTTTTGAGGTCTGCAAGCACAGGCTAGTTGGGTATGTTCCGTATTTTGTCTGTTGCAAATAGCTGAAGGGACATACTATCTGATACAATCGTATGGCCTATACACCTGGCATCATATCAGCATTGAAATTCATATATCACAATACTCACTTGTACGATAGGCAGAACATCCTTTTGGCTTGACGGCAGCATCGTGTAAGTGGAGAATACCACTCATGTTGCCGCTGCATCGTAAAAGCGTGAGATAGCTAGCTTCTGCTGTTGCTTAAAAGTTTGAGACAATTTACCCATCTAGGGTAACCTGAGGTAGACTGGGCACTTTGCAGGGCTGAAAGTGGTCGTCTTTGACCCATTCATGTGTTTGTCCGATATACAGCAAGCAATGATCTGATCTGGGTACCATTATCCAGCAGGGTGGCTTTGATGCACCCTATTTCAGTGTCAAACTTGCCTGGCAAGCAAATGGCTCGGCCCTATTTACAAGGTTGTTGATATCAAAGTACAGTGAAAGGAGGCTTGTGCAGACACTGGCAGACCAGTCGGACCAGGTTGTTATAATAGGTCTTTAAGGGATAGCAGCATTCCATCTCTTTCAGTGAAGTGTGTCATGTGATCAAGCCAGTTTCATTTGGCCTAGAGCGGAGCACACAGACACACAGCTCTGCGGCCGATGTCCTCAAGCGTTCTGTCCCTGTATATCTGTTCACATGTGCCTAGAATTAATAAGTGAATCCACAACATGCTTACATAATCCCTTATGAGTGATTGGTGCTTTTATATTATTGTAATGCACATGACATGGTGCTGAGCAGTAGTTCCTTCTAAACAACATAGTTTTCAGCCTGGCAGCAAGATGAAGGACAGATACGACAGTCTTATTACACGCTGCATGGCATAAAACGGCCCTTGCCATTTTAGTCTGACTACAATGAAGCCGCAGTCAGAGAGCATTGAAACTGTAGTGTGCTAAATGCGCAGAAAAGCTTTGAAGACACCTGCCTCCAATAAAGGGCATGTAAGCAGTTGAATCCCTTGTGGTGAGATTGAAAGGAATAGCCTGTCAATTCAGTGAGTGGGACAGCTTGTCGCGAAGGCCAGCATCAGGTCAGCTCAGGTTGGAAACATGAGTGACCAGGGAGTGGGTCACATCGATAGCGAGCAAGGGAAAGTCAGCCCCCCCAAAAAGTCAATATAAAACGGGCCAAAGAAGGTTGGAGCTTGGGAAAAATGCACAAATGCAGCTACAGCAACACTCATCCCAGATAGTACAGGAAAAGGGAGATCAAAGGCATATTGTTAAAATGCCCCAAAAATTCCACTGTCTGAATTGGGATGCAGCTGACCTAACACCTGAATTCAGAATATTTAAAGAATGTACAGAAATACAGGGCGGGATTCTCCGTCGGGTGACACCGGAATAGAGAGACGCGATTGGGTGGAGAATTGGTTCCGACCCCAAAACCCGCGGGCGCGATTTCACGCCAAATTGCAATTCTCCATCGCCTCGACAGCGCCATCAATGCGTTCCAGAACCCACGTACAGTAAACACCATTGGCATATCATTAGCGGGCCAGACGTGGTATTCTCCAGGGCCTCCACGATTCTCCGCCTCCAATGGGCCAAATTCCCGACGGCGAGGTTCACTTGTGCTTTTAAAAATCATTAAACTGGCGTCATGGCTGATGAGGAAGAGAGAGAGGAGGTGGAACACGCAGAGGCGTGACTGTGGGCTGCTGGACCGGACACTGGCCAGGCTGGCTGGGGCGGGGGGGCCCTACTAGGGCCGTCGGTGGGCGGGTGATACCCCATGGGACTGGGGCGGTGTTCAGGCGCAGACTGCAAATGCCGTGGCCTGCAAGGCAGCCATATTTATGCGCACCCCACTGATCATCCACTTTGGCCATGGTTCTGCAGTGAGACCGGCCGTATGGATGCCCTCACTCCCCCGCCATCCTCCCTACCACCCACCCACCAGCCACCACCAACTCAAGGATAACGCCCACAGTAGCCCCTATGGGGGCACCGGCGAGGGGGGGGGGGCGCCACGGAGCATACCACTGGCAAGGGCAGCACCAGCTGACAGTACCCCTGGCAGCATGGATGGGTGTCAGGGCCAGAAGCCTCCACAGTGCGAGGCACTGATGGGTCCTGGAGTGTGAAGTGGAGGTGGGGGAGGGGGACATCCAGGGGCAGAATCCGCAGTGCCAGCCGGGGCCACCATGTAGCCCGTCGGAACTAGTTGGGCATGGGGATATGCACTATGCTAACACCCCGCAGACAATGGATATTGGAATACAACCAGCAATGGTGGCCTTCCTGCTAGCCACCACAGCCCGAGGGGATGCACTGCGGCTGAACGAACTGGAGCTGCTCGAGGGGCAGGAAGCTGCAGCAGTGGAGTGTGCAGTAGCAGAGTGTCTCCCAGAGAACAGGAGGCCTCGTGTGTACTGGCAGCACCTCATTCGAGGACCTGCTGGACTGGGCATGCTGTCGAAAACTCCAGCTGAACAGGGAGACAGTGCGCCATAACTGCCAGATCATGGCGCACCTGGCACCTTGGAGGAATTGGGGAGGATACCCTCTCCTGGTGAACATTTACGCCACAGGGTCCTTCCAGGCACCGAGTGAGGGCCTGTCAGGGATCTTACAGAACTCGTGGCACAGGTGCATCTGCACCATCACGGAGGCCCTATATGCCCGGTTGGTTCACAATACATGCATTTCAATGTGGACCGCGCCCACCAGGATGCCTGAGCAGCAGGGTTCGCCACCATCACCGACATGCCCCGGGTCCAGGGGGTGATCAGTGGGATGCATGTCCTCCTATGAGCACCTGCAGATGGCAGGCCGCTCCACACAAACCAAAAGGGGTTCCACTCAATGAACATGCAGCTGATATGTGACCATCAGCTGCGCATCATAAACGTCTGCCCCCAAAACCGGGCATGACGCCTTCATTCTGGCACATTTGACGATTCCCTGCCTGTTCAAGACGCCCCACTGACTGGGGGTTTAGCGCCTGGTTGACAAGGGTTATCCACTGTGGTCCTGGCTTATGACACCTACCTGAAGGCCACAGATCGATGCAGCCCCACCCTTCTCTTGCCAGCCCAGTCCAGCCACACCCTCACACCCATCTGACAGAGCACCAAGTGGTTTGTAACAGTGTGAACAGATGTTTAATGTGCACAAATATACACATATACGAGCCCTAGCCTCCAAACTAAAATGTACCCTGCACCCATGCCAACGTAATTGCTGTACAATGGCCGTAATGCTATGCCTAAGTGGATCCCCAGATGGTATATCATGGTGGAGCCGGCCTGCTCCGGCCCCGCTCTATGATGTGAGTCCCCTTTGGCGGCAATCTTCTCGGGCGACCAGGCCTGGATGGGCCCGGCTGCTGCTCGGGTGTCCCAGGTGGCATGATGCTGCTCTGTTCTGTCCGCTGCCCATCAGAAGCGTCAGAGACATGAGGAGGGTGATGTCTGAAGTGCTGTGGTGTTCCGGCACCTCCCCTGCGGGAGTCACTGGCACAGTGCCCAGCACCTTCTCCTCCCTCGAGGTTCCCGATGGCCCCCTGGCTACTACGTGGCACAGGGGTGCAAGCAGAGCTAACCCTGAGGCTCTGCCACCACCTGGCACTGCCAGTTCTGGAGGCTCACACCCATCCCGACCAAGGTCTCGACACTCGCGGCCCTGGAACACAGGGAATGGACCACTTACCTCTGAGACTTGCCATATCACACTGTGACTGTACCACCACTATCTGGGTCCATGCCACATCAGCCAGTGACTGCCCCACCTCCCTTTGGGTTTGTGCCACATCAGCCAGCGCCCGGGCAGTGCTGCCAATGCCCTCAGCCATGTCCCGTTGTGACTGGGCCACGTGACGGGAGCACCGCTGCTATGTCCAGGTAGCCCTGGTACATGGCTGCCTATGATAGGGCAGCCATGTCCTGGGTCTTGGCTTCCGCCCACACAGCATGCCCCAGGCCTTGGACATCCTGACCCATGGTCAAAACCTTCGTCCCTAAGGCCTCCACCACGGACATCTGCCGTGTAGTGTTGGTCTGAATGGCATGCATGGTTGGCAACATCTTCTGCCCCTGCAAGCGGTTTGACTCCTCCAGCAGCACCTGCAGGCACTGGATGGTTGCTGACACCTGTTATGGGCCAGGGTTTAGAGAATCCCAAAGTGTATCATGGAGTTCACCTGACCCACAACTTTTAATAGATTATGGTATGGGGAGCACACGGCCCACTCTACAGATGTGGTACAGCATGAATGGAAAAGTATTCTTTAAAGCAAAACAATGTTTATTCTATGAACTCAAGTTAACCTTTTTAAAACATACAGTGAACATTTTAGCAACCATTAATTCAAGTACAACCCCCAAAGACTACAACAATAAATAATCCTTTAAGCTTTCCTTTAACATCCATAAGACTTAAAAACAAAACCTTTAACAGAAGCACATCAGGTTACAGTCACTACTGAGAGCAGTTATTAGTTTTAAATCACCAAAGGATCGATTTACAGTCTTTAGATTACAGAGAGAGAGACTCATACACCTTCTGGCTGTGACTGCAGCTATCTAGCTCTGAAAACAAAACTAAAACACACCCTGCAGCAAACAGCCCAAAACGAAAGTAAAAAGCTGACAGACAGCCCAGCTCCACCCACACTCTGACATCACTGATAAACACCCATTTCTTAAAGGTACTTTTCTTAAACACTCATTTCTTAAAGGTACTCTCACATGACACCTCTCCCACCAAAAAAAATAAACCATTAACGTCAAGATGGTTTCATTTTTCTCCTTTTCACTATCCTTTAAGAAATGCACACAGTAAATATACATTTTGTTTAAAAAAACACAACACGTGAACAGGTATAATAATATAGTCCATTTTTGTTCCTGTACCTCCAACTGAACCTGCTTCCGTTCATTTCTCTACGCCTCGGCATTTCTCGTTCAAGTCAGATACTTTGGTTCAATCTGATCACAGAGTCCCTTGTAATTTTCCAACATGGGAGCATTGGTTATCACAGCTTTCAGGCAGTCAAATGCCTGTTGAAATGCCACTGTCCACTGGAATTTTTGACGTTTCTTCAGCAAGTCCATCAATGGAGCAATCACGCTACAAAACGTTTGCACAAATGTTTGATCAAATCCATTTATGGCAAGAAATCGCATTATTTCCCTTCGTCTTGAGGATATTGGGAACTCCTCAATAACTTTTGTTTTCACACCCTGTGGGACCATTCGACCCTGTCTGATTGTGTGGCCAAGGAAAGTGACTTGGGATTTTCCAAATTCACTTTTGGCTAGGTTTATCACCAAATCTGCCTCCTGAAGTCAATTGAATAACTCCATCAGATGTTTCAAATGTTCTTTCCATGTCTGGCTGAAAATTACCAGATCGTCGATGAAAACCGCACAATTGGGTAATCCTGAAACAACTTTGAATTAAATTTGAGGTATGTCAGATTCACAGTCATCTGGATTTGGTTCGTCACTTTGAGTTAGAATCATTAAAACCTCCTCCTTTTTCTCTCCTTCCCTTTCAAAGTACCTTTTAAGCATATTCACATGACACACTCGGTGAGTCTTCCTTCTATCTGGTGCTTTTACCACATAATTCACCTTACTTAATTTCCTTTCAATCTGATAAGGTCCACAAAACCCAGCTTTTAAAGGCTCACCTACCACTGGTAACAACACTAAAACTTGAAATGCGACCCATTTCATCATATTTTGTGCAACTTTCAAGTGTTGTCTAGCCAATTCATCTGCTCTATTTAATTATTCCCAAAAATTTGACACGTAATCCAGTAATGTAAGTACTGATTTCTCACTCACCAATTTTTTCTTAATCAATTTAAGTGGTCCTCTTACCTCATGACCAAAAATTAGTTCAAAAGGACTGAATTTGGTTGACTCATTAGGTGCATCCCTAATTGCAAACAGTATGAATGGAATTCCTTTATCCCAATCCTCTGGATAATCGTGACAATAAGCCCTCAACATTGTCTTTAATGTCCGATGCCACCTTTCTAACTCTCCTTGCAGTTCTGGATGGTACGCAGTTGATTTAAATTGTTTTATTCCTCAGCTATCCATAACTTCTTTGAATAACCTTGAGGTAAAATTTGATCCTTGATCCGATTGTATTTCTGTGGGTAGTCCATATCTCGTAAAGAATTTAAGTAACTCCTCCACAATTTTTTTAGCTGTAATATTACGTACTGGAATGGCCTCTGGAAACCTAGAAGACACATCCATTATAGTCAAAAGATATTGATTCCCACTTTTTGTTTTAGGATGCGGTCATACGCAATCAATTAGGACCCTTGTAAAAGGTTCCTCAAATGCTGGAATGCGTATTAAGTGCACTGGTTTTGTCACTGCTTGAGGTTTCCCTATCATTTGACATGTGTGAATGATTGAAAAAATTTAACTACATCTTTATGCAGTCCAGGCCAATAAAAATGTTTCTGGATTTTAGCTTGAGTGTCCCTTATTCCCAAATGACCTCCCACTGGTACCTCATGTGCAACTCGCAACACCTCCTTTCTATACCCTACCGGAATACTACTTAATGAACTTCTGCCCACTTTTCATCTGCCTGCATATGTAAAGGTCTCCATTTTCTCATCAAGACATTACTTTTATGGGAATAACACTCTGGTATACACGCAGATTCCTCTTCCGTGTATGCTTTCTGATACATCCGTTTTATTTCTACATCTTTCTGTTGTAACTCCGCCAATTTTCTTGAACTAAAAATATCTGCCTCATCCTCCACCTGTTCTTTTTCAACCATCTGATCAAAAATCGTTTCTGATAATTGCACTTCAACTTCATCTTCATTCTTTGATTTCTCCTCTTGCCTTAACCTGTGACTTTGTGACCTTGTTGCTACACAATCCAGAAAAATCCCAGGATATTCGTCCTTCAACACTTCAGTTGTCTGATTTTCCACTGGCTTATCAACCACAGTAGGCATCACTCCCACCTGCGATTCTGCTATCTCATTACCCAAGATAAACTGTATTCCTGGACAAGATAGTTTCTCTATTACTCCTACTACCACTTCACCACTCTTCACTGGACCTTCCAACCTTACCTTATATAATGGAGCACTGCTCCTCTCACCCTGAATTCCACATATTTCCACCTTTTCAGGCAACATTCTTCCCAAACTACATAACTCGTCATCTCTTCCCATTAAAGGTTGGTTAGCTCCCGTATCTCTTAAAATTGTGACTTCTTTACCGGCTCCTCCTGATACACATGAGTAAACTTTACACACACAAGTAAATTCTTTAAAGAGATCTGGCACCTTCTTATCAAGCAACCTCTTGATCAGGCCGTATAATCTTTTGCCCCTCATTCGCTTCACTTGGGTTTTCCTTTATCACTTTAACAAACCCCACTGTCTTATCCTGTTTTACCACATCAGCCTTCCCAGTGCTTTTCTTCAACCACCAACACTGTGACTTTACATGGCCTAGTTTATTACAGTGAAAACATTTGAAAATTTTCATTTCTTTTCCACCTTCCTGGATTTCTTTTTTAATCTGAGGTACACTCTCCTTATTATCTCCCATCAGATCATCTTTACCTTTACCACTTGAGTATTTCTCATGTCCCCAGTTTCTATCCCTCACAGGCTGAAATTGATGTTGGAAACCAAGCTTTGATTTCTGAACTAATTCATAATCATTTGCCATTTCTGCTGCTAACCTCGCAGTTTTAACCCTCTGCTCTTCCACATGAGTTCTCACTACATCAGGAATTGAATTTTTAAACTCCTCCAAAAGTATAATTTCTCTGAGAGCTTCATACGTTTGGTCTATTTTCAAAGCCTTTATCCACCTATCAAAGTTAATCTGTTTGAGCCTTTCAAACTCCATGTAAGTTTGACCAAATTCTTTCCTTAAATTTCTAAACCTTTGTCTGTAGGCTTCAGGCACCAGTTCATATGCACCGAAGAAGGATTTTTTCACCTCCTCATATGTCCCAGATACCTCGTCCAGTAGTGATGCAAACACTTCACTAGCCCTACCTATCAGCTTTGTTTGAATCAGTAATACCCACGTGTCCTGTGGCCATTTCATTTGTTTAGCTACCTTCTCAAATGAAGTGAAAAAGGCTTCTACCTCCTTCTCATCAAACCTTGGCAATGCTTGAACATATTTAAATAGATTCCCACCAAGCCTTCGACTTTGACGCTCTTTCTCACTATCCTCATCACTATCATCCAACTGTATGTTTCCCTTTACGTCTGCCAATTTTAACTGACTGTCATGTTTCATGGCCATTTTCTGAAGTTCAAACTCTCTCTCTTTATCTTTTTCCCTGATCTGTATCTCCCTTTCTCTTTCTTTGTGTTCTACTAGGGCTATTCTTTCTTTTCTCCTTTCTTCGCTCGCCTTTTCTTTTTCCTTTCTCTCTCTTTCTTTTTCCTCTCTAACTTTTTCTCTTTCTTTTTCCTCTCTCTCTTTTTTCCCCTCTCTTTCGTATTCCAGCTGCTTTAATTCTTTCTCATGTTCCATTTGTTTAATTTGTAACTGAATTTTTGCCATTTCCAATGAGTCAAACTGTATCTCATGCAACTTTAAATGCTTAGCCACCACCATAATTACCTCATTTTTTTGCATTTTGTCAGGTAATGTTAACTGCAATGTCTTTGCCAAATCTAACAGTCTGCTTTTAGTCTCTGTCCGTAAGATACTGCGTGTGACCGTCTCCACCCCCAAAAACTTCAGAGCCTCTGAAAGAGCCATTGTCCACAACGCACTCCCCACTTAAACTAGAATACCACACCTGAAAAGCAACCACAATATGCTCACCCCTCACTGTCTTTAAGTTCACTAAGCCAATCCAATAGATAGACTTTTATCCCCCTCGAGCCCCTAAAATGTTATGGGCCAGGGTTTAGAGAACCCCAAAGTGTATCATGGAATTCACCTGACCCACAACTTTTAATAGATTGTGGTATGGGGAGCACACGGCCCACTCTACAGGTGTGGTACAGCATAAATGGAAAAGTATTCTTTAAAGCAAAACAATGTTTATTCTATGAACTCAAGTTAACCTTTTTAAAACTTACAGTGAACATCTTAGCATCCATCAATTCAAACATAACCCCCAAAGACTACAACACTAAATTATCCTTAAGCTGTCCTTTTAACATCCATCAGACTTTTAAAAAAAATTTTAAGCAGAAGCATAGCAGGTTAAAGTCGTGACTGAGAGCAGTTATTAGTTTTAAATCACCAAAGGATCGATTTACAGTCTTTAGATTACAGAGACGGAGACTCATACACCTTCTGGCTGTGACTGCAGCTATCCAGCTCTGAAAACAAAACTAAAACACACCCTGCAGCAAACAGCCTAAAACGAAAGTAAAAAGCTGACAGACAGCCCAGCTCCACCCACACTCTGACATCACTGATAAACACCCATTTTTTAAATACATTTCTTAAATTTTCATTTCTTAAAGGTACTCTCACATGACACACCCCCTCACGTAGTCTCTGGCTCTGAGACTGCAGCTTCGCTAGAGATATGACTGCCCTTTCCAGAAGCCCAAAACCCTTCTGGACGGTAGGCACTTCCGACCGTCCGCCGCCTCGTGGGTGCCTACCTCCACCTGATGTACCGCTGCACGTGTGTGGTGCGCACCAAATAGCGCCCTTGGGGCCTCCTCACTAAATCACCCAACCAAGAGGAGTGTCTCTGGGATGTGGAGGGTGTTGGAGAGAGCTGGACGGAAGTCAGTGTCATCCCCGGACTGATGGTCCGGGATATCTCGGGCTGTGGGTCAAGGGCTCACGTCGCTCTCTGTCTCCTCCTCCTCGCTGCTCTCCTCCAGTGGTTGGGGTTGGGGGGGTGGGGGGGGGGGGGGACCAGAAGGGACCGCCTCATCTCCAGGACATCCTGCAAGACACAAGACAAGATTCATGATTGGAACGCAGGTTGGGGTGGCGGGTGGTGGGGTGGTGGAGGGGGTTGAGGGTGATGGTGGTGGTGGTGGGGGCAATGCAGGGGGGGTGGGGGTTGGAGGCGGTGGTGACACACGTGCCATGGGGAACCTCAACTCGGCGGGGTCTCACTTGCTCGCCCAATTCCGACCTCCGTCTCATGGGCCTCCCTCTCCCCAGGCCCACCAATCAGGTCCAGTGGCCGCTGCTCCCCTGCGGTGTTGGGCCGCAGGTCCGACAATCACTCTCCGGTCTTTTCCCTCTCACGGCTTGTAGGCCAACTTCTCCTGGTGGTGGGGGGGGGGGGGGGGAGAGAGCGACAAGAAACACGCAGTGTTTGACAGTCGGATGCATGCAGCACAGGGAGTGGGTAGCTGATGGCCTTCGTGGCCAAGGCACCCGGCCATGGCAGCCGTTATGGGTGCTGCAAGGTGGAGGTTTAGTCACCCTCCTGGTTTGGGGAGGGGAGGGGGGGCGTGGTTATGGGTGTGTGGGTCGGGAGTTAGTGCCAAGAGCACAGTGCTGCCTACTCGCCCTGACCGCCGTGAGGAGGTCGTGCAGTTTCTTACAGCACTGCTGGCCGATCCTGACGGTGTTGCCCATGGTACTCATGGCGCCTCCCATCTGCGCCCAGGCCCGGTGCATGGCGGCGGGTGGAAAACGTCTCCCCATCCTGGGGTACAGGGTGGCCCACCTTTCCTCCCCTGCATCCAGCAGTGTCTCCAGTTCTGCATGGGTGAAACGGGGTGCCACTCTTCGTGTTGCCATCTTGTTGGCTGGGATGGTGTGTGTGGGGAATGCAGTGCCTGTATGGAGCTGCAGCCTTTCAGCCTCCCGAGTGTGAATCACGACTCCGGTGAATCAGACATTGTTTTCCATTGGAATCGATCATGTTCCAAGTGATCCAGGCGCCAAACTTAAACATCAGCCTATCCCATACATCTCACCCTCCCCAGCCACCTGTCTACAGGACACTTGCAGGGTATTCTTCCAGCCAAAAGCTTCAATAAGAAGAAGGCTGCAACCCACTTCACCGGAACACAACAGCCAGAAAAGATTGCAGGCGGGGGAGAGGCGACTGATCTCATTGCCCTCACTTAGTCTGAAGAGTTTGCAGCAGAGCATGCTGCGATGGACAGTGATCACCTGTGGGGAACGAGCCTCTCCTGGCATCCCAGTATGGATAACAGCTCCATCACTTCATCAAATCCTGACAACTATAATGAGTCACATGGAGCCTTATATTGCTCAAACTCTGTTCTCTGCTTTCTCGGCATCAGCACTTCGAGTCCCACGAGGCAGGTGAGCAGCAGTCACCCTGTCACCTCAACCTCCACAAGCACAGACACACACCCCGAGAGGGACACAGCTCGAGATTAGGCTCGCGCTCACTTTCTGGAGAATCACACATCCCCACAGCAGTTGGAAACAGGGACATCCCAGGTCTCCGCGCTCAACCTCTCAGTCTGAGTCAGAAGATAAGCTTCTGGAGGTGACCACCAACTCAATGGTGGAGATGCACTGGAACATCAGGCGGCAGAACAGCAGGAAGAGATTCAATAGTCATTCAGCAGACTTGAGCGAACAATGGGGATGTCCGTCTGCGTCCTGTCTGATGCTGTTGCTCCGACATGCAAGCGCCTTGAGGTCACTGTGGGAAGATTGGCAATCACCGTAGAGACTTTGGTCCAATTGGCCTGGTCAGATGAGTGCCCAGCCCTCATTCTGTGGCCACACACTCTGGTGGGCACCATTAGGATGTAGGTGATATGGGACAAGGCACCTTGATAATGCTCCAGGTGCACCATCTCCTGCAGGAGTTAGGTTTGAGGCATTTAGTCACCCACAGGGAAGGTGAGCATCAGCTGGACACCCTGTAGGACTCCTCTCAGGACACTCGAAGGGTGTGCAGCCACTCACTGTCCCCTCTGCCTGTGCCTGCATCCACTCCAGCTGCTGACGCCACTGAGGGCGCTTCTGCCCCTGAGCTGGAAATCCTCCAGGCCTTGGGGTACGAGAGGATCTCCGCCAAGTTCATCACAGAACACACTGCGATGATGCAGGGAAGCCTTTTCGGAGTGCATTGTGGTGAGGTCTAAGCATCTGAAACGCATCTTCAGAAACCCTATGGTCTGTTCTATAAGGGAATGTGTGGAGCTATGAGTACCGTTGCACTTCTCCTGGCAATGACTCTGAGGGCGATGAACCGGAATAACCAGCCAGCATTTCAGTGGGTATCCCTTATCCCCAAGCTGCCATTCCTGCAGATGTACTGGCCCCTCAGAAACCTTAGGCAACTGGGAGTGATTCAGGATGTAGGAGTCATGGCAATTCCCAGGGTACCATGCACAAATATGCAGTAAGTGCTTTTGATGATCACACATCAGTTGTATATTGATGGACTGGTGAGCCTTGCAGGTTATAAACATTAGGGGCTTCTGCCATAGAGCCTGTTGCAACCTATTGCATCCTGCACTCTTGGGAAGTCTGAGATGGTGGTGAAGCTGGTGAACTTGCAGTCTGATTATTTTCATCCAGAGTAAACCTGACCTAATGATGGGCCTTCCCGTAAAGGGCATTGGTGCCCTTCTTTATGCATCGAAGTGCTGCAGACTGAGATACCGCACAGCTCCCCTGTAGATCCCTGCGAAGACCCAGAGGAAAAGAAATTGAGTGCTACCATCATCTTCAAAGCCACTGGCAGGGATTAGCCTCCAACCCCATATGGTGTCTGCCATCCCAAAGAATGTGGCAGATATAATGTACCAGATCTCGGGACAAGTGCAGACGTGCCTCACACTGCCTCTCACTCATTTGTAAATAGGAGACTCATCAACAATAAATTGTAGGTCTGGCAAGAAGCCTCCAGTGTCAGGGTCTCTCTTCCCGCTCATGCCCTGACTCCCCTTGACCATTAGGGGCCTTTTGCTGGAGCTACGCTCAGTGACACCTCTCCCTCCTTCGCCCCTTCTGTCGCATTAGGTCTCTGACAAAGGCAACATTGAGCTCTGGATCCATTTGTCCTTTTGTCTTCTCTCTGAAATGAAACATTGAAGACAAGAATAGCAGTTTTGGGCCCAGTACCTAAGGAAGGATGTGCTGGCCTTGGAAAGGGTCCAGAGGTGGTTCACAAGAATGATCCCTGGAATGAAGAACTTGTCGTATGAGGAACGGTTGAGGACTCTGGGTCTGTACTCGTTGGAGTTTCGAAGGATGAGGTGGGATCTTATTGAAACTTACAGGATACTTCGAGGCCTGGATAGAGTGGACGTGGAGAGAATGTTTCCACTTGTAGGAAAAACTAGAACCTGAGGACACAATCTCAGACTAAAGGGATGATCCTTTAAAACAGAGATGAGGAGGAATTTCTTCAGCCAGAGGGTGGTGAATCTGTGGAACACTTTGCGACAGAAGGCTGTGGAGGCCAAATCACTGAGTGTCTTTAAGACAGAGATAGATAGGTTCTTGATTAATAAGGGAATCAGGGTTATGGGGAGAAGGCAGGAGAATGGGAATGAGAAACTATCAGCCATGATTGAATGGTGGAGCAGACTCGATGGACCGAGTGGTCTAATTCTGTTCCTATGTCTTATGGTCTTATGACTAAAGGCTCAAGAAAGTAAAGCTCCAAATAATAAATCACAGGGTCCCACAATTCTTCCTACCCTACTTGTATGGTGTCTTGTCCATGAGATATTGGCACACTCACATCGAGGTGACCAAGGTGACATCCCAGAAATGTGACATCTGGAGCCCTTTGTGTGATGATGTGGGGTAAATGAGATGACTGACCCAAACTAGCTCTGTGCTCCAATCTCTGATGTGACATACTAATGACCAATGAGTCTCATGGTCAATGAGTGGATGCCCTTTGGCTCTGTATGAATGGCAATTCTGGTGAACACGTAACTGGCCTTCAATGATGGAATGGCATACATGATGCGGTTGTGCCCTCTTAACTGTTGCCTGCATTCACAAATCTATAATCCCACTTGTTACTCTTGAGATGTAGCAACTGAGATGTGAAGCATCAGAGTTCTGAGTATCCCTTTAACTGTACTAATTGAAGCATTGGCTTCCAGTAGCTTTCTTCCCAAGGAGGTCTTCTTCCTTTCTAATAATCTGACTCTTGTTCAGTTTTGCAGTACAACAAGTAAGATTGCGGCCCCAGACGGTGCTCTGCACTCCTCCCACACTGCCTCAGGTCCCTCCCAATCAGATTCGCTGTGACTTTTGTTTTCAGTCAATGCCATTCCTGAGGCACAGATGGTGGTTCTCCACACTTACTTCCAGACAGAATTTGGCAGACCCCCTCTCACTGCCTGTATGCCTCAATGTGAAGGCAGAGCTCCCTTCTGGTGTTCTCTCGCCTCTCCCAATAATACTGGATTCCATAGTTGTTGCGGTGGACATTCCTCCCCTCCCCCACCCCTCCCGAGCTCATCAGCTATGAAGAGTCCTTGCTCCATAGGTGTACCTCTACCCACTCTATCTAGAGGCTGTGTGCACTGTCACCTACTGAGGTGGTCCCTGCATGAGAGCACCACATACCTGCTCCCACCTTTATTATGTGTTTTCAGTCTACAGCCCAGATGCCTCCAGTTACCATCACTGCCCAATACAGAGACAGCCAACCCCAGGGACAGTGGCTATGGGACTGGCCTGCACACTTAGCTGTGCTTTTTCCCTCTGGAGCACACAGACATTGCCTCTTTCTGCAGCTGGGGTACACCATTGCTCCCATTGAATCCTCCTGCTGCAGGCCTGCTACACTCCTGGACTGTCTCCTATTTCTGACTTCTGTCTGTGAGGTGAAGTCCACATAGCACCTGGAATGCCTGGAATCTGTGACTACTTTCCACATCACCACAGGAGTGTTGGTGTTCTGTCACCCCTCAATCCAAGTCCCAGACCAAGGACTTGGATTTTCACAGAGTTATTCATTGCCATGAGGACTAAGGACTACAGTGTCCCCTCCCAAACCACCATGCCCCCACATCCTCCAAGTTTCCGCGGAAACCATCCCTAATGTACCACACTAACAACCCTGCCCCCCTTCCTATTTTGGAGTCTGCGTGTATCCTCTGTCTGTCAAAGATGTGGGGCGGGATTCTCCGTTTCCCGACGCCGATTTCGTAATCAGCGATCCCTTTGACCCACTGCCCTTGCACAGCCTTCCTTCCACATTGCTGCCCTTGTGTTGGCCATCCCTACCCTCTCCTCACACCTCACCCCAGTCAAAATGCTTGTTTGTAAAGGTGGAGTTCTGCATGAGTACTGTAGCACAGTGGTGTTCTTGTCGACAATGGTGTCAGCTACCTGGAGCAGAAAACTCCTATGCTCCCAAACCTCGGGCACGATACTGGTCAGTGTCTGAAAGTAGAGGCCTACCTGAGTACCATAGCACAATGGTGTTCTTGTGGATTACATCGGTAAAGAGCAAGAAACCAACCCTCCAGATCCAGAAGTGCGGCAACAAAAGGGGCGCAGTTGGCTACGTATGTTGCACTCACCGCAAAATCACAAGTAAACTGAGGTCTGACTTGCACAAACCACTCATTTTCAAATGGGTTTGAAGCTGATGTAATTTCCAGCTGGCCTGACGCAAAATTGGAAAGTGTGAGGAGATTACAGCGAGCTGCTGTTTTAACGAACATTCATGAAATTTAAATGAATGCAAATGGCGTTTACGTCACTCGGCAGCGGGATAACCGACCCGCCATTAACTCGCCATCAGGTGAATTGCAAATTGTTTTTCTGCTGGCGGGTTTCCAACTTTTTGCCTGCCGCTAGGTTCTCTGGTCCCGCCCGTCATAGGCAGGATGAGAAAATTCCACCCTGTGACTGTGATCACCCTCTGGCTCCTGGTTCCTCCATTATGTTGATTTCAAATTTAATTTAAGGATACCTCGTGGATTTTAGCAGATGTCCCAATGCCAGGAATCGCTCAGACAGGTGGAGTTCCAGCCATAAAGTGTAGTTTGGAGATTCTGCTTCATTTAAAAATTGACTGGGCTGAAAACATACCCACATCTGAATAATTGTTCAAAAGTGAACTTGCTCTCCTTCTGAATGAGGCAGAGTTGGAAAGTCTGTTAATATATGAAGTGAGAGCAAACTTTTTAACGAGTGTGATATATTTCAATAAAATGCAGCTTTAATATATTTGCATTTCAAAATATACTCCACACTGACCCCCTAAGAGGCCTTGCAAAGAGACTGGTACAATTAGGTAATTGTACAGTCTGGCAGAGAATCTTTTCTCAGCCCAGATCCCTGCTGTTGCCAAGAGTAAGAACAGGAAACTGCCAAATTGCTTCATTTTAATAAGCATCAGTAAAGAGCTCCAGTAAAGAAACACGGGGAGAACCGAGATTGCTATGTAATTAGTCTAAAAGATTAAGACAGCAAAACCAATCAGAAAGCCAGGAGCCTGTGACAGGCACCATGGGGGATTGTGAGATAGCTGCCTCAAGCTTCTTTTGGAGAGAGGTCAACATGGTGAGGTGGAGCTACCAAGCTAAAATTGTTTACCAGTTGCTCTGGAAGTAAAGCTAATCTCTCTCAATGACATTCCAGATCATTACAACTCGCTGTGTAAAATAATTTCTCCCCACCTCCCTCCCCCAGTTCCTTTACAATTATCTTATGAGGACTGAGCAGAGGCAGCAGAAAGGGCAATGCTCAATATCCAGTGTAGCCATCTGGGATGGCCACTTCCAGAATACAAAATGGACATTTGCAAAGATTGCAGGGAAATATGGACAATGCTAAGAAAGCAGGCAGGCACAGAGCCTGTCTGCATATTGGAGAAACAGCTCCCAGACGAGACCGAACTGTAGGCCCATTAGCATATGGATGGCCCATCTCCAGGAACAAAGGAAGATACTTAAGTAACCGATCTGGCCCCAGACCTCACGGCGCCAGCTCCCCACACCGAAAGCAGAAAACAAAGCAGGCCAACGGCCACCTAGGACACGCCCAGCCATCAGGGCACCCACCCCTTTATTGGTCAGGATCAATGCGAATGATCAAGAAATGGCCCAATTGATTGGGGCCAAGTTGAAGGCCCGCCCAAAAGCGCGCGAAGCCCCCTTCGGGTATGAGAAAAAGGCCCCAAGAGAGAATCGCTCTCTTGGACTCGGCTCTCAAAGCAGGGAGACCCGTCCACCAGCTGCACCAGAAGCAAGAAAGTCCAAGGTCAACGCTCGCTACCAGACAGATGACCTTAGTTGTTCCCCTCTACCACTTCGACCCCAGCAGCCTCAGAACCGAACAACGGCCACTGTTCCTCTGACTGAATGGGCGCCCGAAGCTAAGTATAGGCTTTAGCAGTAGTGATAGTTTAGTCTGTAGTATTTTGTGCATGAGTAGATATTACTGTGTGTGTAAATAAATAGTATTGACTTTGAACTAACTAACTGGTGTACCGACTCTTTGATCAGTATTCGGGCTTGAACCTTGTGGCGGTATCGAAAGATACCTGGCGACTCTAAAGCAAACGTAATTAGAATTAAGGAAGGCGACCATATTGACCGCCATATTTAGAAACAACCAAAGAGAGCAACATTTACTGGCGACATCTGACGGGACTCGACCTAGAAGTGGCCTAGTCACTCCGAGATAACCCAAATTTGAATTGGAATCCAATTGGAAACAGAAAAACCACAAGTGTAAGACCAATACTGATCAAACCTCCAAGATTCGGAAATGTGTTAATGCATGCGTACTAACAGGGATATAAGGTAAACCTGAGAGATTTTGTTGCGTAAAACTGTCGGGAGTTTTGTAGGCCGGAAATTAGCGTAAGCCATACCCGTGTTTGCATCACCACTTTATCATCCCCTGTTCCAAATTCGGTAGAGACCCCAGAGATAGAGAAAAATGGCAATGAAGGCAACGGAACGCCTTATGAACCCCCAGGAATTTGAGGTCGCAGTGACCAGTAGAGTAGGACAGTGTCCTGTTTGGGAAGAAGAGATCAGAAAATATCTCAAAGGGAAAGGATGGCCCCTTTGGAGTGAATTCTGCGCCAATGATGAAACAGGTCCCGGAAGTATAGGGCATACTTGGTGGGAGAACCTGACAGAGATCCATAAGAAGAGCTTTGGGAAAGCTCGCAAGCTGATGGCAATCGTGCCCTGCTTGGCACAATTGCGAGGCACAGAGGAGGTTGTGAGAACGCTCCGTAGAGAGATTGAGGAGAGAGACAAGAGTAGTGAAGGAGATGTGAACGGATATGAGAGAGAGAACAAGGAACTGAGATAGCAGTTAGCGGCGAGGGACAAGGAGATCGCGGATGCCAAGTGGGCACACCAGTCTTGTCTCGCCCATTTGAGCAGCTTTCAGTCCCAATATGACAAAGCCTACCAGGACACGCAACGCGCGGTGTTGGTAAGACAGGAAACTGAACAACAGGTTGAGCAGTTGCAGAAACAGTGCAACGACTTAAAAGCAGCCCTACGAACACTCCACACTTCCACGACGGAACAAAGGCAGTGCTCGGTAGATCACGCAAAGTGCCGGAAGCAAATTGAGAATTGCAATCTCTGCTTTCTGTTCAGAATGGGTTTCAGAGCACATTTGGACCCCAGTTAGACCAGGAAAATGGCCCCGATTGGCAGGAGTTAAATGAGACTGCCCACGGAGATGTACACAGGAAAATTCCCAGAAACGAAAAGCACCCCAACCCCCGACTGCACAAGCAGAACCCACCCCTATGAACCCTGCAACCACACATCGCAGGGCTGCAGCAGAAGGAAACTCAGATTTGCTATACACGACCCCGTAAACCGCACCCAATTAAGAGACGCGTGTGATAAAATTACACCGTTCCTACCCACATCGGACCCCCACAAGTTCTTTGCTACAGTAAAACAGCAGGCGACCATGTACGGCCTGGATGAAAAGGAGCAAGTGAAGCTCACAGTTTTAAGCCTCGACCCTTCAGTCATGGCAGCCCTTCCCGACCCACAGAATGTAGGAGGAGGCACACTCCAAGAAATGCACACAGCGATCCTAGATGCGATCGGCTATAACAAAGGAGACCCTGTGGAAGGCCTAAACAAGTGTAGGCAAAAGAAAACAGAGCATCCCACAGCGTTTGCTGGACGCTTGTGGATACATTTTACTGCAGTGTTCGGAGAGTTAGCCCGCGCCCATTTGTCCCCAGATAATATGGCCAAATGGACTCACATCCTAGTCTCTCATGCGACAGAGGCAGGACAGAGAGCTAGCACAAATTACGACCCCTCAGATGAGGCCCACAACGCCCTTGGGAACAGTCCATCCAAGGCAAAACCACATTTGTTAAAACAGAGGAAGAACAGGCAGACATGCATCCAGTTAGGATGCACCAGAACCCCGCATGTGTAAATGAGGGCAGGAACAGCCCACAGCCACCCAAATCCCAGGAGTGTTATAATTGTGGACAAGTAGGACACCATGCACGAGAGTGCAATGTGCCCCAGAAGCAGCAGAGAAACCAACAGACAGGCACCCTAAATAAGAATAGGGCAAAGCCAATTCACAGTGTTAGCGCCTGTTCTGAGAACGCAGATATGAACGGCACCGACTGATGGCGTTCGGGCTCCCCAACTTGGGTCTGCGACACCCTTTGGGACAAGTCCGGTCGACCAGTAGTGGCAGGCACAGTCCGGGGACACCCCGTAGAATTCCTCTGGGACACAGGAGGGTCCCGCACCACGCTCAATTCCTCCACGATGTTTCAGCAAGACATGAGGCCCACGACAGACACCATTACACTCAACGGCTTTACAGGTCATTTACAGCAGGGACACATCACAGCCCCTGTAGCAATCCAAATTAGGGATATTCTGGTCGATCTAGCCCAGACAGCCAAACACACCTTAGGAATTGACTTTATGAGCTCCCACAACCTCTCATTTGATCCGGTAAATAAATGTGTATGGAGAATGGCAAAGGCAGCACGAGTCCTCGCCACGCTCACAGTTGGAGAGTATGAAAATAGGATCAGCGCAATGGGAGATTTTTGGTTCAACCCTCGAGCCATTAGTCAGGACACACATGTTAGGGAAGTCCTGCAGCAACACAAAGCAGCATTTGCACAGCACAAGCACGACTGTGGCAAGATCGCTGGCTTGATGAATATTACAGGTCCCGATCCCAGACCCGAAAAGCAGTACGGTTTTCCCGAAGAAGCAGAGGGAGAAATCTCAAAAGTTATATAGAGTTTGCTTGATCAAGGTTTACTCCGATCAGTAGCTTCCATGAATAATGCACCAATTTGGCCCATCAGGAAACCCAATGGAGCATGGCGACTGACCATTGATTACCAGGAACTGAACAAAGTAACCCCAGTAGCAGCCCCCACCGTAGCCACGGGTCCCGAGACCATGCTCAAACAGGGACTACAGTCAAAACATTTTCCGGTTTTGGACATTAACAATGGCTTTTGGTCCATTCCATTGGATAAAGCGTGCCAATATAAATTCGCATTCGCATTCCAGGGACAGCAGTATACGTGGACATGACTTCCACAAGGCTTCCACAACTCCCCCTCCATTTTCCACCGACAGCTGGCAAATGGATTAGCAAAATCTTCCCGACCTGATTGTTTGGCCCAATATGCAGATGATCTGCTACTACAGACGGACACAAAGGGAGAGCACATTTCGCTTCTCGACAAATTATTAGGACTCCTACAACAAATTGGCTGTAAAGTAAACCCCAAGAAGACCCTGATTTTACAGGAAAAAGTGATTTACTTAGGTACAGTAATCACACATGGCAAATGTGAGATCGAGCAGAAAAGAATCGACTCGATCGTCAAATTATCCCTGCCCCATAATGTCTCAGCCCTCCGGTCATTTCTAGGACTGGTTGGCTACTACCGAAACCATATCGACGGTTTCGCCACAAAAGCAGCGCCCCTATCCGAACTTCTCAAGAAACAAGCACCTTGGGAATGGCTTCCACAGCACACGGATGCTGTGGATGCCTTAAAAAGAGCCCTCAGCACAGCCCTCGCATTACAGGTCCCAGATCCACTTTCCCTGTACGCAATTGAGGTTGTAACTACCGACCGAACCCTTTCGGCCGTGCTCCTCCAAGAACGACATGATCGATTAGACCCCATGGCATACGCCTCACGCGTATTAGATCCAGTCGAGCAAGGATTTTCTGCCTGCGAAAGGCACCTGCTCGCAGCTTTTTGGGCAGTACAATACTTCGCCTACATTACAGGACTCAACCCCATCACCATTCTCACTGAACACACCCCAACACAGCTACTACTAGAAGGTCGACTTAAGGATGGCACAGTCAGCCAGATCCGCGCAGCCCGTTGGACCCTTCTTTTACAGGGACGGGACATAACAGTTAAAAGAACCAAGACCCACACTTTCCTAACTGACAATTTACAATATGCAGGCACCCCACATGAGTGTGAAATCATCACCACTAGACATAATACAGGACTCTTTATACCTAAGTCAGCCCCCAGGAAAGCAGGTTCTTCATCCCAGAGACCACAGCCCACAGACATATGCACACCCCTTAGAATCTATGTGGATGGTTCCTCCACAGCTTTAAATGGAAAAAGAATTACCGGTTGCGGCATTTATGTAGAGGACGTGCAGGGACGTGCCCTAGAAGAGATTTTGTTAAAATTGCCAGGACATTTAGGCTCACAGGCAGCAGAACTGGCAGCTATAGCGTATATTGTAGACCACCCCGACTCGTTTCCGACCCCAGCCGACATATATTCGGACAGTTTATATGTCTGCAAATATTTAACAGAATTCCTACCCCTGTGGGAAACTAGAGGATTTGTTTCCGCATTCGGAAAGCCCCTACCCTCAGCCCCATTACACCAACATGTTCTGAAAATGGCCAAAGATAGGAAATATGGAATCATCAAAGTTCGAAGTCATCATCGTTCTTCCCCCCCTGGTAACGTTAAAGCAGACGCCCGAGCAAAGGCAGGTTCCAGTCATGGTTACTTTTGGAACCCCCCCCGAAAGCGCCACAGTACACACGGTTCAGGTCTCACAGACCAACATTCAAGATTTGGCAAAGGCTCAAAAGGAAGATGAGAAGCTCAGGGAAGTTTTAAAAGGCAACTTCCCAGCCCCTTATGATAAGTTTAAAAACACGATAACCACACATGATGATGTGATTCTAAAAGATGGCATTTATGTAGTTCCCAGCCAGGACAGGAATCAAATTATTTGTCAGTTCCATGACAATCATGGACACCAGGGCATTGAACCCACCCTAGCCCACCTCAGACCCCTCTGCTGGTGGCCTGATTTAAAAGCCGATGTTACACATTACATCGAGAATTGCTTAATCTGTGCCCAGAACAACCCGGACAGATATGCAAGAAAGGCTCAGCTTAGTCACACCCGCCCCGTTAATGGCCCCTGGGCGAATTTGCAAATCGACTATATAGAACACCTACCCCCCTGCAGAAATGGTTTTAAGTATGTGTTGGTGGTCATCGACACCTTCACAAAATGGGTGGAAGCTTTTCCACCCAGAACAAACACTGCCAAAACGACAGCTAAAATCCTAACCCAGCACATCTTCACAAGATGGGGCCTCCCATGCAGTATATGTCCGATCAAGGCTCCCATTTTACAGGACGAGTGATGAAAAACGTCCTCACAATTTTCGGAATAAAGCAAAAGTTCCATATTGCATACCACCCCCAATCAAGCGGCATTGTAGAAAGGATGAACAGAACTCTAAAAGCCACCCTCAGAAAAATGGTGCAACAGCACAATAGCACCTGGGACACAGTTCTCCCATTTGCATTAATGTTCATTCAAAACACAGTATCCACGTCCACAGGTTACACCCCCCACACCCTCATGACCGGACGCCCCATGAAAGGCACAGAATATTTATTAGGACTGGATTTGGCCAGCCCCGCAGTCACCGCCCTCATGCATGAGAAAGCAGTACAGCAGATTATTGAGAATGTGAAGGCCGCCCAGCTTGCAGCAGCCGTCAGGCTTAGCACATGGAAGAAACAAACCAAGGCTTGCTTTGATAAAACTGTACACGCCACCGAGATTCCAGTAGGGCAGCAAGTGATGCTATCCCTATACAACCCCAGTTCATTCCTTTCGCCCAAATTTTCTGGACCCTACTCCATCTCAGATAAAGTCAGCCCCTCTGTGTATAAGATCATCTATCCAAATGGTAAGTCTGCGTGGTTTCACATAAACCAGCTTAAGGCTGATGGCTCGCAGAACAACCATTCACACCACATCTCGCTCGCAGCAGCAGATGAGCACACCCCGCCCACGAACGCCATATCCCTACCCTCCCCCAACCTGTCCAGCCCATCCTCAGACACAACTTCGACTCCACCCCCAGATGCACGACCTCGCCTCTCCCTTCCTTCAACCAGCAGCGACAGCAACAGCGATAGCGATTGCGACAGCCCCAGCACACCACGTTACGATTACACCCCTGCACCCCTGCACCAGGCCCCACTCCCAGCGATTTCGAACATGATTCCAGTGACCCCTTCGACATGACGTACATTAAAGCCCCTGACCCAGACCCACCACCCAATGATTACGGATTGAAGCATAGCAGCTCCAACCTCGACACAAGATTCTGGCACCGAGACAATTCGTTCAGGCTCATCCGGAATGATGAGATGGACCCCAATTTGCTCCAAGCAGCTTTGGCATGATTACTACAGTCAAGAGTATGGCAGCCGGGAGAAGATGATGACATAGAGTCTGACTCCCACCAAACGAATCCCTTTGCGACTTTGTTTGCTATTGAGCAATGAGGTGTCCAGATGATGGTAAAAAGGAACTGATGGAGAGTTACGGTGTCCTTTCTGATGGACCCTGCACCATGTTTGTTATATATGTTTGTTTGTTATTGTGAATGTTAAATGTTTGTTCATTAAAGTTTTTCATGGCCCCACGCCACCACTCTTTTAACGCCCACTGGCAGTTAATGGAACAAGTTTGTTGATAGACAAGCGATCATAACTGCTCTTCTGCTTTGAGGGTAGAAGTTAGCAACAAATGCAACCCCCACAACAACCACAAATTCTTACCTTTCTTGCCGGTCGCTCAGGCAGGGGAGAAATGGCACTGGTCCCCACCCTGCCTGAGGACCCCCCTCTGGTCAGCTACGCTCGGGCAGAGCACATACGGCACTGGTCACCGCCCTACCCGGCGATTCCACCCATTCTTCTCCGCCACGGCCCATACGCACCCCACTTTGGCTCTTTTAGTTCAAAACTCTTTTGTTTCTTTATGGCAACCCTTAGGTTGCTTCCAGATGCTATTTACAACATCAAACACTCGGATGGTAGATCACACAGGCTGCGAGATGGCTCGCACTGTGTCAGTTTTTTCTCAGATGTCTTGCTCCAAATATTTGGTTTAAAAAAAATTTAAAAATGAGGGAGTCACAGATGGTGACCAATTATAATGGGTAATTGGCAATAAAGGACAGACAGACAAACAGACGAGATGTTAAACAAGATAATAACTGAAATTATGCTTGTGTCCATAAACTCGGGAACCTCAGAAGAAGAAAAGAAGAAGACAGAAAGAAGGAAAGATGAAGACAACCATCATGCTCTACAGTTGGATCTTAGCGGGATCCCTCCAGTTGTGCACGGCCGCTACCCCCCTGACCCCTACCACACAGGCCGTGAATGTTTCCCACCCCTGCCATACACTAAACCCCGAGATAGTTACCGATATACCGACCTGGAGTGACAAGTTCATCACCTGGTATTCCCTGTCCAACATTGTGGAAGCACTGTTAGTACTGGCGATACTCTGCAGTGTCGTTTAACTCTTAGACTCAGGAAATGGCGGAGGAAAGCCTCCCGCACCCCGGTATACACCCTCAGGTCCCCTATTTTCACACTTCAACAAACCCTGCAACCCCTTTAAGTGAATTAAAGTACATCCGTTTTTTTGTGTGTGTTCGTTTCGTTTTAATAAAGAAATGTAAAATACTGTGCTTGACTGCCAAGCTACAGAGACCTGTGTTGCTGCTATTGTACAGTTTAAAATGTTGTAAATTATTTTGATTGATTGAGGATAGTTTAGTTAAGGACAGTTAGAGGTTCCAGTTTTTTAATTTTGTAATGCATGCCTGAATGTCATAGCGCCCCGTAGAATTTTATAATGATGTATGTACATAAAATAATTTAGGTAAAAGTTGCAATTCATAGGGCAGAGCAGTGTAGAGCCTGTCAAGTGCTTATGGGTGCCCGACTCGGGGGGAGAACGAAGACGACGCGGTAATGTGATCCTTCACGCTTCACGTTGAGGATCACAAGGCGGGGGTGTAGCCATCTGGGATGGCCACTTCCAGAATACAAAATGGACATTTGCAAAAATTGCAGGGAAATATGGACAATGCTAAGAAAGCAAGCAGGCACAGAACCTGTCTGCATATTGGAGAAACAGCTCCCAGACGAGACCGAAACTGTAGGTCCATGAGCATGTGGATGGCCCGGGAACATCTCCGGGAACAAAGGAAGATACTTAAGTAACCGATCTGGCCCCAGACCTCGCGGCGCCAGTTCCCCAAACTGAAAGCAGAAAACAAAGCAGGCCAACGGCCACCTAGGACACGCCCAGCCATCAGGGCACCCACCCCTTTATTGGTCAAGATCAATGCTAATGATCAAGAAATGGCCCAATTGATTGGGGCCAAGTTCAAGGCCCGCCCAAAAGCACGCGATGCCCCCTTCGGGTATAAGAAGAAGGCCCCAAGAGAGAATTGCTCTCTTGGACTCGGCTCTCAAAGCGGAGAGACCCATCCACCAGCTACACCAGAAGCAAGTGAGTCCAAGGTCAACGCTCGCTACCAGATGGACGACCTTAGCTGTTTCCCCTTCACCACTTCGACCCCAGCAGCCTCAGAACTGAACAACGGCCATTGTTCCTCTGACTGAGTTGGCGCCCAAAGCTAAGTATAGGCTTTAGCAGTAGTGAAAGTTTAGTCTGTAGTATTTTGTGCATGAGTAGCTATTACTGTGTGTGTAAATAAATAGTATTGACTTTGAACTAACTAACTGGTATACCGACTCTTTGATCAGTATTCAGGTTTGAACCTTGTGGCGGTATCGAAAGATACCTGGCGACTCTAAAGCAAAAGTAATTAGAATTAAGGAAGGTGACCATATTGACCGTCATATTTAGAAACAACCAAAGAGAGCAACACCATGCCTTGGTGTGCATCTTCATTGGTATTCCCCACTCATCGAGGACCTCATCTAAGTCCCCTGTAGCAGAATTCACCTATGATCTTGCCCTCTAGTGAGCAGGCAATGAACCATCGGCTACTCCCAGGCCTGGCTGCAGCCCGCTCATGCCCAGTGACTCACCATGTGCAGCTCCCTACTCTGTTCCAGCCTCTAACGTACATACACGGCCAATTCTGAGATAGTGGCTGTAAATGTCAGGTCAAGTGATAGTGTTTCTTCGTTAGTGCTGTGCTGTTGCCCTCCCTCTCCTCCTCCTCCTCCTGCCTGTGCTGTGACTGGACAAGTGGCTGTTCTTGGGAGTCTAAAAGCAGAAAATCAAAGGAGTAAGGTTGCTGTGAGGGAAATATGTTGTGGTAGAAAGTAAGATGTCCATAATAACACTATCAGCAGCTTGCTCAACTTGCCAGACAGCAGGTTGAGCTGAACGTTGAGAAGGGCATAAAGCAAGTGTCATAATATACACCAGCATATCCTGGTGCAGATATATACACACTGATGTACACACAGCAAGACCAATCAACACACACAACACCGCAGCCAATCACCAGTTAGAGCACACGCACTATAAAGACAGGGGGCATCAGAGTTCCCACTCATTCGGGATGCAGCCTCCTACAAGGACAGAGCTTACAGTTTACAGCACAGATCTTCACCATGTGCTGAGTGCATAGACTGGTTCGGACAGGCATAGGTCTTTAGTTTAATCTAACATCGTGTTAACCCACAGTGAAAGTATGTTCAACAGTTTCTAACTTAATAAAATAGTGTTGCACTATTTTAAGTGTTGGTGGCCTGTATGTGTTCCACGGATCCAGAGCACCCAACATATCAGCAAGAGCATCCACTCATCCTCAAAGTCCTTGGCAATGCTGGATGCCCTGGGCCCTGCTAGAGCTGGTCATAAAGCCATAGGGTCATAACAAATAGTAGCATAAGTAGGAGATGCGCCCACCGCTTTTCCACCATTCAGCACAATCTGACTTCCCTTACACAAAGCCTAATTCTATTATGATTTTTTTAATGTCCTGCTACAGCCTCCTTAATAATGATTTGATCATTTTCCAAAAGGCAGATGCTGGGCTAACTCACCTACAATATCCAGCTTCTGTCTCCCTCCTTTCCTGAGTAATGGTACTACATTTACGGTTTTTCAAGCTGCAGGAAACTTTCCAGGATCTAGGGGGCTGGATTCCCCGCAGTCCCGTGCCGAAATCGCGGGCGACATTCTCCAACCCCCCGCCGGGTCGGAGAATCGCCGGGGGCTGGCGTAAATCCCGCCCCCGCCGGTTGTCGAAGTCTCCGGCACCGGATATTCGGCGGTGGCAGGAATCGCGGCGCGCCAGTTGGCGGGCCCCCCCCCGCTCGATTCTCCGGCCCGGATGGGCCGAAGTCCCGCCGCTAAAATGCCTGTCCCGCTGGCGTAAATTAAACCACCTACCTTACCGGCGGGACAAGGCGCGCAGGCGGGCTCAGGGGTCCTGGGGGAGGCGTGGGGCGATCTGGCCCCGGGGGGGTGCCCCACGGTGGCCTGGCCCGCGATCGGGGCCCACCGATCCGCAGGCGGGCCTGTGCCGTGGGGGCACTCTTTCCCTTCCGCCTCCGCCACGGTCTCCACCATGGCGGAGGCAGAAGAGACTCCCTCCAATGCGCATGCACGGGAATGCCGTCAGCGGCCGCTGACGCTCCCGCGCATGCGCCGCCCGGAGATGTCATTTCCGCGCCAGCTGGAGGGGCACCAAAGGCCTTTTCCGCCAGCTGGCGGGGCGGAAATTCGTCCGGCGCCGGCCTAGCCCCTCAAGGTTGTGGCTCGGCCCCCAAAGATGCGGAGCATTCCGCACCTTTGCGGCGGCGCGATGCCCGTCTGATTGGCGCCGTTTTGGGCGCCAGTCGGCGGGCATCGCGCCGTTTCCGGAGAATTTCGCCCCAGATCTGCGAGCTGCCCATCTCCACCAACTAATGTGGGCAAATTACAAATCACAACGTGAGTGGCCGCTTGATGACACTTCTGAATATTTAGCACCCGGCCTCCTATGGCAGCATATTGGTTTACGCTCTTAGAATAATGCACATTCACCCCCATTTTATCACAGTGAAAATGATCTCCTACTGTAGTACTGGCGTCCATGCCAAGTGAATAAGCAAGTAGGTTGCAAAACGATGCTCCTTTGTTATAATACACAAATCTCCTCTCCCCAAAGCGTCTCCCTCCCCGGCCTGCGCCCAGGTTGGGGCTTTTATACAGTGAGGTCTCCCCTCGTTAAAGGGGAAGCCCCGCCCTGTTACCGGGGAGCTTCGTATTCATTGGATGTCAGGGGTAAATGAATGGTACACATCCCGTAGCCTCCGTGGGGGTTATAACCACTCATGGCCTGGCTGTATACACCGGAATGGAGAACAGTGCTCACCTGTGGAACGACGAGGTGAGGTGGGTGTGACCGTTGCTGAAATAGGTATCTGCGTGGCGGCCTCTTCTGGTCGCTGGACCTCCACCTGGGAGGCAGAGTCCGACCTTTCTGCGTCCGGCATCTCGGTATGCTGGAGCTCGAACCAATCCGCAACCAGGGCCGACATTGGTGGCAGTGGCGGCAGTGGTGGCTACAACAGCAGCGGGGGCGGCAGAACCCGTGGGGCAGGGACGTCCGGTGCCAGGTTCAACACCATGGGGGAGGGGCCTCAGAGGTGCCCCCCACGCTGGTTGGGTTCCCAGCCCTGTGCCTGCACCCTATAAGAAACTGGCCCGGACTGGGTTAACTCAATGCCCGGGATTCATGTGGCCTCTTTGCCAAAATTTTGGATGTACACCGAATTGCCTGGACCAAAACAATGTTAAGGCGTGAGGCGGCATGGGTCAGCCACGGACTGATCCAGCCCACGACGGTCCTTTCCGGACCAAACTCAGCCAAGTGATTTATGATTTATGGTCCATCAGAACTGTTAAAGAATGCCCGTAGGCTGGAATTTCTTCACACCGAAGACGACGACCAGACCCACCATCTCTATCTGTGCGCAGTTTCGCTCAGCGTCCGCTGGGGTCCTGGTTGCAAAGGTTATGGGTCGCTCTAACCCGTCAGCCATTCGGTGGACAAGGACGGCCCACACCCTGCAAGGCGATGTGTCGCAAGTCAATAGGTGTGGCTTGGAAGAGTCAAAATGAGTCAACAATCGGGAGGACGATAACCACCGTCGTACTTCTGAAAAAGCCACTTGTTAGGGCTAGGCCCATTCCCCATTGACCCTTTTTCAACAGCTATTGGAGGGGGGTCAGTAAGGTGGCCAAGTTCAGGATGAACTTCCCATAATAGTTGAGCAACCCCAAGAAAGAACGGAGTTCTGTCAGCTCGCCTGGCACGGGGGCTTGCCGGATAACCCTCACCATGGCTTTGACGGGATATAGGCCACGCCGGTCCACTCAGTAACCGAGGTACGTGACCTCGGTCACGTTAAAAACACATTTCTCTGCCAGAGGCGGACGCCGGCCTCCTGGAATCTACGCAAAACCTTGGCCAAGTTCCATAAAGGTTCCTGTTTGGAGGAGTCTGTGATGAGGATATCATCGAGGTAGACCGCGACCTGTGACAAACCTCGCAAGATATTTTCCATGACCCGCTGGACGATGGCGCCTGCTGAGGAAACCCCGAAAGGCAAACCGGTGTACTCGTACAGACCTCAATGTGTGTCACAAGGTACGCGTGACTCATGTCCAACTTGGTGAACATGCATCTGCCGCTGAGCTTCGCATACAGGCCCTTGATTTGGGGAAACTGGGTAATGGTCTAAATGAGAGACCCAGTTTACTGTCATCTTATAGTCGCCGCACAGGCAGATGGAGCCATCGGATTTCATCACAGGAACAACTGGGGCAGCCCAATCCAAGGACTGTACTGCTCGAATGATGCCCAGATGCTCCAAATGGTCCAACTCCATGTTGACCTTCGGCCGCAGGGCATACCGGACCGGCCTGGCTCGAACGTAGCATGGTTGCACCAGCGGGTCCACACTGATCCTGACTATAGCTCTCTTTATGGTGCCCAGGTCCTCCTGGAATACACTGGGGAACTTCGCCAAAACTCCTTCCAGTCTGTGTGCGTACATTCGGCAAACGTGCTGCAAATCCAACAGCAGGTGCCACAACCAGTCGTAACCCAGCAAACTCGGTCTTCTGCCATGTACCACCACCAACGGTTGAGTGACCATATGTGATGGGGACCACCAATGTACCTTCAATTGTAACTGCTCCCCTGTATACATCGCCAACCGGTCCCGGATATCCCGCAATGCCAGTGTCCAAATGTGTTCGCAAATGCGGTGGTTCACCATGGAGACCGTTGCTCCAGTATCCAGCCCATTTGGATGGAGTACGGTTTACACATAGTGTTATCTGGATGGGGGCAATTCATGGGGCTGTCATGCAGTGCAGTTGTTGGTAGGGGGCATCTTCCTCCTACAGGTAGTAGGCCCAGCCACGTGGGCGTCGATTGCGCCCAGTCGGGTGGCGGGGGGGGGGGGGCCTTCGCAGGCCCATTGATTGGCCCAGTCTCAGTGGCTGGCCGGCCCTATACTGCAATTGACATCCATGACTTTGGTCTCTGGGGAGAACTAGTGCCGCCTACACCAATGCCAAGCATTCCTACATGGTCGGCCCATCATCGGGGGGGGGGGGGTAATTTCTTCTGGCCAGGGGCCACCTGAGCAGCGGTCAGGTGGATGGCCTAAGTACATCACAGCCAGGCCCTGGGAGTTCTTGATGCCCTGCTCAGTGCTATCATGTGAGATGATGATCCCAACTGCCCGCTATAGGTCCAGGTGAGTCTCCGTCAAGAGTTTGTGCTGGGTACCTGGGTCCCGAAGGCCGCAGACAAAACGGTCTTGCAGAGTCTCATTCAATATGCCGCCGAACTTACAGGTTTCTGCCAGTTTCCTTAAGCAGGCCACAAAATCGCTGGTCGACTCGCCTGGGCCTGAATGGTAGTATGGAAGCAAAAACGGCGAGGGGCAGCATGGCGGCGCAGTTGTTAGCATTGCAGCCTCACGGCGCCGAGGTCCCAGGTTCGATCCCGGCTCTGGGTCACTATCTGTGTGGAGTTTGCACATTCCCGTGTTTGCGTGGGTTTCGCCCCCACAACACAAAACAATATGCGCAGGGTAGGTGGATTGGCCATGCTAAATTGCCCCTTAATTGGAGAAAATGAATCGGGTACTCTAAATTAAAAAAAATATATATATATTTTAAATAACAGCGGATGCTGAGTGGGGGTTTCAGGTGGAAATTATTCCTCACGAAGGCTACAAAATCATTGAAAGACCGGAAATCGGGCACCTTTGGGTCAGTCAAACTCTGAATTTTGCTATACGCCACAAGCCATGAGCAAAACCCACCATCTGTCTTTCGTCCCCTATGATCGTGTTCACCTGAAAAAAGTATTGCATCCTTTCGATGAACTGTTCCTAGTCATCTGTACCTGCCTCGAACGGTTCAGGTTTCCCAATGTGGGGTATTGCTGCGGACGGGTTGGAAGCCCCCAGAGGTCTAAACAAGGTGGTCCGCCTTCGCAGCTCTCAGTGCTGAAGGCAGCTCCATTTTATCCCCGTCGCCAATATAGTATCCGCACCAAAAAAATAAGCATGAACGGCAAGTAGGATGCAAAACAATACTCCTTTATTATAATACTCAGATCTCCTCTCCCCGAAGAATCACCCTCCCTGACCTGCACCCACAAAATAAACATCTGAAATCAATTTTATCAAACAAACCATCCAACATTCCACAAAAACATCAACTAATCACCTTTGTACTTTCCCTTAGTGCCTGTCTTCCATGTACGTTTGCCTATCCCAGAGTTCCCAAACAGTGGCTGTATCACAGCAGTTGGAAAGGCTGCTTTCTTCAGTTGGCGCGCTGTGGATGACATGCTGGACCCCCTCAAGCAGCTCTGCTCCAACAACGCACAGCTGAGGACTGCACATGTCAATATGAGAGACAGCTGAGGAGGCCTCCTGCATGGGGACCTCCCTCCGGGCCCTCGCCATGGCGGCGCACCCATCCCCACCCGAAAAACACTCCAGCAGCCCAGTGGTGATAGCCACCCTCCAGACGTGGAACCAACTACGGCAGCAATTCGGACTGACCAAAATGTCCGACAAAGCTCCCATCTGCAATAACCACAGATTCACACCAGCACTCACCGACGCCACCTTCAAAAGTTGGAGACAGGACGTGGGGACATTGACTGTCAGGGACCTATACACTGACGGTAGGGCCACAACACTGGAAGAACTGACACAGAAATTCCAACCAGCTAAACGCAACAAACTCAGATACCTGCAGCTTAAAAACTTCTGACGGAGGAGACAAGAACATACCCGCAACCACTACGATAGACACTATTAGAAGAGCTACTGGACACAGGCATCCTAGGCAGAGGGAACTGTAGTGGCATGTACGAACGACTGCTAGAGAGGGCCGACACCGAACTGGACGCCACAAGGAGGAAATGGGAGGAAGATTTGGGGTTCGAAATAGGGTGGGGACTCTGGAGCGAAGCACTGCACCTCCACATGTGAAAGGTTCAACCTAACGCAGCTAAAAGTGGTACATAGAGCCCACTTGACCAGAACCCGAATGAACAGGTTCTTCCCGGAGGTGGAGGATAGATGCGAAGGTGCCAAGGAGGCCTGGCCTACCATGCCCACATGTTCCGGTCTTGCCCCAGACTTGCTGGGTACTGGACTGCCTTCTTCGAGGCAATGTCCAAAGTGGTGGGGATGAGGGTGGAGCCATGCCCAAAAGTGGCGTTCTTCAGGGTATCAGACCAGCCAGATCTCTTCCTGGGGAGGAGGGCGGACACCCTTGCCTTTGCCTCCCTGATCGCCCGCCGTAGAATCCTGCTTGGTTGGCGATGAGCAGCACCACCTAAAGCTGCAGACTGGCTGTCCGACCTCTCGGAACCTCTCCAAATGGAGAAAAGCAAATTCGCCATCTGTGGGTCGGAAGAGGGCTTCCACAAAACATTCACCCGACTGTTCTGAGACCTGTTTGTGGCCAACACATAAATAAATAAATAGCCAGTAGCCAGGGGGAAATAGCCAGGGCAAGATAGAAAGAGGAAAGCGAGGGAGGACCGAGGAGTGGCGGAGGTGGGGGAGCAAGGCGAGGTAGCAAAACCCAGCAAGAAAAAATGGGGAACAGCAGTGAAAAGGGGGGGAAGGGAGGGGTGGTGGTCAAGGAGAGAGGAGCTGGAGCGGGGGGGGGATAGGGAGGATTGTAGGCTGAGCCAGCCAGATGGCAACAGACTGTAAATAGAGAAACCTTAGAAGGAACCTTTGTGACTGTACAATAAATGAAAATTAACAGCAATGTATATAATTTTGAAAGTGCCAATAAAAAGATTTTTAAAAAACCTATTAGAAGCAGCTGTCTGGGCTTGTGGGCCGAAAGGCACCCAGACGGGAACTGGACGCATCGCACTGGGGAAAGTACAAATGGTATCATGCGAAGCGAGGACAGCGGATCTGTGCTATATGGAACCCACCACCACCACCATTCTCATGGGCTGGTGCCTCAGCATTCCTAGTAATCTGTTGAAGGATTATGAGTCTGGAGCAGCCTGAAAGCCCCTATGAACACTAGTATCTTCAGCCACAATGGCGGCAATCTGAGCTTGCACAGAAACAAGCTGTATTTGCATGATTTCAGTCTGAGCTTCCACTTTAGCAGTTAGGTGTTTGGGAGGCTTCAGCTTGTGCTGCAATGGAAGCTGAGGCAGTGGCCATCAGATGCTGGGTTTGCAAGTTTTCTCACGCAGTTCGCCACCATTCCATGCTGGAAAGGTTGAGCTCCAAGCTCTGCTCAAACCCTGCATCAAGTTGATGCTGAACACTTGAAGCATGATCACAAGCTCCCTGATAGGCTTGCCAATGCACGAAATATTTCTGTGCACATCTATCAGCTGCTTCCTGTGTGCCAGCCCATCAAAGTTTTCATCAAATCGTCTGCAGCAGAACCCATGTCTGGTCTTGTCCTCTGATGAGCTGACACTGGCACTACCATATTCCTCTGGCAGAGCACACATTCCCGCATCACTCAGATCCCATCTCTGTGCTACTCTTGAACGTACACACAGTGACAGCATCTGAACTAGTGGTTGCGACCTGGTGGTATTATCCTTTAGCCAAAAGCAATTGTCCAGACATTATCTCGTTGTTTTTTGTAGGATTGTGAGATTGAGTGGCAGTGGTTCAGCCTCGTCAATCTCTTTTTCCTCTTGGATTTCTTGCTCTCACCACGAGCTAGCAAGATGGCAGTTCTGGGATTCCTGAAAGGGCAAAGGCTCAAGTTTAGGGTTGCACTAATGAGAGGAGGGAAAGCATTGGGAGAATGCTTTACACTTGGAGCAGTTACACTTGGAGGAGAAGGACAGTTAGTTATCAGCGCAGCGTCATCTTCGGTCCTTACAGCCCTTGCACGGGCTACCGCCTCAGTCACTGTTTCTCCAACACTGGCGAACAACGTCACCTCTGTTGGGGTAAAGGCAAGCATCTATACCTGCCCCCTAACGGTTATCTGCTGTTGCCTGTGATTATGCATCACCTTTTCCTGTTTGAGTGTCAGTGAGTGTGGTAGAATATGCTGGGGGGATGTGATTGTCATGGTTGAATTGTTGGCAGTGTGTGAAAGATGTAGGATGCAGCAGTGTGAAATGAGTGAGGGTGAGGTGAAAGTATGTTAGGTATGAGTTACGATTGATGGAGGTTGTTGGGAGGTGAGTAATGGGAGTGCGATGCATTGAGCAGTGCATGAGGTTAGATGAACATCCTGGATGAACATGTCATTTGAAGATACATTCACTAACCTTGATCAGGCATGTGAGGCCGTTGTACCACTTCCCGCACTGCAGCCAGTTCCTCGGGGCTGACATTGATCTGCCCGGCTATCTGTTCCCATTATCCTCTGAACCTCTCTGGCCAAACCTCCGTGCCTCTTGTGGATGAATGGCATCTCTCCTCTTTTTGACCTACCCCATCAAGACCTCCAGTGTTGCGATAAAGAAACTTGATTATTGCTTTCTACCACATATCTCTTTTTCAAGTCTTCCTGTCTCTTTTTCAGGTCAAAGTCACTTGTGCAATGAATTCCACCATCTGCTCCAGCCAAACACATTTCCCTTTTAAGAGGTGCAGGCTAGCTTTTAGTCACGCAGGTGTGACGAATGGCGGATTTTAGGAATATTGATTTCTAAATATAGGGACAATTTATGGTTAAACGCCTGGAGTTATAGTGAGTTTTACCCATGTTCCTCTACTATACGGCAGTGCCGTAATACATGTAATATACTACGAGTGGTGACTACCACATTCACCCCTGTTAAAAAAAGAGTCCGGCGGGGGTGGTGGAAAACATTACAAGTTAAGTCTGTCGGGGGCCTTGACCCTCCTCTGCGATTGCCTCAGTCCCGGTGGTGATGTGGGCACCGACTTGGTCACCTGCGACTCCGGGAGCGTGTTGTCCTCGTCTTCGTCACCCCTGAGTGGAACCAGTGGGAGGACGGATCCTACTGGGATCTGCGGTGAGGTTCGCTGGAGGGAGGGTGAGTGGCGCAGGGGTGAATGAGGCAACTGGGGACGGCGTCAGGTCGGGGGTCGTGGGTGGGGATCCAGCGGGTGCCAGGTCCCAGAGGGAGGCTGTGTCCTGGCGCCCGTCGGGGTGTGCCACGTAGGCGTACTGCGGGTTCGCATGTAGGAGGTGGACTTTTTCGACCAAGGGGTCCGACTTATGGGTCCGCACTTGCTTCCGAAGGACGGGTCCAGGAACTGTCAGCCATGTTGGGAGTGAGACCCCGGAGGTGGACTTCCTGGGGAAGGCAACACACATTCGTGAGGGGTCTCGTTAGTTGCGGTGCAGAGGAGCGATCGGATGGAGTGGAGCGCGTCGGGGAGGACCTCCTGCCAGCGGGAGACCGGGAGATTTTTAGACCGCAGGGCCAGCAGGACGGCCTTCCAGACCATCCCGTTCTCCCTCTCCACCTCTCCGTTTCCCCGGGGGTTGTAGCTGGTCGGCCTGCTCGAGGCAATGCCCTTGCTGAGCAGGAACTGACGCAGCTCATCACTCATGAAAGAGGATCCCCGATGTAGGTGGGGAAACCGAACAGAGTGAAGAGGCTGTGGAGGGCTTTAATTACCGTGGCAGAAGTCATAGCGGGGCATGGGATGGCGAAAGGGAACCGGGAGTACTCATCAATCACGTTCAGAAAGTACATGTTGCGATCGGTGGAGGGGAGGGGCCCTTTGAATTCCATGCTGAGGCATTCAAAGGGGCGGGAGGCCTTCACCAGGTGCGCTCAATCTGGCCGGTAGAAGTGCGGCTTGCACTCTGCACAGACTTGGCAGTCTCTGGTGATGGTCCTCACCTCCTCAAATGAAGGGGCCTTGATGAAATGGAAGAACCGTGTGTCCCCCGGGTGGCAGAGGTCATAGTGGAGAGCCCGGAGTCGGTCCACTTGTGCGCTGGCACATGTACCGTGGGATAGGGCATCATGGGGCTCATTGAGCTTCTCCGGGCGATACAAGATCTCATAGTTATAGGTGGAGAGCTCGATCCTCCACCTCAAGATCTTGTCATTTTTGATCTTGTCCCGCTGTGTATTATTCAACATGAAGTCAACCGACCGTTGGTCAGTGAGGAGAGTGAATCTCCTGCCGGACAGGTAATGCCTCCAATGCCGCACAGCTTCCACAATGGCTTGGGCCTCCTTTTCGACAGAGGAGTGCCAAATTTCGGAGGCATGGAGGGTGCGGGAAAAGAAGGCCACGGCCTCCCCGCCTGTTTGAGGGTGGCGGCCAGAGCTACGTCCAATGCATCGCTCTCCACCTGGAAGGGGAGGGACTCGTCGACCGCGTGCATCGTGGCCTTGGCAATGTCTGCCTTGATACGGTTGAAGGCCTGGTGGGCCTCAGCCGTCAGGGGAAAAACTGTGGACTGAATGAGTGGGCGGGCCTTGTCTGCATAATTAGGGACCCACTGGACATAGTAGGAGAAAACCCCAGGCATCGTTTCAGGGCCTTGAGGCAGTGGGGGAGGGGAAGTTCCATGAGGGGGCACATGCGGTCGGCATCGGTCCCTAGGACTCCATTTTCCACGGCATAGCCAAGGATGGCTAAGCAGTTGGTGCGGAACACGCATTTCTCCTTATTGTATGTGAGGTTAAGGAGTTTGGCGGTCTGGAGGAATTTTTGGAGGTTAGCGTCGTGGTTCTGGTGATCGTGGCCGCAGATGGTGCTGTTATCTAGGTACGGGAAGGTGGCCCTCAGTCCGTACCGGTCAACCATTTGGTCCATCTCTCGCGGGAAGACCGAGACCCCATTAGTGACGCTGAAGGGAACCCTAAGGAAGTGATAGAGGTGGCCATCTGCTTCGAACACAGTGTATTGGCGGTCCTCCGGGCGGTTGGGGATCTGGTGGTAGGCGGACATCAGGTCCACTGTGGAAAAGACTCGATACTGCGTAATCTGATTGACTATGTCAGATATGCGTGGGAGTGGGGTACGCGTCAAGCTGCGTGTACCGATTGATGGTCTGACTGTAGTCAATGACCATCCTGCGCTTCTCCCCAGTCTTTACTACGACCACTTGAGCTCTCCAGGGGCTGTTGATGGCCTCAATGACCCCTTCCCGCAGAAGCCGTTGGACCTCCGACCTGATGAGGGTCCTGTCCTAAGCACTGTACCGTCTGCTCCTGGTGGCGACGGGTTTGCAATCCGGGGTGAGGTTAGCAAACAGGGACGGTGGATCGACCTTAAAGGTCGTGAGGCCGCAGACGGTGAGCTTCGGAGTAGGTGGCTGCATGCCGGATAAGAGGAAAAATGTCAGGGCTCACCCGTGAATAGAGGGCTTGGAGATTCTGTGAGTCCGAGGGTTCCTCAGCGGCTGTTCGGAGGTAGCTTTTGAAACATGCTAAATTGCCCTTAGTGTCCAAAAAGGTGAGGTGGGGTTACTGGGTTCTGGGGATAGGGTGGAGGTGTGGGCTGAAGTAGGGTGCTCTTTCCAAGGGCCAGTGCAGACTCGATGGGCTGAATGGCCTTCTTCTGCACTGTACATTCTGTGATTCTATGATTTAATTCATTGGCAGTGTTACCTTTGGTTAGGCTACAAAACCCTGGCCTTCTTGTGCTTCAAGGTTGTCCCTGGCCTCCATCAGCTCTCTGCCTCCCTATGAATTTTGGGGTCAATCAATGCCTTTAATCTTCCCAGATTTTAGCCAGAGGAAGTTGAAGCTCAGAATCATAGAATCACAAAACTTGTCTATATCCTTTTTGAAGTTCTACACTGTCATCCTCACAATATACAATGCTTCCAAGTTTTGTAACTTTGAAATTGTCCCCTGCACACCAAGGTCTAGGTCATTAATACATATGAGGTAGGGCAGCATGTGGCGGAGTGGTTAGCATTGGGTCTACGGCGCCGAGGACCCGGGTTCGAATCCCGGCCCTGGGTCACTGTCCGTGTGGAGGTTGTACATTCTCCCCGTGTCTGGGTGGGTTTCACCCCCACAACCCAAAGATGTGCAGGGTAGGTGGATTGGACACGTTAAATTGCCCCCTAATTAGAAAAAAAAAAATTGGGTACTCTAAATTTTTTTTAAAAATACATATTGGAAAAAGCAAGGGTCCCAATATCGACCATTGGAGAACTCCACGGCAAAACTTCCTCCAACCTGAAAAATATCCACTGGCCTCTGTTTCCTATTACTCAGCCAATGTTGTATCCATGATGCTGCTGCCCCTTTTATTCCAAGAACTTGTGCAAGTCTACATTTTGGACAAATAAGTTTGACAGCAAAGGTTCCCGAGAGGTGGTGGAGAGCTGGAGCTGGGTGAACTCTTGCCTCACATCTACAAATGGCATAGATCAGTGTTTTTCAATCTTTTTTTCCTGAGACCCACTTTTACCAAACTGTGGACCTTCAGGACCCATGGCGGCTGACGTTTGTGAGACATGCCGGCTGACATTAGTGACCCACGCTGGCCGACCTTCGCGACGCAACATTATTGCTTTCCTTTAATGCGGCTGGTGGGTCTGCTTGGCCCTCATGATCTCTCTTGTTTCATCATTCAACGTTACATTTCTGCTAAGGACGCAGCAACTCTTTACCATTATTTGAACACTTTTCATAATAAACACCTGTAATTTAACACAAATTCACCCTTTTATTACTTTTTCATAAATACTTGTAATATAGTATTAGCCTAGGTTTATTTTGTAGCCTTCCTTCCGTTCACCTCCTCATAAAAACAATAGGCTTAGGCTAATCTAACACTATTTCACTTTTATTACTTACCTTACTTTTCTAAATATAACATTTATTTTTAAGTAGGGGTAATTAAAATAATGTATACTTATGAACACTTTATTGAAAAAAATTCTTGTCTAGATCGCTATCACGAGTGCTATCACGTTGAAAATTCACGTTAGCATTGTGATTGCCTTTTCAACGGCTCCCCTTTTTTGTTACAACATGTCATCTACTGTTTGTATTTCTGTCATAAATGTTAATAGTGTTTTAAATTATTTATAATTATTTTATATTAAATATATTTAGAATGAAACATCCTTAATTTGCACGTTTTTTCGTTTACGGCTAGCCTACATGATACTTTAATAACCTTTAATTTTTATTTTAACTATTATTTTGTATTAAATTACACTATATTATTAATATTATTATTTTTTTAAAACCCCTTCTCATACAGTAGACCCAAAGTTTTTAAGCAATGTGGACTAAAGTCGCTTCTGGGGCCCCTCCGGGATTAGTGGCCCTAAAGCTTAGTTTCATAGTAGATCCACCCCTGATCGGAGTTCAAAAGGCATCTTGACAAACACATGGATAGGATGGGTATAGAGGGATACGGCACTAAGAAGTGCTGAGGGTTTTGGCAAAGGTTGGTATTGTTGTTAACTTTTGGTTGGTTCAATTGGCTCTGTTTTATAACCTTTGCTCTAGAGTCGCCAGCTATCTTTATGATACCGCCACGAGGTTCAAGTTCAAGTAATGATCAATAACTCAACACACCGACTTCCGGGTGCGGCGATGACCAGCTAAGTCGCACGTTTCGGCAGCTCCCGGTGGAAAGGACTTTTGGGCTCTTAATAGGAGCCCCAACGGCAATTTTAACGGCTAAAAACACTGTGCGGTAAACCAGAAGGGAATCCCCCCTGGACACGGATGGAAAAAGGAGAGGAAAGTGGCCGGATTGCGGTGGATCCTCTCGAGCAGCGGCCAGGAAGGCAGGCACAAAGCAAGATGGCGTCGGAAGGAGGCAGTTTAATATGGGGCCCTGACCAACAAGAATTCCTGCGGCGTTGCGTGGAAGAACTTGAAAAGGAGATGAAGAAGGAGCTGTTGGCCCCGATATTACAGGCGATTGAAGGGCTAAATGAGGGGCAAAAGACCCAGGAACAGGAGCTTCGGGTCGTGAAGGCAAAGGCTGCTGAGAATGAGGACGACATACAGGGCCTGGTGGTGAAGACAGAGATGCACGAGGCACAACACAAAAGGTGTGTGGAAAGGCTGGAGGTGCTGGAGAATAATGCGAGGAGGAAGAATTTAAGGATTCTTGGTCTTCCCGAAGGTGCAGAAGGGGCGGACGTCGGGGCATATGTGAGCACGATGCTGCACTCGTTAATGGGATCGGAGGCCCCGACGGGCCCGTTGGAGGTGGAGGGAGCCTATCGAGTTATGGCGCGAAGACCGAGGGCTGGAGAAATTCCTCGAGCCATAGTGGTGAGATTTCTCCGATATAAGGACAGAGAGATGGTCCTCAGATAGGCAAAGAAAACTCGGAGCAGTAGGTGGGAGAACGCGGTGATCCGCGTATATCAAGATTGGAGTGCGGAGGTGGCGAGAAGGAGGGCAAGCTTTAATCGGGCCAAGGCGGTGCTGCACAAAAGGAAGGTTAAATTTGGAATGCTGCAGCCGGCAAGACTGTGGGTCACACATCAAGGGAAACACCACTACTTTGAAACAGCAGAAGAGGCGTGAACATTTATTGTCGAGGAGAAACTGGAATAAGCAGGCTAGAAAAAGAACGTTTGGGACAAAGTGGTGGGGCGAATATGTGGGGTGAAAAGGGGGAAGAGATGATTTCCCAAGTTGTTAATCCTGCGACCCTGTAACTTTTCTCTCTTCCCCATGTCGTGGGGGAGGGGGGAAGGGAGGATGAGGAGCTGGGGGCGCCGGCCATTGGGGGCGGGGCCAAATGGGAAGCCCGGGTTTTGTTCCCGCGCTATGGTAATCATGGCGGGAACAGGAAAGCAGGAAGGAGGGGGCCTCGCACAGTGGGAGCCGAGGTCACGGGTGGAAGCCGAGGTCGGCCAGAGTTTGCTGACTTCTGGGAGCAACATGGGGGGTGCAATTACGCTAGTGAGGGATCTAGCAGGGGGGGGTTAACTGGGTTGCTGCTGCTGGGGAGAAGGGGGAGCTGGTATGGGGTGGGGTGGTCGGGGCGGGAGGGCGCCGTTGGGGGGAGATACGGCTACGTGGGAACCGGGTGAGGAGCTGGATTGAAAAAGGAGATGGCTAGTCGACAGGGGGGGGGGGGGGGGGTAAAGAGCCCCCCCCCAACCCGGCTGATCACGTGGAATGTGAGAGGGCTGAACGGGCCGATAAAGAGAGCACGGGTACTCGCACACCTAAAGAAACTTAAGGCAGATGTGGTTATGCTGCAGGAGACGCATCTGAAACTGATAGACCAGGTCAGACTACGCAAAGGATGGGTGGGGCAGGTGTTTCATTCAGGGCTAGACGCAAATAACAGGGGGGTGGCTATACTAGTGGGGAAGCGGGTAATGTTTGAGGCAAAAACCATAGTGGCGGATAGTGGGGGCAGATACGTGATGGTGAGTGGCAAATTGCAAGGGGAGGCCGTGGTCTTAGTGAACGTGTATGCCCCGAACTGGGATGATGCCAACTTTATGAGGCGTATGCTAGGACGAATCCCGGACCTAGAGGTGGGGAAGTTGGTAATGGGTGGAGATTTTAATACGGTGCTGGACCCAGGGCTGGACAGATCGAGGTCCAGGACCGGAAGGAGGCCAGCTGCAGCTAGGGTGCTGAAGGACTTTATGGAGCAGATGGGAGGAGTAGACCCCTGGAGATTTAGTAGACCTAGGAGTAAGGAGTTTTTGTTTTTCTCCTATGTCCACAAAGTTTATTCACGGATAGACTTTTTTGTTTTGGGAAGGGCACTGATCCCGAAGGTGACGGGGACGAAGTACACGGCTATAGCTATTTCGGATCACGCTCCACATTGGGTGGACCTGGAGATAGGGGAGGAAAAAGAACAGCGTCCACCCTGGAGAATGGACATGGGATTATTGGCAGATGAGGGGATGTGTTTAAGGGTGAGGGGGTGTATTGAAAGGTACTTGGAACTCAATGATAATGGGGAGGTTCAGGTGGGAGTGGTCTGGGAGGCGCTGAAGGCAGTGGTTCGAGGGGAGCTGATATCTATGAGGGCACATAAAGGAAAGCAGGAGGGTAGGGAAAGGGAGCGGTTATTGAAAGAACTTCTGAGGGTGGACAGACAATATGCGGAGGCACCGGAGGAGGGACTGTAATGGGAAAGGCAAAGGCTACATGTAGAATTTGACTTGTTGACTACGGGTAATGCAGAGGCACAATGGAGGAAGGCACAGGGTGTACAGTACGAATATGGGGAGAAGGCGAGCAGGTTGCTGGCCCACCAACTGAGGAAAAGGGGAGCAGCGAGGGAGATAGGGGGGGTAAGAGATGAGGAGGGAGAGATGGAGCGGGGAGCGGAGAGAGTGAATGGAGTGTTCAAGGCATTTTATGAAAGATTATATGAAGCTCAGCCCCCGGATGGGAAGGAGAGAATGATGTGCTTTCTGGATCAGCTGGAATTTCCTAAGGTGGAGGAGCAGGAGAGGGCGGGACTGGGAGCACAGATTGAGACGGAGGAAGTAGTGAAAGGGATTGGGAGCATGCAGGCGGGGAAGGCCCCAGGACCAGACGGATTCCCAGTTGAATTCTATAGGAAATATATGGACTTGCTGGCCCCGCTACTGATGAGAACCTTTAATGAGGCGAGGGAAAGGGGGCAGCTGCCCCCGACTATGTCAGAGGCAACGATATCGCTCCTCCTAAAGAAGGAAAAAGACCCGCTGCAATGCGAGTCCTATAGGCCTATTTCCCTCCTGAATGTGGACGCTAAGATTCTGGCCAAGGTAATGGCAACGAGGATAGAGGATTGTGTCCCGGGGGTGGTTCATGAGGTCCAAACTGGGTTTGTGAAGGGGAGACAGTTGAATACAAATATACGGAGGCTGCTAGGGGTAATGATGATGCCCCCACCAGAGGGGGAAGCGGAGATAGTGGTGGCGATGGATGCCGAGAAAGCATTTGATAGAGTGGAGTGGGATTATTTGTGGGAGGTGCTGAGGCGATTTGGCTTTGGAGATGGGTATATCAGATGGGTACAGTTGCTGGAAAGGGCCCCGATGGCGAGCGTGGTCACGAATGGACGGGGGTCTGATTATTTTCGGCTCCATAGAGGGACGAGGCAGGGATGTCCTCTGTCCCCGTTATTGTTTGCACTGACGATTGAGCCCCTGGCCATAGCATTGAGGGGTTCCAGGAAGTGGAGGGGAGTACTCAGGGGAGGAGAAGAACACCGGGTATCTCTGTATGCGGATGATTTGTTGCTATATGTGGCGGACCCGGCTGAGGGGATGCCAGAGATAATGCGGATACTTGGGGAGTTTGGGGATTTTTCAGGGTATAAATTGAACATGGGGAAAAGTGAGTTGTTTGAGGTGCATCCAGGGGAGCAGAGCAGAGAAATAGAGGATTTACCGTTGAGGAAGGTAACAAGGGACTTTCGGTACTTGGGGATCCAGATAGCCAAGAATTGGGGTACATTACATAGGCTTAATTTAACGCGGTTGGTGGAACAGATGGAGGAGGACTTTAAGAGATGGGACATGGTGTCCCTGTCACTGGCAGGGAGGGTGCAGGCGGTTAAAATGGTGGTCCTCCTGAGATTCCTTTTTGTGTTTCAGTGCCTCCCAGTGGTGGTCACGAAGGCTTTTTTCAAAAGAATCGAGAAGAGTATTATGAGTTTTGTGTGGGCCGGGAAGACCCCGAGAGTGAGGAGGGGATTTTTGCAGCGTAGTAGGGACAGGGGGGGGGCTGGCACTACCGAGCCTAAGTGAGTACAACTGGGCCGCCAATATTTCAATGGTGTGTAAGTGGATGGGAGAAGAGGAGGGAGCGGTGTGGAAGAGATTGGAGAGGGCGTCCTGCAGTGGGACTAGCCTACAAGCTATGGTGACGGCACCGTTGCCGTTCTCACCGAAGAAATACACCACAAGCCCGGTGGTGGTGGCTACATTGAGAATTTGGGGGCAGTGGAGACGGCATAGGGGAAAGACGGGAGCCTCGGTGCGGTCCGCGATAAGAAATAACCATAGGTTTGTTCCGGGGAGAATAGATGGGGGATTTGGAGCATGGCAAAGAGCAGGGGTAGCACAATTGAGAGATCTGTTCGTAGGTGGGACGTTTGCGAGTCTGGGAGCGCTGACGGAAAAATATGGGTTGCCCCAAGGGAATGCATTTCGGTATATGCAACTGAGGGCTTTTGCGAGGCAACAGGTGAGGGAATTCCCGCAGCTCCCGACGCAGGAGGTGCAGGATAGAGTGATCTCAGAGACATGGGTGGGGGACGGTAAGGTGTCAGACATATATAGGGAAATGAGGGACGAGGGGGAGATCATGGTAGATGAGCTGAAAGGGAAATGGGAAGAAGAGCTGGGGGAGGAGATTGAGGAGGGGCTGTGGGCTGATGCCCTACGTAGGGTAAACTCATCATCCTCGTGTACCAGGCTAAGCCTGATACAATTTAAGGTGTTACACAGGGCGCATATGACTGGAGCAAGGCTCAGTAAATTTTTGGGGGTAGAGGATAGGTGTGCGAGATGCTCGAGAAGCCCAGCGAATCACACCCACATGTTCTGGTCATGCCCGGCACTACAGGGGATTTGGGTGGGGGTAGCAAAGGTGCTTTCGAAGGTGGTGGGGGTCCAGGTCGAACCAAGCTGGGGGTTGGCTATATTTGGGGTTGCAGAACAGCCGGGAGTGCAGGAGGCGAGAGAGGCTGATGTTTTGGCCTTTGCGTCCCTAGTAGCCCGGCGCAGGATATTGTTAATGTGGAAGGAAGCCAAACCCCCGGGTGTGGAGACCTGGATAAACGACATGGCAGGGTTTATAAAGTTAGAACGGATTAAGTTCGTACTAAGGGGTTCGGCTCAAGGGTTCACCAGGCGGTGGCAGCCGTTCGTCGACTACCCCACAGAAAGATAGAGGGAATGGAAAAGAAGAAGACAACAGCAGCAACCCAGGGGGGAGGGAGGAGGGGGAGGGGGGGGGGGGGGGGAGGAATCGGACGGACTCTCAGGGATGTTATTGTATATGTATAGGCACTTGTTTTAGGTAATGTATATTGGACTGTTGGATTGTATCTTTGGAGAGTATTTATTTTTGACCAGGCAGTTGCCATTTAGTTTGGTTTTTGTTTCTGTTCATATATTATTTATTTATTTGTTTAAAACTGGCCACTGTTATTTATATTGCTTTATTGTTGTTTAAAAGAAACACTACGTACTGTTATGTTTGGCCAAAAAATCTTGAGTAAAATATATATATTTTTAAAATAACTCAACACACCAATTAGTAAGATTCAAATCAATACACATTTATTATACACAGTAAATCGCTACTCATGCATAAACTCTACTTTCTAGGCTATTTCTACAACTAACAGGCCTATACTTAGCTTCGGACTGGCCCACCAGGTCAGGGGAACAAATGGCCATTCGTTCGGGTTCTGAGTCTGCGGGATTCAAAAGCTGGTATGGACTGGTAGCTAGGAGCGCCTATCTCGTAGCGAGCGTTGACTTGAAACTTACGTTCTTTGGAGGCAGCTGGGCAGGTCACTGTCAAGGGTTGGTTCGTGTTGCTGAGTGACCCTGTCAAGAAGGACGATTTGAACTTGGGGGCTTTGCTTTATAGTCCCCAGGGGCTTCCCACCTTTCGAGGCGGACCCCGTACCTGTTTTCAAGTGATTGGACTTGGTTCCAATCGCTTGGTTCGATTTCTCCAATGCTGGAACGGTTCCCTGATCGTTGGGCGGTGTTTAGGTGTCTGTTAACCTCTTTTGTGTTGGCTCCTGCTGGTTGGCCTTGTTTACCTTAAATGTTTTGATTGTTCCCGGGGATCGCTCATTAGTATGTAGATGGCTGCTACATTACTATACAGATGGCTGCTTGTATCGATGCTGTCTGGGCTTTTGCAGAGTCTAATACACAGTAAACTTACACCTGATAGTTTTTGCCTGTGTTGGCTGAATTTCCCTTCAGCCTTTGCTGTTCTCCATTTTATGTCGGAAAGTGGCCAACCCAGGTGGCTACACGCCCTCCTTGTGATCCTAACGTGAAGCGTGACGGATCACATAACTGCATTGTTCTTCATTCCCTGACCCGGCGAGCACTCTTCTATGGCCTCTACACTGACCATAACTATGCAAGAAATTTTTAACTGACAATTCTAAGTGGCGCTATGTCAAAACAGGGACATGCATTACAAAATAAGAAAAACGGTATCTCTAATTGTCCTTTAATAAACTACACTCACTCAAACATTCAATCATACTAACTTCCTAAACAATACAAACAAAATCATAGCAGCATTACTCACATTTTTCCTGGCTTGGCAGTCAAGCTCAGGATTGTACAATCGCTCCTGAAACACATTTCTTTCTTCACAGAAAGAACGCAAACGAATGCTCTTTATTATAGATCGCGGGGGTCTGGGGTCTGGTCATAACTGAAAATAGGGGATCTTATCCTATATACCGGGGTGTGAGCGCGGTAGGCTCTCCTTCGCCATTTCCTCAGACGAATGGTCTGCACGTTGCAGCAGAGTATCGCCAATACTAGTAGAGATTCTATTAAGTAGGACAGGGAGTACCAGGTTATAAACCTGTCACACCAAGATGGTGTGGTGTCGCTTGTGACTGGGCTCTGGGCACTATGGGGAAGTGAATCATCAACAGCTGGGGGGGGTTGGGGTCAGGGGGTTCGCGCGCAACCAAATGTTCATTAGGGTGATGAGCAACACGGAGGATGTCCTCATGGTTCTTTTTCTTTCTCTTCTCTTTGCTGGAGCTTCTGGAGTTCTGTGGGAACAAGCATAGTGTCTGTCACTACCTTGTTTTAATATCTCATATGATAGCATGTCTGTCCTTTAGTGCCAATTACTCCCTTTATAATTGGTCACTATGTGTGACTCCCTCATTTTTTTCTCCAAAAACCGAATTTCAGGACAAGACACACTTAAAAATACTGAAACAGTGCGAGACGTCTCACAGACTGTGCGATTTACCATCCAAATGTTTGAGGATGTAAATAGCATAGGGTTGGCAACCTAAGGGTCGCCTGAAACAAAACAAAACTTTTTGAACAAAACTTGCCGAAATGAGGTGCATATGGGCCGCAACGGGTAAGATTTGGATGGAATCCCCGGGTAGGACGACGACCAATGCCGTGTGTGCCCTACCCGAGCGTAGCTGGCCAGAGGGGGGGGTTCCCAGGCAGGGCGGGTCCCAATGCCGTTTCTCCACTGCCTGAGCAACCGACAAGAACGGGCAAAATGTAGTCATCGTAAGGGGTTGCCGTATTGGTTCTTCCTTCGAACCAGAGGGGCAGTTACGAACGGGGGTCTGGCAAGCTCTCAGCGGTTTCTGCCGATGAGCGTGCGGGCAAGTTCTCAGAGGGTTTGGCCGAAACATAAGGCGTGGGGGCGTGGAAATTTTTTTTCCCGATCTTACAAACAATATTCAACAATACCACGACAAACAACATAAAACATGCCGCAGGTTCCATCAGAAAGGACACCGTTTTCTCCCAAGCGGTTCCTTTTTAAAACATCATCTGGACACCTCAGTTATCGGTTGCGAACAGGGTCACAAAGGGGTTCTTGTTTTGGGAGTCAGACTCAAAGTTGTCATCTTCTCCCGGATGCCAAACTCTCGAGTGTATCAGGGCTGAAAGGGCTGCAAGGTGTGATTTGGGATCGCTCTCGTCATTCCGGACGAGTCTGTATGAGTTATCTCGGTGCCAAAAGGTGGTGTCTAGTTCTGTGGGGACGGAATCGGGGTCGTCATTGTAGGTCGGCGGTCGGTGGTGGGGTTTGTTTAGGAAAGTGATCATGAAGGGGTCACTCGAATCGTGGTCAGATTCGCTGGGTGTGGGTCCTGTTGCATGGGGATAGTAGGGAGGCGTGCTGTGGCTATTGTACGAGTCACAGTCGCTGTCGCTGCTGCTGCAGTCTGTAGGCGTTCCGGGGCGGAGTGTGTAGCTCGGGGGTGGAGTCGGGGTGGAGTCCGTGGCTGGGCTGGACGTGTTGGGGGAGGGTAGGGTTACGTGGCTGTGGGCGGGGCGTGGTCTGCTGCGTCGAGCATGACGTGGTGTGTGTGGTTAGACTGTGTTCCATATGCCCTAAGCTGATTGATATGGAACCACGCAGTCTTTCCATTGGGGTACTTTATTTTGCAGACGGAAGGGCTTACTTTGTCCGCAATGGAGTACGGACCCGAATATTTAGGTGACAGGAATGTGCTGGGGTTGTATACGGAGAGCATGACTTACTGTCCTACACTGCACTCAGTCGCATGCACTGTCTTATCGAAACAGGCCTTGCTCTGTTTCTTTCTTGTGCCCAATTTCACTGCGGCTGCTAGCTGAGTCGTTTTAACATTCTCCACTAATTGTTCCACTGCTTTCTCGTGTGTGAGGGCCGTCACTTCGGGGCTGGTCAAATCTAATCCTAATAAAAATTCTGTGCCTTTCATGGGGCGTCCGGTCATGAGGGTGTGTGGGGTGTAACCTGTAGATGTTGAAACTGTGTTACGCAAAAACATCAGCGCAAAGGGGAGGACTGAATCCCAAGTGGTGTTGTTTTGCTGGACCATTTTTCTGAGGGTAGCTTTTAGGGTCCGATTCATGCGCTCCACGATACCACTCGACTGGGGGTGGTATGCAATGGGGAATTTTTGGGTAATGCCAAATATCGTGAGGACGTTCTTCATAACACGTCCCGTAAAATGGGAACCTTGGTCGGATTCAATGCTGCGGGGGAGTCCCCATCCCATAAAGATGTGGTGGGTTAGGATCTTGGCTGTGGTCTTTGCCGTGTTTGTTCTGGATGGGAATGCTTCCACCCATTTTGTAAATGTGTCTATCACCACGAGTACATATTTATAACCATTCCTGCAAGGGGGCAATGGTCCAATATAATCGATCTGGAGGTTAGTCCAGGGGCCATTAACGGGTCGGGTGTGACTAAGCTGAGCCTTTTTGGCATATATGTCCGGATTGTTCTGGGCACAGATAAGGCAATTCTCAACGTAGTGAGTTATATCTTCTTTCAAACTCGGCCACCAACAGAGCTGCCTGAGGTGGGGTGTAGGATCAATTCCCTGATGTCCATGACTGTCATGGAACAAACAAATGAGCTGATTCCTGTCCTGTTCAGGAACCACATAAAAGGTGTCTTTTAACACCACACCGTCATGTGTGGTCAGTGTATTTTTAAACCTATCAAAAGGTGCTGGGAATTTTCCATTTAAAATCTCCCTGAGATTGCTACCCTGCTTCTGGGCCTGCACTAAATCCTCGATATTAGTCTGCGAGATCTGAACTGCATTCACTGGTGCGCTTTCGGGAGGTGTCCAAAAATATCCCTGCCTGGAACCTGCTTTTGCCAATGCGTCGGCTTTAACATTTCCAGGGGGGGAGGAACGGTGGTGACTTCGAACTTTAACTATTCCAAAAGTCCTGTTCTGTGCTTTCCCTAAAATGTGGCGGTGCAATGGGGCTGAGGGGAGGGGTTTTCCGTCTGCGGAAACAAATCCTCTTGCTTTTCACAGGGGTAGGAATTCCGTAAGGCTGTTGCAGACATAGAGGCTGTCCGAATATATGTCTGCTGGGCTGGGGAAGGAATCTGGGTGTTCCACTATGTATGCGATGGCCGCAAGTTCTGCCGCCTGCGCGCCTAAATGTCCTGGTAGTTTTATTGCTATTTCTTCTAGGGCGCGCCCCTGCACGTCCTCAATGTAAATGCCGCATCCTGTTATGCGCTTCCCTTCTAATATTGTGGAAGATCCATCCACAAATATCCTAATGGGTTCACACGTGCCTGTGTGCTTGGGGCTCTGGGTTGAACTACCTATCTTTCTGGGGGTGTTTTAGCAATAAAGGGGCGTGTGTTGTGTTGTGGAGAGATAATTTCACACTCATGGGGGGTTCCGGGGTACTGTAGGTTATCTGCTAAGAAAGTGTGGGTCTTGGTCCTTTTAACAGTGATGTCCCATCCCTGCAAAAGAAAGGTCCATCTGGCTGCTCTTATTTGACTGACGGTACCGTCCTTAAATCATCCGTCCAGTAAACGTTGGGTGGGGGTGTGTTCCGTCAGGATTGTGATGGGGTTTAGTCCGGTTATGTATGAAAAATATTGTACTGCCCAGAAAACTGCGAGCAGGTGCCTTTCGCAGGCTGAAAATCCCTGCTCCACGGCATCTAAAACTCTGGAGGCGTAAGCCAAGGGCCTTAACTGTTTGTGCCGTTCCTGGAGGAGCACGGCCGAAGATCTGTGGTCGCTACCTCTATCGCATAGGGGGAAAGCGGGTCTGGAACTTGTAGTGCGGGGACTGCTATGAGTGCTCTTTTCAACGAGTCCACAGTATCCGTATGCTGCGGAAGCCATTCCCAGGGGGCTCCTTTCTTCAGGAGGTCTGAGAGGGGCGCTGCCTGGCTGGCGAAACCGTCAATGTGGTTTCGGCAGTAGCCAACCAGTCCTAAAAACGACCGGAGGGCTGAAACATTCTGGGGAAGGGGAAATTTGGCAATCGAGTCAATCATTTTATGCTCGATCTCGCGTTTACCATGTGTGATAATTGTACCCAAATATATCACCTTGTTTTCCAAAATCTGGGCCTTTTTGGGGTTTACCTTACAACCAATTGAATGAAGGAGTTCCAGGAGCTCGGCCAGAAGCTCGATGTGCTCTGCCTTGGCATCTGTATGCAGTAATAGGTCGTCCACATAATGGACCAGACATTCGGGGCGAGAAAATTTTGATAATCCATTTGCCAGCTGTTGGTGGAAAATGGAGGGGGAGTTGTGGAATCCTTGTGGAACACATGTCCACGTGTACTGCTGATTTGTGAAAGTGAAGGCAAATTTGTATTGGCACGCTTTTGCCAATGGAATGGACCAGAATCCATTACTGACGTCCAAAACCGTAAAGTATTGTGAGTTGAGTCCCTGCCTGAGCATGGTCTCGGGACGTGTGGCTACCGGGGGGCTGCTGCGGCGGTGATTTTGTTGAGTTCCCGGTAATCGATGGTCAGTCGCCATGATCCATCGGGCTTTCTCACTGGCCAAATCGGGGCATTATTAGTGGAGGCTACTGATCTAAGTACACCCTGCTTTAATAAGCTGTCGATTACTTTTGAGATTTCTCCCTCTGCCTCTTGGGGAAATCCATATTGTTTTGGGGGTCTAGGGTCAGGTCCTGTAATGTGAACTGAACCAGTCATCCGGCCACAGTCGTGATTGTGGGTCGCGAATGCTGTCCTGTTCTTCTGCAAAACTGCCCTAACCTGCGTGGCCGTGCTAATCGTGGTCGGGTCAAACCAAATTTCACCTACTGCGCTAATTTTGTTTGCATATTCTCCTATGGTAAGCGTTGCGGGGGCTCTTGTGGATTTTGCCATTTTCCAGACACATTGGTTGACCAAAGGATAGATTGTGGGAATTCATAAAATCTATGCCTAAAATATGCTCTGCTGTGTGGGGTAGATCGACTAAAACTATGGGGTGCTTGGTGGTGATGTTGCTGATTTGAATGGGTACAGGGGCTGTGATGTGTCCCTGCTGTGAGTGGCCTGTAAAGCCGCTGAGGGTTATAGTGGCTGTAGTGGGCCACGTGTCCTTTTGAAACATGGTGGAGGAATTTATTCTGGTCCGCGACCCTCCTGTGTCCCAGAGAAACTCGATGGGCTGTCCCCGTATCTTTGCTGCAAGTACTGGTCGGCCGGACCTATCCCAAAGGGTGTCGCAGACCCAACTGGGGGAGCCCGAACACCGTCAGTCCGTTCCGTTCAGGTCCGTCTGATCTGATCGGGTGCTAATGCTATGTATTGGCTTTATCCTGGTGTCATTTAGAGTGCCTGTCTGCTGGGCTCGCTGTTGCTTTTTTGGGGCATTGCATTCTCTTGCAAAGTGTCCCAACTGTCCACAGTTGTAACACTCCTGTGACTTTTGTGGGGGGCTGATCTTGCCTTCATTTACCCATACGGGGTTCTGGTGTGCCTTAACTGTGTGTATGTCTGCTTCTGCCTGCTGTTCTTCGGGATTTTTATTTGTGGGTTTGTTTTGAACAGATTGCTCCCAGGTGCGGGACAATCTTTTTACGACCCATTTCTCATTATGAGCCTCCTCTGAGGGATCATAATTGGCACAAGCTTTTTGTCCTGTTTCTGTGGCATGGGAGATAAGGGTGCGAGTCCATTTGGCCATGTTGTCTGGGGACAAATGGGCACGGTCTAAGTCTCTGAAAACTGCTGCGAAATGGATCCACAGGCGTCCAGCAAACGCTGTGGGGTGTTCGGTTTTCTTTTGCCTGCACTTATTGAGGCCATCTACGGGGTCACCCCTGTTATAGCCGATCGCGTCCAGGACCGCGGTATGCATTTCTGCAAGGGTGCCTCCTCCTACTTTCTGTGGGTCGGGAAGGGCTGTAACGACCGAAGGGTCTAGACTCAGAACTGTGAGCTTTACTTGCTCTCGCTCATCCAGGCTGTACATGGTCGTCTGCTGCTTTACTCTGGCAAAGAAGTGGTGGTCTGAGGTGGGGAGGAACGGTGTGATTTTCTCGCACACGGCCCGTAATTGGGTCACTGTTAAGGGGGTGGTGTACAGAAATTCCGTGTCGTCTGCTGTGGCTGTGCGGTGGGTGGTGACTGGGTTCATTGGAGCCTGAACTATCTGCTCTGTGGCAGGTTGGGGCGCTTTTCTCTTCTGGGGCTTTCCCTGCGCACATGTTCCCTGAACATATCTCTGCGCTGTCTCACTCAATTCTTCCCAATCAGGGCCGTCTTCCTCATCTAGCTGTGATCCAAAGGTTTCCTGGAATCCGTTTTGAACTGAAAGCAGAGATTGCAGCTCTGCAATCTGCTTCCGGCACTTTGCGTGGTCTAGTGAGCTTTGTCTTTGCTCCGTGGTGGCAGCATGGAGTGCTCTTAATACTGTCTTCAGGTCACTACACTGCCTCTGCAATGCCTCTACCTGCTTCTCGGTTTCCTCTCGTACCAGGACTGCACGTTGCGTGTCCTGATAGGCCTTTTCGTACTGGGATTGGAAGCTGCTTAAGTGCGCCAGACAAGACTGGTGTGGCCACTTGGCATCATCCACCTCTCCGTCTTTTGCTGCTAACTTCCGTCTGAACACTACATTCTCTTTCTCTACCTCACTGACATCGACCTTGCTCAGTCGATGTATGCCTTCTATCTCTTTCCAGAGCGTCCAAACGACCTCCTCTGTGCCTCGCAATTGTGCCAAACAGGGCACGATTGCCATCGGCTTGCGAGCTTTTCCTAAGCTCTTCTTGTGAATCTCGCTCAGGTTCTCCCACCAAGTATGTCCTATACTCCCGGGACCTGTTTCCTCATTTTCACAGAATTCGCTCCAAAGGGGCCTTCCTTTCCCTTTGAGGTACTTTCTGATTTCCTCTTCCCAAACGGGACACTGTCCTACTCTACTGCTGGTCGCTGCCGTGAATTCTTCTGGGTTCATGAGGCGTTGCATTGCCTGCATTGCCATCTTTCCTCTCTAAATGCTTCTCTTGAAATTTGGAACAAGGGGTACTAAAGCGGTGCTGTAATTAGGGGTATGGCTTTCGCTATTTTCCGAAATACGAACTCCCGACAGTTTGTCGCAACAAAAAATCTACCAGTATTACCTTATCGCCCTGTTAGTTATGCATGCATTAACACACTTCCGAATTAGGAGGATTGATCACAACTGATTGAACACTTGTGGTTTTTCTGTTCCCAATTGGATTTCTAATTCAAATTTTTGGGTTCTCCCGGAGTGGTTAAGCCACTTCTAGATCGTGTCCCGTCAGGATGTCGCCAGTAATATGTTGCTAACGTTTGGTTGGTTCAATTGGCTCTGTTTTATAACCTTTGCTCTAGAGTCACCAGGTATCTTTATGATACCGCCACGAGGTTCAAGTTCAAGTAATGATCAATAACTCAACACATCAATTAGTAAGATTCAAATCAATACACATTTATTATACACAGTAAATCACTACTCATGCATAAACTCTACTTTCTAGGCTATTTTTACAACTAACAGGCCTATACTTAGCTTCGGACTGGCTCACCAGGTATGGGGAACAAATGGCCTTTCGTTCGGGTTCTGAGTCTGCGGGATTCAAAAGTTGGTATGGACTGGTAGCTAGGAGCGCCTATCTCGTAGCGAGCATTGACTTGAAACTTACGTTCTTTGGAGGCAGCTGGACAGGTCACTGTCAAGGGTTGGTTTGCGTTGCTGAGTGACCCTGTCAAGAAGGACAATTTGAACTTGGGGGCTTTGCTTTATAGTCCCCAGGGGCGGACCCCGTACCTGGTTTCAAGTGATTGGACTTCGTTCCAATCGCTTGGTTCGATTTCTCCAATGCTGGAGCGATTCCCTGATCGTTGGGCGGTCTTTAGGTGTCTGTTAACCTCTTTTGTGTTGGCTCCTGCTGGTGCCGAGGAGTCTCGCTTGGTCTTGTTTACCTTAAATGTTTCGATTGTTCCCAGGGATCGCTCATTAGCATGTAGATGGCTGCTACATTACTATGCAGGTGGCTGCTTGTATCAATGCTGTCTGGGCTTTTGCAGAGTTTAATACACAGTAAACTTACACCTGATAGTTTTTGCCTGTGTTGGCTGAATTTCCCTTCAGCCTTTGCTGTTCTCCATTTTACGTCGGGAAGTGGCCAACCCAGGTGGCTACAGTATGATGACTCCCGGAACAGGCTTTGAGGGCCGAAGGGCCTGTTCCCGTGCTGTATTGTTCTTTGTTCTTTATATTACCTTAGTTTCCCAATATTTTATTTTTGCCGTTACATTTTTGATTAATTGGCATGTGTCTTTAATTCAAACAGAGGATTTCAGCAACAGGTGGGATCGCTGTGCTTCAAACTGGAGCTGCGGACAGATTGCTACCAATGGCAGAGATTGTCTAGGACTCAGGTTGATTGATTTGACTGATGGCCAATAACTAGGGCCAAAAAGGCTGTGCTGTGCCGGTAACAGGTAATGATTGGATCTGATCCCACTGGAATGTTTTCAGAGTCACAAGGTTTTCAGTTTGGTTTCAGTTTTGATTCTGGCAGCCTGATGAAGGGGTCTAACTAGCCTAATTTGATGAGAAATAAGGGGCGGGATTCTCCGTAGCCCGACGGCGAGATCGGGATCGGCGATCAGCCGGAGAATGGCTTCCGATGCCAGAATCGGGGCAGGTGCCGGTTTGACGGTGGTTGTTGATGCTCCGCCGCCTCCAAATCGACACCGCCATTGACGCATCATCAGCCGCTCCCAAAGAGCCGAGTTCCCGATGGTATGAGCCACGTGTGATCCCAGCGGTCGGGAACCTGGCGTGTCATCTGCGGGCAGTGTCCAGCGTTGCCACACCCGGCCGGGATCCGTGCCGCTGGTCGGGGGGCTTCTGCTGGGGCTGGGGGGTGTGATGGGGGGTGGCCAGTGGTCGGCTGTGGGGTCGGGGTGGGTGGGTATGCGGTCCAGCATGACTGGCGCCATGTTCCTCGGCCTGACCGGTGGGGGCATAGGTGCGCACGGTTGCACAGCTTGTCAGCCCTGCCCATGTGCGGCCCGGGACCCGCGATTCTCTGGCCATTCTCCCATGTGATCCACTGCTCGCTGCTCGGCTCGTTCCCCACCACCGATTGGCAGTATGCAACCTGCGGCTACTTGGTCAATCCATTCAACGGCCAGCACAACGTCCGTTTGCACTCCCATGACGGTTAAGTACTGGTCTGGAAATGGTCTATGACTGGGGTGGATACAGGAGAGGAAACCAGGCCAGGTTTCTCGGATTACTGATTAACCGAGGCCGGTCAATAGGTCTGACATATGTGAAAACTGGAAGAAACCTACAGTCATCACTTCGCGTCGACACTCTCTGGAAACCAGGAAGTCAGAGCTTTTGGTGAGAATGGAGGCACATAATCTTGTAAAAAAAGAGGGATGTCATGATATTCAAGTGAACATCACAGTACATACACACATACATAATGATGGACAGATCAACGGACCAATTAGCACACACAACACGACAGCCAATCACAGACAAGAGCATACACAGTACAAAACAAGGAACACGACACTTCCTGAGCAGTCCATCAGGAGACGGCTCAGGGCACAGACCTCATTGCCAGCCACTCAGACAGTCACCATGTGCTGAGTACCAGAGTTTACTATGTCAATAGTTAAATGAAATAAAACTGCGTTGTACCATTCGCAACCGTGTTGGTTCGTCTGTGTCTCAGAGTACCCAACACTTCATGGTACCAGAAGTGAATTAATACCTACCCACAAATCTGCCATCCTGCGCCATGGACACCGTCAACACACCGCAGCCGTTGCAAGTCGCTGGGAACCTTGGCGTAAATTGGACGTTGTTCAAACAGCGTTTCGAACTCTTTCTGGAAGCCAATGACAAAGAGAGCGCCTCGGACAAAGAAAGATCGCCATCCTCCTCACCACCGCAGGTCAGCACGCCATACATGTCTACAACTCCCTGGTGTTCGCGGAAGGCGAGGACAAATCTAAACAGAAGACGGTCCTCCTCAAGCTCGACCAACACTTCAACGTCGAGGTCAACGAGAGCTTTGAGAGGTATGTCTTCCAGCAGCGCCTGCAAGGTAAGGATGAGCTCTTTCAGTCATTCCTGACGCATCTATGCATACTCGCGCAGTCTCAGAGTCCATGATCCGGGACCAGATCGTTTTTGGGATCGCCTCGGGCATTCTACGCCAGCAACTTTTAAAAATAAAAGGCCTAACCTTAGCCTCTGCAATCGACGCCTGTGTCCTGCACGAGAACGCGACTAGCCGCTATGCCCAATTTCAGGCGGATGGGGTCCTACGCGACCAGATCGGCGAGCCAGGTGCCTCACGAGGCCGAACGGGTCCAGGCGATCGAGTTCCTCTTGGCCCGCGGCCCGGACGAGGGCGGCCGTTTTGCACGCTTTTCAAGGCCTCCCCTGCGCTTGTGCGCGCCGAAACCTACGGCAACACTGAGGGACGTGATGCGCAGGCACGCTCGACACAAGACCGAACTGCGCATGCGCAGTGGTGCAACGAACGCCATGACGTCACGACGTGCGGCAACTGTGGAGCTGCACATTTAAAAGGGCAATGTCCCGCAAGAACCCGACAATGCCTACGCTGTGGCAAGGTGGGCCACTACACTGCTTACTGTCGAGCAGCTCAACCTGTCGATCTTCCACATCTCCAACAACCTCGCAGGGACGTGCGGACCATTCAGCCTCCCCATTACGAATCGGGCCCAGGCGACATCCAGACCGGTGACACAGATGACCGAGACGCCTTCCGGGTTGCGATCATTGATGGGAACCGAGTTAACATGATCAATCGGGTGATGAATGGTGTGCCACCCTGACGGTCAACCGATCGCCGATCACTTTCCGCCTGGACACTGGCGCCTCCGCCAACCTCATAGCATGGTCAGCCTTCTACGCCATGAAGGTCAGACCACCAATCCGGCCGTCCCGGTGCAGGATGATCGACTACAACGGGAACGTTATCCCGGCTATGGGATCCTGCCAGCTCCAGGTGACACACAACACACACACGGCCACACTCTCGTTCGAGATAGTCGGCTCATCGAAGGACTCCCTGCTAGGCGCACAGGCATGCAAGGCTCTCCACCTCATGCAACGAGTCCACTCTCTCTCTCCAGACGGAACGTCTGACTTCCCGGATGCAGAGTTCAACGCACAGCTCCAATCACTCCTCGCTCACAACCAGGAGGCAATCAAGGGCATGGGAACACTGCCATACACCTACCGAATTCGCCTCAAACCAGACGCCATCCCGGTCATTCACGCACCTCGCAGAGCCCCTGAGCCACTCAAAGACCGCCTCAAGCAGCAGCTGCAGGATCTCCAGGACCAAGGGGTCCTATCCAGGGTCACGGAGCCCACGCCGTGGGTCAGCTCCATGGTGTGTGTCAAGAAGCCCTCATGCGAGCTCCGGATATGTATTGACCCAAAAGACCTCAATAACAATATCATGAGGGAACTTCCCTTACCCAGACGGGAGGAGATCACGAGCGAAATGGCCCAGGCGAAAATATTTACGAAACTGGCTGCCTCTAAGGGGTTTTGGCAGATCCAACTCGATCCGTCCAGCCGAAAGCTGTGCACCTTCAATACCCCTTTTGGCAGGTTCTGCTACAACCGGATGCCACTTGGCATCATCTCGGCATCCGAGGTCTTTCATAGGATCATGGAGCAGATGATGGAAGGCATCAAAGGGGTGCACGTATACATGGACGACATCATCATCTGGTCCACCACACCACAGGAGCACGTATATCGTCTCCAACGCGTTTTTGCCCGCATACGGGAAAACGGCCTGCGCCTCAACTTAGTCAAGTGTTCCTTTGGCCAAACCGACTGAAGTTTCTGGGGGACCATGTTTCCCGGTCATGGGTCCGTCCGGATGCAGACAAGGTGAGCGCCATCACAGCCATGCCGCAGCCGGCAGACAAGAAAGCAGTGCTACGCTTCCTTGGCATGGTCAACTTCCTGTGGAAGTTCATTCCCAACCTTGCCTCCCACACGACAGCTCTGCGCCACCTCGTCAAAAAGTCCACAGAGTTCCAGTGGCTGCCCACACACCAGCAGGAATGGGAGGAGCTCAAACTCAAACTCACCACTGCACCGGTATTGGCGTTTTTTGACACGTCTCGTGCCACCAAAATCTCGACTGATGCCAGCCAGTCCGGCATTGGGGCAGTACTCCTGCAGCGGGATGACACGGCGTCATGGGTCCCATTTGCTATGCATCGCGAGCAATGACCCCAACAGAGCAGCGCTACGCGCAGATCGAAAAGGAGTGCCTGGGCTTGCTAACCGGTTTAGACAAGTTCCATGATTATGTGTATGGTCTTCCCCGGTTCACTGTTGAGACTGACCACCGCACCCTGGTCAGCATCATAAACAAGGACCTGAACGAGATGACCCCTCGCCTCCAGCGCATCCTACTGAAACTCAGGAGGTACGACTTCCAACTGGTCTACACCCCAGGGAAGGAACTCATCGTTGCGGATGCCCTATCCAGAGCAGTAAGCACGCCGCCAGATTCGGAGGGGTTCGTATGTCAGGTCGAGGCGCAGGTGGCCTTCACATCGGCAAATCTGCCAGCTGACGACTCCAGTCTGGCCTGTATTCGCCGAGAGACTGCGGCCGACCCCCTTCTACAGCGTGTGATGCGCCACATGACGGGAGGGTGGCTCAAAGGGCAGTGCCCGCAGTTCTACAATGTCCGAGACGACCTGGCCGTCATTGATGGTGTCCTTCTGAAGCTGGACCGGATTGTGATTCCGCACAGCATGCACAAGCTGGTTCTCGACCAACTACACGAAGGCCACTTGGGGGTCGAGAAGTGCAGACGGAGGGTCCGAGAGGCGGTATACTGGCCGGGCATCAGTGACGATATTGCCAACATGGTGCTCATCTGTCCCACCTGCCAAAGGTTTCAGCCGGCGCAACCTCCTGAAACGCTTCTGCCCCATGAGCTGGTGACGTCCCCCTCGTCGAAGGTGGGTGTGGACCTATTTCACGCGCTCGGCAGGGACTAAGTCATCATCGTTGACTACTTCTCCAACTACCCAGAAGTTATACGCCTGCACGATTTGACGTCGTCTGCTGTCATAAGGGCCTGCAAAGACACCTTTGCTCGCCACGGCATTCCGATGACTGTCATGTCGGAAAATGGGCTCTGTTTCGCCAGCCAGGAATGGTCATCGTTTGCTGCCTCGTATGGCTTTACACATGTGACGTCTAGCCCTCTGTACCCCCAGTCCAATGGAAAGGCGGAGAATGGCGTCCACATTGTAAAGCGGCTCCTCTGCAAGGCTGCTGCTGCCGGATCGGATTTCTGCCTCGCCCTGCTGGCCTATCGCTCGGCTCCACTAGTCACTGGTCTCTCACCAGCCCAGCTGCTGATGGGTCATGCCCTCAGGACCACTGTGCCATCCATCCTGGCACCCACAATAGTCCATGCTCCAGTACTGCACAGGATGCAACTGCAGCGCGGTCACCAGAAGAGGTCATATGACACACGGGCAACTGATCTTCCCGCCCTGGCCCCTGGAGACGAAGTCCGCATCCACCAACCAGAAGGTGGCTGGTCAGCACCTGCCGAAGTTCTCCGACGCGTGGCTCCCCGCTCGTTCCTGGTTCGCATGCCTGATGGATTTGTTTGTAGGCGCAATTGCTGGGCTCTTCGCCTACTTCCACGATTGCTACGAGACCTTACACTGACACCGTGTCCTCCTGTTGTTCCTGATAACGACTTTGTGGAGCTGCCTGCTAACATGCCCCTTCCGTCGTCGCCCGTGGCCATGCCCGCACCTCAGCTGCTGGTTCCAGACCTACCCTTGAGGCGGTCAACATGAATTCGTCGCCCACCTACTAGACTGGACTTATGAGACTGTTTACACGTTGAACTCATGCAACCACTGTTTTAACATGTTTATGTTCTTATCGTTACAGGAATTCGTTTTATCGTTCCACATTTCCACGTTCTTTGTTATGGTACAACCTCGTTATTATGTCACACCCGACATCGCCCCTTGTATATAGTTAAGCCCCATGTACATGCTGTAAATATCACACACACACACATTTAGCTGCACTCAGTACACATCTCTATTTATAACCACGTAGGCACATAATCTTGTAAAAAAAGGGGGATGTCATGATATTCAAGTGAACATCACAGCACATACACACATACATAATGATGGACAGATCAACAGACCAATTAGCACACACAACACGACAGCCAATCACAGACAAGAGCATACACAGTACAAAACAAGGAACACGACACTTCCTGAGCAGTCCATCAGGAGACGGCTCAGGGCACAGACCTCATTGCCAGCCACTCAGACAGTCACCATGTGCTGAGTACCAGAGTTTACTATGTCAATAGTTAAATGAAATAAAACTGCGTTGTACCATTCGCAACCGTGCTGGTTCGTCTGTGTCTCAGAGTACCCAACACTTCAGAGGTGACTTGGATGTTTGGATAGTGCATTGCAATGGAACTAGTCAGAAATAGTGTGACATTGTGCGTGTTTGACAAGTTACTTCATCTCCTCTAAAGTCGTAGTTTGTAAGGCAAAAACAAGATTGTACTTTTTTCTACAATTGGTTAAATTTCTAAAGAAATGGGAATGTATTTAAAACAAAGTTTGCAAGTAAATGTAAGGATGCACATGTTCAACTGAAGTTGTTTTAATTTTTCGCAGTAAAAAGTCATAAATTTGGAAAAGTTAGGTATTAGAAATAAAGTTTCAAAGTAAAAAAAAGAATGCCGGCCACGACCGGCCTTTAAATATGAACGATGAGTCTTTCCGGCAGAGGCAGTAGCAGAGAGAAGTTCACGTGCCCGGCACTTCAATGCTTTGGGTGCAAAATCATAGAGGTGAGATTCCTCCATTTTGTAGCTGCCAGGAAGCAAGCAACAGGACTGTGTGAAGAACTGAAGATGGGTCAATTGTAATAAGGTAATGAGGGCTAGAGATGCAAATAGAACAGGATCTCACAACTAAATCTGCTGGAGCGAGCTTCCCAGGATAGTCCACGGTGGGACAAGGCAGTGCAGGTGTGAGCTGTATCCCGAGCTCCAGGGCCTCTGGTGAACAACAATTCAGAAGAAACTGAAATCGGGAACAAAGCAGTATAAAGGTGATTTCTTCAGGTATGGCGCTAATTGTGCCAATGTGAATGAGGATGCAAAGCCCATGTTTGTTATATGCAGGGAAGTACTGACAAATGAAGTTTAAAACCCTCAAATCTTCAAAGGCACTTGAAGACTAAGCATGGTGAGTTCAAGGACAAACCTCTTGATTTTTTGGACAAATACATGAATAGGATGAGAATAGAGGGATACGGACCCCAGAAGTGTAGAAGATTTTAGTTTAGATGGACAGCATGGTCGGCCCAGGCTTGGAGGGCCGAAGGGCCTGTTGCTGTGCTGTACTTTTCTTTGTTCTTTGTTCATGCAGCAAGTTTTTAAGTGAAAGAGGTTTGGCATTTAGAGATCATGAGGGCAAGTGGGACTCACCAAATAATGGAAACTTCATGGTGGCCATTGAACTTATTGCAGAGGTCAACCCATTTTTACATGAACATCTCGAGAAATATAAAAGTGAAAAAGTAAATGCTACTTACCTATCCAAACCCGTGGATGAAGAATTGATAGAAATCATGGGAAAACATGTGCAAGATGAAATTGTGAATCAAATCAACAACCTAGACACCAAATATTTACAGAATTTACAGAATTTACAGTGCAGAAGGAGGCCATTGGGCCCATCGAGTCTGCACCGGCTCTTGGAAAGAGCACCCTACCCAAGCCCACATCTCCACCCTATCCCCATAACCCAGTAACCCCACCCAACACTAAGGGCAATTTTGGACACTAAGGGCAATTTAGCATGGCCAATCCACCTAACATGCACATCTTTGGACTGTGGGAGGAAACCGGAGCACCCGGAGGAAACCCACGCACACACGGGGAGAACGTGCAGACTCCGCACAGACAGTGACCCAAGCTGGGAATCGAACCTGGGACCCCTGGAGCTGTGAAGCAATTGTGCTAACCACAATGCTACCGTGCTGTCCTACTACGCTACCGTGCTGCCTATTACTCTATTATTGTTGACTCTACGCCTGACCTGACACATGTTGACCAGATGGTAATTGTGGTTCGATACTGCTATAATGGAAAAACCTGTGAGAGATTTTTAACATTTTTACCGAAAGAAAACCATTCATCCACGACCTTGTTCAACAAAATACAACAAGTCCTGGGTGAACATAAGCTTTCCCTTGAAAATATCCGTGGTCAGTCCTACGATAAAGCATCTAGCATGAAGTGCTCGGAGAAAGGGCTGCAAGCACTCTTTGAAAACATTAGCAGGTACGCAGACTATGTACCATGTGCAGCCCATTCACATAACCTTGTTGGAGAAAAGGCAGTGTCTACTGTACCTGAAGCTGTTGTCTATTTTGGCATTTTACAGGAGCTGTATGTTTTCTTTTCTGGATCTCCACGAAGATGGGGGATTTTAAAGACACAGGGCAATCTACATTTTTCTCGAAAGAGCTTAAGTGTAACTAGATGGTCTGCACACTATGAAGCAGTCCGGGCAATTAAAAATGGATATATGGGTATTTTACAAACTCTCAAACATATTTTTGAAGACTCAGAAGAGAAGCCTGAATGTAAACGAGATGCAAAGAATTTATACCACAAGTTGGTAAAGCTGGAATATGCTATTTTAACAGTCGTTTGGGAAGAAGTAAGAAACTCCAAAACCCTAGTTTTGATGTATTTGAAGGTTATCTTCTGCTATCATCTTTACCTTCGTTTGTTAAAGAAAATCCAGCCGATAGGATTGCACACTATGAATCAGAAGCAAAAGGTTTGTGTGACGATATCACCTCAAGTTATTCTGATGCTTCCAAATGCATTGTTACAAGGACATTTTCAGATGGAACAAATGGTATTGCTTCTTTGAGAGGAGCTGACAAATTTAGGATAGAAGTTCTATATCAACTCTATGACTGCTTGATAATCCAGTTACGCAAGAGGATTGACCCATATGAGCAGATTGCGAAAAGGTTCAAGTTCCTCTCAGGATTGGTGAACAATTCTGAAATTGATGAGAACAGTATTAAACTTATAATATTGTATTACAAAGATGATACTGCCCACAAATTAGTAAACGAGTGTTATCAGTTCAAAGAATATTTGCACCTTAGGAAATCCCAGAACACAGAAGAAAACACACCATCTAAAATGCAATGCGCAGAAGTTCTTCAGCTTATTTGTGAGCAACACGTACTTGAAGTGTTCCCCAATATTACTACTGCGCTTAAGCTGTACTTGACAATGCCTATCACGAGCTGTGAAGCAGAAAGGAATTTTTCAAAGCTATCCTTTACAAAGAACAAATTACGGTCTACCATGACTGAAGAGTGCTTAAATTCTTCATGCATATTGTCTTTAGAAAATGACATTGCAAGGAAGCTCTCATATGACAAAACTGTACGTGAATACGTTGCTAGAAAAAACAGAAAAAAGAGTATTTTGTAAAATGTGCTTCATGGAGTATGTACTCTCATAGGTGTCTAAAATAAAAGATTATATTGACTGAGACCTTTTCTATGTTTTATTTCATCATGCATGTATATAACATTTCCCTAATTTTCATCCCCCCATAACTCGAAAACTATAAGGCATAGGAAATTTTTATTCACACCAGTGACTTTGACATGTGAGATAATCCGGTACAGCAATTTTAATCAAAATCTGAGATGGAGTGGTTACATTTGAAAAAAATTTGTGGTGATCTGTCGTGGAACAACCCAATTGAAGAAGCTAACAGTGGTTACCCAGACCTCGTTGCTGGTTGCGAAGGGGCCCCTATAACAGTTCAAGCTTCAGGGCCCCCAAAATGTAGGTCCGCCACTGACGCCGTTAATGTATCTGCTTCCACAACTTCCCCTGGCAAAGCATTCCATGCATTCAACACCCTCTGCGTAAAAAACCTGCCTCGCAGGTTCTTCTAATCTCTTCTAAACTTTGCCCCACGGACCTTAAACCTATGCCCCCTGGTGACTGACCCCTCCACCCTGGGAAAGAGTGCCTGCCCATCCACTCTATCCATGCCCTCATAATCTTGTAGACCTCAATCAGGTCGCCCCTCAACCTCCGTCTTTCTAATAAAAACAGTCCGAGTAGATTCAGCCTTCCACATAGCTAACACCCTCCAGGCCAGGCAACATCCTGGTAAACCTCCTCTGCACCCTCTCCAAAGCCTCCACATCCTTCTGGAAGTATGGCGACCAGAATTGTGCACAATATTCCAAGTGCGGCCTGCCCAAGGTTCTATACAACTGTAGCATGATTTGCCAGTTTTTATACTCGATGCCACATCCAATGAAGGCAAGCATTCCTTATGCTTTCTTGACCATCTTGTCCCCTTGTGTTGCCACCTTCAAAGGTCTGTGAACTTGCACGCCCAGATCTCTCTGACTTTCTATATTCGTAAGAGTTTTACCATTTACGGTATATTTCCCCTCTCTTTTAGACCTACCAAATAAACAGTGAATAAAGAAGAAGGATCCTTATAATGGTCTCCACATGTTCCTGCCTCCAAGATATGGAGAAAAGAGAAATCAAGGAATGAGGGGTAGCTGGAAAGGAAACATTGAAGCAAAAGAAAGAGCATAAGAAAGAAAATTGTAAATGGAGAGGATGCAAAATATTAAAGGGAGAAGTGGTGTTGCAGGGAGGAATGCAAGGGTTATTTGGGAGGGCAGGAAGACAGGAGTAATTGTGAGGCCAAGGATGAATGAAAGGCAGAGTCGATTAACAGGTTTCTTGCAATTTACAATTATACTAAAAATATATCTTAAAGTAAGGAAAAATAATTTTCAGACAAATTTCGAAAAGTATTTGAAAAGCAAGCTGGTCAATGCTATGTTGATCTGATCTTATGCTTTTGGGTTATTGTGAAGACTTATTTGGATGCATTGGATTGGTGTCAGTCATTGGCACATGATCAGTCAGTCTATACATTGGTCAACAAGTGCTTATGCTGTTATTAATAAAATGTGGCCAGTCCCACAAAGCAGCCCTCATCTCCCAGTTTCCATTTCTGACCCAGTTCTGACCCAAATCTTCACCATCCTGTTTTTTTCCTTTTCTGACATGCATGCAACATTTTCTGTTTTTATTTTTGAAGCTTCTGAGGTTGATTGTGAACAATTTGACACATCATGGCAAGCACAGGCTTGAATATGGCAAAGAACAATTTGATGTTAAAGGCAGCAGACTGTATCCCGAGGCAGCTGTCTCACAGGACACAGTAAATAGAAAAAAAAAACTCCCGGCATCTTTCACACGGCCTGTCAAAAATCAAAAGGCACAGAAAGTAATTTTTTTAAAGTCTAGTTAAAGAGTGGCTCAGAAAAATCAGCCTGGATCTTTAGTGAGATATGTGGGTGATACATCAACCAGCTTGCTATTCATAAGCTTTCTAAAATTAGCCAGAAAATTATTTTTCCTCTGCAATTTTCAGGTCAATGTTGTGCGTTTGTTATTTTTTGTGCACTTCATATATCTGATTTACCTCAGAGGAATGCAGAGATGACATTAGTTCTAAGTCTACAAACGGTTTATTTACACTACTTCAAACTATCTCTTCAATCTATACAGATATCCACAACTTTGGCTTCTCAGGTTTTCTGGAAGCTTCTATTTACTTGAGCTCTCAGAGGCCCCACTCAGGATTAATTAATCCAGCACAGTGAGCATACATCTGTCAACTGACTAATATAATCAAACATAGAGCAATTAAACCATCGAACACGATATGAATGCTTTCCAGAACAAAGCAATCCACTTGAGCAGCAGGCCATTCACTAACAGAAATATCCACTCCCTCCATTACCAACTTGTAGTGACGACAGAGTATCCTACCTACGGAATGCCCTGCAGCAATGAGTCAAGGCTTCCTCTCCTGCACCAACCAAATTCCTGTCCTCCAGTACCTAATATGACAAGGGCAGCAAGTGCATGGATACACTATCTGCTCCATTCTCTTCCAAGGAGCACCCAGTCCCAACTTAAGATATGTATTTTGCCGCTGTTTCATTGTTGCTCGGTTAAATTGTGCAGGGCACCTTTGTTACGACTCCCTCAGGGGCCACAGCCTATGCTCCATAAGGTTCCCCACCTTTATCTCCATGGCCATAAATTAGGAGAGGGGATTATACAATGAGGCCTGGGTGTCCTCATACACCAGTCACTGAGGGTAAGCATGCAAGTACAGCAGGCGGTAAAGGAGGCGAATGGTATGCTGGCCTTCATTACGAGAGGATTCGCGTACAGGAGTAGGGATGTTCTCGCACACTGGATGCCCAAAGGGTCAGAGCGACTGATCGCTTTTTCATCTCACATACTTGCCGACGCTGAGCGGAACTATGCCCAGGCCAAGAAGGAGGGCCTGGCTGTCGTGTTTGGTGCGTTGAAGTTCCACCAGTACGTCTACGGCCACGCTCGGGCTGTTCAAGGACGATCAGGTGATTCGTCCGATTACGTCCACCAGGGTCCAGCAATGGCCATTACTCCTGGTGGTGTGTGAGTACTGGAACACTCCCCGGGTACATGGATCCCACACACCGCTGCGTTGAGCTGCCTGCCCCTCTCCACAAGGCCTCCGGCCTTTGCCTCGGCCACAGAACTCACAGCGGCACTCCACATCATGGACTCTTTGCCGGTCACGGCTGCTCGTATCAAAGAGTGGATCCAGACCGGCCTGTAGTTATCCCAGATCTGACACATGGTCCAGTGCAGGGCGCAGCACAGAGCCCTGTCTGACAATCTGTGGACATATGCGTCAAAGCACCCGGAGTTTAGCGTGGAGGGCGGCGCTTTGATATGAGGGACACAGATGGTCATCCCGTAAAGCGATCGCAGGCGCTTGCTACAAGATCTCCACAATGGACACGCGAGGGTAGCCAAGATGAAGATGCTTACCCACAGATATGTTTGGTGGCCCGGTATAGACTGCGACATCGAGAAGGTGGCCCAGCACTGCAGTCCTTGCCAGGAGAACCAGAAGGCCCCACCTGCCGCTCTAATACACCCTTGAGAGTTGCCTGGAAACCCTTGGTCCCGCCTCCACATAGACTTCACCGGCTCATTCCAGGGGCTTCTTTGTCATGGTGAACGCCCACTCGACGTGGCTTGATGTTCACAAGGTGAAGATTATAACCACAAAGGCGACGGTAGACAGGCTGAGGCGCACGTTCAGTGCCCCTGGCACCCCCGAAGTGTTGGTATCCGATGATGGTCCGGCGTTCACCAGCAGGGAGTTTGAGTCATGCGTGACCGCGAATCGAATCCAACACGTGCAGACTGCCCCGTATCACCCGGCCTAGAAAGGGTTGACCAAACGGGCATCCAAACCTTCAAGTGGGCCATGATGAAGCCGAGTACTGGACCCTGGGAGACACGGCTGGCCCGGTTCCTTTTCAGTTACCGAACCACCCCTCATTCCACCACAGGAGTAGCACCGGCGGAGTTGCTGATGGGACGATGGCTCAGGACACACCTCAGCCTCATCACCTCGGACATCAGTGCATAGATCCGCCAGTGACAGGACTGCTCAGAGACGGCCGCTGGTTGGCACACGCGGCTGCGCAACCTCAAGCCGGGGACGACGTCTAATTTCGGAATTTTGATGCCGGCACCACATGGATCCCAGGTGTGGTGCTCAAGGCAACTGATGTGGTTTCCTATTCTGTCCGGACACAGGGGCATGAAGCCAACTGGAGTTAGACCATATCCGCCGCTGCACACAGGAGCCACCAGAGCAGGCTCAGAATACGCTGGTCCGGGACCACCTGGAGCCTCCGTCACCGCCTTGATCACCCCCTAAAGCCCTGCCCAGGTCGCCAACCCGATCACCATCATCTCCGCCCATCGAAGCCCAGGAGGATGAGATGTCCGATGCCAACACTGCCAACAATAAGTCCAACACTGACTCCAACATGGACACTGGCCCTAGTCATTCAGCTGCCATCACCGCCAGCGCCCTTACCAGCCGCACCACTCCCTCCTCGGCAGTCCGCACACAGCGGTCACACAGAACGTAGAACATACTGTGCACAAGGAGGCCATTCGGCCCATCGAGTCTGCACCGATCCACTTAAGCCCTCACTTCCACCCTATCCCCGGAACCCAATAACCCCTCCTAACCTTTTTGGTCATTAAGGGCAATTTATCATGGCCAATCCACCTAACCTGCACGTCTTTGGACTGTGGGAGGAAACCGGAGCACCCGGAGGAAACCCACGCAGACACGGGGAGAACGTGCAGACTCCGCACAGACAGTGACCCAGCAGGGAATCGAACTTGGGACCCTGGCGGTGTGAAGTCACAGTGCTATCCACTTGTGCTACCGTGCTTCCCACACCGATGTGTTACACACCTTCCGGCCCCGTCAACGCTGGACCATTGTCCACTCCACAAGAAACAAGAGGGCTTCTGCCTTGGCCCATGGACTTGAACATTTCTTTGGACTTGGAGGGGAGGGAGAGGTGTTACGACCCATCAGTGGCCACAGACTATACTCCATAGGATTCTCCACCTTTACCACAGTATGAACTCCCCAGGTAATTGGGGGCGGGGTTTCCCCTTAACAAGGAGGGAACCTCTCAGTGTAAAATCCCCAACCTGCACCTGGTGGCCCTTCAGAGAGAGGAGCTGTTTGCTTTGTAATTATTGTGTGTACCCAAAGAAACCTTTGTTCATTCCTATCCTATTCTACAACTTTCACCACATTGATTTCAGTAGCTCAAGAAGAAAGCCCAGCACCATTTTCTCAAGGGCAACTTAGTATGGCCAATAAACACTTGTCTAGCTAGCAATAGTCACATGCTGAGAATGTACTCTTTAAAAAAGGTGACTTGTTTTTCTGGCATCTTAAGCTTGTTTGAAGTACCTGTTCATAGTCAGGGAACATAAATGCCTTAAGGGTTAAGTATTTTTAGCATCAGTGTGCTGGACAAGGATTAGATATGAATGGTAACACAGAGATGGAAAGTTACATTTAAAAGGTAAACTTTAACACATTCTAGTCCAGCTCCTATCATTGCACCTTCTCGTACAACATTGCTCTTCACATCTTTAAGATGTATTCCTGGCAGGTTTTTGGTGTGCCTGTAGTGAAATTTTATTTCATTCCTTGTCACGTTTTTAGCGGCTTTGAGATTACTGAGAAACTTTCAACACTTATTAGTGAGTGTTTTTAAAATGGAGGGCACGTCCTGCCTCGACACCCGGTGACTTTTCTCAGGGGCCGGCTTATCATGGCAGTGAGTGGGGAGGGAGACGGGGCGAAGTTAATAACCACCAACAGTTAGAATTGTCCTTCTTCTAATTATTCTTATATTCAAATGCTATATAGTGAGCAGAAAATACATATTTTATGCTGCGACTGATGAATTCTGAAGAAAGAAAGTTAAATGGATCGAGCATGTTGACTTTTTCAAGACGGCAAATTCTTGTCAGTGGTTTCTTCTCATGTTAATTCCATGCTCTGTAGCCTGGGGGTGTCACTGCTTGGAGCTGAAATTTCTCCCTCATGTACCTCATCCCTCCTCCCTCCCTCCCCACCACACACCTACCCTCCCCCCCCCTTCATTCAGTCCATTGGATCTGCACCCACCCCTCTGAAAGAGCACCCTACCTCCCCCTCCCTCCCCGCCCCCCCCCCCCCCCCCCCTCGCTCCACAAGACCACCTATCCTGTACATCGTTGGGCACTAAGGGACAATTTAGTATGGCCAATCTACCGAACCTGCACATCTTTGGACTGTGGGAAGAAACCGGAAAACCCGGAGGAAAACCACGCAGACACTGGGAGAACATGTAAACTCCACACAGACAGTCAGCCAATGCCGGAATCGATCCCGGGGCCCTGGCTTTGTGAGGCATCGGTGCGAGCCACTGTCCCACTATTTCAGCTGTAGTTTGAACAGTAAACAAATTATTTGTGGGGCAATTATTTTCAGGACTGCAATATAGTAGGTTATGGATTTGCACCAATATATCATTTTTTTTAAGGTGACTTGTCATAATGAAAACAGTCAGAGACTAAAATCACAACTAGGTGGCATGGAGAGGGGCAAATGGTCACATTTAGTGTGATAGCAACTCTCACAGGCATTTCGCCCCACTAAACTCCCAGTGATGGCGGGAGTGCATGCAGATTTGGTCTCCTTAACCAAGGAAGGACATATTTGCCCTCGGGGGAGCCAACACAGGTTCAGTAGGCTGGTTCCTGGGATGAGGGGATTGTTTTCGGAGGAGCAATTGAGTAGACAAGGCACATATTCCCATATTAGCAGAGAGAGGTGATCACATTGAAACATGCAAAGTTCTTAAGGTGTTTGACAGGGTAGATGCTGAGAAAATGTTCCCCCATATCTAGAACACAGGGTCACAGACTTAGAATAAGAGGTCAGCCATTTAGGATGGAGATTAGGAGAAAGCTCTTCACCGAAGGGTTGTTAACTTTTGGAATTATCTACCCAGAGAGCTGTGGATGCTCAGTCATTGAGAAAATTCAAGACAAAGGTCGATAGTGTCATAATATCCACGCATGTATATAATGAAGTGCAGACAGGCAGTGATTGACACACAGGATGACCAGTAAGCACACAGCACAGTGCAGCCAATCACCAGACAGGACACCACCACTATAAAGCCAGGGGACACTAGGTTTCCCGCTCTCTCGGGACCCAGCCACTGAGACAGTCAGAGTCCACGAGCTAGCAAGTGCAAACACTATGCGGTAGCTAGTAAGTCTGGTCAGGCTAGTACAAGGTCTCCAGTCGATTCAGTATAGTGTCGACCCACAGTTAAATATGTATGTTAGTTCTATCTTTCAATAAAACCTTGTTTGATCTTCTACAGTGCTAGAGGTCTGTTACACGCATCGCTGCATCACGTGCAGTCCACACCGAACCGACCTGCTTAATACATCAGATAGGTTTTTGGATGCTAAAAGGAGTAAGGGATATGGAGATCATATGGCAAGGTGGAATTGAGGTTGAATGGTGGAATAGGCTGAAAAGACCAAATTATCTCCCCATGATACCATTTCTTATGTCCTACCAGAAATTATTGACAACATGTTTGCATTCAAGTGTGCTCAGAAATCAACGATCGTTGTTCGAATTCGGAATACATTTCTCAAAGAGTCATCAACATTCTGCCATCTTTGACATTAGATGTGATCAAATGCATCGAAGGTGCTTGAGCGCATTAATATTAATTGGTCAAAGGCATCAAATATGCTCATTGACATCAAATGCGATCAGCAACCTGTAGTGAAAAATCTCCTTCTTCGGTGATCACTTGCTAACGGGTATGATTGTCCACCTAAGAAACTCCATGTCACTGGTCATGGGTTCTGTAGGTCCTTACGTGGCTGATGAGACCAACCCTAGAGCCGCATCGCCAACCTCATACTTGACAGGTGATTCCGGGAGCTGTGATTGGACTTTGGACATGAGATCGCTGGTATTTCTTTCTCTGGCACCTTTTCCGAACCTCCTCTTGCTGTTGGGTGTTCTCGTAGAATTGTGTCCCTTCAATCAGGAAGTTATCCAGGTAGGTCTCATCTGAGAAAGAGTCTCCCAGTCATTGATGTCTATTTTGCATTTCTTGAGATAAGCCTTCATGGTGTCTTTGAAGTGCTTCCTTTGTCCTCCTCTTGTTCAGGGACCTTCATTGAGCTGGCAGTTGGGACTCTGGCATCCTGCACACGTGGCCAGCCCAGCAGAGTTGTTTTCAGAAGATCATGGCCTCAATGCTTTGGTTCCTTCAAGGACACTGGTAAGACGCCTGTCCTCCCAGCTGATGTGGAGAATTCATCTCAGGCAGCATTAATGGTAGCTCTCCAGGGCTTTGAGGTGGCGCCTGTACGTAGTCCAAATTTATAGAAGAGTGGAATAGGTGACTACCTTGTACACAAGGATCTTGGTGTCAGCCCGGATGTCGCAGTCGTCAAAGACTCTCAACCTTGGGCATCCGAAGGAAGCAATCATGGATTGGATAGGATGTTGGATCTTGGAATTGATGTCAGCCTTAGATGATAGGTGGCTCCCCAGGTAGGAGAAATGTCCCATTTTTTGGAGGGTTTCTCATTGATCTTGATGGAGGGAGAGACTGGATCTCGCCCTGGGGCTGGTTGGTAAAGGATTGACTCTTCTTGAGGTTGAGACCAATTCTTCAATATATTTCCGCTTCCACGAAGATGTCAAGCATGGCTTGGAAATTCTCTTCTGAGAGTGAGGAAAAAAGGGAAGGGGGGGGATGACACATATCAGCTTGACTCCAGTCTTGACCTCAAAGGTTTCTGTCTTTTTCCATCAGTGACATCTTGTCTTGGAGGAGTCAGAGGATGTTGATGAATTTCTCTGGGCAGCCGACTTTTGACAATGTCTTCCATAGAACTTCCCGATTGAATCAAAAGCCTTGGTCAGATTGACAAAGGCCATGTAATGTGATTGATGTTCCTCCTGAAATTTCACTTGAAGTTGATGAGCATTGAAAATCATGTCCACTGTTGCATAGTTTGGTTGGAAGCCACATTGGCTTTCTGGAAGGATTTCTTCAGAAACTTGGAGAAGGCGGCTAGCAAGGATTTATGTAATGATCCTCCTGGTAAAGGAGAGTAGGGAAGTTCCTTGGTAGTTCCCATAGTACGCTTTGTCTCCTTTCTTGAAGATAGTGGCGAAAATGGCATCCCTGAGGTCAGCAGGGATTTCTTCTCTGTCCCAGATTTTCAGGAGCAGCTGATAGAGATGGCGGGCGATCTCTTCTTCTCCAATTTGAAAATCTCCACCGGGATTCCATCCGCTCTTGCAGCTTTTCCATTCTTCATGTGTTTAATGGCAGCTTCGTTCAAGTTTGGTGAGAGTCAAAGATCATCTTTGATGGGAAGTTGGAGGATTTCCTCAAACACGTCCTCATCTATGATTGCAACACGTTTTAGGATTCTTTGTAGTGTTTCTCCATCAAAGTCTGATGTTTTCACTGCCTCTCAAAAGAGATCCGCCCTCACTCCACACGGTTTTAGGCCAAGGATGTTAGGTCCATATTTTGACTTGGTGGCCCTGAAGAAGCCCCGGGTATCATGTTTGTCGGTGAAGAGGTGCAGCTCCTTAGCTTTCTCAGTCCACCATTGGTTCTTGATTTCCCTAGTTCTTCTTTGTACCTCTGTATTTGCAGTTTGATGAGTTCTCCTCTATGCCTTGCTTGTGATGTCCCTTTGCCAGGCGGGGAGAGCTTTCCTCTTCTTGTTGATGAGGTCTTGGATGATGTGGATGTTCTCGTCGGACCAATCTTGGTGATTCCTGGTCTTACAGTCAATGGTTTCTTCACAGCTTGAGATGATGGCTGCCTTCAGCTCTTCCCAGTTTTCCTTCATTCTATTCAAATGAAAGCTTTCAAGATTTTGGTGAAGACATTGTTGGAAGTTCACAAGCATGCTTGGCTCTTGAAGCACACAATGTTGATCTCTTTTATGAGCTTTTCTTCATCTTCTGTTGCTCCTGGATGAACCGGTGGCCTGTCCAGCAGTCATCTGCACTGGTCATCGCTTTGGTGATGAGGGCATCCTTTTGGTGTCGGGATTGGATGATGACAAAGTCAGACATGGGCCAGTGATTTGATCATGTATGTCCCCAGGAAGTCTTGAACTTGCCTTTTTTGTGGAACAATGTGTTGTGATGACAAGCTGGTGTTCCACGCATTTAGTGAGCAGGAGAACAGCATTGGAATTGCAATTCCCAACTCCTTCCTTTCCGATAGTGCCTTTCCAGAGTTGGCAGTCCTTCTCAATGTTGACATTGAAGTCCCCAAGGGAGATAATCGTATCTTCTTTAGGAATGTTGGGGAGTATGGTGTACAGGGTGGAATAGAAGCCTTCTTTGGACACATCAAGGGTTGGGGCATAGGCACTCCTGACCATTGCCAACTGGTTCTTGGCAAGTTGCAGACAGAGGGCCACGAGGTGCTCATTGACTCGTTGATGTGGACAGGGAGCTCAGAAAGTCAGTTGACGAGTTTGTTCTTGATGGCAAGTCCAATTCCATGTGTCATGGGCTAATCCTCAGGTTTTCCTCTCCAGAGGAAGATGTAATCACTGCCATCTTCCTTCAGCTGTCCTTCGCCTGCTCTTCAGGTTTCTTGCAGGGCAGCGATGAAGTGTCTCAATTCACGGGCAACACAGGCAGTTCTCTGTGCCGGTTGGTTGTTTTGCTCATTATCCATGAGGGTTCATGCATTCCAGGTTCCGAAATTGAGTTTGACTTTGATTTTCTGACCACAGGTAGATGAGCCTGCTGGATGCGGTTTCTCGGCCTACCTGCCATCAAAGATTTTGGGCCTACCATGGCTGAACCTTTGAGCACCCCTTAGTCACTGCCCCACCACCACACCGCACCCCCCACCCCATGTCTCTCCTGCCCCTCTGAAAACTCTATTTCCCCCTGCCCCAAGTTACCCCAACCTGAAGAGTCACCTCTCTCTGCCCCCATATTTAGTCAATGCCAACTGGAAAGCTGCAGCAGTCTGTATCGTCAGGCCCCACAACCTGAGTGATCCTGAGGGAACAGTGGGGAGAGAGAGGGGGAAAGAGTGGGGAGGAAAAAGAATGGGATGTGCTGCACTAGTTATAGTTTATGAAGAAAAACATAAAACTGTTTAATAATCTGCCTTTTTAAAGTTAACCCAGTTTTAGAATGTTTGAAGTTACAGAAATTAAAAACTATGGAGAACAAGTGCTATAATTGTTTAGTGTCAGATTGCTTAAGGTAAGTAATTTTGTTAATTGTAAACTTTTGAGTGCTGCGGTTTGGTGACAATTGATGATAATGATTTCAGTTGATTGCGACTTGCGATATCAAATGATAGCTGAATGATTGCGTTGGTGCACAAATGATGTCAAACAATGACTAAATGATTGCCTTTGAGTGCAATTGGTATCAAATACACACAAATGAATGCTGTTGAATGCAAATGTTGTCAATAGCTGTCAACATTTTCTGGTGCTGTGTTCTTTTGTATCTCAAAGTTGTCCTGATACTTTAGTGTGTGCTGTGCAATAATGTGGGTGGGAGTTTAATTGTGGAGGAAAGTGAATGGATAGATTAGACTATTATACTGAGGTTTAGTGCTGCATGAGGAGGAGCGATTTAGCTGAAAGATCGGAAGGAAGCTAGAGGAGTTATAGTGGACCATATGAAGGATTCACAAAGAGGACCAAAAAAGGACTTAGAAAGGGGAAAAATAATAATAATAATGGAGCATAACATTGCTCTCCCTTCAGTGACCAAACTGACCAGGTATCCTGGAACTGAAGGGTTTCACTAACCTTATCAAATCTGCTGTAAATGTTTGCTAACCACCAACAGGAGTTGGTAATGCAGGGGTCTCTATGTATATATGGACTAAACATGCATAAAATACATTTGTATATTCAAAATTTGCTTTTCCATCCTTAATGTATAAAGAGAACAAATTTAATGTCCTGAGTTGCTTGGAAATGATATACACCTTACTCATTGTAATGCGTTACACGTGGGAGTGTAGCTGTTGTATCCAATTACTCTTGTAAGTAGTGAATGCTATTGATGGCATCACTCAGATCACTGGCAACTGCAAAATGTTGCTGTAGAGACAAGGGGCAAGTTGTCCACCTCCTCTATCCATCATCGTTGTCCTGCAGCAAGGTGACAGTAACGATTCATTCTGTTCTGTGTTGTGTCAGATGCAACGAGACAACAAAATACTCGCCAATTGTGACGCAATTGTGATGTGCATCCCAATATAACCTAATATATAGCTTTACACTTTCAAAACGGCAGGCCTGTGTTCTGTAATTGCCCGCACGACAATTATCAGTGGGAATTTCTTCAGGGCCTTTCAGAATCAACGTCCTCAACTTCAATGAAAGATTGTCGGAAAACAGGTTCACAGTCCAGAATTTCCTGGAGCAGAGCCTCTCATAGTGCCCTCCATCAGATCTCTGGAACATAGGAATTAGGAGCAAAAGTAGGCAAGTCAACCCTTCGAGCTTACTCCACCATTCTATCAGGCCATGGCTGATCTCTTCCTGGTTTCAAATCCACATCCGTACCTGTTTCCCATATTCCTTTAATACGTTTTTTAAAATGAGAAACATATCTATCTCTGACCTCACCCTTTAGGCCCTGAAAAACGAAGTACTCAGAGAGTACTCCGCGCCGCCGAGCACCTACCTGGGGCATTGTTGGAGGCCCGCTCCACCATTCTCCACCCCCTACCGGCCGTAGTCCTGATGGCGCGGATCTACTGTGGTCCTGCCGATCGGGAAACTAGCGTGGCGGCTGCGGACTCAGTCCGTGGCCACCCTGATCGGGGGCGGGCCGATCGGAGGGCAGGGGGGCTTTATACACGGTCGGGCAATGTTTGTGCAGGCGGTCATGGTCGGGCAGGCGGCTGATCGGGGGGTCTATTTTTAGTGCCAGCTCCATGGTCTGAGTCCGCCATGGAGCACGGCACGGCCGCCGCTGTGTGCATGCGCGGCCTCCGACCAGCAAGTGCAGGGGCCCGTATCTGCAGCAAAAGCAGCTGGTTTTACGCCGGGTCCCTGCTAGCCCTCTGCAGGGCTAGGAATATGTGGCTCTTTCAGACCAGTTTTTCTGGCGTGAAAGTCCACAGTTTTGACGACGGCGTCAACACTTAGTCTCCAGAATGGAGAATCCAGCTCCTTGTTCAGTAATTTCTACTTTCGTCTATGCATTCTATTTCACCCAAGGATGGGCTTCAACACAGCCAAACAGCGTGAAATGTTCAAACTAATCTACTGATAATAATGCTTCAAAATAAAACTTGTTTATACAACAAGGATGGGAAGCAGGTACTGAGAGATTTCAGACACTGTTAAAGGAGACCCACATGTGCAGCTAAGAACAATGTGTGTAAATGATGACAGCACAATACGAATGGCGCTTTTGACAGTTTAATGATGCAGTGGAACAAGATGGATTCACAAGGTTACTTCCTTCTATCTGAGGAAATCAAAGATTTTGTTTCTTTCTTTGTTACACAGTTACCTGAACATTATGTACGTTAAGAGCAATGTTAAGACTTATTCTCAAACAATAAGTGGACTAGTTGGCATCATGTTGGTGTCAGATTTGAATTGTTTAACCCAGGTTGGACTATGGGTCCAATAGTCTATCGCCTAATAATAATAACCTTTATTGTTACAAGTAGGCTTACATTAACACTGCAATGAAGTTACTGTGAAAAGTCCCTAGTTGCCACATTCCCGCGCCTGTTCGGGTACATGGAGGGAGAATTCAGAAGGTCCAAATGACCTCACAGCGTGTCTTTTGGAGCTTATGGGAGGAAACCGGAGCACCCGGAGGAAACCCATGCAGACACCGGGAGAACATGCAGACTCCACACAGACAATGACACAAGCCAGGAATCGAACCTGGGACCCTGGAGCTGTGAAGCAACAGTGCTACCCACTCTGCTACCATGCTGCTTCGAATTAACCAATTAACTCAAGGATTGAGAAAGAAGCAGAAGAATGATGGAGAATGAAACTGGGTGCAAAAAAGTCAAATCAGGTGCAGAAAGAGGAAATAAGGGCTGATTTTTAACTGTCACGTTGGGAGGCAGGTTCGGGTGCAGATTGGAAAAGTGAAAATCCCTGAAAAGTGGGTCCCTGACATGATCCTGCCCAATTCCATATATAACCCAGCAGTGGGCTGGAATCCCCCATTTGACTCAGGATTTTAACCCTGAATTCTGGCTTTAACAGCCAGCACACTGATTTCCTGAGCTATGTGGATTAACATGGTTGCAAGCCACAGCGAAGAGTCTTTTTTCTGTGAAACTGATAGGCTGGAAAGCCTTCAAAGAGTGAAAGTGAATAGCCGGAGCCTGGCCAGGGTGAGAGGCTGTTGCTCACAGCATCTCTTTGGAAAGTGTGTTTTCACTGCTTGACAGATGATTTCCAACTTCCTGGGAGTCAGTCAGCCTGTCTTGGACTTCACCCCCCCTATGTGCGCTTCTCTGCAGCATGGAGGCAGTTTATGCAGCTCCATCTTGGTTCACTGATGAGGAATATGAGGAGGATCAAAAGCAACAATAACAGCACAAGGAGCAAGAGCAGCAGTTGGTGCCTTTTCTCAACCACTGGATAGAATGGATGGACATAGAGATCTAGCTGGGTGGAGCTGATAATCCCCCACACAGGGTCTAAAAGCAGAAAGAAGATCAGCTATCTCGATAAGCGCCTCAGGAGGCCCAGGCTCTCATGGTAACTTGGTGCTAATAACGACAGCCTTCTGGAACAAGACTTCTGTTGTCGCTAAAACCTCAGACACTTCGGCCAATTTATTACTCAAATGTTTTATCCAGGTGTCTTTCTTTGTGAGATGAACATAGGACAAACACATGTATGATTAAACCAAATTTATTTATCAAACAGTAAAAACAGTACTACATGATCCCAAGATTCTTAATACTCCCCAAGCCGATGGACTCAGTCGAGCTGTGGAATTGATTCTCTGAGTCTTGATTCCTCAGGGTCTTCATCCACGAAGTTGGGTCTCACACGTTGCTTCCATCCAGCTCTGATGGATTGTCCACTCTTCTCTGCCCACTCTGTGAGTCTTCGTTGGGGAGGGTCCTGGTGGTTGATCTTTATACCCCTCTTCTCGCCTTGTCAGAAAGTCTTCTGGCCCTCAGCCATAGATGTTTGGGGTGAGGGTTGCAATACCTAATGGTGTTGCAAATTGCAAATCTGAGGGACAGCAGGAACCCAACCCCAGGGGTCCATTCCTAGGTGTATTGTTTGCACATAACCTCACTCTATATATGGCAATGGCGGGAAAACTGGGACGCCAGACTGTCTAGCTTTATCTGGGAAACCTAAAAGAATCAATCCGTAAGAACAGGATTGATTATCCCTTGATGGGTGATTGACAGGGTAGATCCAGACATGTCTTGGCAGTTTGTCTGTGTTAAGTGTATTCAAACTTGGTCAAGTTCAAATTCCCATCAGACCAGTCCTTCAGCTCACTGATTTGATGTAAAATGTCCAATATTTCATTTAGAGTGGCCAGTCTTATATCGGTTCCAATAATTCGGGCTGCTGTCCATTGTACCGCAGTCCCTCCTCTTGATCCAGTGAGCGCCTGTGAACCGGATCACACAACTCTAACCAAGCTGTCGGATAGCAAGTATCAGAATCTTGGGCAAACAATCTTACTCCCTATAGAACCATAAATAAAGAACAAAATTAAACTGTTCATATACAAAATACAAAACTGTTCATATACAAAATACAACAATTGGAAGTACAAATAAATACAAAAGCAAGAAATACATCAAACAACAAACACATAAACAAAAGAAAACTTTCAGGTAGAGTTCTTAATATGTCCCTTCACAGTGCTGGATCACAGTTTCTACATCCAAGTGCCGGGTTAGTTCCTTCTTCATTGGACAAGGTGTGAGGATGGTTAAATAGACAGCCATGAGCAGAATGCTTATTACGGTCAGGTGTGACAGGAAGCGGACCCATGGAAGTATTTGGATTTTGGGTGTTGGGGACTGTGCTAGTCACCACTGTTATATTATATTGTATATATGGGTATTACGGTAAGGCCCCTGTACTACAGGTACGGGGGTAGATCCCTGCCTGCTGGATCTGCCTCCTGCTGGAGGCGGAGTATAAATGTGTGTGCTCTCCGAACAGCAGCCATTTCGTAAGCTGCTGTACGAAGCCACACATCTCTGTGTAAGAAAGCCTCGATTACATTCTACTCTCGTCTCATCGTAATTGATAGTGCACCAGGAAGGCAGTGCAGTAGTGGTATTTTCACTTGACTAGTAATTCAGAGACCCAGGGTAATGCTCTGGGGTCCTGGGTTCTAATCCCCCCATGGCAGATGGTGAGGTTTTAATTCAATAAAAATCTGAAATTAAATGTTCTAATGATGACTATGAAACCATTGCCGATTGTCATAAAAACCTATCTGGTTCACTCATGTCCTTCAGGGAAGGGAATCTGTCGTCCTCACCTGGTCTGGCCTACATGTGACTCCAGAGCCATCAGCGATGGGTTGACTCTTAACTGCCCCCCTCTGAAATGGCCTAGCAAGCCACTCAGTTCAAGGGCAATTAGGGATGGGTAACAAATGCTGGCCCAGCCAGCAATGTCCACAGCCCAAGAACAAATTTTTTTTAAATCACAGAAATCCTCCCACCAGGTAGTGACTCTAATCTCACTAATATATATTTTGATTTCCCCCATTTGTTACACTACTTTGATGACGATCTTGTGTGCTGTGGCCAATTGTGTCCAAATTTGTTGTAATTTCTGGGTCGAAGTATTATCTCAGTATCAAATTGTTTAAAGTGCTCCCCCAGAGTCTGCCTGAGCTCCTCGCGAGCTTTCATCATCACTTTCTCTCTCCTGTGTGTATCTACCAGCTCAATCAAACCTATCCTAGCGGGGATGTGTGGCCTGATACAGAAAGTGGTATTGATGACGTTGCATGTTGATGCCCATACTGATATTGCCCTAGCGAGATTGTGAGAGGATTCTCCCTCCCCCCTCTAGGCTACGTGGGTGACATCACTTCCAAGTTCCGAATTTCCAGTGTACAATTTAGATCAGTATTTATCCTGAATCCACATAGAGCATGTTTGTTTAAATATATTGGGTATGGACACACAACTGCTCTGCCTAAGTGCTCACATTTGTCCTGACTGGTGCCTATGAGCCTCCCTAATATCATCCCCGATGCTGTCCCCGGGGTTCCTCTACAATTATCATTAAACCAGACCCTGGTCAGTTGTCGTAATTGGGACAGCTCTCGATCTGCTCATCACTGATCCAGGGCAGAACGTTCCCCCTGCTGACCTGGTCGAGATTATCTCTCAGCTGATTGACCATCCACTGCCCATAGATACTGCGCAGGGTTCGGTTCTGTTGCCTGCCATCATCTTCCACCCTCCCCCTTGACAAGCTGATTGAAAGTTTGGGTGTGCCCTTCTAGTACAGCAACCATAAGGCTGCTGGCCTTGTTCCAAATCTCCCTCGGCGTCCTGCTGACTGTTCTCATTTAAACTTTCCAAGGCCTGATTAACTTGTCACGTAAAAACTCTTGAGCTTGTTGTCCAGATCAGCCAAATCAAGGGTGTTAATTGTGGATAACCCTGCACCATACAACGTTGTTAGGTCATTTGGGATCTCCATCCTCTTGCTCCCTTTCATCCTGTGTCTATCTTTGCCCTTGACTGTCCCTGTCTTTCTGCCCAGCAGCGTAAGAGTAAAGTGGAGGTATGGGGCTGGAACCTCTGATTTTGAGACTAAGCACTGACGCCGGCGTGGGGACAGTGGTGATTTACGACAGCAAAAATGGCGCAAAAGGTGCACCGATTCAGCAACTCTAAATGGGCGAGCACCATCGCCACGTGGAATGCAACCGACTCCAAGCAAATCGGCGCCAGGTTCGCCAGGTCTGTGATTAGCGTACATGAGGCTCATACGCTGCAGCCGCACGTAACGCACACACACACACCATCCCAGTCAACAAGATGACTGGAAGCAGAGCAGGGCCACGGTTCAGGGACGCTGAGCTGGACACCCTCCTGGACGCCGTGGAGGAGAGGCGGATGATCCTGTACCCTAGCCTGGGAGGAAGGCCACCAGGCGCCACCGTTCGCCGTGCCCGGGCATAGGTGGCAGAGGCAGTTGGAGCTATGGGCAACGTCGTCCACACTGGCCAGCAGTGCCAGGAGAGACGGCATGACCTCCTCAAGAGTGGCCAGGGTGAGTCTGCTGCTCCGTGCCCCTGGCACTAACTCCGCCCCCACACACCCGTAGCCCTAACCCCCCCCCCGAGAGAAGACCACGCAGAACCGCCGGGAGAAGACAGGAGGGGGACCAGCAGACCTGAGGCCCCTCACCGTGCCCGAGCAGAGGGCACTGGACGGCGGCGGCCTAGAGGAATGGGAGGTTGCCGACACAGAGGTCGGTGACGGGCGAGCAAGTGAGACCCTGCTTAGTTGCGCAACCCCATGACAAATGTGTGGACACCCTCCTCGACCCACACCTCCCCTCACCACCATCCCACCCCCGCACCCCACACCACCAGACCCCTGTAGTACCTTCTAAAGCACGGTGTGTGTCCGTAACACGTATACAGTGGACAAATGATCACACAAGTTGTTCAATACGGTAATAGTTTATTACACACACACACAGTGAACACACACATACGCTAACATGCGCTCTAAACTAACACACAAGAATGACCCTAACTTCACGTCCAGGTGACTGACAAGTACAGAGCAGATATGGCCTCATCTGGAATCTGCCGTCTGGCAGTGGTAGATGTCTGTCGCTGGTCGTCGATGGCTCCGGCTCTGGTCCCTCTCTGGATGGTGTGGATGGTCCCCTCCTTGGCTGGTGCAGATATCACCGTAGTTGTCGTCAGTGGTCGAGTGAGCGGGTGGTAGGCTGCGCAGCACATTTTATCCCTTGCAGGTTTCGCGCGCATTTGGACAGTCCCAGGCAGATGTCCAATAGATCAATCGGGCCTCGGTCACCCTGATCAATCTCAACCAATTGGTGGTGGACACCTCGATGGTAGGGTGGGTCCCAGTCGACCATGGCCATTAGTGTCTGAGGCACGTAGGCCTTCCCAAATAACGAAACCGACACCACCAAGTCTGCCATATATTGTTACTTTCTACCTGGAGCCTATTCTCCCAGTGTGTGCTTTCAATGGCCTTTTCTCTGTGTTAGTTTCTGCAAGGTCCGGGCTGCAGCCCCTGTATATTTGCAAGCTGCAGTCTAAGTGTGTCTCTTGGCGTGTTATTCACCCTAGGGTAACACGGGCTACAACACGATGCAGTTAAATGATCAAGCATACACCAAACGTAGGCGTTGGTTCAATATGATTTATTGAACTTCAGTAATGAAGCACATAGCTGCCTGTGGGCTGACTCTCTACTACTCTAAATAAACTAACATTAACTATCTAGACCAGGCTAGCTCTAATCCACGTGTAGAAGGTGTTGAATGATTTGTATACCATGACTGTCACTACAGTTGTCACCAGTGGAAAGAGGCAGAGTGCTGATGCCTCGTGTAATATATAGTTGGAAGCCCCCCTCTGGTGTTCTGTCTGGTGATTGGTCATGTTCTGTTCTGTATGTTGATTGGCTCACCTGGGTGTCTGTCACTGCCTGCTTTTACCTCATGATGTGCATGGGTGCATATTATGACATCTGTGTTGACCACTTTCCCATTGATCTGTGCGGGCGGCCATTTTGGATGCCCACACCCCTCACCCTCACCCCTCACCCCCCTCACCCTTACCCCCCCTCACCCACGGCCTGTTATCCGCCGGTGCCCCGGTCCTGGTGCCCATCCCTGCTAGCAGAGGCACCGTTGGTTGGCACTGCCCTCACTGGGGATGCCTTGGGTGTGGCCCTGGGTGGTCCCCTGGTGGGTGGCTGCCAGTTGGGCGGGGTGCTCGGTGTCGAGGGGGGTGCTGTGGTGGTGGTGGTCGTGCCCATACGGCTGGTCTCACTGTGTAGAACCAGGGGCTGGGGAGGGTGGTCAGTGGGTGTTCAGCGAGATGGTGGTCAGTGACTGGGCACTGCCCCAGTCCCATGGGGGGTCACCCCGACAGCTCGGTCCCCCCAGCCCCCTCCCCCTCCACTCCCCCTCCACTCCCTCGGCCCTGGCAGTGCCCCTCTCGCGGCAGCCAGCATGTCCAGTGTCCGGGCTGGCAGCCCGCAGTCGCACCACGCCAGTTGCTTCCGCCGCTCTCGCGTTCAGCAGCCACGACGCCAGGTTCATGATTTGTGAAAGCACAAGTGAACCACGCCATTGGGAAATTGGCCTATCGGAGGCCGTCGGGTCTCAGGCCCGCTATGATACGCCTACTGTACTCTCAGCCCGCGTGACGAGCGCAGCATTTATGCCGTTTTCGGGGTGCCGGAACATCCTGATTTGGCATCAAACTGGCGTCTACCGCAATTCCGGAATCGGAACCTATTCTCTACCGAATCGCATTTTGCGATTTCGCCATCGACAAATGGAGAATCCCACCCATAGTCTCCTGAGTGGAGAGGGACACCAGTCTGGTTACTGTGTCCTGGCCAGATCCACCACTACTGGCACCAATTCATACTGTGTGTTATCATATACTACCTTCCCTGTGTGTTTTAATACCAATTTGTTTTGGGGCCCTGGGGGTGGCTTCAAAGCAAGGGGGGAGGGCTGCAGTGGCAGTTGGCCTCTGACCATTCCTAATTATGTAGCATATATGTCCTCTGTCTATGATCTTACAGGGTCACCCCTGCCCTAACTCTAGCCCTTTCTTTGGGCTGTGGACTAGGGATGCTAGCTCCATGCACCCATGGTTAGTGAATCCCCACCAATCACTTGTGAGGGTCACCCTCAGGGAGCAGTAATCGGGACTCCCATTAACCTTCCTGTACACCACCCCCCTGGTTGTTGCACCCAATGTGATTGTCTTATTGCAGTGCACCCATAGGATAATGTCCTCACACTCACCCCCGTCGGGTGGAGTAAACCACACATATCCGAGATAGACCAATCCAATCCCTTGGTCACTGGTCAGAAGTCCTTCTGTGGCTCCAACCTTTGCATCCATTCCAGGTGAGAAATCCCACTGTCGAAGAAATTATAAGTCAGCACTTCGAGTTTTCGCCAAAGGTCCTTTAATTAAACACGAAGTTCATGGGGGGGGGGGGGTTGGAGAGACCACAGTCATTCCAAATGTTCCCGCTTTACATAGTAAATGTCATGATATGAGGACACACACATAATGGACACAAGCAGCTAATGGACACAGAGAACAGGACATGACCAATAAGCAGGCAGGACACTCAGGGGTGGGATCTGACTATAAAAGACACAAGGCACTCACACTCCGCCTCTTTCCACTGATGAACATCTAGAGAGTCAGTCAAGGGTGTTTTTACAATCTCACACCTCCACCACGTGGCTAAGAGCTAGTCTGGTTCAGTCAGACAGTGTAACCACACTTAAGTTATTAGAGAGTCGAACTCACAGAGAACTGTGCAAACTGTGCTACTGGTTCAATAAACCTGATTGAACTAACTTCAAGATCTGGAGTATATTTCTGATCTAAGCTGCATCCAGTTGCAGCCAGTGTTAGACCAGTGTACCTAACACGACAGTAATGGCAGGCTATTTATATGATACAGTAAGCAATATCTAGGACAGAAGGCATTCTTTAGATTAGCAAAAAGACAGAAAACCGAGCAGGCCGGAGTTAGACTTTAATAACAGGCCTTGGGTTCCTTGCCTAAGAAAAATAATAATTGCGTGCTGTCAGCAAAACAATGTTCAGCTGTACGCTTGTTTACATTGTATGACCTTCTTAATGTTTCACACAGAACGTCTTGACTGAAATAAGTCTAAATATCCATCATGCTTTGCCAAGTGCCTATTTCCATGAAATATAGTCAAGCAGCTGGTTAAAATGACTACAGGGTATTAAGGCAACTAATCCGCCAACTAAAGTCTCTTACAATTCACTCCTTGTTAATCTTATGATTATCACATTGTTAGTACATCACAGTGTCCTCAGCAGCAAAGGGTGGGCTATAATGTAAGGGGAATGGACATATGACAGGCACCTGATTGTTAAGTTGCTGGGACCACAGAGGCAATGCTGACATACTCGCCCCCATGCCCTGACATCATACCGAGCAACATTTAAACAGTAACCATATGACAATCAGGATTACAATGGTGATTATAATCCAAATCACAATCCTCTGTCCTAATGTTCCCAACCACCCAAAGCCAAAGTCCCATCCCCCATCCGCATGCAATCGTGCTACCTCTCTACGAATATTATCCACCAGGTTATCAATTTTCTCTGAGTTATCAGGGATGTATGTGCAGCAGTCACGGCCAATCAGGGCACAAGTACCTCCCTTTTCAGTTGACAAGAAATCAAGGGCCATCCCATTCTGCAGGGCAACCGCTCTTATAGCGACCATCTCAGTTTCTATCTGGTTATCAGCTTCCGCAGTGCCATTAACTACCTGCTCAAGGATATCTCGTAATTCGCGTAGGTCGTATGCATTAGTGGCTATTCCTAATGGTGGTATCATTATTCCCAGCATTTGTGCCCATGTCATAACACTTTGTATCGTCCTGTGATGGGGATGGATCTGTAGTTGCTGGATGTGATGTACATAAGGGACTACATAGCCCAAATAGCAGGAGCCCTCCCAACTTTCTGGTAACCACGGGTATGCCTTATGTCCACACATAAAATGCGTGCCGTAATATGCGGTCAGGTTTCCTTTACTATCAGTCATCATTAGTCTAATCAGATCTCCTCCCCAGGGGCCTCCACTAGTTTGAGATTCAACCGCTGACCAGTCAAAGATGAATAGTCCTTTAACTGTAAGGCGGAGCATAGGGGGTTGCCAATTCAAGGTCTGGTCACACTGACTCATAGAACATAGAACGATACAGCGCAGTACAGGCCCTTCGGCCCACGATGTTGCACCGAAACAAAAGCCATCTAACCTACACTATGCCATTATCATCCATATGCTTATCCAATAAACTTTTAAATGCCCTCAATGTTGGTGAGTTCACTACTGTTGCAGGTAGGGCATTCCACGGCCTCACCACTCTTTGCGTAAAGAACCTACCTCTGACCTCTGTCCTATATCTATTACCCCTCAGTTTAAAGCTATGTCCCCTCGTGCCAGCCATTTCCATCCGCGGGAGAAGGCTCTCACTGTCCACCCTATCTAACCCCCTGATCATTTTGTATGCCTCTATTAAGTCTCCTCTTAACCTTCTTCTCTCCAACGAAAACAACCTCAAGTCCATCAGCCTTTCCTCATAAGATTTTCCCTCCATACCAGGCAACATCCTGGTAAATCTCCTCTGCACCCGCTCCAAAGCCTCCACGTCCTTCCCAGTGCGTCGAGCTGCAGTAAAATGCTGCGTTGTGGATGAATTAAGCAGCGGCAAAACAGAGTGAGGAACCAATACTGTACAAGGGTGGTCGAGTACAAGGGGTACTGATTTTTCTACTATGGCCACCGTGGCTGCTACTGCTCTTCAGCAACTTGGCATACCCTTTACCACTGCACATAGGGCCACCGAGTAATAGGCGAGGGGTCTTTTCCCTCCTCCATGCTCTTGTACCAGGGCCCCTTTTGCAAATCCCCCTGCTTCATTCACATAAAGAGTAAAAGGCTTGGTGAAATTAGGAAGTCCCAAGGCAGGGGCGCTAATCATGGCTTGTTTCAAGTTACAAAATACTTGCTCCCTCTCTGGGGTCTCGGTAACAACTGAAGGGGCATCCTGTAGGGTAGCCTTGCGCAGTACTGTGTCTATCTCTCTGTAGTCCGGTATCCACTGCCTGCAATAGCCCACCATGCCGAGGAAGGTGAGGGTTTCCTTTTTCGTATGTGGAGTTGGAACCCTTGCAGCCGTATTCTTTCAAACCCAAGCCTTCGCTGTCCTTGCTGCAACTGAAATCCCAAATACTGAACTGTCTCCTGACAGAATTGCAGCTTGTCCATTGAGGCCTTATGCCCTCTTTCTGCCAGATGTGACAATAACAAAAGGGTATCCTGTTGACAAGTTAGACCCCCCTCTGAGGCCAATAATAAATCGTCCGCATATTGCAACAGCGTTGAGCCGGATGACAACTAGCACTCATCCAAGTCTCTCTTAACCGCTGCAGCATATACTGCCGGGCTTTCTGTGTAGCCCTATGGGAAGCGCGTCCAAGTGTACTGTTGATTCAAGACAAAATGACATTTGTGTCCAGCACCAATGAAGCAATAGTGATAACAATTATATTGCTAGCTCTGAGATCTTGCACAAACCACCACTCGTTGGGTCTTCCTACCTTTGGAATGGGGAGTACAGGGCTGTTACAGGGGCTTTGTGTTCTCTTCAGCAGCCCTTGCTGTAATAGTACATTGATCACTCCCTCTATTCCCTTTTCTTCTTCCAGAGCCAACCGGTATAGTTTTAAGCAGGGCAGGGCAATGTTCTTCTGTAACTGCACCCTATGCACTGGGGCAGAAAGATTTTTATGTTGGGCCCATAGATGTGCCAGTACCTTGGCCAGGATTGAAAGGAGTAAATGATGGCTCTCTCGGGGAGGTTGTTGCATTTCAAATGTAGCGGGCCATTGCTCCTCTTTCCAGGTCACTTTGCCCTCCTGTTTGCCATAAAATTCTATCAGGCAATTTTGTCCGTCCATTTCAATATAAATCCCATGTATTACTTTTTTCCTTTGGCCTTTGATCACTTCTCCTTTGCCTTAGCGGGATGTCTTACGCCAATGTTAAATGGGGTTCTGAAGTTAAACCCATCCTAAAAAGGTCCCTCTGACTATGGGTCAACTGTACTAACATTCCTAGTCCCACAACACTGAAAATTCCTGAAAAATAAAAAGGAGTGATATGCAATGAGGTCTGCTTTCCTAAGTGACTTTGTGTTTGTAAATTGTATGCCTGCTCATCCTCACGAACATACCAAGCCGTGCAATGGGTCACTATATTCTCTCGTCTGGACTCTGTCAGGTGTTTTAATAGTTGTGCCCAAGGATCATTAACCTTTTGTAAGACTTCCTGCAGTTAAAAAAAATGTTTTTTTATAACAGTGGTACTGTAAGGGTTAACGTTCAGCTGCCAGCATTGAACACAGCCACAGAGCGATCGGGCGCAGGCTCAGAAGTTATTAAATTTTGCTGCTGGTGAGCTCGTATTTGAGACAGTTCTATAAACATTCCATTATCAATGCAATGTATTACCGCTCCTAATTTGCAGAGTGTCTGTCTACCTAATAGGGGAAGTTGTCGCTAGGTGGAGTACATCCTTCCTGGGGGTTAAATGCTCCTTGGCCCCTTGCATGATAGCCTCTTTCCCTCTATTTGCTAACCAGTGTTGGAGGGACTCCTTTCCTTCATTCAAATGATTATCATTATTGGGAATCCAGCCCCTATTTATGCCATCCCATCCTTCAAAACTAGCCAAGATGCACCATAAGAGTATTTTAGAAATAGTAAAACATCCCCTGGGAGGGGGCTATAAATATCACACATTTAAGTCAATTTCCAATGATTGGTTTTATAGGCGTTAGCTATTCTTAGAGACATATATTTTTCTTTGTAAATTCAGAAAAGGTCAACTGTCTGCTGAAATGGTTAATGTTTCCTGCAGAACCTAAGGGGGCGGAGAACTTGGAATGATGCCATTTACGTCTTTTCACGTAATCTAAAAACTTATTCATATTCAATTATTTTTATTCGTAAAGGCATTTTCTTTCTTTTAAACTGATTTTAATTTCCAATGTTTCAGTGCATTTGAAAAATCTCAACAAAAATCACTTAAGTTATAATCTCGAACTCACAATGACAGACGGTAAAAAATACAACCCACTTAGCACTTCATGCTTTGACTAAAATTAATTGGTTAAACAAAACACACAGATTCTCACTGCTCACAAATATCACAGTTAACCGTTAGCCTTATCTCACGGCTAAAGAAAATCTGAATTCCCTTTTCGACAGGAACCCATCTATTACGCTTTTACCTTAATCTTCTATTTACTTTTACTCCCCTGTTTTTTTTTTCCGAGAGGGGGTCAGCTTCATTAGATTCTTATGAGGGACACAGAGGTTTTCCTACCTCATTTAGTTGCTTTACGATTGTTTCTTTTCATTTTCTTACTCATTTTGACTCCCTTATCTGTCTTCTTTAAGGAGTTCAACTTCTTTCGTGCTCCGGATGTCTTTACCGAGGCTTTGGGACGACCTGTGAGGGGACGTTGAGTTTATTGCTCATCATTCCTTCTGAAAAGTACTTCAGAGCATATACATATAACAACAAGGACCACGGGAAATTATTAACAAATACTACAAGGAGCGCTCACTGGTGTTAGTCCCTTTGCGAATCTCGAAGCCTGTTGATTGATCAGGTTTTTTTTTGTTAGTCTCTAAGGCACCTTTGTTCTTCTTATGCAGCTATCATTAATTTATTAATTAAGATAACTCTCCTAGCATGAGTCACTGGCCAGTAATTAAGGCTGCTGAGCTGCAGACCCCCCTTTCAGCTGGGGTCGTACTATGGCTCTCTCCCTTTCAGCTGAGAGAGTCCTGTTTAGTGATTCATTTCGGGGTTCACTTCCCGTTAAATTAGGGAAACTGCACGACTACGCTAATTTATCGAAGAAATTATAAGTCAGCACTTCGAGTTTTCACCAAACGTTATTTAAGTAAACACAAAGTTCGTGGGAGGATTGGAGAGACAACAGTCATTCCAAATGTCCTCGCTTTACATAGTAAAGGCAGGCTATTTATATGATACAGTAAGCAATATCTAGGACAGAAGGCATTCTTTAGATTAGCAAAAAGACAGAAAACCGAGTAGGCCAGAGTTAGACTTTAATAACAGGCCTTGGGTTCCTTGCCTAAGAAAAATAATAATTGTATGCTGTCAGCAAAACAATGTTCAGCTGTACGCTTGTTTACATTGTATAACCTTCTGGCTGTTTCACACAGAACTTCTTGACTGAAATAAGGCTAAATATCCATCATGCTTTGCCAAGTGCCTATTTCCATGGAATATAGTCAAGCAGCTGGTTAAAATGACTACAGGGTATTAAGGCAACTAATCCACCAACTAAAGTCCCTTCTACACCCACATTGCACATGGCGAGTGTGCAGTACATTCTGCAAAGAGATCAAGATGGCACCTGTAATTATCCCTCAATATCTGATCCCTTTACCCTTCCCAACAGATACTGGCTCACCCTCTTACTGACCCCCTTTTTGAATATCATCCCAGAATCTGAGGTGGGCAAATACACATGTTTAATTTGCACCTTCTGGCGAGGCTGTGTTTTGTGGCTGACACCACAAGGCAGGGTTGTCCATACATCCGTGTTGAAGGAGGTTGCTTCCTGGGGTCGATGAGTCGCGGCTTTTGCCGCACAAACCGAACCTGGATGAGAAGAAGATGGTGTGGTGAAAAGAAAAGCAGAAGATATGGTGACAAGTAAGATGCAGAGTCACACAGCCAGAAGCTGTGTCAATAACAAGATTTCATGTCTTGGTTCTCCGTATGAGAGACTATAAGTGCTGACGCCGGGACTGAACGTTCCACATTTCACGGTCCCGATGGTGGCGCCGGCCCCGGAGCAATTCAGGTCAGCACTCGCGCCACATGGACCTAATGCAATTCCAACTCACGCCGGTGTGGGAATCTCTGCTGTCGGGATTGGCACTGGAGAGCCTGACAAGCTGAAGCTACATATAAGCACTCCACTCCCCACATATTCTCATTCCAGCCAGGAAGACAGCACCACAAAGAGTGGCCCCAAGGTTTACGAATGCAGAGCTAGAGATACTGCTGAATGCCAAGGAGGAGATGCGGGACACCATGTTCCCTGGGATGAGTTGGCGGCTGCTATCCACCCATGTTGACCAGGCCTGGCGCAGGTGGCAGAGGCCATGAGCACCATGTGCCCCATTGCATGAACCGGGCAGCAGTGCTGGAAAAAGCTGCACGATCTCCTCATGGCGGTATAGTTAAGTCACTACCTCAGTGTCCCTGGTACCCCCACACCCCAGTCCCCCACACCACACGCGGCCCCCACCAGGCAGACCGGTAGGCAGTGCTGGGTTAGGATGGGCAACCACCCCAGGCCAGGCATGGTGAGCTGCCACCGCTGCACATCTGGCATCACCCCCGTCCCACACCCCTGTAACCCATGCCCCTGCTGACTCCCCAGATGGCAAACAATCCCCACCCACCGCAGCCCCCTCACACCCCACCCTACATCACATGCCAACACGTGTGCCGCTTGCCATGGCCGGGTGCCCTGCACACACAGGCCAGTAGCTGCGGACTCCTTACGCTGCCTGCGTTCGATTGTCTCACACTGTGCATTATCTGACCCCCAGGAGAAGGCGGCCCACGACCGCTAGGAGCAGGAGGAGCCCAGAGGGACCCCGCTGGACCTGCGGCCCCATACCATCGTCGAGCAGAGGGCGTTGGGCCTGGTCGGCGGAGTGGCAGAGGCATGTGACAACCACGTGCCTCCAGCCGCAGCCCCACCAGTCAACTGGTGACGAGGAGGGTCCGTCTGGGGCCCTCGTCTCCAGCAGCAGCCCCGCAACACCTCGGAGCACATGTCCACGGATGACACCTCGTCACTGCTGTCATCGGCGCCCCCCACCATCCCAGAGACACTCACCTCGGTTAGACACTTTAGTGAAGAGGCTCCTGGGGAACTATCTGGTGCTCACCACACAGCAGTACATCAGGTGAATGTAGGAACCCCCGAGGGGGCGAAAGGCTGGAGGACAGCCCGACCCCAGGAACTGGCTACTGTCCAAACCGATTTCGGGCTTCTGGAAATGGCGGTCCCATCAATAATAGAGATAATAATAATCTTTATTACTGACACAAGTAGGCTTACATTAACACTGTAATGAAGTTACTGAGGAAATCCCCTAGTCGCCACATTCTGGCCCCTGTTCGGGTACACAGAGGGAGAGTTCAGAATGTCCAATTCACCTAACAGCATATCTTTCAGGACTTGTGGGAGGAAACCAGAGCACCCGGAGTGTGATGAACGGTTACTGCCTTATCATCATGTAAGGTGATGTCCCCTTTAAGACCAGGCTTGGAACCCTGGGGACTTCGCCTCTGGCTCCGCCCATCTGGGAGCCATACATAAAGGCCTGCCTCATGGTCTGTATAGCAGTCAGCTCTCGTCCAAATCTGTAGCATAGTTATTAGCCTAATAAAGCCTTCTATACAGTTTAATCTCTAAGCATCATTATTGAGGGTACCTCAATTTATTAGGCTAAACTAGATTCAGGATGGGCGCAGGCCTAAAACCAGAGAAGCTCAATCTGGAAGCACGAACGCCGGAGGCAAAGGAAATTTTTTAATACTGGCTGCGGTGCTTCGAGGCCTACCTGGACTCCGCAGAGACTCCCATCCTGGGGCCACGCAAGCTGCGTCTACTCCACGCCCGGGTGAGTCACAGAATCTCCGCCATGCTCGAAAAGGCGACGATTTATGAGGAAGTGATTGAGTTACTCCGCAAGCGGTTTGTCAAACCCGTCAATGAGGTGCACGCCCGGCATCTGCTCTCTACCTGCCGGCAGCGCTCGGGGGAATCGCTCGACGAGTTTGTTGAGAAACTCACCGCGCTGGCCAGGGACTGTGACCATCAGGATGTGACAGGGGAAGTCCATATGAACCTGCACATCAGAGATTCTTTCGTGCCCGGCATCCGCTCGACCTACATCCGGCAGCGACTGCTCAAAAACGGGGCAAAAGACCTCCAGGAGACGCTAACGCTCGCCTCCTCGCTGGAGGTGGCCCGACATAACTTGGGTACGTACCCCGCGGACTCTGCCAGCCCCCCCGGACTTCCTCAGACTCGCCCGTATTACAGGCCTGCGCCACGCGGCGACCCGCTCACCATGGGGGCACACCTTGCTACTTCTGCGGGCAGGGCCAGCACCCACGCCCACGCTGCCCAGCCGGCTCCGCGATCTGAAGCGACTGTGGGAAGAAAGGGCACTTTGCGAGGGTCTGCCTGGCCAGACCCAGGGGCCAGAAAAACAAAGAACAGCCGGCCCGAAAATCAGGCTCTCAGGCCCGCAGGCCTCGCAATGCTGCTGCGCACCGACCCGACAAGTCCTCTTCTGACGCGTCATCAGCCTCGTGCGAATCATGGGAGCGGCCATCTGGTCGGCAGCCATCTTTTCGACCTGACACGTGCGACCAACGGCAGCGGCCATTTTACGACTCCGACTACCCGCGACTGGGTGCGATCACCCTCGATCAAACTCGGCCAAAACACCTGCAGAACTCCATGATGCAGGTCCAGGTCAACGGGCACGACACTGCATGCCTCTTCGACTCCGGGAGCACGGAGAGCTTTATCCACCCTGAAACGGTAAGGCGCTGCTCCCTACGCACCCATCCCACATACCAAACCATAGCCCTCGCATCTGGGTCCCACTCGGTACAAATCACGGGGTACTGTATTGCGGATCTCTCGATCCAGGGTGCCAAATACACCCGTTTCAAATTTTATATCCTCCCTCACCTCTGTGCCCCCCTGCTGCTCGGACTGGATTTCCAGTGCAGCCACCGAAGCCTGACACTGAAGTTCGGCGGACCCTTGCCCCCCCTCACGGTGTGCTGCCTTGCGACACTGAAAGTCGCACCCCCCTCGCTATTCGCTAACCTCACTCCCGACTGTAAGCCCGTCGCCACCAGGAGCCGGCGCTACAGTGCCCAAGATATGGCTTTTATCAAGTCAGAGGTCCAGCGTTTACTGGGAGAGGGGGTCATCGAGGCTAGCAACAGCCCTTGGAGAGTGCAAGTGGTGGTAGTCCGGTCCGGGGAGAAGAAACGGATGGTCGTGGATTATAGCCAGACCATAAACCGATTCACGCAGCTTGATGCGTACCCCCTTCCTCGCATCGTGGAAATGGTAAATCGGATCGCCCAATACCGAGTCTTTTCCACGGTCGACCTCAAATCTGCCTACCACCAGCTCCCCATCCGACCAAAAGACCGCCTCTATACTGCCTTCGAAGCAGCCGGCCGGCTCTTCCACTTCCTCAGGGTCCCCTTTGGTGTCACAAATGGGGTCTCCGTCTTTCAAAGGGTGATGGACCAAATGGTGGACCAGTACGGTTTGCGGGCTTCATACCCGTACTTGGACAATGTCACCATCTGCGGCCATGATCAGCAGGACCATGACGCTAACCTCAAAAAGTTCCTCCAGACCGCCCGAGCCCTTAACCTGACCTATAACGAGGGCAAATGCGTTTTCCACACCACCCGGCTGGCCATCCTCGGCTATGTTGTGGAAGACGGGGTCCTAGGTCCCGACCCCGACCGCATGCGCCCCCTTAAGGAACTCCCTCTCCCCCGCAGCCTCAAGGCCCTCAAACGGTGCTTGGGGCTTTTCTCCTATTACGCCCAGTGGGTCCCCAAGTATGCGGACAAAGCCCGCCCACATCGGTTGGGACTGTAGCTTTGGTGTAACGTGGGTCCTCTGTGTGATGTACGGGCTATGTCTACCTGTCTGGGGGCAGTATGGATGGGAGAAAATGCGCAGTGGGCAGGCGAGCTTATGACGGCCGGTGGTCCTGCGGGGCGGGCTACTTGAAAGTACCACTGGTGGGGCATTTGCCCTGGGGGGCAGTGTGCCAGGGTGAGTGATAAGGGGCACGGTGCATGCGTTCGCTGTTTGGGGAACACTCTGCACCACCCACCCCTCCCCATTCCCCCTGGGACTGCATCTCGGATGGGTACACTGGGGGTTGCCAACACCTGGTGGGCCACTAGGCTGCACTGGACCATGCATATCCTGTTGGTGGGTCCGCTGGGGTCTGGGGGTTGGGAGGGGGTTGGTCTGGGGGGGCGGGGATGTTGGGGGGCACATATATGGTCGGTGGGGCTCTGCGCATTTACAACTCACTGATGGATAGTCTTACAGATAATTTCTTTGAGGGTAGAGTTCATCCTCGCCATTATCCCGCTTGATTGAGGATGATACACCTGTTGCATCAACTGGGCAGTGAAATAAGTGCCTTGATCCAAATCTGAACTGCGAGGGTGACCCCGCCTAGTCAGTGGAGTGTGCAGCCAAGTGGCTGCCTTGCAGGCTGTGGCACTGGCAGCCCGTGCCCGACCACCCCGGTCCGGGGGAACACATCTCAAACCCACGGCCCATCTCCCGGTCACCCTCTGCTACTGCCCCTGGTCCTGGCAGACACCCACAGCCACAGGCACAACTGGCAGCCCACTTTGGCGTCTTTGGAAACATTTCTTCCCTCCTCTCACTCCCTCAGCAGCCACGGTGTCCGGTTCCCATTTTTTAATACCAAAAGTCAACTGGGCCGGCGTCACTTCCGCCTGGCGGAGGGAGGGTCGGCATTGCCTGAGGCTGGAGATTACCGGATCAGGCCCGTTAATGCTATGTTTACCAGTGTTATTGTACGATTTGCGTGCCATGCCGGCGCAGAGCATGGAATGCATCCACACTGCCATCGAAGTGCCGGAGCATGGTGCTCCATTGGGTGCCCAGTGCCAGCCTCGATTTTAGGCTGATGCCTGATTCTCTGCCTGATTATGATTTGCAATTCAGGCCTCGCTGGACGGAGAATCCCACCCCACATATGTGTGACGGTGATGGATTTGGTATAAGATAACAAGTAAGATGCAGAATCATTCAGCTAGAAGCTGTGGGAATAACGTGACATTGTGTATGTATGACAATGATGGATTTGGTGTTGGATAACGAGCTGAGAAGAGGTGGTGTGTGAAGGCCAGCAAACCTCGGGAGATCGTCGGTGCATCTATAGATGATGATGGATAGCATTGGACATCGGCATTGGATCGCTCAAGCATTGGGAGGCCATCTTCCGGGAAACTAAGAAAGAATGAAATGGAGAGCCGTGTAGGGACAAGTGGTTTGCTGTCGGGGCTAAAGTTACAAATTCAAAATGAGCATTATACATTTTACTTACACTTGGGGATGGGGGAGTCCCTGCATTCCCTTTGGGGTAGTGGTTTAAGTGGACGAGCTCTGGCTACCTGGCACCTGCTCTTCCATTGGCATCCTGGTCCGAGCACTTGCTTCTGGGGGTCCTGGTGTGAATTGCCTTTGAGTGGACATGGTTTAATTTCGACCCATTTCCTTTTCCTGACTTCCCTCAGAGGGAACCTTGCATGTTGGGTTCATGGGGGTATGGCCAGAACCAAGGGGTTGGGGTCCGGATCCCGGGGTAGGGGGTCAGGGGCCGCTGTCTCAATTCCCTCTAGGGTGACATTGTACTCTATCTGGTGGAAGTTGTGTTGAGAATCAAATGCCTTCATTTGGCTCACATGATACCATCCGGCTTTCCCGGGATCCACCAGTACCTGGTAGATGGATGGGCTTGCCTTATCTATCACCGGGTAGGGTTCTGCCTGCTTGGGAGATAGGAACGTGTCAGCCTGGAAGAACAAAGAACAAAGAACAAAGAAATGTACAGCACAGGAACAGGCCCTTCGGCCCTCCAAGCCCGTGCCGACCATGCTGCCCGACTAAACTACAATCTTCTACACTTCCTGGGTCCGTATCCCTCTATTCCCATCCTATTCATGTATTTGTCAAGATGCCCCTTAAATGTCACTATCGTCCCTGCTTCCACCACCTCATCCGGTAGCGAGTTCCAGGCACCCACTACCCTCTGCGTAAAAAACTTGCCTCGTACATCTACTCTAAACCTTGCCCCTCTCACCTTAAACCTATGCCCCCTAGTAATTGACCCCTCTACCCTGGGGAAAAGCCTCTGACTATCCACTCTGTCTATGCCCCTCATAATTTTGTAGACCACTATCAGGTCTCCCCTCAACCTCCTTCGTTACAGTGAGAATAAACCGAGTTTATTCAACCGCTCCTCATAGCTAATGCCCTCCATACCAGGCAACATTCTGGTAAATCTCTTTTGCACCCTCTCTAAAGCCTCCACATCCTTCTGGTAGTGTGGCGACCAGAATTGAACACTATACTCCAAGTGTGGCCTAACTAAGGTTCTATACAGCTGCAACATGACTTGCCAATTCTTATACTCAATGCCCCGGCCAATGAAGGCAAGCATGCCGTATGCCTTCTTGAATACCTTCTCCACCTGTGTTGCCCCTTTCAATGACCTGTGGACCTGTACTCCTAGATCTCTTTGACTTTCAATACTCTTGAGGGTTCTACCATTCACTGTATATTCCCTACCTGCATTAGACCTTCCAAAATGCATTACCTCACATTTGTCCGGATTAAACTCCATCTGCCATCTCTCCGCCCAAGTCTCCAAACAATCTAAATCCTGCTGTATCCTCTGACAGTCCTCATCGCTGTCCGCAATTCCACCAACCTTTGTGTCGTCTGCAAACTTACTAATCAGACCAGTTACATTTTCCTCCAAATCATTTATATACACTACAAAGAGCAAAGGTCCCAGCACTGATCCCTGTGGAACACCACTGGTCACAGCCCTCCAATTAGAAAAGCATCCTTCCATTGCTACTCTCTGCCTTCTATGACCTACCAGTTCTGTATCCACCTTGCCAGCTCAACCCTGATCCCGTGTGACTTCACCTTTTGTACTAGTCTACCATGAGGGACCTTGTCAAAGGCCTTACTGAAGTCCATATAGACAACATCCACTGCCCTACCTGCATCAATCATCTTAGTGACCTCCTCGAAAAACTCTATCAAGTTAGTGAGACACGACCTCCCCTTCACAAAACCATGCTGCCTCTCACTAATACGTCCATTTGCTTCCAAATGGGAGTAGATCCTGTCTCGAAGAATTCTCTCCAGTAATTTCCCTACCACTGAAGTAAGGCTCAAAGTATTATATTCTGCCCGGCCTCATATTCAGTTGACCGTACCATCGAAGTAGGCTTTACTTTGTGTTTGTCTCTTTCCTATTTTAATGGCTGCTGTGAGTTGTGCAGCTCAGATGTTTTCCAGCAGGTTTTAACTGAGTTTTTATGACTAAGGGCTGCGAGCTCAGGTTCAGATAAATCCAGCACAGTAGGGGTTCAATCCCTCTCATAGGCCACCCTGGTATGAGGATAGGAGGAAAACCCATTAGAGCTGGAAACCATGTTCTGTACTATCATAAGGACAAAGGGCAGGACTTTATTCCCGGTGAGGTTATTTTGATGGATGGTCTTACAGATCATTTCTTTGAGGGTAGAGTTCATCCTCTCCATTATCCCGCTTGATAGAGGATGATACACCTGTTGCATCAACTGGGCAGTGAAATAAGTGCCTTGATCCAAATCTGAACTGCGAGGGAGACCCCACCTAGTGACGATTTGCTGCGCTAGGATATCTGCCGTATTGGTCTGAGTGGAGAAGGCTTCTACCCACTTATTAAATGTATCTATAACGACCAGGATGTGCCTGTAACCTCCCATGCCCGGGGGTAGGAGATCGATGTAATCAATTTGCAAATTAGTCTAGGTGCCTTCTACGTTGCGGGTGTCCCTCGATTCTGCCTTGTGGGCATATCTGTCGGGATTATTTGGGGCACAGACGATGCAGTTGTCAATGCAATGTCACACGTCTTTATCTGTGTCTGGCCACCAGCAAAATTGGTTAACTCACTCATCCGTGGCTCCTGCCCCTCGGTGGCCCTGGACATGGTGGTTTTGGGAGATCATTTGGTTTCGGTCCCCTGCCGGAACTCCGTATAGACCATCTTTAAGGGCTAGCCCGTCTTGTATGGTGAGTGTATGCATCATTTTTCAAAGAAGGCGTGCCCCTTCTTGAATTTGTTTCAGGTCCTGGTCGCTGCTCTGAGCCTATTTAGATCTTTGACCTTCGTTTGGCTGGCAGTCACGGCATTGATCCGTTCGATAAGGGCGGATTACCATGTTTCTCCCTCCTGGAGAGGTCCGATGGTGGGATTTAACTCTAATGATGCCGTATTCAAAGCCTTGAGCAGTTTGGAAAATGTATTTTAATAAAGGTGCAGATGGCAAAGGTTTCCTGTCAGTCAAATCCCTCACTTCCCACAACAACAGGAAGTCAGTTAAACTATCGTAGACATGCATGCTGTCTGAGTGTATGTCTGCTGGTGTGGAGAACTGGTCAGGTTGGCTGACCACGTAGGCTTCCGCCGCTACCTCCGTAGCCCGGGCACTCTTATAGGTGGGATGTTTTAAGGTTATTTCCCTCAGCGGCCTGCCTCCCTGGTCTTCCACATAAATGCTGCACCCTGTTTTCCTGTTCCCATCCACCACCATAGAGGATCTGTAGCCATCTGGGATGGCCACGTCCCGATTACAAAATGGACACTTTGCAAAGAATGCAGGGAAAATTGGACAATACCGAGAAAGCAAGCAGGTGCAAGGTTTGGCTGTTGATTGGAGCTATAGCTCCCAGACAAGATTGAGACTGCAGAACCATCTACATACTAATGAGCCATCTCCGGTGACAAAAGAATAACATTTAGGTAAACAATGCTAAGACAGACACCCCGGCGCCAGAGGTGTGTCATGTGAGAGTACCTTTAAGACATGGATGTTTAAGCAATGTACCTTTAAGAAAACAGTGATGTCAGAGAGTGGGTGAAGCTGAGGTCAGGTCAGCCATTTTGCAGTTTAGTTTTGCAGTTTTTGAAAAGAGCTTGGGGAGTGTCTGTGTTTGCAGTGAGCTGGATCTCTGCCATAAAAGACCATCTCTGGATCATTTGGGTGATTTAAACTCATAATTGTGAAGCCTTTAACCTGATGTGATTTTTGTTTAAAGGTGTTAAGTCTCTTGGAAGTTTGAAGGAACTCTTACGGCATTATTTCCTGTTGCAATATTTTCTGAGTTATGTTTGAAGTAAGGGGTGTTAAGAGATCCAATGTTTATTTAAGATGTTAAGTTGAGTTCATGGAATAAACAGTGTTTTGTGTTTAAAAACCCACGTGTCCATAATTGCAATCCCACACCAAGGGGACAAGCCGTGTGCTAGGAAAAGCAACACATACATTAAAGGGAGAGGTTGGTTGAACTCCATGATACATTTTGGGGTTCTGAAAAAGCCTCGCCCATAACAATTGGGGGCTCGTCTGGGATAAAAGTTGATCTATTGGATTGATTTTTGTGAACTTAAAGACAGTGAAGGATTGTTGCTTTTCCGGTGTGGTATTTTAGTTTAAGTTGGTAGAGTGTTGTGAACAATGGCTCTTTCAGAGGCTCAGAAGTTTTTGGGGGTGGAGAATGTCACACGTGGTACTTTACAGACAGAAACGAAAAGCAGACTGTTAGATTTGGCAAGAACATTGCAGTTAACATTGCCTGACAAAATGCGAAATGATGAGGTAATTATGGAGGTGGTTAAGCATTTAAAGTTGCCTGAGATAGAGTTTGACTCATTGGAAATGGCAAGAATTTAGTTGCAAATTAAACAATTGGAACATGAGAAAAAATTAAAGCGGCTGGAATATGAGAGTAAGAGAGAGGAAAAAGAATGAGAAAGAGAGAGGGAGGAATAAGAAAGAGAAAGAGAGAGAGAGGAAAAAGAAAGGGAAAGAGAGAGAGAGGAAAAAGAAAGAGAGAGAGAGAGAGGAAAAAGAAAAGGAGCGAGAAGAAAGGAGAAAAGAAAGAATAGCCCTAGCAGAACAAAAAGAAAAAGAAAGGGAGATACAGATCAGGGAAAAAGGTAAAGAGGGGGAGTTTGAACTTCAGAAAATCCTCATGAAACATGACAATCAGTTAAAATTGGCAGACGTAAAGGGAAACGTACAGTTGGATGATAGTGATGAGGATAGTGAGAAAGTGCGTCATAGTCGAAGGCTTGGTGGGAATCTATTTAAATTTGTCCAAGCATTGCCAAGGTTTGACGAGAAAGAAGTGGAAGCCATTTTCATTTCCTTTGAGAAGGTAGCTAAACAAATGAAATGGCCACAGGACATGTGGGTGTTACTGATTCAAACAAAGCTGGTAGTGTTTGCATCATTACCGGAGGAGGTATCTGGAACGTATGAGGAGGTGAAGAAATCCATCTTAAGTGCATATGAGCTAGTGCCTGAAGCTTACAGACAAAGGTTTAGAAATTTAAGGAAAGAATTTGGTCAAACGTACATGGAGTTTGAAAGGCTCAAACAGAGTAATTTTGATAGGTGGATAAGGGCTTTGAAAATAGACCAAACGTATGAAGCTCTGAGAGAAATTATACTTTTGAAGGAGTTTAAAAATTCAATTCCTGATGTAATGAGAACTCATGTGGAAGAACAGAGGGTTAAAACTGTGAGATTAGCAGCGGAAATGGCAGATGATTATGAATTAGTTCATAAATCAAAGATTGGTTTCCGACATCAGTTTCAGCCGGTGAGGGTAGAAACTGGGAACATGAAAAATCCTCAAGTGGTAAAGGTAAATGTGATCTGATGGGAGACAATGAAGAGAGTGTACCTCAGATTAAAAAAGAAATCCAGGAGGGTGGAAAAGAAATGAAATGTTTCAAATGTTTTCACTGTAATAAACTAGGCCATGTAAAGTCACAGTGTTGGTGGTTGAAGAAAAGCACTGGGAAGGCTGATGTGGTAAAACAGGATAAGACAGTGGGGTTTGTTAGAGTGGTAAAGGAAAGCCCAAGGGAAGCGAAGGAGGTCCAAACGATTGTACAGCCTGTTCAAGAAGTAATTGTTAAGAAGGTGCCAGATGTCTTTAAAGAATTTACTTGTGTGGGTAAAGTTTACTCGTGTATCAGGAGGAGCAGGTAAAGAAGTCACAATTTTAAGAGATACAGGGACTAGTCACTCTTTAATGGTAAGAGATGAGGAATTATGTAGTTTGGGAAGAATGTTGCCAGAAAAGATGGTGATATGCGGAATTCAGGGTGAGAGGAGTAGCATTCCATTAGATAAGGTAAGGTTGGAAAATCCAGTGAAGAGTGGTGAAGTGGTAGTAGGCGTCATAGATAAACTATCTTGACCAGGAATACAGTTTATCTTGGGTAATGATATAGCAGGATCGCAGGTGGGAGTGATGCATACTGTGGTTGATAAGCCATTGGAAAATCAGTCAACTGAAGTGTTGAAGGACGAATATCCTGGGATTTTTCCGGATTGTGTACCAACAAGGTCGCAAAGTCACAGGTTAAGACAATAGGAGAAACAAAGAGTGAAGATGAAGTTGAAGTGCAATTATCAGAAACAATTTTTGATCAGATGGTTGAAAAAGAACAAGAACAGGTGGAGGATGAGGCGGATATTTTTAGTTCAGGAAAATTGGCGGAGTTACAACAGAAAGATGTAGAAATAAAACAGATATATCAGAAAGCATATACGGAAGAGGAATCTGAGAGTATACCAGAGTGTTATTACCGTAAAAATGATGTCTTGATGAGAAAATGGAGACCTGTACATATGCAGGCGGAGGAAAAGTGGGAAGAAGTTCATCAAGTAGTATTGCCGGTAGGGTATAGAAAGGAGGTGTTGCGAGTTGCACATGAGGTACCAGTGGGAGGTCATTTGGGAATAAGGAAAACTCAAGCTAAAATCCAGAAACATTTTTATTGGCCTGGACTACATAAAGATGTAGTTAAATTTTGTCAATCATGTCACACATGTCAAGTGATAGGGAAACCTCAAGCAGTGATAAAACCAGCGCCCTTAATACCCATTCCAGCATTTGAGGCACCTTTTACATGGGTCCTAATCGATTGTGTAGGACCGCTTCCTAAAACAAAAAGTGGGAATCAATATCTTTTGACTGTAATGGATGTGTCTACTAGGTTTCCAGAGGCCATTCCAGTACGTAATATTACAGCTAAAAGGATTGTGGAGGAGTTACTTAAATTCTTTACTAGATATGGACTACCCACAGAAATTCAATCGGATCAAGGATCAAATTTTACTTCAATGTTTTTCAAAGAACATAGAACATAGAACAATACAGTGCAGTACAGGCCCTTCGGCCCACGATGTTGCACCGAAACAAAAGCCATCTAACCTACACTATGCCATTATCATCCATATGTTTATCCAATAAACGTTTAAATGCCCTCAATGTTGGCGAGTTCACTACTGTAGCAGGTAGGGCATTCCACGGCCTCACTACTCTTTGCGTAAAGAACCTACCTCTGACCTCTGTCCTATATCTATTACCCCTCAGTTTAAAGTTATGTCCCCTCGTGCCAGCCATTTCCATCCGCGGGAGAAGGCTCTCACTGTCCACCCTATCCAACCCCCTGATCATTTTGTATGCCTCTATTAAGTCTCCTCTTAACCTTCTTCTCTCCAACGAAAACAACCTCAAGTCCATCAGCCTTTCCTCATAAGATTTTCCCTCCATACCAGGCAACATCCTGGTAAATCTCCTCTGCACCCGCTCCAAAGCCTCCACGTCCATCCTATAATGCGGTGACCAGAACTGTACGCAATACTCCAAATGCGGCCGTACCAGCGTTCTGTACAGCTGCAACATGACCTCCCGACTCCGGAACTCAATCCCTCTACCAATAAAGGCCAACACTCTATAGGCCTTCTTCACAACCCTATCAACCTGGGTGGCAACTTTCAGGGATCTATGTACATGGACACCTAGATCCCTCTGCTCATCCACACTTTCAAGAACTTTACCATTAGCCAAATATTCTGCATTCCTGTTATTCCTTCCAGAGTGAATCACCTCACACTTCTCTACATTAAACTCCATTTGCCACCTCTCAGCCCAGCTCTGCAGCTTATCTATATCCCTCTGTAACCTGCTGCATCCTTCCACACTATCGACAACACCACCGACTTTAGTATCGTCTGCAAATTTACTCACCCACCCTTCTGCGCCTTCCTCTAGGTCATTGATAAAAATGACAAACAGCAATGGCCCCAGAACAGATCCTTGTGGTACTCCACTTGTGACTGTACTCCATTCTGAACATTTCCCATCAACCACCACCCTCTGTCTTCTTTCAGCTAGCCAATTTCTGATCCACATCTCTAAATCACCCTCAATCCCCAGCCTCCGTATTTTCTGCAATAGCCTACCGTGGGGAACCTTATCAAACGCTTTGCTGAAATCCATATACACCACATCAACTGTTCTACCCTCATCTACCTGTTCAGTCACCTTCTCAAAGAACTCAATAAGGTTTGTGAGGCATGACCTACCCTTCACAAAGCCATGCTGACTATCCCTGATCATATTATTCCTATCTAGATGATTATAAATCTTGTCTCTTATAATCCCCTCCAAGACTTTACCCACTACAGACGTGAGGCTCACCGGTCTATAGTTGCCGGGGTTGTCTCTGCTCCCCTTTTTGAACAAAGGGACCACATTTGCTGTCCTCCAGTCCTCTGGCACTATTCCTGTAGCCAATGATGACACAAAAATCAAAGCCAAAGGTCCAGCAATCTCTTCCCTGGCCTCCCAGAGAATCCTAGGATAAATCCCATCAGGTCCCGGGGACTTATCTATTTTCAACCTGTCCAGAATTGCCAACACCTCTTCTCTACGTACCTCAATGCCATCTATTCTATTAGCCTGGGGCTCAGCATTCTCCTCCACAACATTATCTTTTTCCTGAGTGAATACTGACGAAAAATATTCATTTAGTATCTCGCCTATCTCTTCAGACTCCACACACAATTTCCCATCCCTGTCCTTGACTGGTCCTACTCTTTCCCTAGTCATTCGCTTATTCCTGACATACCTATAGAAAGCTTTTGGGTTTTCCTTGATCCTTCCTGCCAAATACTTCTCATGTCCCCTCCTTGCTCGTCTCAGCTCTCTCTTTAGATCTTTCCTCGCTACCTTGTAACTATCCATCGCCCCAACTGAAACTTCACACCTCATCTTCACATAGGCCTCCTTCTTCCTCTTAACAAGAGATTCCACTTCTTTGGTAAACCACGGTTCCCTCGCTCGACGCCTTCCTCCCTGCCTGACCGGTACATTCTTATCAAGAACACGCAGTAGCTGATCCTTGAACAAGCCCCACTTATCCAGTGTGCCCAACACTTGCAGCCTACTTCTCCACCTTATCCCCCCCAAGTCACGTCTAATGGCATCATAATTGCCCTTCCCCCAGCTATAACTCTTGCCCTGCGGTGTATACTTATCCCTTTCCATCATTAACGTAAACGTCACCGAATTGTGGTCACTGTCCCCAAAGTGCTCTCCTACCTCCAAATCCAACACCTGGCATGGTTCATTACCCAAAACCAAATCCAACAGTCTCTTGTTGGCCTGTCAACATATTGTTTCAGGAAACCCTCCTGCACACACTGTACAAAAAACGACCCATCTATTGTACTCGAACTATATCTTTTCCAGTCAATATTTGGAAAGTTAAAGTCTCCCATAATAACTACCCTGTTACTTTCGCTCTTATCCAGAATCATCTTCGCCATCCTTTCCTCTACATCCCTAGAACTATTAGGAGGCCTATAAAAAACTCCCAACAGGGTGACCTCTCCTTTCCTGTTTCTAACTTCAGCCCATACTACCTCGGAAGAAGAGTCCCCATCTAGCATCCTCTCCGCCACCGTAATACTGCTCTTGACTAGCAGCGCCACACCTCCCCCTCTTTTGCCTCCTTCTCTGAGCTTACTAAAACACCTAAACCCCAGAACCTGCAATATCCATTCCTGTCCCTGCTCTATCCATGTCTCCGAAATGGCCACAACATCGAAGTCCCAGGTACCAACCCATGCTGCCAGTTCCCCTACCTTGTTTCGTATACTCCTGGCATTGAAGTAGACACACTTCAAACCACCTACCTGAACACTGGCCCCCTCCTGCGACGTCAAATCTGTGCTCCTGACCTCTCTACTCTCATTCTCACTTACCCTAAAACTACAATCCAGGTTCCCATGCCCCTGCTGCATTAGTTTAAACCCCCCCAAAGAGCACTAACAAATCTCCCCCCCAGGATATTTGTGCCCCTCAGGTTCAGATGTAGACCATCCTGTCTGTAGAGGTCCCACCTTCCCCAGAAAGAGCCCCATTTATCCAGAAATCTGAATCCCTCCCGCCTGCACCATCCCTGTAGCCACGTGTTTAAATGCTCTCTCTCCCTATTCCTCATCTCACTATCACGTGGCACGGGCAACAACCCAGAGATAACAACTCTGTTTGTTCTAGTTCTGAGCTTCCATCCTAGCTCCCAGAAAGCCTGCCTGACATCCTTGTCCCCTTTCCTACCTATGTCGTTAGTGCCAATGTGGACCACGACTTGGGGCTGCTCCCCCTCCCCCCTAAGGACCCGGAAAACACGATCCGAGACACCACGTACCCTTGCACCTGGGAGGCAACATACCAAACGTGAGTCTCTCACGCTCCCACAAAATCTCCTATCTGTGGCCCTGACTATAGAGTCCCCAATTACTAATGCTCTGCTCCTCTCCCCCCTTCCCTTCTGAGCAACAGGGACAGACTCCGTGCCAGAGGCCCGTACCCCATGGCTTACCCCTGGTAAGTCCCCCCCCCCACAAGTATCCAAAGCGGTCTACTTGTTTCTCAGGGGAACGACTGCAGGGGATCCCTGCACTGACTGCTTTTTCCCAGTCCCTCTTACAGTTACCCACCTATCTCCAATCTCCACCTACCTCCAATCCAATTCCTAAGTTATGGATAGCTTAGGAATAAAACAATTTAAAACAACTGCGTACCATCCAGAATTAGAAAGGTGGCATCAGACATTAAAGACAATGTTGAGGGCGTAGTGTCAAGATTATCCAGAGGATTGGGATAAAGGAGTCCCATTTGTATTGTTTGCAATTAGGGATGCATCTAATGAGTCTACCAAATTTAGTCCTTTTGAACTAATTTTTGGTCATGAGGTAAAAGGACCACTTAAATTGATTAAGGAAAAATTGGTGGGTGAGAAATCGGAAATTACACTATTGGATTACGTGTCAAATTTTAGGGAATGATTAAATAGAGCAGGTGAATTGGCTAGACAACACTTGAAAGTTGCACAAAATGTGATGAAACGGGTAGCGGACAAGAAATCCAAAGTTCGTAGTTTTGCCAGTGGGGATATAGTTTTAGTGTTGTTACCAGTGGTAGGAGAGCCTTTAAAAGCTAGGTTTTGTGGACCGTATCAGATTGAAAGGAAATTAAGTGAGGTGAATTATGTGGTAAACACACCAGATAGAAGGAAGACTCACGAGTGTGTCATGTGAATATGCTTAAAAGGTACTTTGAAAGGGAAGGAGAGAAAAAGGAGGTTTTAATGATTCTAACTCAATGTGACGAACCAAATCCAGATGACTGTGAATTTGACATACCTCAAATTAAATTGGAAAATGAGGATGTACTTAAAAATTGGGATGAATTGTTAAGTTGCCTTCCAGAGGGAAAACAAACTGACCCAAAAGAGTTATTGATATCACATGGGCAAGTTTGTAGAGATAAATTGGGAAGTACTAAACTGGCTATACATGATGTAGATGTGGGAAATGCTGTCCCTATCAAACATCATCCATATAGACTTAATCCTTTAAAATTGGCACAGGTTAACAGAGAGTTTGAGAGTATGCTGAAGACAGGCATAAGTGAAGTGGGTTGCAGCCAATGGAGCTCACCCATAGTGATGGTACCTAAACCAGACAGTACCCAACGGCTGCGTGTGGACTATCGAAAGGTGAATGCAGTTACAAGAACAAACTCTTATCTTCTCCCACGTTTGGAGGATTGCATTCAGAAAGTGGGACAATCTGCTTTTATTTCCAACTTCCAGACATGGACAGAACATTGTAAACATTGTATGGAGTTCTTCGATCGACTTCAGGAGGCGGGTTTGGTGATGAACCTAGCCGAAAGTGAATTTGGAGAAGCCCGTATCACTTTCCTTGCGGAGTTTCCGATGCCCTCAAGACAAAGGGAAATAATGCGATTTCTTAGCATGAGTGGATTTGATCGAACAGCTGTGCGTGGCGTGATTACTCCACTGTTTTGTTTTGTGGCGTGATTACTCCACTGATGGAATTGCTGAAGAAACATTTAAAAATTCAATAGACAGCGGACTTTCAACAGGCATTTGACTGCCTGAAAGCTGTGAGCACCAACGTTCCTGTATTGGAGAATTGCAAGGGACTCTGTGGTCAGATTGAACTAAAGTATCTGATTCTAAAGAGAAATGCCGAGGAGTAGAGTAATGGATGGATCGTGCAGAGACTTTGTTCAAAGAGACTGTCAATCGAGAAAGATTTCAGTTGGAGGAACAAGAGCAAAGAAAAATGGGCTATATTATTTTACCTGTTTGAGTGTGTTGTTTTCTTTAAATGAAAATGTATATTTACTGTGTGCATTTCTTAGTGGATGGTGCAAAAATGAAAAATGAAACCATCGTGAAGTTGATGGGTTTTTTTTTCTTGGGAGGAGGTGTCATGTGTCATCTTTAAGACATGGATGTTTATGCAATGTACCTTTAAGGAAACAGTGATGTCAGAGAGTGGGTGGAGCTGAGGTCAGGTCAGCCATTTTACAGTTTAGTTTTGCAGTTTTTGAAAAGAGCTTGGGGAGTGTCTGTGTTTGCAGGGAGCTGGATCTCTGCCATAAATGTTCATCTCAGGGCAGCACGGTGGCGCAGTGGGTTAGCCCTGCAGCCTCACGGCGCCGAGGTCCCAGGTTCGATCCCGGCTCTGGGTCACTGTCCGTGTGGAGTTTGCACATTCTCCCCATGTTTGCGTGGGTTTCTCCCCCACAAAGCAAAGATGTGCAGGCTAGATGGATTGGCCTCGCTAAATTGCTCCTTAATTGGAAAAAATTAATTGGGTACTCTAAAGTTACAACAAAAAAAAAGACCATCTCTGGATCATTTGGGTGATTTAAACTCATAATTGTAAAGCCTTTAACCTGATGTGATTTTTGTTTTGTTCTCTTGGAAGTTTGAAGGAACATTTTAAGGAATTATTTACTGTTGCCATATTTTATGAGTTATGTTTGAAGTAAGGGGTGTTAAGAGATCAAAGTTTATTTAAGATGTTAAGTTGAGTTCATGGAATAAACAGTGTTTTGTGTTTAAAAATCCACATGTCCATAATCGTAATCCCACACCTAGGGGACAAGCCGTGTGCTCGGAAAAGCAACAAATACATTAAAGGGAGAGGTTGGTGAACTCCATGATACATTTTGGGGTTCTGAAAAAGCCTCGCCCATAACAGAAGACTAAAACAAAGCAGACCAACGGCCACCTAGAACACGCCCAGCAATCAGGGAACCCACACCTCTATTGGAGGAAAATCGATAAGAACGATTGGGAAACGGCCCAATTAATTGGGTTCAAGGCCCGCCCAAAAGCACGCGAAGCCCTTTTGAGTATAAAAAGGACTCCCCAAGAGAGAATCGCTCTCTTGGCCTTGGCTCTCAGCGAGTAGAGACCTGCCAAAGCTGCTCCAGACCAAGTAAGTTCTGTTGTGTTGGGTGTTCCGATACACAAACGAACCAACACGGTTTTCTTATTCTGTACAATAATAACTATTAACTTCTGGCTGTGGTTCGTACTTCACCAGCTAACCTGTGGACCCAGCCCTAGCACTATCTTAGTGAGGCACTCAGCACATGGTGTATGTCTGAGTGGCACGCTGTGAGCTCTGTGCTCTGAGCTATCTCCTGGTGGAATGAGCGGGAACTGTGGTGTTCCCTGTTTTATAGTGCGTGTGCTCTCACTGGTGATTGACTGCGATGTTGTGTGTGTGTTGGTTGGTCCATCTACCTGTCCATCAGTGTGTGTGTGTGATTGCACCATGATATGTTAATATGGACATCATGACAAGTTCCAAGTCAAGGCACGCTACGAGATAGACGCTCTTAGTTGCTATCCTGTAAACAGCTCAACCCAGCAGCCTCAGAACCGGGCAACGGCCATTGTTCCTCTGACTGAGTGAGCACCCGAACCTAAGTATAGGCTTTTCGTAGTATTGATAGTTTAGGTTGTAGAGTTTTATGCATGAATATATTTGACTGTGTGTAAATAAATGAGCATTGCTTTTGAACTTAAAAACTGGTGTATCGAGTCTTTGATCAGTATTCGGTTTTGAACCTTGTGGCGGTATCGAAAGATACCTGGCAACTCTTGAGCAAACGTCATTAACAGAGCCAAATTAAGAGAGAACACAATTAGCAACATTTACTGGCGACATCTGACAGGACTCAACTTAGAAGTGGCCTAACCACTCCGAGAGAGCCCAAATTTGAATTGAGAATCCAATTGGAAACAGAAAATCCATAAGCATAAGAACAGTACTGATCAAGCCTCCGAGATTCGGAAGTCTATTAATGCATGTGTACTAACAGGGATATAAGGTAAACCTGAGAGATTTTGTTGCGTAAAACTGTCGGGAGTTTTGTAAGGCGGAAATTAGCGTAAACCACACCCGTGTTTACATCACCACTTTATCACCCCCGGTTCCAAATTCAGTAGAGAACCTAGATAGAGAAAATGGCAATGAAGGCAATGGAACGCCTTATGAACCCCCAGGAATTTGAGGTCGTAGCAACCAGTAGAGGAGGACAGTGTCCCGTTTGGGAAGATGAGATCAGAAAGTACCTCAAAGGGAAAGGATAGCCCCTTTGGAGCGAATTCTGCGCCAATGACGAAACAGGTCCCGGGAGTATAGGGCATATTTGGTGGGAGAACCTGTCAGAGATCCCCAAGAGAAGAGCTTGGGGAAAGCTGGCAAGCCGATGGCAATCGTGTCCTGTTTGGCACAATTCCGAGGCACAGAGAAGGTCATTAGGACGCTCTGTAGAGAGATAGAGGAGAGAGACAGAAGTAGTGAGGTAGACGTGAGCGAAGTAGAGAAGGAGAATAGAGATTTGAGAGACCAGTTAGCAGCGAGGGACAGAGACGTTGATGATGCCAAGAGGGCACACCAGTCTTGCCTCACGCATTTGAGTAGCTTCCAAACGCAATATGATAAGGCCTACCAGAACACGCAACATGCGGTCTTGGTAAGACAAGAGACCGAGCAACAAGTTGAGAAATTGCAGAAATAGTGCAATGATTTGAAAGCAGCCCTACGAGCACTCCATACTTCCACGATGGAACAAAGGCCGAGCTCAGTAGACCACGCAAAGTGCAGGAAGCAAATTGCAGAATTGCAATCTCTGCTTTCCGTTCAGAATGGATTTCAAAGTACGTTTGGACCCCAGTTAGATCAGAAAACGGCCCCGATTGGCAGGAATTGAACGAGACTGCCCATAGATACGTACATGGGACATGTACGCAAGTAAAACCCCAAAAGAGAAAAGCACCCCAACCCCCAACCGAACAGGCAGAACACACCCGATGAACTCTGTAACCACACACCGCAGGGCCGCAGCAAAAGGAGACGCAGATTTCCATTATACAACCCTGTTAACCGTGACCCAATTACGGGACGCGTGTGTTAAAATTACACCGTTCCTTCCCACATCAGACACCCACCAATTTTTCGCGAACGTCAAACAGTAGGCTCCCATGTACGGCCTGGATGAGAAGGAGCAAGTGAAGCTCACAGTTTTGAGCCTCGACCCTTCAGTCGTGGCAGTCCTTCCCGACCCACAGAATGTAGGAGGAGGCACACTCCAAGAGATGCACACAGCGATCCTTGATGCGATCAGCATATAACAGAGGAGACCCCGTAGAAGGCCTAAACAAGTTTAGGCAAAAGAAAACAGAGCACCCCACAGCGTTTGCTGGACGCTTGTGAATACACTTCACAGCAGCTTTTGTAGAATTAGCCCGCCCCCATTTGTCCCCAGATAATATGGCCAAATGGGCTTGAATCCTAGTCTCTCACACGACAGATGCAGGACAGAAAGCTTGCGCAAATTACGACCCCTCAGACGAGGCCCACAACGAGAAAACTGGTTTTGAAAAGGTTGTCCCGCACTTGGGAGCAATCAGTCCAAGATAAAACCGCATTTATAAAACCCGATGAAGAGCAGGCAGACATGAATCCAGTTAAAGCGCACCAGAACCCCGCATGGCTAAATGAGGGCCGGAACAGCCCACCCCAGCCCAAATCTCAAGAATGTTACAATTGTGGACAGTTAGGACACTTTGCACGAGAGTGCAACGTGCCCCAAAAGCAGTAAAGAAACCAACAGGCAGGCACAGGGAACAGGAATAGGGCAAATCGGATCCATAGCGTTAGCGCCCGTTCAGAGAATGCAGACATGAACGGCAGCGACTGACGGTGTTCGGGTTCCCCAACTTGGGTCTGCGACACCCTTTGGGACAAGTCCGGTAGACCGGTAGTAGCAGGGAATGTTCGGGGACACCCCGTAGAATTTCTTTGGGACACAGGAGGGTCCCGCACCACACTCAATTCCTCCACGATGTTTCAGCGAGACACGTGGCCCACAACAGACACCATCACACTCAGCGGTTTTACAGGTCATTTACATCAAGGACACATCACAGCCCCTGTAGCAATACAAACAGGGAACATCACAACTAAGCACCCCGTAGTTTGGGTTGATCTGCCCCAGACAGCAGAACATATCCTCGGGATCGATTTTATGAGCTCCCACAATCTTTCTTTTGATCTAGTTAACAAGTGTGTATGGAAAATGGCAAAGGCAGCACGAGCCCCGCCATGCTCACAGTAGGAGAGTATGTGAACAGGATTAGCTCAGTAGGAGACTTCTGGTTTGACCCTCGAGCCATTAGTACAGACAAACAGGTTAGGGCAGTCCTGCAGGAACACAAAGCGGCATTTGCACAGCACATGCACGACTGTGGCTTTGTGGACATTACAGGTCCCGACCCTAAACCCCAGAATCAGTACGGATTTCCCCAGGAAGAAGAGGGAGAAATCTCCAAAGTAATAGAGAGTTTGTTGGATCAAGGCGTACTCAGATCAGTAGCCTCCACAAACAACACACCAATTTGGCCCTTCAGGAAACCGGATGGATCATGGCGACTGACCATTGATTACCGGGAACTAAACATAGTAACCCCAGTAGCCGCCCCCACCGTAGCCACGAGTCCTGAGACCATGCACAAACAGGGACTCCAGTCAAAATCTTTGACGGTTTTGGACATTAGCAATGGCTTTTGGTCCATTCCATTGGCTAAAGCGTGCCAGTACAAATTCGCCTTTACATTCCAAGGGCAACAATATACGTGGACGTGCCTTCCACAATGCAACTTCCCCTGCATTTTCCACCGACAGCTGGCAAATGGATTCGCAAAGTTTTCCCGCCCCGATTGTCTGGTCCAGTATGTAGACGACTTGTTACTACAGACAGCCATAAAGGGAGAGCACATTTCGCTTCTCGCCGAACTCCAAGGACTCCTAAAAGAAATTGGTTGTAAAGTCAACACCAAGAAGGCCCAGATTTTGAAAGAGAAAGTGATTTACTTGGGAACAGTGATCACACATGGTAAACGCGAAATCGAGCAAAAGAGAATTGACTCGATCGTCAAATTGCCCCTTCCCCACAATGTCTCAGCCCTCTGGTCATTTTTAGGACTGGTTGGCTATTGCCGAAACCATATTGACGGTTTCGCCACTAAAGCAGCGCCCCTTTCCGAACTTCACAAGCAGACATTGAAAACAGCGCGAGAGGTGAGTGAGCCGGGACAGTGAAAACAGCGCGGGAGATTTAAAAAGCGCGGGAGCTGCGAGTCGGAGCGGAGATTTTAAAAGATCGCGGCCTAGTTTCGGGAGCCATTCGGAGAACGAGGAGCAGTCTCTGTCAGGGAGAGAACCTGAGAACATCTAAGACACTCAGCATGTAAGAAGGTAAGTAAGTGATTTTTACTCATTTTTACTTTTATACCTTTTTCAAATTGTGTGTGTCGGGGGGAAACTGAAGTGACATCACAGAAAAGTTGTGGCCTGAGTGGCTGGTTGGGAATCTACACTAAATTTAAAAAATTAAGCATTGGTAACTAATTAAACATAATTACTTAATTATAATTTAGAGGGGTATCTAAGCCAGAGATCGGAGAGTACTATATTTAGCTTTCGCATTTCTATTAGAAATCTAGTGCTAGGAAACAGATAGTTAACAGTAACTTTGAAATTTAAAAAAAAAAAAAAAAAAAATTAATTTTAATTTTAATTAATTGATGCAATGTCAGTTAGAGGGGTGCAGTGCTCTGACTGTGAGATGTGGCAGGTCCGGGAGGCTTCCAGCATCCCGGATGGCTTCATCTGCAGAAAGTGCACCCAACTGGAGCTCCTCACAGACCGCATGGTTCGGTTGGAGCAGCAATTGGATGCACTTAGGAGCATGCAGGTGGCGGAAAGCGTCATAGATCACAGTTATGTAAATGTGGTCACACCCAAGGTGCAGGCAGAGAAATGGGTCACCACCAGAAAGGGCAGGCAGTCAGTGCAGGAATCCTCTGTGGTTGTCCCCCTCTCGAACAGGATAGCCTATCAGGGGAAAACAGCAGCAGCAAGAGCAGTGGCACCACGGCTGGCTCTGATGTTCAGAAGGGAGGGTCAAAGCGCAGAACAGTAATAGTAATAGGGGACTCTATAGTCAGGGGCACAGATAGGCGCTTCTGTGGATGTGAAAGAGACTCCAGGATGGTATGTTGCCTCCCTGGTGCCAGGGTCCAGGATGTCTCCGAACGGGTAGAGGGCATCCTGAAGGGGGAGGGCAAACAGGCAGAGGTCGTTGTACATATTGGTACTAACGACATAGGCAGGAAGGGACATGAGGTCCTGCAGCAGGAGTTCAGGGAGCTAGGCAGAAAGTTAAAAGACAGGACATCGAGGGTTGTAATCTCGGGATTACTCCCTGCGCCACTTGCCAGTGAGGCTAGAAATAGGAAGATAGAGCAGCTAAACACGTGGTTAAACAGCTGGTGTAGGAGGGAGGGTTTCCGTTATCTGGACCACTGGGAGCTCTTCCGGGGCAGGTGTGACCTGTATAAGAAGGACGGGTTGCATCTAAACCGGAGAGGCATAAATATCCTGGCCGCGAGGTTTGCTAGTGTCACACGGGAGGGTTTAAACTAGTATGGCAGGGGGGTGGGCACGGGAGCAATAGGTCAGAAGGTGAGAGCATTGAGGGAGAACTAGGGAATAAGGACAGTGTGGCTCTGAGGCAGAGCAGACAGGGAGAAGTTGCTGAACACAGCGGGTCTGGTGGCCTGAAGTGCATATGTTTTAATGCAAGAAGTATTACGGGTAAGGCAACTGAACATAGAGCTTGGATTAGTACTTGGAACTATGATGTTGTTGCCATTACAGAGACCTGGTTGAGGGAAGGGCAGGCATGGCAGCTAAACGTTCCAGGATTTAGATGTTTCAGGCGGGATAGAGGGGGATGTAAAAGGGGAGGCGGAGTTGCGCTACTGGTTCGGGAGAATATCACAGCTGTACTGCAGGAGGACACCTCAGAGGGCAGTGAGGCTATATGGGTAGAGATCAGCAATAAGAAGGGTGCAGTCACAATGTTGGGGGTTTACTACAGGCCTCCCAACAGCCAGCGGGAGATAGAGGAGCAGATAGGTAGACAGATTTTGGAAAAGAGTAAAAACAACAGGGTTGTGGTGACGGGAGACTTCAACTTCCCCAATATTGACTGGGACTCACTTAGTGCCAGGGGCTTAGACGGGGCGGAGTTTGTAAGGAGCATCCAGGAGGGCTTCTTAAAACAATATGTAGACAGTCCAACTCGGGAAGGGGCGGTACTGGACCTGGTATTGGGGAATGAGCCCGGCCAGGTGGTAGATGTTTCAGTAGGGGAGCATTTCGGTAACAGTGACCACAATTCAGTAAGTTTTAAAGTACTGGTGGACAAGGATAAGAGTGGTCCGAGGATGAATGTGCTAAATTGGGGGAAGGCTAATTATAACAATAATAGGCGGGAACTGAAGAACATAGATTGGGGGCCGATGTTTGAGGGCAAATCAACATCTGACATGTGGGAGGCTTTCAAATGTCACTTGAAAGGAATTCAGGACCGGCATGTTCCTGTGAGGAAGAAGGATAAATACGGCAATTTTCGGGAACCTTGGATGACGAGAGATATTGTAGGCCTCGTCAAAAAGAAAAAGGAGGCATTTGTCAGGGCTAAAAGGCTGGGAACAGACGAAGCCTGCGTGGAATATAAGGAAAGTAGGAAGGAACTTAAGCAAGGAGTCAGGAGGGCTAGAAGGGGTCACGAAAAGACATTGGCAAATAGGGTTAAGGAAAATCCCAAGGCTTTTAAGACGTACATAAAAAGCAAGAGGGTAGCCAGGGAAAGGGTTGGCCCACTGAAGGATAGGCAAGAGAATCTATGTGTGGAGCCAGAGGAAATGGGCGAGGTACTAAATGAATACTTTGCATCAGTATTTACCAAAGAGAAGAACTTGGTAGATGTTGAGTCTGGAGAAGGGTGTGTAGATAGCCTGGGTCACATTGAGATCCAAAAAGACGAGGTGTTGGGTGCCTTAAAAAATATTAAGGTAGATAAGTCCCCAGGGCCTGATGGGATCTACCCCAGAATACTGAAGGAGGCTGGAGAAGAAATTGCTGAGGCCTTGACAGAAATCTTTGGATCCTCGCTGTCTTCAGGGGATGTCCCGGAGGACTGGAGAATAGCCAATGTTGTTCCTCTGTTTAAGAAGGGTAGCAAGGATAATCCCGGGAACTACAGGCCGGTGAGCCTTACTTCAGTGGCAGGGAAATTACTGGAGAGAATTCTTCGAGACAGGATCTACTCCCATTTGGAAGCAAATGGACGTATTAGTGAGAGGCAGCACGGTTTTGTGAAGGGAAGGTCATGTCTCACTAACTTGATAGAGTTTTTCGAGGAGGTCACTAAGATGATTGATGCAGGTAGGGCAGTGGATGTTGTCTATATGGACTTCAGTAAGGCCTTTGACAAGGTCCCTCATGGTAGACTCGTACAAAAGGTGAAGTCACACGGGATCAGGGGTGAGCTGGGAAGGTGGATACAGAACTGGCTAGGGCATAGAAGGCAGAGAGCAGCAATGGAAGGATGCTTTTCTAATTGGAGGGCTGTGACCAGTGGTGTTCCACAGGGATCAGTGTTGGGACCTTTGCTCTTTGTAGTATATATAAATGATTTGGAGGAAAATGTAACTGGTCTGATTAGTAAGTTTGCAGACGACACAAGGGTTGGTGGAATTGCGGATAGCGATGAGGACTGTCGGAGGATACAGCAGGATTTAGATTGTTTGGAGACTTGGGCGGAGAGATGGCAGATGGAGTTTAATCCGGACAAATGTGAGATAATGCATTTTGGAAGGTCTAATGCAGGTAGGGAATATACAGTGAATGGTAGAACCCTCAAGAGTATTGAAAGTCAAAGAGATCTAGGAGTACAGGTCCACAGGTCATTGAAAGGGGCAACACAGGTGGAGAAGGTAGTCAAGAAGGCATACGGGACTTCCGGGTGCGGCGATGACCAGCTGAGTCGCACGTTTCGGCAGCTCCCGGTGGAACGGACTTTTGGGCTCTTAATAAGAGCCCCAACGGCAATTTTAACGGCTAAAAGTACTGTGCGGTGAACCAGAAGGGAATCCCCCCTGGATACGGATGAAAAAAGGAGAGGAAGGTGGCCGGATTGCGGTGGATCCTTTAGAGCAGCGGCAAGGAAGGCAAGCAAAAGCCAAGATGGCGTCGGAAGGTGGCAGTTTAACATGGGGCCCTGAACAACACGAGTTTTTGAAACGCTGCGTAGAAGAGATCAAAAAGGAAATGAAGAAGGAGCTGTTGGCCCCGATATTACAGGCGATCGAAGGGCTAAAGGAGGAGCAAAAGACCCAGGAGCGAGAGCTTCGGGTCGTGAAGGCAAAGGCTGCCGAGAATGAGGACGACATACAGGGCCTGGTGGTGAAGACAGAGATGCACGAGGCACACCATAAACGATGTGTGGAAAGGCTGGAGGCGCTGGAGAACAATGCGAGGAGGAACAACCTAAGGATTCTTGGTCTTCCTGAAGGTGCGGAGGCAGCGGACGTCGGGGCATATGTGAGCACGATGCTGCACTCGTTAATGGGAGCGGAGGCCCCGGCGGGTCCGCTGGAGGTGGAGGGAGCATACCGAGTGATGGCGCGAGGACCGAGAGCAGGAGAAATTCCTAGAGCCATAGTGGTGAGATTCCTCCGTTTTAAGGACAAAGAGATGGTCCTTAGATGGGCAAAGAAAACTCGGAGCAGTAAGTGGGAGAACGCGGTGATCCGCGTATACCAAGACTGGAGTGCGGAGGTGGCGAGAAGGAGGGCGAGCTTTAATCGGGCCAAGGCGGTGCTTCACAAAAAGAAGATAAAATTTGGAATGCTGCAACCGGCAAGACTGTGGGTCACATATCAAGGGAGGCACCACTACTTTGAGACGGCGGATGAGGCGTGGACTTTTATCGTGGAAGAAAAATTGGAATGAGCGGGTTATTAAAAAAAAGAACGTTTGAAACAAAGTGGTGGGGCGAGTATGGGGAGCGAAGAGGGGGGTAAAAAGGGGGGAAAGAGGAGTTTTATGTTATTAATCCTGCGATGTGGTAACTTTTCTCTCTTCCACAGGAGGTGGTGGGGGGAGGAAAGGAGGTGGAGGAGATGGGGTGTTGACCATTGGGGGCGGGGCCAAGGGGGAAGCGCGGGCTCGGTTCCCGCGCTATGATAATCATGGCGGGAATAGGGAAGCAGGAAGGAGGGGGCGTCGCACGGTGCGAGCCGAGGTCACGGGGGGAAGCCGAGGTCGGCCAGAGTTTGCTGACTTCTGGGAGCAACATGGGGGGTGTAACTACGCTAGTGGGGGATCTAGCGGGGGGGGGGTGGGAGGGGGGTGGGAGGGGGGAACTATTGGGCTGCTGCTGCTGGGGAGAGGGGGGAGCTGGTACGGGGTGGGATGGGCAGGGGGGCACTGCCTGGGGGGGACACAGCTGCGTGGGAACTGGGTGAGGAGCTGGAAAAAGGGGATGGCTAATCGACAAGGGGGGGGGGGGGCGTAAAAAGCCCCCCAACCCGGCTGATCACGTGGAACGTGAGAGGGCTGAACGGGCCGATAAAGAGGGCACGGGTACTCGCACACCTTAAGAAACTTAAGGCAGACGTGGTTATGTTACAGGAAACGCACTTGAAACTGATAGACCAGGTGAGACTCCGCAAAGGTTGGGTGGGGCAGGTGTTCCATTCGGGGCTAGATGCGAAAAATAGGGGGGTGGCTATATTAGTGGGGAAGCGGGTAATGTTTGAGGCAAAGACTATCGTGGTGGATAGCGGGGGCAGATACGTGATGGTGAGTGGCAAACTACAGGGGGAGACGGTGGTTTTGGTAAACGTATATGCCCCGAACTGGGATGATGCCAATTTTATGAGGCGTATGCTAGGACGCATCCCGGACCTAGAGGTGGGAAAGTTGATACTGGGGGGAGATTTCAATACGGTGTTGGAACCAGGGCTGGACAGGTCGAGGTCCAGGACTGGAAGGAGGCCGGCAGCAGCCAAGGTGCTTAAAGATTTTATGGAGCAGATGGGAGGAGTAGACCCGTGGAGATTTAGCAGACCTAGGAGTAAGGAGTTTTCGTTTTTCTCCTATGTCCACAAAGTCTATTCGCGAATAGACTTTTTTGTTTTGGGAAGGGCGTTGATCCCGAAGGTGAGGGGAACGGAGTATACGGCTATAGCCATTTCGGATCACGCTCCACATTGGGTGGACTTGGAAATAGGGGAGGAAACAGAAGGGCGCCCACCCTGGAGAATGGACATGGGACTAATGGCAGATGAGGGGGTGTGTCTAAGGGTGAGGGGGTGCATTGAAAAGTACTTGGAACTCAATGATAATGGGGAGGTCCAGGTGGGAGTGGTCTGGGAGGCGCTGAAGGCAGTGGTTAGAGGGGAGCTGATATCAATAAGGGCACATAAAGGAAAGCAGGAGAGTAGGGAACGGGAGCGGTTGCTGCAAGAACTTCTGAGGGTGGACAGGCAATATGCGGAGGCACCGGAGGAGGGACTGTACAGGGAAAGGCAAAGGCTACACGTAGAATTTGACCTGCTGACAACGGGTACTGCAGAGGCACAGTGGAGGAAGGCACAGGGTGTACAGTACGAATATGGGGAGAAGGCGAGCAGGTTGCTGGCCCACCAATTGAGGAAAAGGGGAGCAGCGAGGGAAATAGGGGGAGTGAGGGATGAGGAAGGAGAGATGGAGCGGGGACGGAGAAAGTGAATGGAGTGTTCAAGGCATTTTATAAAAAATTATACGAAGCTCAACCCCCGGTTGGGAGGGAGAGAATGATGGGCTTTCTGGACCGGCTGGAATTTCCCAAGGTGGAGGAGCAGGAAAGGGTGGGACTGGGAGCACAGATTGAAATAGAGGAAGTAGTGAAAGGAATTAGGAGCATGCAGGCGGGGAAGGCTCCGGGACCAGATGGATTCCCAGTTGAATTTTACAGGAAATATGTGGACTTGCTCGCCCCGCTACTGATGAGGACCTTTAATGAGGCAAAGGAAAGGGGACAGCTGCCCCCGACTATGTCAGAGGCAATGATATCGCTTCTCCTAAAGAAGGAAAAGGACCCGCTGCAATGCGGGTCCTATAGACCTATTTCCCTCCTAAATGTAGACGCTAAGATTCTGGCCAAGGTAATGGCAATGAGGATAGAGGATTGTGTCCCGAGGGTGGTCCATGAGGACAAAACTGGGTTTGTGAAGGGGAGACAGCTGAATACGAATATACGGAGGCTGCTAGGGGTAATGATGATGCCCCCACCAGAGGGGGAAGCGGAGATAGTGGTGGCGATGGATGCCGAGAAAGCATTTGATAGAGTGGAGTGGGATTATCTGTGGGAGGTGCTGAGGAGATTTGGTTTTGGAGATGAATATGTTGGATGGGTGCAGCTGTTGTATAGGGCCCCAGTGGCGAGTGTGGTCACGAATGGACGGGGATCTGCATACTTTCGGCTCCATCGAGGGACAAGGCAGGGATGCCCTCTGTCCCCATTATTGTTTGCACTGGCGATTGAGCCCCTGGCAATAGCATTGAGGGGTTCCAAGAAGTGGAGGGGAGTACTTAGAGGAGGAGAAGAACACCGCGTATCTCTGTATGCGGATGATTTGTTGTTATATGTAGCGGACCCGGCGGAGGAGATGCCAGAGATAATGCGGACACTTCGGGAATTTGGAGAATTCTCAGGATATAAACTGAACATGGGGAAAAGTGAGTTGTTTGTGGTGCATCCAGGGGAGCAGAGCAGAGAAATAGAGGACTTTCCGCTGAGGAAGGTAACAAGGGACTTTGGGGATCCAGATAGCCAAGAATTGGGGTACATTGCATTGGTTAAATTTAACACGATTGGTGGAACAAATGGAGGAGGACTTCAAGAGATGGGACATGGTATCCCTGTCACTGGCAGGGAGGGTGCAGGCGGTTAAAATGGTAGTCCTCCCGAGATTTCTCTTTGTGTTTCAGTGCCTCCCGGTGGTGATCATGAAGGCTTTTTTCAAAAGGATTGAAAAGAGTATCATGAGTTTTGTGTGGGCCGGGAAGACCCCGAGAGTGAGGAAGGGATTCTTACAGCGTAGTAGGGATAGGGGGGGGGCTGGCACTACCGAGCCTAAGTGAGTACTACTGGGCCGCCAATATCTCAATGGTGAGTAAGTGGATGGGAGAAGAGGAGGGAGCGGCGTGGAAGAGATTGGAGAGGGCGTCCTGTAGGGGGACTAGCCTACAAGCTATGGTGACGGCCCCATTGCCGTTCTCACCGAAGAAATACACCACAAGCCCTGTGGTGGTGGCGACTTTGAAAATTTGGGGACAGTGGAGACGGCATAGGGGAAAGACGGGAGCCTTGGTGGGGTCCCCGATAAGAAATAACCATAGGTTTGCCCCGGGGAGAATGGATGGGGGATATGGAATATGGCAAAGAGCAGGAGTAACGCAACTGAAAGATCTGTTTGTGGATGGGCAGTTCGCAAGTATGGGAGCGCTGACCGAGAAATATGGGTTGCCCCAAGGGAATGCATTCCGGTATATGCAACTGAGGGCTTTTGCGAGGCAACAGGTGAGGGAATTCCCGCAGCTCCCGACGAATGAGGTGCAGGACAGAGTGATCTCAAAGACATGGGTGGGGGACGGTAAGGTGTCAGATATATATAGGGAAATGAGGGACGAGGGGGAGATTATGGTAGATGAGCTGAAAGGGAAATGGGAAGAAGAGCTGGGGGAGGAGATTGAGGAGGGGATGTGGGCGGATGTCCTAAGTAGGGTAAACTCATCGTCCTCGTGTGCCAGGCTAAGCCTGATTCAATTTAAGGTGTTACACATGGCGCATATGACTGGAGCACGGCTCAGTAAATTTTTGGGGGTAGAGGATAGGTGTGCGAGATGCTCGAGAAGCCCAGCGAATCACACCCACATGTTCTGGTCATGACCGGCACTACAGGGGTTCTGGGTGGGGGTGACAAAGGTGCTTTCGAAAGTAGTGGGGGTCCAGGTCGAACCAAGCTGGGGATTGGCTATATTTGGAGTTGCACAAGAGCCGGGAGTACAGGAGGCGAGAGAGGCCGATGTTTTGGCCTTTGCGTCCCTAGTAGCCCGGCGCAGGATACTGTTGATGTGGAAGGAAGCCAAGCCCCCGGGTGTGGAGACCTGGATAAATGACATGGCAGGGTTTATAAAGCTGGAACGGATTAAGGGTTCACCAGGCGGTGGCAACCGTTCGTCGAATACCTCACAGAAAGATAGAGGGAATGGAAAAGAAGAAGGTAGCAGCAGCAGCCCAGGGGAGAAGGGGGGAGGGGGGGGGGGGGGGGGAGGAACCAGAAGGACTCTCAGGGTTGTTAATATATATGTATAATATGTATAGGTCGTTGCTATAAATAATTGTATATTGGACTGTTAAATCATATTTTTGGAGAGTGTTTGTCTGAGACAAGGCAGTTGCCATTTAGTTTTAGTTTTCGTTTTTGTTATATATTATTTATTCTTTGTTTATAAAACAGGTCATTGTTATTTATACGGTTATATTGTTGTGTAAAGGATACACAATGTACTGTGATGGTTGACCAAAAATTTTCAATAAAATATTTTTTTAAAAAAAGAAGGCATACGGCATGCTTGCCTTCATTGGCCGGGGCATTGAGTATAAGAATTGGCAAGTCATGTTGCAGCTGTATAGAACCTTAGTTAGGCCACACTTGGAGTATAGTGTTCAATTCTGGTCGCCACACTACCAGAAGGATGTGGAGGCTTTAGAGAGGGTGCAGAAGAGATTTACCAGAATGTTGCCTGGTATGGAGGGCATTAGCTATGAGGAGCGGTTGAATAAACTCGGTTTATTCTCACTGGAACGAAGGAGGTTGAGGGGAGACCTGATAGAGGTCTACAAAATTATGAGGGGCATAGACAGAGTGGATAGTCAGAGGCTTTTCCCCAGGGTAGAGGGGTCAATTACTAGGGGGCATAGGTTTAAGGTGAGAGGGGCAAGGTTTAGAGTAGATGTACGAGGCAAGTTTTTTACGCAGAGGGTAGTGGGTGCCTGGAACTCGCTACCAGAGGAGGTGGTGGAAGCAGGGACGATAGTGACATTTAAGGGGCATCTTGCCAAATACATGAATAGGATGGGACTAGAGGGATACGGACCCAGGAAGTGTAGAAGATTGTAGTTTAGTCGGGCAGCATGGTCGGCACGGGCTTGGAGGGCCGAAGGGCCTGTTCCTGTGCTGTACATTTCTTTGTTCTTTGTTCTTTGTTCTTTGAAGGCACCTTGGGAATGGCTTCCACAGCATACGGATGCCGTGGATGCTTTAAAAAGAGCAGTCAGCACCCCGCACTACAGGTCCCAGATCCACATTCCCTGTACGCTATCGAAGTAGCAAGCACCGACCAAACCCTTTTGGCCGTGCTCCTCCAGGAAAGCCATGACCAATTACGCCCCGTAGCATACACCTCACGCGTGTTAGACCCTGTAGAGCAAGGATTTTCTGCCTGTCAAAGGCACCTGTTCGCAGCTTTTTGGGCAGTACAGTATTTCGCCTACATTACAGGACTCAACCCCATCACCATCCTCACAGAACACAGCCCATCACAGCTATTGTTAGACGGCTGACTTAAGGATGGCACAGTCAGCCAAATCCACGCAGCCCGTTGGACCCTTCTTTTACAGGGTCGGGACATCACAGTAAAACGAACCAAGACCCACACCTTCCTTGCCAATAATTTGCAGTATGCAGGCACCCCTCATGAGTGTGAGACCATCACCACAAAACAGAACACAGGCCCATTTATACCCAAAACACCTCCCAGGAAAGCAGGTAATACGCACCAGAGACCCCAGCCCCCAGACACGTGCGCACCCCTGAGGATTTATGTAGATGGCTCCTCCACAGTGTTAAATGGAAAGAGAATCATCGGTTGCGGTATTTACATAGAGGACGCGCAGGGACACACCCTAGATGAGATTTCACTAAAGTTGCCAGGACACTTAGGCTCGCAGACAGCAGAACTGGCAGCGATCGCTTACATTGTAGACCACTCCGACTCGTTCCCAACCCCAGCAGACATCTATTCGGACAGCTTGTATGTCAGCAATAGTTTGACAGAATTCCTACCCCTGTGGGAAACTAGAGGATTTGTTCCCGCGGGCGGTAAACCCCTACCCTCAGCCCCATTACTCCGCCATAGCTTAGAGACAGCGAAGGATAGAAAATATGGAATAATTAAGGTTCACAGTCATCACCATTCTTCCCCCCCTGGTAACGTTAAAGCAGACGCCCTAGCGAAGGCAGGCTCCAGGCATGGTTATTTTTGGAACCCCCCCGAAAGCACCCCAGTACACGCAGTTCAGGTCTCACAGACCAATATTCAGGATCTAGCGAAGGCACAGAAAGAGGACGAGAAACTCAGGGAAGTTTTATAGGGTACCTTCCCAGCCCTGTATGATAAATACAAGAATGCAGTAACCATACATGACGGTGTGATTTTAAAGGATGGCATTTATATAGTTCCCAGCCAGGACAGGAACCAGATCATTTGTCAGTTCCATGACAATCATGGACACCAAGGTATTGAATCTACCCTAGCCCACATCAGACCGCTCTGCTGGTGGCCTGATTTAAAAGCCGATGTTACCCACTACATAGAGAATTGCTTGATCTGTGCCCAGAACAATCCGGACAGATATGCGAAAAAGGCTCAACTTAGTCATACCCGCCCCGTTAATGGACCCTGGACAAATCTACAGATAGACTATATAGGACCCCTACCCCCTTGCAGAAATGGTTATAAGTATGTGTTGGTGGTCATCGATACCTTCACAAAATGGGTGGAAGCTTTTCCATCGAGAACTAATATGGCCAAGACAACAGCTAAAATACTAACACAGCACGTCTTTACAAGATGGGGCCTCTCACTCAGTATATAAACCGATCAAGGCTCCCATTTTACAGGACAAGTAATGAAAAACGTTCTCACAATTTTCGGAATTAGGCAAAACATCCATATAGCATACCACCCCCAGTCAAGTGGCATTGTAGAGAGGATGAACAGGACATTAAAAGCCACCCTCAGGAGAATGGTACAGCAGAATAACAGCACCTGGGATTCAGTTCTCCCATTTGCTTTAATGTTTCTAAGGAACACGGTATCCACGTCCACAGGATACACCCTCCACACCCTCATGACCGGACGCCCCATGAAAGGGGCAGAGTATTTATTAGGACTGGATTTGGCCAGCCCCGCAGTCACAGCCCTCACGCATGAAAACGTTGTACAACAATTGATAGAGAACATAAAGGCAGTGCAACTCGCAGCAGCTGTGAGACTTGGGACCGGGAAGAAACAGAGCAAGGCTTGTTTCGAAAAAACAGTACACGCCACTGAGTTTGCAGTAGGGCAGCAAGTGATGCTTTCCCTATGCAACCCCAGTTCATTCCTTTCCCCTAAATTCTCTGGACTGTACTCCATTTCGGACAAAGTCAGCCCCTCGGTATACAAGATTACATATCCCAATGGCAAGTCTGCGTGGTTTCACATAAACCAGCTCAAGGCTTATGGCTCGCAGAATAGCCACACATACCACATCCTGCTCACAGCGGCAGACGAGTACGCCCCACCCACAGGTGACGTTTTCCTGCCCTCCCCCAACCAGTCCAGCCCGTCCTCAGACACGACTTCAACTCCACCCCCATGACTCCGCCTCTCCCTTCCTTCAACCAGCAACGACAGCGACAGTGATAGCGATCACGATGACGATAGCCACAGCACACCACGTTACGATTATCCCCCTGTACCAGGCCCCGCTCCCAGCGAATCCGAGCATGATTCCACCGACCCCTTCGAGATTACATATATCAAAGCACCTGACCCAGACCCACCGCCCGACTATTACGGATTGAAGCATATTAGCTCCAACCTCGACACACGATTCTGGCACCAAGACAATTCATTCAGGCTCATCCGGAATGATGAGATGGACCCCAATTTGCCCCAAGCAGCTTTAGCATGATTACTACAGTCAAGAGTTTGGCAGCCGGGAGAAGATGATGACATAGAGTCTGACTCCCACCAAACAAATCCCTTTGCGACCCTGTTCACTATTGAGCAATGAGGTGTCCAGATGATGGAAAAAGGAACCGATGGAGAGATACGGTGTCTTTTCTGATGGAACCTGCACCATGTTTGTTGTATGTTTGTTCGTTAGTGTTAATGTTAAGTGTTGTTTGTAAACGTGAAAATTTTTCATGGCCCCACGTCACCACTCCTTTAACGCCCCCTGGCAGTTAATGGAACAAGTTTGTCCCCAGACAACCGTTCAGAGGAACTAGTTTGTCAACAGAAACCAGCTCAGAGGAACTAGTTTGCCAACAGAAACCAGTTTAGAGGCACAAGTTTGTCAGCAGACAACAAGGCAACCCCCACGATGACCACATTCTTTCATGTTCTTGCCGGTTGCTCAGGCAGTGGAGAAACGCCACTGGTCCCCGCCCTACCTGAGGACCCCCCTCTGGTCAACTACGCTCGGGTAGAGCACAAATGGCATTGATCACCGTCCTACCTGGGGATTCCACCCATTTCTTATCCGCCGTGACCCATACGCACCCCATTTTGGCTCGTTACGTTCAAAATTCCTTTGTTCTTTTTGGCGACCCATAGGTTGCTTCCGTATGCTATTTACATCCTAAAACACTAGGATGGTAGATCGCACAGGCTGCGAGACAGCTTGCACTATGTCAGTATTTTTCTCGGATGTCATGTCCCAAATATTTGGTTTTTTAAAAAAAATGAGGGAGTCACAGATGGTGGCCAATCATAATGGGAAATTGGTAACAAAGTGCAGACAGACAGACATACGAGATCTTAAGCAAGATAATTACAGATATTACGCTTGTGTCCATAGAACTCCGGAACCTCAGGAACCCCAGAGGAAGAAAAAGAAGAAGATAGAAAGACGGAAAGATGAAGACAACCTTCATGGTCACCTGGATCTTAGCGGGATCCCTTCAGTTGCGTGTGGACGCTACCCCCCTGATCCCTACCACACAAGCCGTGAATGATACCCACCCCTGCAATGCACAGACCCCGAGATAGCTAGCCCTGCGACAGCTAACAATACCCCGACCTGATGTGATAAGTTTATCACCTGGTACTCACTATCGTATGTAGTAGAAGCCCTCTTAGTACTGGCGATACTTTGCAGTGCCGTGCAGATACTTAGAGTCAGGAAATGGCGAAAGAGAGCCTACCGCTCTCGCACTCCGGAATACAGGATTAGGTCCCCTATTTTCGGATTTCACCAAACCCCCGAAGCCCTTGACATGAATTAAAGTGTATCCGTTTCTCTTTATGTATTCTGTTAAATAAAGAAATGTAAACCTCTGTGCCTGACTGCCAGGCCAGAGAAATTTGTGTGCTGCTATTTTGTACAGTTTAAGATGTTATAGATTATTTTTGGGATTGTTTGAGTGAGGATAGTTTATTGAGGATAGTTAGAGGTTCCAGTTTTTTTATTTTTCTGTAATGCATGGATTAATGTCATAGCGCCCCGTAGAGGTTTATAATAATGGATGTATTTAAAATGATTTAGGTAAAATTATGTTCAATAGGACAGGGCAGAGTAGAGCCTGATTATGGGTGCCCCGTTTGGTCAGAGAACGAAGACGACACAGTAATGTGATCCTTCACGCTTTGCATTAAGGATCACAGGGAGGGTGTGTAGCCATCTGGGATGGCCACGTCCCGATTACAAAATGGACACTTTGCAAAGAATGCAGGGAAAATTGGACAATACCAAGAAAGCAAGCAGGTGCAAGGTTTGTCTGTAGATTGGAGCGATAGCTCCCAGACAAGACCGAGACTGCAGAACCATCTACATACTAACGGGCCATCTCCGGGGACAAAAGGGTAACATTTAGGTCAACAATGCTAAGATAGACACCCCGGCGCCAGAGGAGACTAAAACAAAGCAGACCAACGGCCACCTAGAACACGCCCAGCAATCAGGGAACCCACCCCTCTATTGGAGCAAAATTGATAAGAACGATTAGGAAATGGCCCAATTAATTGGGGCCAAGTTCAAGGCCCGCCCAAAAGTGCGCAAAGCTCTTTCGAGTATAAAAAGGACTCCCCAAGAGAGAATCGCTCTCTTGGCCTTGGCTCTCAGCGAGGAGAGACCTGCCAAAGCTGCTCCAGACCAAGTAAGTTCCAAGTCAACGCACGCTACGAGATAGGCGCTCTTAGTTGCTATCCTGTAAATAGCTCAACCCAGCAGCCTCAGAACCGAGCAACGGCCATTGTTCCTCTGGCTGAGTGGGCACCCGATGCTAAGTATAGGCTTTTAGTAGCGGTGATAGTTTCGGTTGTAGAGTTTTATGCATGAGTATATTTGACTGTGTGTAAATAAATGAGCATTGATTTTGAACTTACTAACTGGTGTATCGAGTCTTTGATCAGTATTCGGTTTTGAACCTTGTGGCGGTATGAAAAGATACCTGGCAACTCTTGAGCAAACGTAATTAAACAGAGCCAAATTAAGAGAGAACACAATTAGCAACAGATCCATCTACATGTACAATTAGGGCTTGATTATTTGTTTCCCTGTGTCCTCCCCCCTTTTGTTTTGGCCCAAATGGCCCCTTGGGATCATTTATTGCTGTGACCTGGCACTCGTGAGTTTCCCCCCCCCCATAGCTCAATTGTCTATTAGGAAGGTGGGGGCTCAGCTGTGCTTTACCGCGATGTCGCCGGCTGGTGGTGGGCGGATTCATAGGGGTCGAGACATTTTCTGGGTGTGCTGTCGGTTCCGTTGTTTGGAGGTCAGCATATTCACAGGCTTCCTCCTCTATCTCCTCCCATTCTGCCTCTAGGTCACTATCCTCGGATTCTGGCATGAATGAGCACATTATCCCGATCCCGGATCGCGCAGCTCCTTTTCATAAGCCCACTGCCACTGAGCCTGGAACTGGTTCATATTCAGCAGGCTGGCTTGCTTCCATTCCTCCCTCATTCCGGCTCCATTTCTCCAGCTTCTCTATCCGCAGTGTACTGTCACCTAATTCTTGTTTGAATTTTAAAATCTTCACCTCTGTTCCGCGGAGCTGCTCTAAACAGCGAGAGATCGCGATCGCCTTGTTTATCTCGGAAGCCCATCGGCCCACCACTTTATGATGTGGAGATGCCGGCATTGGACTGGGGTGAGCACAGTAAGAAGTCTTACAACACCAGGTTAAAGTTCAACAGGTTTGTTTCGAATTATTAGCTTTCAGAGCGCAGCTCCTTCCTCAGGTGACTAAGGAGATGGGTTCCAGAAACACTTCTAAAGTGTTTCCTCCCATTCGGTACAGCTGGCCATGTCTAATTATTTTACTTGGGTTTATCAAGGCCGGGGTGGGGGGGGGTCGGTTTGCACTAAATCCCCTCCCACAGAGTCTACCCAACTTCCTTTACTATCCTATTTCTAGCTACGCCTGGGCCGGATTCTCTGTCGGCCGACGCCGGAATTGGGAAAAGCGATCGGGTGAAGACTCACGCATCAGCCGAAGATCAAGGCAAGTGCCTGACGGAATGCCATGCTCCTCTGTCTCAACAGCTGCATGAATGTATTCTACGCTGCACGTACAGTAAACAGCGTTGGCATATCATTAAGCTGCCCATCCAGATATTCTCAGGGGCTCCCCCGATGCTCCGCCTCTGCCAGGAGGAATTATCAACGGCGAGATACACTTGTGGTTTTAAAAATCGGGAAACAGTGGCTGCCGAGGGAGAGCGCGGAGGTAGGTCATGCTCCCAGAGGCGCGACTGTGGGCTGCTAGCCCTGCCGCTGGCATGGCTGGCTGGGGGAGGGGGGATGTCTGCCAGGGGCAGGGGCAGGGGCAGTAGAGCGAGGCTGATCAGTGGATGGGCCAGAGCATCGGGGTGACCCCTGAGTGTCCAGGCACAGACCGCCTTTGTCACGGCCTGAAAGCTGGCCATCTTTGTTGCGCACCCCACTGACCGCCCACCGTGTAGAGCGACACCGGCTGTATAGGTGCACCCACCCATCCCTCCATCAATAGACCCCCTCACTGCACCCCACCTCCACATGACCAACCCCCCCCCCCCCCGCCCCAACCCAATCCTCCACCCCTCCCCGAACCCTCCACCTTTCCTCCCCCAAAACCGAGTGCCAGCCACCAGCCGGGCATCACGCGGCCCACCCAATGGCAATGGTGGCACAGTGGTTAGCACTGCTGCCTCACAGCACCAAGAACCCAGGTTCAATGTCGGTCTTGGGTGACTGTGTGGAGTTTGCACGATCTCCCCATGTCTGCTCCAGTTTCCTCTCTCAGTCCAAAGATGTGCAGGTTAGGTAGACTGGCCATGATAAAAGATTGCCCCTTAGTGTTCAAACATGGGTGGGGTTGCAGGGATAGGGTGCGGGAGTGGGCCTGGGTGAGGTGCTCTTTCGGAGCGTTGGTGCAGACTCAATGGGCCAAATTGCCTCCTTCAGCACTGTGGAAAATCTATGATTCTATTGACACCCACGGTAGCCCTACAGGAGGGCGACGCCGGGCACCGATGGGGCCAGGGGTGTGATGCGGAGGGTAGAGTGCCTGCGAGAACAGCTGGGGTGGGTGTGGTGATGGGAGGGGGGAGGGGCAGTGGGACATTTGGGGGCAAGGGCTGCAGTGCAGGCCAGGGCCACCGTGCAGCCATTGGATCTGGTTGGGCACAGGGGGCACACACCATGGTAACATGTCTGCCTTTCACCCCCTTGCAGACAATGGATTTTGGAATCTAACCAGGAATGGTTGCCATCTGCCTTGACGCCGCAGCCCTGGGGATGTACTGAGGCTGAACGTGCAAGAACTGCTCGGGAGGACCATGTAGCAGCGGAGCCAGCCCCAGAGGAAGAGGAACCAGCCAGTGGGGATGGAGATCCAATCGCACATTAGATTGAGGAGGAGGTGGGAAGAAGATGCCGCTTTAGGCCTCATGTGTACCAACAGTGCCTGTCATCCGAGGACCTGCCGATCGGGCATGTCGTCGAAGACTCTGGCTGAGCAGGGGGACTGTGCGGCATATTTGTTGGTTCATGGCGCACCTGGAGCTCCAAAGGTATGGATGAAGCGATCTGCTCCCAGTGGCCATCAAGGTGATGGTCGCCTGAACAAGGGGTCCTTCCAGGCGCAGAGTGGGGAGCTGTCTGGGATCTCATGGTCTCATGGACCTGAGTGCACAGGTTAATTTGTGCCGCCATGGATGCCCTGTATGCCCACTTGGCACAATACATCAACTTCAATGTGGACCGAGCCCACCAGGATGCCGGTCAGGAGGGGTTGCTGCCATTGCCAGGATGCCCCGGGCCCAGGGAATGATCAATGAGATGCAAGTCCCCCTACAAGCACCGACACATGAGGGTGTGATTTTCACAAACCAAAAGGGGTTCCACTCCACTACATGTAGCTGGTGTGTGCCACAAGATGCACATCATACACACATCTGCACCTGATACCCAGGCAGTGAGCACGATGCCTTCATCCTGGCACACTCAATGGTTCTAGACACCTTAGAGGCGCTACCCCAGGTGAGTGGTTAGCTCCTGGCCAACAGGGGTTATCCGCTGCGGTCATGGCTAATGACGCCTATCAGGAGTCCACAGACAGATGCAGAGACCCGCGAAAATGAAGCCCATGCATGACCAGGGCCATGATTGAGCGGTGCATTAGCATCCTGAAGATGCAGTTCAGGTGCCTGGAACACTGGAGGGGCCCTCCAGTGTAGCGCTGGGAGGGTCGCCCACATCGGGTTGCATCCTCCACAACGTCGCGCTGCAGAGGAGCGACATACTGGAGGAGGAGGGTGAACACCAGGCCTCGTCCGATGAGGAGATGCAGGAGAGGGCTAGGATGGGCAGGGCATGGGGCTCGGGCAGGCACAGGAGGCCGGTGTGCACGGGACGCTTTAGTCACCTCCAGGTTCACCGACTAGGGAGCCAGGCCGATGGTGGCACCAACGTCCTGACCCACAAACTCCCCCACTCCCAGCCGACCCACCCTCTCATGTCCACCCTCCCTGCACCAAAACCCCCCCCAACCCCGCACCTGCAACCCCCTCTGTGATTCCTACCTGCCTCACTACAGGGTGCAGGCCCTGGGTGAGCATTAACAGAGGGCCTGGTCCATGGGATGGAGGATGATGACAACCCGCTCTGGAAGCTCTGGTGCTCTTCACCATTGAACAATGCCTGACTCCTGCCCACGGTAGCACTTTCCACCATCCACCTGGGTGATCCCTGCATGCAAGTTGGCCATTCCATCACAAGATCCCACCAGACCCTTGGGGGGGGGGGGGCAGAGGTGGGGTGGGGGTTGGGGGGGGGGGGTGGAAGTTGGGGTGGAGAGGGATGGGGTGGGCCGGTGATCGTTAACTGACCTGAGGACCCTGGCCCGTGCCCACCTCCAATGGCTGCACACCCACGGTAGTCCCTACAGGAGGGCGCCGGCCAGCATGCCCTCTGCATCCAACCCATCCCAGCTAAATTCCTCACACCCTCTGACAGAGCACCGAGGCAGGCTGATATGTTTGTAAACAGGTGTTTCCTGTGAACAGGTGAACATGTTTCTACAGGTTTGTGCCCTAACCCCTAACGCTATCCTGTGTGCTGCACCTGTGCCAACTTAACTAATGTCTAACTTTCTGGCCTTATGAGCCCTAACGCTATGTCTAGGTGGATCCCCAGATGGTACTTCAGGCATGGAGGAGATCTACTGTGATTTCCGGCGTGTGACGTCATCCCCTTAGGTGGCTGTACTCTGGAGCAACCAGGCCTGGACGGACCCAGCAGTCTCTCAGGTGTCCCAGGTGACGATATGCCACCCTGTTCTGCCCGCTGCCCATCAGATGCACCAGGGACAGGAGGGGGTGGGGGGTCTGAGGTATGGCGGTGTTCACGCTCCTCCCTTGCGGGAGTCACCGGCATGGGCCCATCACACCTTCCTCCTTCGGGGTGCCCAATGGCCCCCGGGCTACTCCTTGGGATGGGGGTGCTCCGGCGGTTCCCCGCCACCTGGCACTGCCAATCCTGGAGGCCCACTCTCGTCTCAAATAGGCTCTCAATTCTCACAACCATGGAGCACAGTAACTAGGCCACCTCCCTCTGGGACTGTGCCATGTTCCTCTGTCACTGGCTCAGGTCAGCCAGGGTCTGGGCAATGCCATTGGCGCCTGCAGCCATGGTCGTTGTGACTAGGCCCTGGTACGCAGCTGCTTGTGACAGGGCAGCCCTGTCCTGTGCCTCAGCCACCACCCCCATAGGGCTCCCCAGGCCTTGGCCTGAGCCATGGCCGATACGTTCACCCCCAATGCCTCCATCACAGACATCACCCATGCAGTGTTGGCCCGGGTAGCACACATGGTCGGCATTGCCTCTTGCCCCTGCAGGCGGTTGGACTCCTCCAACTGCAGCTGCAGGCACTGGATGGTTGCTGACACCCACTCATGTAGTCAGTGGCTCTGTGTTTGCATCTCCAGCATCGATGGGACGGCCATTTCCAGAACCTGAGACTCGCCTGGACGGCAGCTCGTCCCTGGGGTCGGGTCGTCCTGTAACCATCCACCCCCTTGGGGGCTCCTACCTTCACCTGATGTACTGCTGCATGTGTGTGGTGCGCATCAGATAGTGTCCCAGGAGCCTCTGCACTAAAGAGCCCAACTGAGTTGAGTGTCTCTGGGATGGTGGAGGGCGTTGGAGGCAGCTGTGATGGAAAGTCGGTGTCGTCCCTGGACTACTGCTCCAGGGTGTTGTGGGCTGGCGTTTGGGGGCTCACATCACTGTCTGGTGCCACCTCACCTCTGGACATGTCCTCTGGCTGCAAGACCTGGCTCAGATCCTGCAAGACATAAGACATGATGCATGCGGGTGGTGGCTGGTAGGATGGTGTCGGCTGTTGGGGTGGTATGGGGGAGGTGGGTGGTGGGGTGGTGTGGGGGTGGTGAGCTGGTGTGGGGGTGGCGAGGTGGAATGGGATTGGTTGGGTGCTGGGGTTGGGGTGGTGGGGTGATGTGGGGGTAGTGAGGTGGCGTGGGGTTGGTGGGGTGATGTGGGGGTGGTAGGGTGCTGGGGTTGGGATGGTACAATGGTGTGGTATGGTGGGAGGTGTGGAGGTTGTGCCATACGTGCCATAGGGATACTGCAACTCTGCGGGGGCTCACTTGCTTCTGTTTAGCTCACTTGACTAGACAGCTCGTTTGTGATGCTGAGCAAAGCCAGCAGCGCGAGTTCAATTCCTGTATAGGCTGAGGTTATTCATGAAGGCCCCGCTTTCTCAGCCTTGCCCCTCGCCTGAGGTGTGGTGATCATCAGGATAAATCACCACCAGTCAGCTCTCCCCCTCAAAGGGGAAAGCAGACTACGGTCTTCTGGGACTATAGCGACCTTATCTTACTTTACCTTACTTGGTTCCCCGATGCTGACCTCCACCTCAACGATTGCCCTCTCCCAGGGCCCAGCGACCAGGCCCAGTGCCCGCCGCTGCACGAGGGTGAGGGGCCGCAGGTCTAGCAGGCCCCAACCTTCTCTCTCTTCCTGCTGTCGGGTGCCACCTTCTCCTGATGAGGGAGGGGAGAAACAGGAAATGCTCAATGTTAGGCAGTCGGATGTGAGGGTGGAGGGGAGTAGGCAGCTGGTGGCCTTTTTAAACAGGGCACCCGGCCATGGCGGGCAGCATGAGTGCTGCTGGCATGTGGTGCAGGGTGGTGCGCAATCAGACTGCCAGCGTGTGTGGATCAGTTGCCCTCCAGGTGGGTGGTGGGGGTTACGGGTGTGTGGGACGGGGTTGGTGCCAGTGGCAAGAGGCTGGCTACTCACCCTGGCCACCCTGAGCGGGTTGTGCAACCTTTTCAGGCACTGCAAGCCGCTCCTGGTGGCGCTCACAGCCTCTGCCACCTGCGGCCAGGCCGGGTGTAGGGCGGTGGGTGGCAGCCTCCTTCTCACCCCGGGGAGCAGGGTGTCCAGTCTCTCCTCCGTGGCGTCCAGCATCTGCGAACCGGGGTGCCGCTTTTCTTGCTGCCATCTTGTTGGCTGGAGTGAGTGTGTGTGTGGGGAGTGGAGTGCTGATATACGGCTGCAGCTTGTCAGCCTCTCGAGTGCCAACCCTGATCCCGGCGAATCAGACACCGTTTTTCAGTGGAATTGCTCCAGCTCCACGTGGCACCGGTGTTAGCCCATTAACAGATCCTGAATTGCTCCAAGACCGACGTTGCTTCCATGGTCATGGAACACCACCGATTCAGTCCCGGCGTCAGCACTTAGTCTCGGAAACAGAGAGTCCGGCCCCTGGTTTAGGGCCCAATTTACAGGTCGGATACCTGTACTCTCGTCCACCCACTTGAATCCTGGCAGGCACGTGTGGTGACTGCCCTCTTAATTCAGGGTCAGGCTGGATGATGGAGAATACAAGGTTGGTGGGCTTGAATTCAGAGCAGCTAGGTCATTTGTTATCGAAGATCATTCAGGGACACCACTGTTGTCTGTAAAGACTCAGACATTTCAACCAGTTTATTACTCAAACATTTTACCCATTTGTCTTTTGATGCGACCATCAATTCACACGAGACAGAGAGTTGAAGTGAACAGTAGCTTTAATCAACTAGAACAGTGCCTGCCTGCGACTGCTCTGCAATAAGAGTCGCCTACAGGGCAGCTGCTCTTTATACCTCCCCTCAAGGGGGCAGAGCCAGGGGCGGAGCCCACAAGGGCACCAACATGATACAATCAGTGTAGTACAGTACAATGGTCCATAGGTGGAGCCCACATGGGCAACAGCGTGGTACAAGGTTGTACAGTGGTGAATGGTTACTATAATACGTTCACCACATTCACCCCCTGTTAAAAAATTGAAGTCCGGTGGGGTGAAGGGCTCACAGGTTCAGTCTGTCCGGCGCCCTGATCGTGCGCTGCGATCGCCGAAGCTCTGGTTTTGCAGCGGGCACGGGTGTCGAACTCGTCGGTGCGGGCATGGGTGGTGAACTCGTCGATGCGGGCACAGGTGTGGACTCCGGGAGCGTGTCTTCAGGAGCCTCATTCCTGTAGGTCGGTGAAGGGGGGAGGGGGTATAGGAGGGGGTGTGGAGGCCTTGTAGGGGCGGGGGCGCTGTTCGGTGTAGGTTAGGTTGGAGTGATGGTAGGGGATCCTGCGGGTGCCAGGTCCCGGAGGGAGACCGTATCCTGTCGGCCATTGGGGTGCTCTACGTATGCGTACTGGGGGTTGGTGTGAAGGAGCTGGACCCTCTCGACCAGGGGATTGGACTTATGGCTCCTTACATGTTTGCGGAGTAGGGCGGGCCCCAGTGTCGTCAGCCAGGATGGACGCGAGACCCCGGAGGTGGATTTCCGTGTCTGGGTTAATGAAGCTTTCTGTGCTCCCGGAGTCAAACAAGCAAGGCGTTTTGTGTCCATTGATCCGGATGGTCATCATAGAGTTCCGGAGGTGCTTTGGGAGTGACTGGTCGAGGGTGACCGCGCTGAGTAGCGGGTAGTCGACGTGGTCAGAGGTGGTGGTGTGGTCCCATGATGGCTGCCCCCGAACATGTCGGGCGGCATTGCAGGTGGCAGCCAAGATGGTGGCCAAGATGGCAGCCCCCATCAGTCGCACGTGTCGGGAGGCGAGGGAGATGGCGTCCAAGATGGCGGCCCCCATAAGTCGCACATAGCAGGCAGCGTGGGAGACAGTGGCCAAGATGGCGGCCCTCATGAGTCGCACGTGTTGTGCGGAGTCGAAGGTGGCTGCCCCCATGGACAGCACGAGGCAGATGACGCATCTGAAGGGGGCAGAGCCGGCAGGCACGCAGCCACGCTGCGGGGTCTGCGGGCCTATGAGTCTGAGAGTCGGGCCTGTGGTTTGGAGGGTTTGGACCTGGCCAGGCAAATTTTGGCATAGTGTCCTTTCTTGCCGCAGTCGCTACAGTTTGCATTTCAAGCTGGGCAACGCTGCCTGGGGTGCTGGCCGCAGAAATAGCAGGGTAGCCCCCCGGGTTGGGCGGGCAGCCGCCCGGCACAGGCCTGGGGTACTCTCTGGTCAGGTGTCCACGAGGGGGGTCGCGTGTTCGGAAGGGAAAGCGTTGAGGCTTTGAAACGCTACTTCTAGGGAGGTGGCTAGTTTTACCGTCTCTTCTAGGTCGAGGGCGCCCTTCTCGAGCAGGCGCTGTCTGACGTAGTTGGACCAGACTCCAGCCACGTAGGTGTCCTGGACGGCGAGTTCCATGTGTTGGGAAGCCGTGACAGCCTTGTAGTTGCAGCTTCGCGCGAGGACCTTGAGGTCGCGTAGGTACTCCTCCAGCGATTCCCCGGGGCGTTGGCGGCGAGTGGTGAGAAGATGCCGCGCGTACACTTCGTTCACCGGCCTCACGTATAGGCACTTCAGCATCGCAAGGGCGTCTGTGTATGTGGTCGCTTCCTCGAGTTGTACGGAGATTCGATGGCTCACCCAGGCGTGGAGGAGACTCAGTTTCTGTTCCTCGGTGACGGAAGGCGAGGAGGAGGCGGCGAGGTAGGCCTCGAAACATCGGAGCCAGTGTGAAAAAATCCCTTTGGCTTCCGCGGCCTGTGGGTCGAGTTCCAGTCGATCAGGTTTGAGGGCTGCTTCCATCGCGATGTTATAGTTGATTAAATTGATGCGACCATCAATTCACACGAGACAGTGAGTTGAAGTGAACAGTAGCTTTAATCAACTAGAACAGTGCCTGCCTGCGACTGCTCTGCAATGAGAGCCGTCTACAGGGCAGCTGCTCTTTATACCTCCCCTCAAAGGGGCGGAGCCCACAAGGGCACCAACATGATACAATTAGTGTAGTACAGTACAATGGTCCATAGGTGGAGCCCACATGGGCAACAGCGTGGTATAATGTAGTACAGTGGTGAATGGTTACTATAATACGTTCACCACATCTTTCTTTGCAAGATTAATAAATTAATAAATGATGTGTGATTGACTGGGCAGGTCCAGACATGGCCTGGCAGCTCGTCTGTGTTCAGTGTATTCAAACTTGGACAAGTTCAAATCCCCATCAGGCTAGTCCTGGAGATGACTGTGATCTGATTGAAAGTGTCGAATTTTAATTTAGAGTGTCCAATTTTATATCGGGGCCCAAAACAGTGTGGGAGTGGGAGATAAGCCACTGCAATTGTTTCTCTGGCTGCAAATAGATAGATAAATATTGAAGGGGCTGTTTAGCACAGGGCTAAATCGCTGACTTTGAAAGCAGACCAAGGCAAGCCAGCAGCACGGTTTGATTCCCGTAACAGCCTCCCCGAACAGGCTGTTACGACTTGGGCGACTAGGGGCTTTTCACAGTAACTTCATTTGAAGCCTACTTGTGACAATAAGCGATTTCCATTTCAATCAGGCAAGAGTTGTGCCAACCAGCTGGTCAAAGGTAGAGAATCATTGGAGGAAAACAATGTGGTCAACTGTGTCAAGTATTGCAGATTGGGCTAGAAGGATGTAGAGGAAATGTTTACCTTTGTGATAGTCACAGAGAATATCATTTGTGACTTTGATAAGACCACTTTCATTTCTGTGGTGGGGCAAATCCTGATTGAAGGTCAACATGGAATTCGGGGAAAGATGGGCTGTTAAACATTAATAACAGTATGCACATTAAACTTGCCATTATTTTGAAAAGATATTGTACGTTGGTCTACATAAGTCGATCAAATGAGGCCCTAAACCAACATTCCATCTGATCTCTAAAATAGATCCCATGACACTATTTCAAAAAAGATCAATGGAGATCCCCACTCCCCATATCTATCCCACAACCAGTATCATTGAGCAGATAATTTGGTCCTGCATCTCAGTGCTGTTTGTGGGAGCTTGCCATGTGAAACGGACTGCCTTGTTTCCTATGCTATAACAGTGATTGCATTTCAAGAGTACTTCCATTTTTGTAAAGTGCTTTTGGGACATTGTGAATGATACTCCATAAATGAGAATCCTTGCATATAAATGGATCCAAATAATAAAGCTTTTATTGCGCGCAGGCTTCTACACAGAGTTGTTCCTGCAAAAATGACATTTGAGCCACTCGATTGACAATCTTAAGCACGGAAATCATGCATAAATCATGAATAATTATGCTCTACTTGAATCAGTATACATTTATGCATTGTGCATGGATAAGGAATTCAATGTAGTGCAAATGAACTAGAACTGATTGGATATTGTCCATTTAATTCTCTAGAATGGGGTGAATGAAATGTAACAGGGTGGTTAGCGGTTATAAATAATGCTGAATGAGAATGTGTTTGCAGTGGTGCTCAATGCAATTAAGACCTTGGCACAATTGCACTTCTTGCCCATCCCTGGTTACTCTGATGTGTTTTAATTTACAATTTAGCGGTTTCCTTGGCCACACAGAAAAACACTGTAGCACAGTGGTTAGCACAGTTGCCTCACAGCTCCAGGGTCCCAGGTTCGATTCCCGGTTTGGGTCATTGTCTGTGCGGAGTCTGCATGTTCTCCCCGTGTTTGCGCGGGTTTCCTCCAGGTGCTCCGGATTCCTCCCACACTCCAAAGATGTGCAGGTTAGGTGGATTGGCCATGCTAAATTGCCCTTAGTGTCCAAAAAAGGTTGGGTTGGGTGGGGTTACTGGGTTACGGGGATAGGGTAGAGGTAGGGTGCTCTTTCCAAGGGCCGGTGCAGACTCGATGGGCCGAATGGCCTCCTTCTGCACTGTAAATTCTATGGATCTATGATTCTATGATCGTGGACTAGATGGCCACATCCGCCAGATTTAATTTAATGTGGCAGGTTTCCTCCCCTGAAGGATGACACAACACCTCACCTTTAAATAGAGCCATTTATGGCTAAACATCGCTAAGCTTTTCCAATTCAGGCAAGAGCTGGGGATCGGGGGCGGGCGGGGCAGAGGTGTTCAACATGTGTTGAATGGGTAGGTTGTGTGCAGATGGGGATTACATGGGAAAATATTCCTCAGGAATCTGGCACCAACCCACTTAATTCTAGCTTTGGGCAGGTTGGCATTCCAAATGTGTTCATGGGCTGGAACCCTTCGATTTAAACACCCATGCAGGAAGAGGAATGCTTCCTCCCAGATCCCCAAACCCTTCCACTAATAGTCACTACACACCCCGCTCCCCGCCCCAACCCACAGACAAACCTCCGCCACCACTGTTTGAACATCTGATGGAGGCATGGATCACATCTTCCTCCCGCAAGTAGGGAATCAGACCATCCTTCAGGATCAGACTGCACCCTTCCCCCATCTCTCAGGATCAGAGGGTGCACCTATCTGGTCCTGGGATCAGAGTGCTCCCTGCCTGGTGAGAAGGCAAGTCTGTCAATCAGGATGTGGAACATGTCATGGTCAAAAGTTGCACGTTGCGGAGTTAAAACTCCACACCATCTAGAGAAATCCAGAATTATGGATTTCCTGTGCATTACCAGGAAAGGTGTAGGAGTGAAGAAGTTTAGGGAAAGAATGTGCAGCAAAGGAGCCAGATAATCTTTATTGTCACAAGTAGGCTTACATTAACACTGCAATGAAGTTGCTATGCAAATCCCTGTGAAAATACTGTAAAAGAATGTAGAGCTGAAGTAGGATAGGGAGATAGTGAGTGATGAGGTCGTGAAGGGATTGAAACATGAGGATGAGAATTTCAGTTTGGAGCTGTTAACGGACCCAAAACTGCTTGAGGTCAACAAGGGGTGTGAGGTGCATGAGATTTGCATTGGGATAGGATTTGGGCAGCAGAATTACAGAATGAGATGAAGTTTACAGGGCAAGAGGAGTGGGATAATCGAGTCTGGAGATGATAAAGATGTGGATGACGGTTTCAACAACTGGTGTGGAGATAAGTGATGCTCAGCCAGAGGAAGTAGATGAAGGACAAGGTATATATGGGATGAGGAGCTGAAAATTGACTGTGTATCTGGAATTACAGGAATTCCTGTCTTCGAGTGTTCTTGCCCTGTCCAGACTCTTACCTGTCATTTACCTTACAGATGTTCTGCCCTTTAACGTGACACTGAGAGAATCGCCAGAAACGGCAGACACCTCAGAGTAATAATGTGCCTGTGGTTCTTCTAGTTGTTGCACAGATTTCCACCAGAATTGTGAGGTGTGATAGACAGAAACCTTGTGGAATTTTGGGCCCAAAACATCCTTCAAAGTTGACACTGATGCAGATCTTATATCTGCTGCACAAGCCTAACCTCCAGGCAATACTTAGGGGCAATACTAGAGAGACCGTCCCCTCCGAGATAATCTAGTCCATTCCTCCACCATACCCAGCCCCTCTCCCTTCACCCATGGCACTTTCCCATGCAATCGCAGAAGGTGTAATACCTGCCCCTTTACCCCTTCCATGCTTAACATCCCAGGCCCAAAACACTCATTCCAAGTCAAGCAGCGTTTCACTTGCTCCTCTTTCAATTTGGTCTATTGCATTCGCTGCTCCTAATGTGGTCTCCTCTATATTGGAGAGACCAAACGCAGACTGGGCGATCGCTTTGCTGAGCACCTTCGGTCTGTGCTAATTCAGGACCCTGACCTTCCCGTTGCTTACCATTTTAACACAAGACCCTGCTCCCTGCCCACATGTCTGTCCTTCACCTGCTGCAATGTTCCAGTGAAGCTCAACGCAAACTGGAGGAACAGCATCTCATCTTTCGGTTAGACACGCTTCAGCCTTCCGGTCTCAACATCGAATTCAACAACTTCAGGTGATTAGCTCTACCCCAACTCGACCCCTTTGTTTTCATCCCATTTCATTTTAACTGTCTTTTACCATTTCTTTCTTGTCTTTCTTTATATATATTTAACCCCCCCCCCCCATCTTATCCCCTTTTCCTTAACTTTTCTCCCCTTTGCTTCCCTCTTCCCCTCCCCCACATCTACATCTCTCACAGTTTACCCTCTGATGTCAGCTTCTCTGCTGTTTGGCCTTTCACACCTTTTGTTCTCCCTGGGGACTGCCATTAGCACTCTTTCCCATGCTTTCTGTGGCTATTAGCACCCTGTTTCCCTTGGTTTCTGTGGTTATGACTCATCTTTCATTCTCTCACTCCACAGTATTTATATCTCCCACTTTCTCTGTCTTTTAGCTTTGACAAAGGGTCATCTGGACTCGAAACATTAGCTCTTTTCTCTCCCTACAGATGCTGCCAGACCTGCTGAGATTTTCCAGCATTTTCTCTTTGTTTCCAGGCAATACTATCCTAGCTCCTGAGCACGTGGGAACTGGGTTTGGATGGCTGTCTTCCTACTTGTAATATTTCAATGTTTGCACACGCTTTTTATCATTGGCAACATATGGTGAGAGAGTTTATTGGGGATGAAGTAAACTTTGGAGTAAGAAATGGGATGCGGATTGATACATTTAATAAATATTCCAAGACAAGTTAGATTTTCTCTCAAAATGTCTCAATAAAATCTGAGAAAACTTCTCAAAATTTGATCTGTGCTGCACATGTTCTGCCTGCATCAGCGTTTCTTTTAACTGCTGATAAAATGGTTCATTTACAATGATTTGTTCCTGAGCCAACTCAATCTCTCCTTCAGGAAGTCAATCGAAACAACAGAAACCACTGATCTTGTTCCATATTGTACACAAACTGGTTAGATTCCTGAAACATCCTGGCGTTTGGATGAATCTCATTTAACTAGGTTTTAACATCAAAAACTGCACAAATTAGAAAAGGAATTCTTTGTATTTTACTTGCACCTAACCTGCAAGAGGAGTGAATGGAATGGGGCTGGATCAGTTGGAATTCCATACAATCGGAATGACTGGAGCTTGACTTCTTGAACTTCTATTTCATGGGAAGTGTCTTGTTCCATTGGAACTCTATACAAGAGAATTGAAGGGGAAATGATTTGATCTGGTTGAAATTCTGTACAACTGGAGCGAATAGCAAGAGGCTCCAAATTCTTTGCCAGATAAGACCCACTTCGGAAGATAAAGGGTACGTGTCACTGTTTAGCCTGGAATGTGTCTGGAACACTGCATTAGTCTTGTCTGAAGGCTGAAAACACCTTGGTCCTGGCAAAGAACTGTGTGAGTTCTGTGTGGGTGCGATTTTGCCGGGTGCATCGTGGGAGAGACCCAAATAAGGCTTTAGGTCAGGCTTAAAACCGCGCCTGGTGTCATCTGGATCACACTTTTGCTGGGTTGGCACTGCCAAGGTGCCTGGGGTGCTGCGCGGGTCCTAGGATGGCAGTGTCAGGGTGCCAGGTTGTGGCCTGAGGGGGGCCATGCCCATGAAAGGGGAGATGAAGGGGGGTTATGAAAGGCGGGGGGAGGGTATGAAGGGGCTTCATAAATGTTGGAGGGGTGAGGAGGGGGGCCCTGACAGGGGGACCTGAAAGGGAGGGGCCCTCAGCAACCCCATAGCAGGGTGTGCTCACTTGGGGGATGGGTGTAATGCCCATGTTTGCGGGGGTGGCTTTGTCTGTGGTTGGGGGGGGGGGGTGGTGGGGGAGACCCCCAAGCTCACTTAGAGATCAGGCCACCCTTTCAAAATGGCGCCCCGATCTCTGAGGAACCGGTTTCACCGATAAGTTCAGCTCCCCACTGCCGAAAAAATTTCTAAATGTGAGCTAGTGTTATGGGTCAGGGTTTAGAAAATTCCAAAGTATATCATGGAGTTCGCCTGACCTACAACTGTTTATTAATTTTGGTTACGAGGAGCACAAGGGCCTACCTTTCAGGTGTTATTCAACAGAGGCCTTAAGCACTTTAAATCAAAAAACAAAGTTTATTCTACGAATTCAGTGAGCATTTCTATAAACACACACAGTAAGCATTTTATCAACTACAAACAGAAATACCCTACACAGCTATAGTACTCTATATATATATAACACTTAATAACTTTCCTTTCAACTGTTTGAATTTGATAACAACATCCACTAAACCAGGAAAACCCTTTTACCAAAAATGTAGGTTTGAATTCTTTCCAGAAAACAGTTATCACTTTCAAATTATCAAGTGATCTGGACATCTTTTAACATGCAGAGAGAGAGCGATCAAAGAAACCTTCGTTGTGTGAATCCAGCTTCCCACAGTGTAAACCGAAAGTAAAACTCAGAGCCACAGCCAGCTCCCAGCTCAAAACGAAAGTAAGAAACAGAGCCAAGCCCAGCTTCACCCTCACAATGACATCAGTGCAGCCATTTGAGAAGACAAAACATTTCTGAAAGGGACATTCCCATGACACTAGACCGATGAGAAACTCCCCAAGGCCAAAGAAATGACTAAGCACACGATTTAGTGGCCATGTTGCGATTAAGCGAGAGCGCGAAGAGGCTGTTAAATCACGGATAGGCCAAAATCAAGAACTGCGCCGGGCGCCGATCTGTTTGCGACCTAACTGCCCACTCCCATTGGTGAAATCAGGATCCTGCCTGAGCGTTGCAAGAAACCAGTAATAGCCACTTAAGCCCAAACTCTATACAATTAATGGGAATGATCCCCTATTAACGGTCCCATGTGGCCTAACAGCCTCCCCAGCAAGCGATCACATGTGCGCCGATTAGTACTCCTTTTTAAAAACATGAAGCTGGCAGAAGGGCAGATGGGGGGACCCGAGGAGGTGAGTAGTCATCTTCAATCCCAGGCAATGAGCCCAGGGGCACTAGGGCTGCTGCACCGGTTCTCAGAATGGGGGTGGGGTAGCCCCCCCCCCCCCCAGGGAGTCGGGGTCAGCCTCGGTTGGGTGGGCTACCATCGGGCGAGGGATGCACAGAGCAGGGGGGGCAGTGGCCGCCATTGCCTGGGCTGGGGAGATAAGTGGGGGGGGGGAGGGAGATAGGTGTCTCAGCACCTGTGGATTCGAAATGCCAACCCCTGTATCATGTGGTCCCATTTCCGGGGTAACCTCAGCCCTTGCCCACCTGCCCCACCGACCACCTATAACTCCCACTGATTGCGGAGACCTTTAGCCGGGCTGCTGAAGGCTATTGTTGATAGGGAATTAGCACTCGTAGTTAAGTGAGCACTTCACAAATCCCATGTGGAACCCCGTGGGTAGGCAGTCCACGTAGCATGTGGGAGTTATGGCCGAGCATCCCAATCACACCGTAATACCTGGACATTGCGGGAGGCAACACCATTGACGCAATGGGCAACATCCGAACACCCATGGGCTGGGCCCCAGCTCCGGGGACAGTTTGGCAACCAGAGGGTAGATATGTGCACTGGAGAGGGGACCAGCGCCCGGTTCAGGTAATGTTACCTGCAGGTGTCTGAGGTACAGGGTGGGGATCCAGTGAGCAAGGGCTCCCGCTGCGGTTGGGGGTAAGTGGGCAGGGTGTGCTGTTTTTGGGGGGAGGGTGGATCAATGGGGGCCTAGAGATTCCCAAGGTTGTCAGCCTCATACCCTCTCCCAATTACTTACAAATATTACATGGTATGTAAATATCTTGCACCCCGCGGAAGCTGCCCTGTTGGTACTGCTGGCAGACCAGAGGAGGCGGTGGCAGCAGCATCGACAGAGACTCAAGGCGGCACCCCATGTGCAGGAGCTGGCCCCATACGCTCAGGACCCAGCCACCCAGCAAGCCATGGAGGGACCAAGAGGAGGAGACCCAGGAGGGATCCAGGTATAAAGGCATCGATGGTCTTTCGAACAGATGATGGAAAGAGTGTGCTGCAGGAGGCTCCGCCTCAACAAAGGGACGGTGCGGCACCTGTGCCATGCCCTTGCGGACTTGGCACCATGTGGAGGCGGAGGATACCAGCTCCCAGTGGCCATCGAGGCCACCGCAGACCTGAACCTTTAAGCCTCTGGATCATTCCAGGGCTCAAGTGGAGATTTGTGTAGCATCTCGCATGCCACAGGCACAGGTACATCCGTGAAGTCATGGATGCCCTATTTGCTGGGGCAGAAAACGATATAAACTTTGACGTGGACCAAACCAAACAGGATGCCTGGGCAGCAGGATTTTCCGCCATTGACAGGATGTCACATGTCCTGCGGCTGATAGACTGCACGCATGTTGTCTTGCGCTCACCGGACCGTCTGTGAGTGCCCTACATCAACAGGAAGGGGTTCCACTCCCTGAACATCCAGCTCGCGTGTGACCACCACATGAAGATCATGCAGGTGTGTACGAGCTTCCCAGGGAGTGTGCACAGCACCTACATCCTGGGGCATATGGACATCCCAGGCCTCTTCAAGGACGACTTCAGGATGGCCTGTTGGCTCTTGGAGGATAAGGGGTATCCGCTGAGGACCTGGCTAATGGCGCCAGTACGGAGGCCGCTGCCCGATGCGGAGACCTGATATAATGAGGTTTGGGAGAGGAACATGTGACCACCTTCGAGGACGAGCACAAGGACGTGCCAGACCAGGAGGGGCTGGAGGACAAGCCCGGGGAGGATCCACCGGACCAGCCGGACGATCGAGGACAGGCAGCAGTGGCAGCGGAGACCCTCATCCTCACCTGCTTCTCATATGACGTGGCCTCATCCGTCATTTCCTTTATCCCCAACCCCCCCCTGTTCCTGCCACCCTCCCCAAACTTCAGTCTTCCCCCACCCCCCTTCCCCACCTCCTCTTCACCCTCCCCCCACACCCCATCATTCCTCACCCTCACAGGATCTGTGTAACGTGACTCCAGGGTGATGGGACTGCGTCGCACTGCCAGCGAGTCACTGTGGAGGGCAGGGTGGTGATGATAACCCGCTGAGTGCTTGTGCTCCTCAATCTATGCTACAATCTACCCCCTACCTGTTTGCTGAGTGCTCGCTCACACCCATCACCGGCACGCGGTGTGCCAGGGTGAGTGGGGTGGGGGGAAGTGGCATCCAGGGCCTCCGTGTCCGGGGAGATGGGGCATGGGATTGGTGCTCGGCCCGCAATGCGGAAGAAAGTGTCAGAGGCGTATTATTGGTCAAGGTCAACGATTTTTATTAATTAACAATTGTGTCCCCAACTGCCCCAATGGTGCCCCCTCATCCCCCCCACACAATGCACCCAACTCCTCCGCCCTCCCCACCCCCTCCCCACAGTGACCTCCCAGTGATCCTTGACCAGCTTAGCCTTCCATACTCGACCTCTGCGTCTAGGTGTGTCTCCAGGATGCACATCAGAGGTGGAGGCAGCCTGCTGTCTACCGTGTCCCATGGCCTTCGATCCCCCTGGCGGGCGTCCCCATGGGGCTCTGGGGCCTGAGGTCCCTGACGCACTTGCCAGCGGCACATGCCCCACCATGATCCCCTGTCCCGGGCGCTCATTCTGAGACACGCTGTTGTCAATGGGGCGGGTTTTGGGAGAGCGGGTGGCCATGATCACCACTCCTTCGGGTGGCTCTGAGTTTGCACCCAGCGCCCCCTCCTCCCGGTCGGTGCCTATAGGGCCTTGGAGTTCAACTTGGGAAGGAAGGGCAGCTGGATCCAGCCCTGGAGGCCCCTGCGTCATCTGGCTGGGCCAACTCTGGCGACTCCCCAATGTCTGCAGCTTGGTGTCGTCTGCCACGGCAATGCTCCTCAGTGACTGGGACATGCTCTGGTACTCCCCAGCAAAACCCACCTGCCTTAGTGACCGGGACGTGCTCTGAAGGGCCGAGGCAATGCCGATTTGAGACTGGGGCATGCCCCACAGTGCCTCTGCTATGCCCGCATGCGACTGGGTCACGTCACCTCAGCCGTGGCCGTCAGTAACTGAGCCACACCTTGGACACCTCCACTCATGCTGCTGATATCGTGCACAGGCTCCACACTGCAGTCGCCACCCTAGCAGTGTTGGCCTCAGTGCCATGCATTGCCGGCGTCATCTCCTGCACCCATAGCCTCTGGGACTTCTCCAATCAGCTAGAGACCTGCTGGGGTGTTGCTGACATCCCCCTCTGTATCTCACGGCCACACCGTGGCATCTGTATCAGCTCCGGGTAAACCTGGTCCAGAGGCTCAGCATCAGGTGGGACCCAGCTGGTTCCTGGGGTCCAGCAGACCTCTGACTGCTGTCTCACCTGGGGGTTCCTGCCTCCCCCTGATGTACATCAGCTGCTGTGCGGTGCTCACCAGAATATGTTCCAGAGGCCTGACTACTACCGTTGCCCACCGAGGTGTGTGTATCTGCGCTGGTGGAGTATATTGATGGCAGCTGTGACGCCTCTACGGTGGCATCCTCAGAGCTCTCCCCCGAGGTGTTCTCGGGGTGGGGGGGGGGGGGGGGGGAACCACCTCGGATGGGTCAACGCTATCGGCTGGAGGTCCTACAGGAGAATGGACATGTGGTCAGTGGGAGGGATGGGTCATCCGAATCCATCTGGGTGGGGCCCGGTGGAGCCTCACCTCTGAGACGTGCGCGCGTTGGTGACCACTCTGTTCTTGTCCACATACGTAACCTCCAGGGCCAGCTCATTGAAGGTGGTGAGGATTCTGATGTACGCCACACCACCGCCCATCTGGGCCCTCTCGCAACGGTTGTGGGATAGCTTCTCCTGTGGGTACACAGAAAGGGCATTATTAGCTGCACGCGGTGTCCACCACTGGGGCTGAGGTGGGGGAGGTGAGGTTTTGGGGAGGGTGTTGGGGGAGTGCTGGGGAGGGGGCTTAGGTTGGGAGGGGTGGTTTGCTTGGGGGAAATAAGTTTTGGGGACAGGGGTTGAGGAGGGGGCAGCGTGGTGGCTCAGGGCATGGCACGGTGCTTGGCAAGAACGGTACTGTGGTAGTATGTATTGGGGGTCATGTGGGACTGGAAGCCCTAATGTCATTGGTTGACATTACTATCGGGCTGCTGGGGAACAGACACGCTTAATAAAGCCTCATCGACTTCACTCTATTCGTCTCACGGAGTCTTTGTGCGCCACAGGTACCAGGCGCAGTCTCGTGGAGGGGGAGGGTGCCAGTTCACCTGCGCGGCTCGGTGAAGTCGTTGACCTTCTTGCGGCACTGGGTATATAGTTCTCATCGTGTCGTTGCCCGAGCTGACAGCCCCTGCCACCTCCCCCTAGGTGGCACTGGCTGAACTGTGGCTTACCCTCCGGTACCCTCGGAGGAACAGGACAACCCTCCTGGCCTCGGCCACTTCTAGGATCCTCCCCAGGTCTGCATCCTGAATCGTGGGGTTGGTCGTCTCGGGGTCATGGCTGACTGGGGTTGGTTGTGCAGAGCAGCTAATGTGCTGCTCTACCTCGTTAGCGGGCGGAAGACGAGCGCGGTCCCAGCGAATCGGCTGGCGAGCCTTGATTTGCGGTGTTAAGCCTGTGGGACTTCCTTAAGTGGACCAATTAACATTGGATTGTGGTGACGGTTTCGCCACGCCGAACTCCGAGAAGTTCGCAGCAGTTTCCGCTTGCTACCGCACTTAGAAACCTTTTCATTGAAACGCGCATCTAAGTGATTTTTTGGGTGAATCTCGCCCTTAGAAAATCTGTCTAATATTGTTCAACTCTGCTTAAAATAAAGCAGGAAGCAGTAGTAGGCACTTTGCTCCAGGAATAATTGCTCTTTGCAGAGCCAATTGAGGCTCAGATCACTGCCAGTAACAGAAGCTCCATTATTACCCAGGAATTGTTGCAAGCTCCCAGTGGTTGAAGATTCAATGAGAAAATGTCATTCAGTGAATGTTCGACAAATCATAAGCAACAAGCTGAGAATTGAAGCAGAAATCTCTCAGATGCCTGTTTAATAAGGACATGGGGAATCCACACCGAGGAAAAATAAGAACAAAGTTATATTTACAAACAATATATAGACACATCCCAGTAGATCTCTACCGGATTCCTTCTGGCCAGTGCCTTAATGGCTGACCTTATATATACTGGGTAACACAAGGAGCATGGGGAAGACAAGCATTCCCATCTTGCAGGATACTACAGCCTGTCAATCAAATATCAGTACGAAGTCTTACAACACCAGGTTAAAGTCCAACAGGTTTGTTTCGATGTCACTAGCTTTCAGAGCGCTGCTCCTTCCTCAGGTGAATGAAGAGGTATGTTCCAGAAACACATATATAGACAAATTCAAAGATGCCAAACAATGCTAGGAATGCGACCATTAGCAGGTGATTAAATCTTTACAGATCCAGAGATGGGGTAACCCCAGGTTAAAGAGGTGTGAATTGTATCAAGCCAGGACAGTTGGTAGGATTTTGCAGGCCAGATGGTGGGGGATGAATGTAATGCGACATGAATCCCAGGTCCCGGTTGAGGCCGCACTCATGTGTACGGAACTTGGCTATAAGTTTCTGCTCGGCGATTCTGCGTTGTCGCGTGTCCTGAAGGCCGCCTTGGAGAACGCTTACCCGGAGATCAGAGGCTGAATGTCCTTGACTGCTGAAGTGTTCCCCGACTGGAAGGGAACATTCCTGCCTGGTGATTGTTGCGCGATGTCCGTTCAGAAATTTAAGCAGAAACTTATAGCCAAGTTCCGCACACATGAGTGCGGCCTCAACCGGGACCTGGGATTCATGTCGCATTACATTCATCCCCCACCATCTGGCCTGCAAAATCCTATCAACTGTCCTGGCTTGACACAATGCACACCTCTTTAACCTGGGGTTACCCCATCTCTGGATCTGTAAAGATTTAATCACCTGCTAATGGTCGCATTCCTAGCATTGTTTGGCATCTTTGAATTTGTCTATATATGTGTTTCTGGAACATACCTCTTCATTCACCTGAGGAAGGAGCAGCGCTCCGAAAGCTAGTGACATCGAAACAAACCTGTTGGACTTTAACCTGGTGTTGTAAGACTTCGTACTGTGCTCACCCCAGTCCAACGCCGGCATCTCCACAATCAAATATCAGGCAATGAAAGGAAAGAAAGAAAAGTAAGTGCCGGACTATTCCAAATGTTCAGTCAAACTACATCAGACCATGTGTGATGAGGGATCTGCTATGTTACAGCACTGCGGGAAAGTTTCATTGCCTATTCACAATACAGTAACGTGAGCCTGGAAACATGTCTGTGTGTGCGGCAAAAAAATATAGCTGTAAATCTGCTTTTGAAAATGATCATTTTACGCCACATTACACCGACAGAATCTTCACATCATAGAGAAGCACATTTACAGAAAAATGCTTGGTCTGTGTGACCTCCTGAGCTGGTTTTGATCATCTGAGGAGGATGGAGAGGAATTTTCCATAACCTTTCCCCTCATTAATCCTGATTTTGTTTTTTCTGCTTTTGTTTCCCTCTGCCAGGAGCTGACTCTGAAGAGGAGGAAGGGAACAGGCATGCTGTCACAATGCTCAACTCATGATGTGATGGGACATATTTGACGTATCAGCTGGACTTTTCTTCCCTGTCAATTTCATCTGTCCATAGGTTTGCAACCTTCCCTCCAACCCATGGTTCCCTCCCGTCCTTTCACTTTTGTGCCTGGGACATTCAGTGGAGTTTCTGCTTTTCAACTTGAGGCCTGCCATTGCTAAAAATGGATCATGTTACAGATGGCACTCAGTAAACGCATTGCTCTGAAGTGTGGTCCAACGAACCAAGCCACAGATCATAGCTTCCTTTGATTTCTCTTCCCAACCTACAACATATCCATTTGCCCATACAGGCTATCCTTGCAGTGTCTCTGTGACATTGCCAATTGGTTTGGGGAGTTTTCGGGCTATAAGCTCAATGTAGGGAAGAGTGAGCTCTTTGTATTACAGGCGGGGGACCAAGAAAGAGGGATAGGGGACCTACCGCTGAGGAGGGCGGAGGGGAGCTTTCGGTATCTGGGGATCCAGATCGCCAGGAGTTCGGGGACCCTACATAAACTGAATCTGACGAGGTTGGTGGAGCAAATGGAGGAGGATTTCAAAAGATGGGACATGTTACCGCTCTCGCTGGCGGGTAGAGTGCAGTCGATCAAAATGGTGGTCCTTCCGAGGTTTCTGTTTGTGTTTCAGTGCCTTCCCATCGTGATCACTAAGGCCTTTTTTAAGAGAGTAGGCAGGAGTATTATGGGGTTTGTGTGGGCGAATAAGACCCCGAGAGTAAGGAGAGGGTTCCTGGAATGCAGTAGGGACCGAGGAGGGTTGGCGCTGCCAAACCTGGGGAGCTACTACTGGGCAGCAAATGTGGCGATGATCCGCAAGTGGGTTATGGAGGGAGAGGGGGGTGGCATGAAGAGGATGGAGATGGCGTCCTGTAAAGGAACGAGCCTGGGGGCGTTGGTGACGGCACCGCTGCCGCTCTCGCCGACAAAGTATACCACAAGCCCAGTGGTGGCAGCAACGCTAAGGATCTGGGGCCAGTGGAGACGGCCCCGGGGTGCAATGGGAGCATCGGTGTGGTCCCCGATCAGGGGTAACCACCGGTTTGTCTCGGGGAAGATGGACGGGGGGTTCCAGAGCTGGCATCGGGCGGGGATTGGAAGAATGGGGGACCTGTTCATCGACGGGACGTTTGCGAGCCTAGGGGCACTGGAGGAGAAGTTTGAGTTACCCCCGGGAAATGCCTTTAGATATATGCAGGTGAGGGCTTTTGTGAGGCGACAGGTGAGGGAATTCCCGTTGCTCCCGGCACAAGAAGTTCAAGATAGGGTGATCTCGGGTGTATGGGTCGGGGAGGGCAAGGTGTCGAAAATACACCAGGAGTTGAAAGAAGAGGGGGAAGCGCTGGTAGAAGAGTTGAAGGGTAAATGGGAGGAGGAGCTGGGGTAGAAGATCGAGGAAGGTCTGTGGGCTGATGCCCTGGGTAGGGTTACTTCCACCCCATCGTGTGCCAGGCTCAGCCTGATACAATTTAAGGTGGTCCACAGAGCGCACTTGACGGGGGCGAGGTTGAGTAGGTTCTTTGGGGTAGAGGACAGATGTGGAAGGTGCTCAGGGAGCCCGGCGAACCATGTCCATATGTTTTGGTCATGCCCGGCACTGGAGGGGTTCTGGAGAGGAGTGGCAGGAGCAATATCTCAGGTGGTGAAAGTCCGGGTCAAGCCAAGCTGGGGGCTAGCAATATTTGGAATAGTGGATGAACCGGGAGTGCAGGAGGCGAAAGAGGCCGACATTCTGGCCTTTGCATCCCTAGTAGCCCGGCGAAGGATCTTGCTAATGTGGAAGGAGGCGAAGCCCCCCAGCCTGGAGGCCTGGATAAATGATATGGCTGGGTTCATAAAGTTGGAGAGGATTAAGTTCGCCTTGAGAGGGTCTGCGCAGGGGTTCTGCAGGCTGTGGCAACCATTCCTAGAATATCTCACGTAGCGTTAGAGGAAGGTCGGTCAGCAGCAGCAGCAACCTTGGTGGGGGGGGGTGGGTGGAGGGGACCTGGGCGGGGGGGGGGGAGGGGGGGGGAAAGGGGGGCTGCCTGGGAGGGTGGATGAGCAAGAGATAACATGAAGGGTTGGGGAAACTGGCACGTACGGGTGAGGGCCAGTGCATATATCTTGCTCTGCGCGATTTCTCGTTTTTTTTTGTTACGAGGGGGGGGTTATTGCTTGTAAGGGAGAAAAATTGTGTTAAAAATCTTTAAGAAATATATTTTTTTTCAAAAGACATTGCCAATTGGTGTACAGTATTGCAGTTCTGGGCAGATACCATTACATCTACACAAGATCATTTTACGTCTTCTCAAGGTTGGCAGATTTTCAACCCATCAACACAGAATTTCAATAATAAAAGGAGTGGGTGTTGTTAACTATTTGCAATAGCTCGGCCCTCTTATTCTCACATTTCAAATAAATTAAACGAATCCAAGCTCCTGACGGCCTCATTTCCAAAAGTAAGCAAATTGTCCACATACCCGATGGGGTTTGCGAAGGGAAGGAGGCTTTCTAGTAACAGTAGGAGGTTGCTAAACATGATGGTGGCCCTGTCGGGGGGTGGGGGGGTGGGGAGTGCCGGAGGTGATTGTGTCATTAGGCGCAGGGAAGGCCTTTGACCAGGTAATGTGGAACTATTTGTTGACATCCTGGAGAGGCTTTGGTTTGGACCAAGGTTTGTGGCATGGGTTTGGTTGCTGTCTGCGTCCCCCATGAGACAAACTTGGGGTATTTTGGGCTGCAGAGGAGAACGAGGCAGGTGTGTCCACTGTCCCCACTGCTGTTCATGTTGGCGATTGAGCCCTTGGCTGAGTGGCGGGGAATTGGGAGAGGGGACAGAGACCACCTGGGTCATTACATGCCGATGTCCTGTTGCTGTTTGTGACGGACCAATGACAAAGGATGGGCAGAATCATGGGCTTGCTGAAGAGATTTAGGGCCTTCTTGGGCTATAAATTGAATGTTGGGAAAAGCGAGGTGTTCCCAGTGAACGTTTCGGGGCAGGGGGGTGAACCTGGGGGTTGTGGTAAACACCACTGGTAACACACTACGCGTATTACGGTACTGCCACTGTATTACAGGTACCACAGCAATCCCAGCCTGCTGGCTCTTCCCAGCAGGCGCCGTTTCAAACTGTGTGTTCTCCTGCACTGCTCCCATTCTGGTTCCAGCTGCAGGAGGCACAACATCTTGTGCAATAAAGCCTCGATTGTTTCACCATTCTCGTCTCGTGATCATTGATGGTACATCAATTTATTGCACAAGATTTTTAGAGATGAACGTCTTAATCAAGCCTGATCGCCTGGAGCTGAACCTTCACACAGCTGAAGCCACTGCCACCTTCGACACTGGCTAGCCTGCTTCGAAGGATACCTCAGAGCAGCCACTGAAGAACTCTCGGACCCACCGAAGCTCCAGATCCTCTACTCACGGGTGAGCCCACAAGTTTTTCCCCTCGTCTGGGACGCGCCCACCTACACAGAAGCAATGGCGCTACTAACGGGACACTACATCAAGTCAGTGAATCAAATGTACGCCATGCACCTCCTGGCCACGAGACGGCAACTCCCGGGGGTTCTCAGGACGATTTTTTGCGGGCTCTACGGATACTCGGTAGGAACTGTAACTGCCAGGCAGTTTTGGCAGTCCAACACACCAAACTATTAATCAGAGATGGTAATGTCACGGGCATTAAGTCTACTTACGTTCGCCAGCGGTTGTTGGAAGGGGGTACACTCGACCTTGCAGAGGCTGTGCAGCTTGCTAACTCCCTAGAAGTGGCCTCCCGTAATCTGGAGGCCTACACCTCTGACCGCGCGGCACGCTCATGGGCATCATGGGCCCCACCAGCTGCCGACTCGAGTGCACCGCAAGCCTGCGCCGCGCGGCAGCCAGCCAACACCAGAGGGCCCAAATGTTCTTTTTGTGGCCAGGGCAAATATCCCAGGCAGCGCTGCCTGGCACGGAGCGTGACCTGCAAAGGGTGTGGGAAGAAGGGCCAATTCGTTTCCGTTTGCCAGGCGCCGTCGGTCGCCGCTGTTTCCAGGCCCAACATCGCTGCACCCCCCACGTGCGATCCAGGGGCGCCGCCATCTTCTCCACCACAGGCCACGTGCGGCCCGTGGGCGCTGCCATCTTTGATGTTGCCCGCCATGTGCGCCCCGTGGGCGCCGCCATCTTGGACCACGCCTCAGGACCCCTGCTCGCCTGGTCGTTCACGGCTCGCCGATATCTCCGCCACCGCTGATCAGCCCGGGACCTCCCAACATCTTCCGCAGCTCGCTTCCATCACCCTTGATCAGTCTCGGCCCTGCAACTTCGCGACCACTATGACGCCGGTAAAGATCAACGGGCACGAGGCGATCTGCCTCTTTGGCTCCGGGAGCACAGAGAGTTTCATCCACCCTGCTACGGTACGGCGCTGATCCCTCCTAGTACTCCCTGTTACCCAGAAAACCTCCCTGGCCTCCAGATCCCATTCCATGCAAATCCAGGGGTACTGCGGCGTGACCCTCCCCGTTCAGGGCGTAGAGTTCAGCAACTTCAGGCTCTACGCCCTCCCCCATCTCTGCGCTGCCCTGTTACTGGATCTCGATTTTCAATGTCACCTCCAAAGCCTTACTCTGAAATTCGGCAGACCACTGCCCCCCCTCACCGTTTGTGGCCTCACGACCCTTAAGGTCGAGCCGCCTTCACTGTTTGCAAACCTCACCCCGGACTGTAAGCCCGTCGCCACGAGGAGCAGACGGTACAGTGCACAGGACAGGACCTTTATCAGGTCGGAGGTCCAACGGCGTCTGCGGGAGGGGGTCATTGAGGTCAGTAACAGCCCCTGGAGAGCTCAAGTGGTGGTAGTCAAAACTGGGGAGAAACACAGGATGGTCATCGACTACAGTCAGACCATCAATCAGTACACACAGCTCGATGCGTACCCTCTCCCACGCATATCTGACATGGTCAATCAGGTTGCGCAGTATCGAGTCTTCTCCACAGTTGACTTGAAGTCCGCCTACCACCATTTCCCCATCCGGCTGGAGTACCGCCAATACACTATGTTTGAAGCAGGTGGCCGCCTCTATCACTTCCTTAGAGTTCTCTTCGGCGTCACCAATGGGGTCTCGGTCTTCCAGCGAGAGATGGACTGAATGGTTGACCAGTACGGGCTGCGGGCCACGTTCCCGTACCTAGATAACGTCACCATCTGTGGCCATGACCAGCAGGACCATGACGCAAACCTCCAAACATTCCTCCATACCGCCAAACGCCTTAACCTCACCTACAATAAGGAAATATGCGTTTTCCGCACCAACCGCTTAGCCATCCTTGGCTACATTGTGGAAAATGGAGTCGTGAGGGCCCGACCCCGACCGCATGCGGCCCCTCCTGGAACTCCCCCTCTCCCACTGCCCCAAGGCCTTGAAACGATGCCTGGGATTTTTCTCATATTATGCCCAGTGGGTCCCCAATTATGCGGACAAGGCCCGCCCACTCATCAAGTCCACAGTTTTTTCCCTGGCGGCTGAGGTCCGCCGGGCCTTCAACCACATCGAGGCGGACATCGCCAAGGCCATGAGGCACGTGGTCAACGAGTCCCTCCCCTTCCAGATGGAGAGCGATGCATCGGACATGGCTCTGGCCGCCACCCTCAAACAGGCAGGGAGGCCCGTGACTTTCTTTTCCTGCACCCTTCATGCCTCCGAAATTCTGCACTCCTCTGTCGAAAAGGAGGCCCAAGCCATTGTGGAAGCTGTGCGACCTTGGAGGCATTACCTGGCCGGCAGGAGATTCACTCTCTCACTGACCAACGGTCGGTTGCCTTCATGTTTAGCAACACACAGCGGGGCAAGATCAAGAATGACAAGATCTTGAGGTGGAGGATCGAGCTCTCCACCTACAACTATGAGATCTTGTATCGCCCGGGGAAGCTCAATGAGCCCTCAAATGCCCTATCCCGCGGTACATGTGCCAGCGCACAAGTGGACCGACTCCGGGCTCACCAAATGACCTCTGTCACCCGGGGGGTCACCTGGTTCTTCCATTTTATCAAGGCCCGCAACCTGCCCTACTCTATCAAGGAGGTCAGGACCGTGACCAGGGACTGCCCAGTCTGTGCGGAGTGCAAACTGCACTTCTACCGGCCGGACAGGGCGCACCTGGTGAAGGCCTCCCACCCCTTTGAGCGCCTCAGCATGGACCACTTCCCTAGGAAGTCCACCTCCGGGATCTCGCTCCCAACATGGCTGACAGTTCCTGGGCCCGTCCTCCTCCGGAAGCATGTGCGAAGCCATAAATCGGATCACTTCGTTGAGAAAGTCCACCTCCTCCATGCGAACCCACAATACGCCTACGTGGCACACCCCGACGGGCGACAGGACACAGTCTCCCTCCGGGACCTGGCACCTGCTGGGTCCCCACCCACAACCCCCGACCTGGTACCGCTTCTCCCCCCTCCGGTTGCCCCCCCCCCCACCCCCTGCGGTGCCCACCCTTCCGCCAGCGGACCTCACCGCAGCCCCCACCCCAGCAGTATCCGTCCCCTCACCGGATACACTAAGGGGTGACGATGGAGAGGACAACAAATAAACACAACTCCAACGCCACCTTCCCCCCACCTGAACTACGGCTCCCCCCCCTCCCTGCCCCTTGACGGCAACCAGGTCCCTAAGATAAACAAACACCATCTCTGGTGGAACTCCTCATCCGCCCCTCTCAGAGCAAATTTCACCTTCTCCAAATACAGGAACTCTAATAGATCCCCAGCCGCGCCGAGACACTGGGGAGAAGCTGACTTCCACCCCAACAGAACCTGCCTGCGAATGACCAATAAGGTGAAGGCTAAGACATCTGTCCCCACTCCTATCTGCAACACTGGCAGGTCGAACATCACAAATATGGCCTCCAAGGGACCCAGTTCCAATTCCACGTGTAGAACCTCAGACATGGTGCTGAAAAACAACCCCCAAAATTTCTCCAACTTCGGGAAGGACCAGAACATATGGATATGATTGGCTGGGCGGTACTCACAACTATCCTCCATCCCCTCAAACAGCCGGCTCATTCTCATCTTCATTCACTGCACCCTGGACACCACTTTTAATTGAATCAGTCCCAGCCTCGCGCAGGATGTTGAGGCATTGACACTTCACAGCACTTTGCACCATAATCCCTCCTCCAACACCATCCCCAGCTCCTCCTCCCACTTGCCCTTAATTCCTCTTAGGGACACCTTATCCTCCTCTATGATCCTACCGGAAATCGGTGAAACAGCCCCACCCTCCAGCCCCCCCACCAACAGACCCTCCTCCAGCAACAAGGAGTAAGGTGCAACTGGAAAGTTCAGGAAGACCTTTCTTGCGAAGTTCCACATATGAAATGAAATGAAATGAAATACCTGAAGCCTCCTCACGCCGGAGCACAAACTTCACCTGCAGCTCCTCCAGCTTGTGATCCGCCCCTCCAAAAACAGATCCTTCATCCCTTCCATCCCTCTCTCCTCCCATCCCTGGAACCTCGCATCCATGCTCCCTAACTCAAACGCATGGTTCCCTTTATCGGCATCACCCTCGAGCTTGCCTCAACTTAAAATGCTGTCAGAATTACCTCCAAATCTTCAGCGTGGTTCCCACCACAGGACTACCTGAGTACTTCCCTGGTTAGAACAGTAGCGGTGTTGTTGCCAGCCTCCATCCCCACCCACAAAGCCTCTCTACTCCAGCCCCACACCTTCTTCGCATTCGTCGGCCAGTAATACCGTAACAAGTTTGGAAGGCCCAATTTCTCCACGCCCTGATTGCCGCCCTCTTTGGAGCACAGTTTTTTCCTTATCCTGGCCACCTTCCCTGCCCACATAAACGACAAGAACAGCCTGTCTACCCCCTAAAGAATGACGTTGGTAAAAAGACCGCCAGACACTGGAACAGAAACAGGAACCGTGGCAGAGTGTTTATCTTTGCTGCCACACCCAGACTGCCAGCAAACAAGGTGTGGTAAACCAGTGTATTGTATTGTGTTGTGTTGTTACATGCCTGGGCTTGTCCCGGCTGGCTCCGCCTGTAGCTCCTCCCCTCAGGCTCATGTATAAAGGTGGTTAGTCTCCACCTCCGATCCAGTTCGGGTCCAGAAGCAGGAGGCTTGCTGCTTAGTGTATTAAAGCCTCAGTTACGTTCATCACTCGTCGTGTGTTATTGCTGGTGTATCAATTTAATACACTAAATTATAAGTTGAACTCATCACTCAAGCCTGATCACCTGGAGCTGGACCCACAGGCAGCCGACGCCACGGAAACATTTGAGCACTGGCTAAGTGATGCAACCATCAATTAACTCGAGACAAGAGTAGAAATAAACTGTGGCTTTAATCAACTAGAACAGTGCCTGCCTGCGACTGATCTAACACTGAGAACCGCCTACAGGTCGACTGCTCTTTACACCTCCCTTTAAGGGGAGGAGCCATGGGCAGAGCCCATACAGGCCCCAACATGTTCCCTTATGGATAATGCCATACAATGGCCCATAGGTGGAGCCCACAAGGGCAACAGCATAGCACAGATACAAATACAAGGGCAACAGCATAGCACCGATACAATGGTGGATTATTGATATAATACATTCACCACATTCACCCCCTGTTAAAAAATGAAGTCCGGCGGGGGTGACGGGTTCATATGTTCAGCCAGTCCGGCGCACACATTGTGCGCTTGATTGCCGAAGCTCTGGCGTTGTTGCTGGCCCGGGTGTCGAACTCGTCCGTGCTGGCATCAGTAGTGAGGGCGCAGCTTCATTCCTGTGGATCGGTGAAGGGGGGTTGGCGGGCGGAAGGGAGCGCGGGAGCCATATAGGGGTGGGGGTGCTGGTCATGGTAGGTTGGGCGGGATAGTGTGGAGTGGCGGTGGTGGTGGTGGAACCGGCAGGCGGCAGGTCCCGGAGGGAGACCGTATCCTGTCGGCCATCGAGGTGTTCAATAAATGCATACTGGGGGTTGGAATGTAGGAGCTGGATCCTCTCTACCAGAGGGTCGGACTTATGGCTCCTGACGTGTTTTCTGAGTAGGACTGACCTCGGTGTCTTCAGCCAGGACGGAAGCGAGGCCCCTGAAGTGGATCCCCTAGGGAAAACAAATAGGCGGTCATGAGGGGTCTCGTTTGTGGCTGTGCAAAGTAGGGACCTAATAGAGTGGAGCACATCGGGGAGGACCTGCTGCCAGTGGGAAACTGGGAGATTCCTAGACCGCAGGGTCTGTAGGACGGTCTTCCAGACCGTCGCGTTCTCCCTCTCCACCTGCCCTTTTCCCCTGGGTTATAACTGGTAGTCCTGCTCGAGGCGATGCCCTCACTGAGCAGGTACTGACACAGTTCGTCGCTCATGAACAACGTGCCCCGGTCACTGTGGACATAACTGGGGAAACCAAACAGGGTGAAGACACTATGTAGGGCTTTAATGACAGTGGACGTGGTCATGTCGGGGCAAAGGATTGCAAAGGGGAAGCGGGAGAACTCATCAATAATGTTGAGGAAATATGTATTGCGGTTATTGGAGGGGAGGGGCCCTTTGAAATCGATACTGAGGCGTTCAAAGGGCCGGGATGCCTTTACTAGGTGGGCCTTATCCGGTCGATAGAAGTGCGGTTTACACTCCGCACAGATCTGGCAGTCCCTGGTCATAGCTCTGACCACCTCGGTGGAGTAGGGCAGGTTGCGGGCCTTGATATAGTGGATAAGACGAGTAACCCCCAGGTGGCAGAGGTCATTGTCGATAGCCCATAGTCGGTCATCTTGCGGGCTGGCGCATGTGCCGCGGGACAGGGCATCTCGGGGCTCATTGAGCTTCCCAGGACGATATACTATATCGTAATTATAGGTGGAGAGTTCGATCCTCCACCTCAAGATCTTATCGTTCTTGATTTTGCCCCGCTGCGTATTATCGAACAAGAAGGCTACCGATCGTTGGTCGGTGACGAGGGTAAACCTCCTACCAGCGAGGTAGTGCCTCCAGTGCCATACGGCTTCCACAATGACTTGGGCCTCCTTTTCGACTGAGGGGTGCCGGATTTCGGAGGTGGTGAGTGTGCACGAAAAAACGCTACCGGTCTGCCTGCTTGATTGAGGGGAGCGGTGAGAGCGACCTCTGATGCGTCGCTCTCCACCTGGAAGGGGACGGACTCATCCACCGTGCGCCTCGCGGCTTTGCTGATGTCCGCCTTGTTGCAGCTGAAGACCTGGCGGGCCTCAGTCGTCAGGGGGAAGATGGTGGCCTTGATTAGTGGGCGGGCTTTGTCCACATAGTTGGGGACCCACTGGGCATTTTCTGAAAAGAACCCGAGGCACCTCTTCAGGGCCTTGGGGCAGTGGGGGAGGGGGAGTTGCAGGAGGGGACGCATACGGTCAGGGTCGGGTCCTAGAACCCCGTTTTCCACGACGTAGCCGAGGATGGCTAGTCTGGTTGTGCGGAAAACGCATTTCTCCTTGTTGTAAGTGAGGTTAAGGGTTTGGGCAATTTGGAGAAATCTGTGGAGGTTGGCATTGTGGTCCTGCTGATCATGGCCGCAGATGGTGACATTGTCCAAGTAAGGAAATGTGGCCCGCAGCCCGTACTGGTCCACCATTCGGTCCATTGTTCTTTGTAACACCGAGACCCCGTTCGTGATGCCGCAGGGGACCCGGAGGCAGTAGAAAGGGCGGCCGTCTGCCTCAAAAGCCGTGTAGTGACAGTTCTCCGGGCGGATTGGGAGCTGGTGGTATGCAGACTTCAGATCCACCGTGGAGAACATAGAGCACAGAACATACAGTGCAGAAGGAGGCCATTCGGCCCATCGAGTCTGCACCGACCCACTTAAGCCCTCGCTTCCACCCAATCCCCGTAACAATAACCCCTCCCTAACCTTGTTGGTCACGAAGGGCAATTTAGCATGGCCAATCCACCTAACCTGCACGTCTTTGGACTGTGGGAGGAAACCGGAGCACCCGGAGGAAACCCACGCAGACACGGGGAGAACGTGCAGACTCCGCACAGACAGTGACCCAGCGGGGAATCGAACCTGGGAACCTGGCGCTGTGAAGCCACATTGCTATCCACTTGTGCTACCGTGCCTGCGTCTGGTGATGACTGGTTTGCAGTCGGCGGTGAGGTATGCGAAGAGTGGGGGAGGGTCGACCTTTAAGGTCGCGAGGCTGCATATGGTGAGTGGGAGTAGGGGCCCCCCCGAATTTCAGGGTTAGGCTCCTGAGGTTGCATTGGAAATCTAGTCCCAATAGGAGAGGAGCGCAGAGGTCTGGGAGTACGTATAATTTAAAATTGGCGTACTTGGCGCCCTGTATAGCTAGGGTTGCGGTAGTGCACCCTCGGATTTGCACCGAGTGCGACCCAGAAGCGAGGGAGATGGTTTGGTGCGCCAGGAAAATTGGGAGCGAGCAGCGTCTTACCATGTCCGGATGAATGAAGCTCTGTGTGCTCCCGGAGTCGAAGAGGCATGGCGTTTTGTGCCCGTTTCGCCGGACGGTCATCATGGAACTCCGGAGGTGTTTGAGTCGCGACTGGTCCAGAGTGACCGTGTTGAGTTGCGGGTGGTCGGAGACGCTGGGGCAGTTCCACGATGGCTGCCCTTGTTGGTCGTACCTTTCGAGCGGCGTAGCAGATGGCGGCCCCTGTTGGTCGAGCGTGTCGGGCGGTGAGGAAGATGGCGTCCAAGATGGCATCCCCCATGGATCACACGTGGCCGGCTGCGTGGGGGAGGATGGCCGAGATGGCGGCCCCCGTGAGTCGCACGTGCTGTGTGGGCTGGAAGATGGCTGCCCCCACGGATAGCACAAGGCTGATGACGCGCCTACAGGGGGTGGAGTCGGCAGACATGCTGCCACACTGCGGGGTCTGCGGGCCTGTGAGTCTGAGGGTCGGGCCAGTGAGTTAGAATTCTTGGACCTGGCCCGGCAAACTTTGGCGAAATGTCCTTTTCTCCCGTAGCTGATGCAGTTCGTGTTACGGGCCGGGCAGTGCTGCCGGGGGTGTTGGGACAGGCTGCAGAAATAGCAGGGTAGCCCCCCATGGTGGGCGGGTGGCCGCACAGCAGAGGCCTGGGGTAGTCTTTGGTCGAGGGTCCACGAGGGGTCGCGTGGTCAAACAGGAATGCATTAAGGCTTTGGAACGCTACTTCCAGAGAGGAGGCTAATTATACTGTCGGATCCAGGTCTAGGGCCCCTTTTTCGAGTAGGCGCTGTCTCACGTAGTTGGACCGGACTCCCGCCAAGTAGACGTCTCGGACGGCGACGTCCATATGTTGAGTGGCCGTAACGGCCTGGTAGTTGCAGCTGCGTGTGAGGACTTTGAGGTCGTGTAGGTAGTCTTCTAGCGATTCCCCGGGGTGCTGGCGGCAAGTGGTGAGGATGTGTCGCGCCTATACCTCGTTCACGGGCCGTACATAGAGGCGTTCGAGCATCGCGACGGCATCTGCATAGGAGGAGGCTTCCTCGAGTTGAACAGAGATTCGATGGCTCACCCGTGCGTGGAGGAGGCTCAGCTTCTGTTCGTCGGTGATGGAAGGCGTGGAGGAGACGGCGAGATTGGCCTTGAAAAAGCGGAGCCAGTGTGAAAAAACGTATTTCGGATCGAGTTCCAGTCGGTCAGGTTTGAGGGCTGTTTCCATAGTTGCGTTGCAGTTGATTAAATTGATGCGACCAATTTAATCAACTAGAACAGTGCCTGCCTGCGACTGATCTAACACTGAGAACCGCCTACAGGTCGACTGCTCTTTATACCTCCCTTCAAGAGGAGGAGCCATGGGCGGAGCCCGTACAGGCCCCAACATGTTCCCTTATGGATAATGCCATACAATGGCCCATAAGTTGAGCCCACAAGGGCAACAGCATAGCACAGATACAAATACAAGGGCAACAGCAGAGCACAGGTACAATGGTGGATTATTGATATCATACATTCACCACACTAAATGGCTTCGAAGCGTACCTCGGATCATTCACCGAAGACTTCACAGACCTCCAGAAGAAGCAGATCCTCCACCCACGGGTTAGCCTACGAGTCTTTCTTCTCATCAGGGATGCCCCCTCGTATGCGGAGGCAATAATGCTGCTGAAGGGACAATATGTGAAGTCCGTTAACAAGGTGTATGCTAGGCACCTCCTCGCCACGAGGCTACAATGCCCTGGGAAATCACTTGCAGAGTTCCTGCGTGCTTTGCGGGTACTCTGCCGGAACTGTGACTGCCGGGCGATATCGGATACCCAGCACGCGGAGCTGCTGATCAGGGACGCTTATGTCGCAGGTATGAAATCAAACTATATCCGCCAGCGATTACTAGAAGGGGGTACACTCGGCCTCCTAGAGACAGTACATCTCTCCAACCCGCTGGAGATGGCATCCCAGTACATGAAGGCCTACACCTCCGACCGCGCGGCACCCTCATGGACCTCGTGGCTGCCGTCATCATCCGACCCGGGTGTGACGCAAGCCTGTGCCGTGCAGCGGCCCGCCAACGCCGGAAGCCCAAGATGCTACTTTTGCGGCCAGGGTAATCACCCCAGACAACACTGCCCTGCACGGAACGCGACTTGCAACAGGTGTGGAGGAGGGGCCATTTTGCAAAAGCCTGCCAGGCCCGATCTCTCCCTAAAACTTCTAGGCCCAGCAGCGCTGCCTGCTGCCTGTCGGGGCTGCCCCCAGCTGCCCCGACACATGCCATGTGCGACCCGTGGATGCCGCCATCTTCGCCGCCATCTTCGCCGCCATCTTCAATTTCGGCCGCCACGCGCGACCCATGGGGGCCGCCATCTTGGACGCCATCGCCGTTGCCTCCCGCCACGCGCGACTCATGGTGGCCGTCATCTTGGGATCACTCCGCAGCCTCCCGGGAGCCCGGCTCACCCAACCGTACGCTGGCCAATGCTACCTCCGACCGGCCTACCAACCGCCTTCCGAAGCTCGCCTCCATCACGCTCGACCAGTCCCGGCCTCATCACCTCACGAAGTCTACGATGACCGTCCGGATCAAAAGGCACGAGACGGCCTGTCTTTTCGACTCTGGGAGCACAGACAGCTTCATACACCTAGATACGGTAAGGCGCTGCTCCATCCCAATTTTACCTGCGACCCAGAAAAACTCCCTGGCTTCCGGATCCCGTGCAGTAGAAATCCGGGGGTACTGTGTCGCGACCCTTACCGTACAAGGCGTAGAGTACACAAACTTTAAACTCTATGTCCTTCCCCATCTCTGCGCTGCCCTATTACTGGGGCTCGACTTCCAGTGCCACCTCCAGACCATTACTTTAAAGTTCAGTGGACCCCTGCACCCACTCCCCCCCCCCCCCCCCCCCCCCCCCCCCCGCCTCACCATCTGTAGCCTCGCGACCCTTAAGGTTGCCTCACCCTCGCTCTTCGCTAACCTCACCCCGGACTGTAAGCCCGTCGCGACTAGGAGTAGACGATACAGTGCCCGGGACAGAGCCTTTATCAAGTCAGAGGTCCACGACTCCTGCGAGAGGGGATCATTGAGGCTAGTAACTGTCCCGCGAGAGGGGATCATTGAGGCTAGCAACAGCCCCTGGAGAGCTCATGTGGTGGTCGTCAAGACTGGGGAGAAGCACCGGATGGTCATCGACTACAGTCAGACCATCAACCGGTACACGCAGCTCGATGCTTACCCCCTCCCCCACATATCTGACATGGTCAACCAGATTGCGCAGTGTCGAGCCTTCTCCACAGTTGACTTGAAGCCCGCGTACCACCAGCTCCCTATCCGCCTGGAGGACCGCAAATACACTGCCTTCGAGGCAGGTGGCCGCCTCTACCACTTCCTCAGGGTCCCCTTCGGCGTCACCAATGGAGTCTCGGTCTTCCAAAGAGAAATGGGCTGAATGGTTGACCAGTACAGGCTGCGGGCCACGTTCCCGCACTTAGACAATGTCACCATCTGTGGCCATGACCAGCAGGTCCATGACGAACACCTCCAGCACTTCCTCCACATCTCTAAACTCCTGAATCTCACCTATAATAAGGAAAAATACGTTTTACGCACAACCCGCCTAGCCATTCTCAGCTACGTCGTGGAACACGGAGTCCTAGGGCCCGACCCCGACCGCATGCGCCCCCTCCTGGAACTTCCCCTCCCCCACTGCCCCAAGGCCCTGAAGAGATGCCTGGGGTTCTTCTCGTACTATGCCCAGTGGGTCCCCAGTTATAGAACATAGAAAATACAGCACAGAACAGGCCCTTCGGCCCACGATGTTGTGCCGAACCTTTGTCCTAGATTAATCATAGATTATCATTGAATTTACAGTGCAGAAGGAGGCCATTCGGCCCTTTAAGTCTGCACCAGCTCTTGGAAAGAGCACCCTACCCAAACTCAACACCTCCACCCAACACCAAGGGCAATTTGGACATTAAGGGCAATTTATCATTGGCCAATTCATCTAACCCGCACATCTTTGGACTGTGGGAGGAAACCGGAGCACCCGGAGGAAACCCACGCAGACACGGGGAGGACGTGCAGATTCCGCACAGACAATGACCCAAGCTGGAATCGAACCTGGGACCATGGATCTGTGAAGCAATTGTGCTATCCACAATGCTACCGTGCTGCCCTTAAGAACAAATAAATCTACACTATATCATTTCCCGTAATCCATGTACCTATCCAATAGCTGCTTGAAGGTCCCTAATGTTTCCGACTCAACTACTTCCACAGGCAGTGCATTCCATGCCCCCACTACTCTCTGGGTAAAGAACCTACCTCTGATATCCCTCCTATATCTTCCACCTTTCACCTTAAATTTATGTCCCCTTGTAATGGTGTGTTCCACCTGGGGAAAAAGTCTCTGACTGTCTACTCTATCTATTCCCCTGATCATCTTATAAACCTCTATCAAGTCGCCCCTCATCCTTCTCCGCTCTAATGAGAAAAGGCCTAGCACCCTCAACCTTTCCTCGTAAGACCTACTCTCCATTCCAGGCAACATCCTGGTAAATCTTCTTTGCACCTTTTCCAGAGCTTCCACATCCTTCCTAAAATGAGGCGACCAGAACTGTACACAGTACTCCAAATGTGGCCTTACCAAAGTTTTGTACAGCTGCATCATTACCTCATGGCTCTTATGCGGACAAGGCCCGTCCACTTATCAAATCCACCATTTTTCCCCTGACGTTGAAGCCCGCCTGGTCTTCAATCGCATCAAGGCAGATATTGCCAAAGCCGCGATGCACGCTGTGGACGAGTCCATTCCGTTCCAGGTGGAGAGCGATGCGTCGGACTTTGCCCTGGCCGCTACCTTCAACCAGACGGGCAGGCCCGTGGCTTTCTTCTCCCGTACCCTCCATGCCTCCGAAATTCGACACTCCTCCATCGTAAAGGAAGCCCAAGCCATCGTAGAAGCTGTGAGACATTGGAGGCGATTCATTCCCCTCACTGACCAAAGGTCGGTTGCCTTCATGTTCAATAACACACAGCGGGGCAAGATCAAGAATGACAAGATTCTGAGGTGGAGGATCGATCTCTCCACCTACAACTACGATATCTTGTACCGACCTGGGAAGATCAATGAGCCACCAGATGCCCTATCCCGCAGTACATGTGCCAGTGCACAAGTAGACCGACTCCGGGCCCTCCACAATGACCTCTGTCACCAGGGGGGGATCACCCGTTCTTTTCACTTCATCAAGGCTCGCAACCTGCCTTACTCCATCAAGGAGGTCAGGACCATGACCAGGGACTGCCAGGTCTGCGCGGAGAGCAAACCGCCCTGCACAGTCTTTTCACCTTGTTCGGGTTCCCCACCTACATCCATAGCGATCGGGGATCCTCCTTCTTGAGCGACGAGTTGCGTCAGTTCCTGCTCAGCAAGGGCATTGCCTCCAGCAGGACGACCAGCTACAACCCCCGGGGAAACTGACAGGTGGAGAGGGAGAACGCGACGGTCTGGAAGGCTGTCCTCCTGGCCCTATGGTCTAGAAGTCTCCCAGTCTCCCGCTGGCAGGAGTCCGCTCCGATGAGCTCCACTCCATCCGATCGCTCCTGTGTACAGCCACCAACGAGACTCCTCACGAGCGTATGTTTGCCTTCCCCAAGAGGTCCACCTCCGGGGTCTCGATCTCATTCTGGCTGGCAGTCCCAGGGCCCGTTCTCCTCCGGAAGCATGCGAGGAGCCGTAAATCAGACCTCCTCGTCGGGAACGTCCTGCTCCTCCATGTCAATCCACAATATGTGGCACATCAGGACGGGCGACAGGACACAGTGTCCCTTCGGGATTTGGCGCCTGCAGGTTCCTCAGCGACCATCACCACCACCTCCGACCCTACACCGTCTTCCCCCACCTCTACCCACCTACCTCAAGAACTGGCACCCGCAGGCCCACCGGCGACCATCACCACTACTTCCGCCCATACACCGTCCCAACAACTGGGTGAAGAAGAGGACAACACGCTCCCGGACGCGCAGGTCTCGACACCGGTGCCCACACCACAGCCGGGACTGAGGCAATCACGGCGGAAGGTCAAGGCCCCCGAGAGACTTGACCTTTAAGACCACTTCACCCCCGCTGGACTCTTTTTTTAACAAGGGGTGAATGTGGTAAACCACTGTATTGCATTGTATTGTATTGTTACATGCCTGGGCTTGTCCCGGCTGGCTCTGCCTGTGGCTCCTCCCCTCAGGCTCATGTATAAAGGTGGCTAGTTTCCGCCTCCGATCCAGTTCGGGTTCAGAGGCCAGGAGGCTTGCTGTTTAGTGTATTAAAGCCTCAGCTATGTTCATCACTCATCATGTGTTTATTGATGGCATATCACAAGGGGAGACTATCCCATCGCGCAAAGTCCTCCTTCACCCTCCCCACCAGGCCCATGAAATTAAACTTGCAAATTCATGCCTGGTCCCACTCCACCTGCACCCCCAAATACCTAAAATGAGTTGTTGCTACCCGGAATGGCAACCCTCCCTCTCCCGTCTCTTTGCCTGGCGAAGACACCACAAAATATTTGTTTTTCCCTAAATTTAACTTATACCCCAAAACGCCCAAATTTCCTGAGCAACCCGATTATATCCTTCACCGATGAGCTTGGGTCCGAGATGACAGCAGCAGATCGTCCACGTACAGAGACACGCTATGCTCCAACCAACCCCCTCACTCTCCCCTTCCCTAAGTCCGAACCCCACAGCAAAATGTCCAAGAGCTCAATTGCCAGCACAAACTCCACTGTTTGGGAATCATAGGTTTGTGCTGAGGGGAATGGATGGGATGTACTGGAGATGGAGGGAGGAAGGGTAGCGTGGGGCCACATATTTGTGGAGAGTGTGGTGTTGGGTGTTCTGACACACAGATGAGCCAACACAGTTGCATATGGTACAACGCTTCTTTATTTAAACTCACTATTTACAGTTTGGTCTTTGCACTCTGCACGTGGGGGGCTCCCTGCTTGTGGTGTTTCAACAGCTCTTTCTTGTTCCCTTCTCCCCAGACCTACTGACCACCAGGTGTCGTGCTCGTGCTTTTTATGTGGTTGGTGTTCTTGTCTGTGATTGGTTGTGGTGTTGTGTACTCTGATTTGCCTGTTAGTGTGTCCATCATGATGTGTGTGTTTGAATATCATGACATCCCCCCTTTTTACAAAGATATGTGCCTACGTGGTATTAAATATGATCGTGACGTGAGTGCATCTAAGAGTGTGTGCGTGCCGTGTGCAGCATGTGTCTATGACGGAACTATGTACATGGGGCGATGTCGAGTGTGTCACATGAATCCAGTTGTACCATAACATAACAGAAATGCGAACGAGAGAAGAAGAAAAAAAAACTTGAACAGTTGTCCAGTCAGACGACATCTGGAACGATAAACAACAACAGGTTATCATGTAAAATTGTGCAACTTATTAAACATATGAACGGTATTATAAGTCCATTCTAATGGGTTTGCGACGAATTCGGGTTGACCGCCTCAAGGGTGGATCAAGACCCACCGGCTGCTGTGCAGGCATGGCCATGGGTGGCGATGGAAAGGGCGTGATGTGCGGCAGCTCCACAAAGTCATCCTCGGAAGCCTGTTGAGGATCTGGCGTGCTGTGTGGCTGTGAGCGTGGAAGTCGGCGAAGGGCGCGCCGATTGCGGCGACGCACGGAACCATCCGGCATGCGAACCAGGAACGAGCGGGGAGCCACTTGTCGGAGGACTTCGGCCGGTGCTGACCAGCCACCATACGGTTGATGGACGCGTACTTTGTCTCCGGATGACAGGGGGGGCAGGTCCGTCGCTCGTGTGTCGTACCGACCTTTCTGGCGATCACGCTGCAGTTGCATGTTCCGAAGAACCGCCTCATGGTCTGTTGTCGGTGCCAGGACGGAAGGTACCGTTGTCCTGAGGGAGCGACCCATTAGTAGCTGCGCTGGCGAGAGGCCCGTGGATAACGGGGCCGATCGATAGGCCAGCAAGGCAAGGTTAAAGTCCGATCCGGCATCAGCCGCCTTGCACAGGAGCCGCTTTGCGATGTGGACACCCTTTTCAGCCTTCCCGTTCGATTGTGGATGCAGAGGGCTGGATGTCACATGAGTGAAACCATATGCTGCGGCAAAGGACGACCATTCACGGCTGGCAAAACAAGGTCCATTGTCTGACATGACAGTCCTTGGAATGCCATGGCGAGCAAACGTTTCCTTGCAGGCCCCAATGACTGCGGACGACGTCAGATCATGGAGAGGCATGACTTCCGGGTAGTTTGAGAAGTAGTCTATAATAACAATGTAATCTCTGCCGAGCGCGTGAAATAGGTCAACACCCACCTTCGCCCAGGGGGACGTCACCATCTCGTGTGGTAGAAGTGTTTCCGGAGGTTGCGCCGGCTGAAACCTCTGACAGGTTGTGCAGTTGAGCACCATGTTGGCTATGTCTTCATTAATACCCGGCCAATATACCGCCTCCCGGGCCCTTCGTCTGCATTTTTCGACGCCCAAGTGGCCTTCGTGTAGTTGACGAAGAATCATCTGGCGCACACTGTGTGGAATAACGATCCTATGCGATTTCATAAGGACCCCGTCTATATTGGTGAGATCATCTCGCACATTATAAAACTGGGGGCACTGCCCTTTTAGCCACCCTTCCGTCATGTGGCGCATCACTCGCTGCAGCAGAGGGTCAGTCGCCGTCTCTGCGCGTATGTGGGCCAGACTAGGATCATCAGCTGGCAGATTTGCTGCTGTCAGAGTCACGTGTGCCTCAATTTGACGCACGAACCCCTCTGCATCTGGTGGTGTGCTCACTGCTCGGGAAAGAGTGTCCGCCACGATGAGTTCCTTCCCCGGAGTGTAGATCAGTTCAAAATCGTACCTCCTGAGTTTAAGTAAGATGCGCTGGAGGCGAGGAGTCATGTCGTTCAGGTCTTTGTTAATGATGTTGACCAGGGGGCGGTGGTCAGTTTCGACCGTGAATCGTGGCAGGCCATACACATAGTCGTGGAACTTGTCCAGTCCAGTTAACAAGCCCAGGCATTCTTTTTCGATTTGCGCGTAGCGCTGTTCGGTAGGGGTCATGGCTCGTGAGGCATACGCAACCGGGGCCCATGATGACGTGCTGTCTTTTTGCAGGAGTACCGCTCCAATACCAGATTGGCTGGCGTCTGTTGAGATCTTTGTAGGGCGAGTCGTGTCAAAGAAGGCCAGCACTGGTGCCGTGACCAGTTTGTGCTTGAGCTCCTCCCATTCCCGCTGATGCGATTGGTGCCAGTTGAATTCCGTCGATTTTTTTACGAGATGGCGCATGTTTGTTGTATGAGAAGCCAGGTTGGGAATGAACTTCCCAAGGAAGTTGACCATGCCCAGGAATCTTAAGACAGCCTTCTTGTCAGCCGGTCGTGGCATGGCTGTGATGGCGCTAACCTTGTCTGCATCGGGACGGACCCCGGACCTTGAGATGTGGTCCCCGAGGAATTTCAGCTCCGTCTGGCCGAAAGCACACTTCGCACGGTTGAGACGCAGGCCATTTTGCCGTATGCGGGTAAAGACACGTCGAAGACGATGCATGTGTTCCTGCGGAGTGGTGGACCAAATGATGATATCGTCCACATATACACGTACCCCTTCGATGCCTTCCATCATCTGCTCCATAATGCGGTGGAATACTTCAGATGCCGAAATGATGCCGAATGGCATCCGGTTATAGCAGAATCTGCCAAACGGGGTGTTGAATGTGCATAGTCTTCGGCTGGCCGGGTCCAGTTGGATCTGCCAGAATCCTTTGGACGCATCCAATTTAGTGAATATGTTGGCTCGCGCCATCTCGCTGGTGAGGTCTTCTCGTTTCGGGATGGGATAGTGTTCCCGCATGATGTTGTTGTTCAGATCTTTTGGATCTATACATATACGGAGCTCGCCAGAGGGCTTCTTTACACAGACCATGGAGCTGACCCATGGCGTGGGCTCCGTGACCTTGGATAGGACCCCTTGGTCCTGAAGAATCTGCAGTTGTGCCTTGAGGCGTTCTTTGAGAGGCGCAGGAACCCTGCGAGGTGCGTGAACGACAGGGATGGCGTCCGGTCTGAGTCGAATCTTGTACGTGTGTGGCAATGTCCCCATGCCTTCAAAAACCTCCTGGTTGTGAGCGAGGAGGGAATGGAGATTCGCGTGGAACTCAGCATCCGGGAAGTTGGATATCTCATCTGGAGAGAGAGACATAATGCGCTGTACCAGGTGAAGGACCTTACACGCTTGTGCGCCCAGTAACGAGTCCTTTGATGAGCCCACAACTTCGAAGGGGAGTGTGGCCGTGTACCTCTTGTGAGTCACCTGTAGCTGGCAAGATCCTATGGACGGGATAACGTTCCCGTTATAGTCAACCATCTTAAGCCGGGATGGTGTGATGGGTGGTTTGACCTTCATGGCCTGGACTGCAGAGTAAGCAATCAGGTTGGCGGATGCGCCGGTGTCCAGACGGAAGGCGACGCGCGATCGGTTGACCGTCAGGGTGGCACACCACTCATCGTCTGGATTGATGGCATTGACCTTGTTGACATCAATGACGGCAACGCGGAAGGCATCCTGGTCATCTGCATCACTTAACTGGAAGTCTTGATGCGTGGGCTGGACGGTCCTGACTCGTGTGCGAGGTTGTCGAGGATGCGCCGGATCCATGGGTTGAGCCGCACGACAGCGGGCTGCGTAGTGGCCCATCATGGCACATCTGTTGCACTGTCGGTTTTTTGCAGGACATTGCCCTTTTAAGTGTAGACCTCCACAATTGCTGCACGTCATGACGTCACGGCGTTCGTTGCGCCACTGCGCATGCGCAGTGCGATCTTGCGATGGGCGCGCCTGCGCAGTGCGTCCCTCGTTGTGGCCGTTATTTTTGGCGCGCACCTGCGCGGGAGACCGCGAAAAGCACGGGAAGCGGCCGCTGTCGTCCGGGCCGTGGGGCGGGAAGAAATCGACGGCCTGGATGCGTTCAACGTCGTGGGTGGCCTGGCTTGCCGATTCGACGGCTGGGGACCCCCTCCGTGCCAACTCGGACGCCTGAAATCGGGCAAAACGGCAGGCAGCATTTTCATGGAGGACACAGGCTTCCACAGCAGACGCTAAGGTGAGGCTTTTCATTTTAAGAAGCTGCTGGCGTAGGCCACTAGAGGCAACGCCAAAAACAATCTGGTCCCTGATCATGGACTCTGTAGTGGTGCCGTAACCGCAGGACTGCGCTAGAATCCGGAGGTGCGTCAAAAAGGGTTGAAAAAGTTCCTCCTTACCTTGCAGGCGTTGCTGAAAGATGTATCTTTCGAAACTTTCGTTTACTTCAGCTTGAAAGTGCTGGTCCAGTTTGAGGATGACCGTGTCATATTTGGCCTGGTTTTCGCCTTCTTCGAACACCAGTGAGTTAAAGACATCGGTTGGGTGCGGGCCTGCGTAGAAGAGGAGCATTGCAATCTTCGAATCATCCGAGACATTCTGTTTTTCGGTGGCACGGATGTACAGGTCAAATCGCTGCCTGTAGAGCTTCCAGTTGGTGCCTAGGTTCCCCGTGACTTGCATCGGCTGCGGTTTGCCGGTGTGGTCCATGTCCAGAATGGCAGGTTAGTAGGCAGGTATCGATCCACTCCTGTACCATGTGGTGTTGGGTGTTCTGACACACAGATGAGCCAACACAGTTTCATATGGTACAACGCTTCTTTATTTAAACTCACTATTTACAGTTTGGTCTTTGCACTCTGCACGTGGGGGGCTCCCTGCTTGTGGTGTTTCAACAGCTCTTTCTTGTTCCCTTCTCCCCAGACCTACTGACCACCAGGTGTCGTGCTCGTGCTTTTTATGTGGTTGGTGTTCTTGTCTGTGATTGGTTGTGGTGTTGTGTACTCTGATTTGCCTGTTAGTGTGTCCATCATGATGTGTGTGTTTGAATATCATGACAGAGAGCAAGTTTGCTGGGCTAGAGGAACTGTGAGAGAAGTTCGAGCTACCACGGGGGAGTGAGTTCAGATACTGGCAGGTGTGGGGCTTTGCCCGCAAGGAGCTGCCCTAATTTCCTCAGGTACCAGAAAAAATGTTGCTCCCAGACGAAGCGGGGTGGATGATAGGATTGGGGACATATATGGGTGGTTTTGGGAGCAGGGCATGGCCTTAGTGAAAAGTATTGTGTAGAAGTGGGAGGAGGAGTTCGGGAGGGAGTTAGGATGGGGGCTTTGGTGCGAGATAATGCGCAGAGTAAACTCAACCTCCTCCTGCGCAAGGATGAGTCTTATACAATTTAAGGTGGTTCACAGGGCCCGGATGAGTGGGGTTTTCCCGGAGGTAGTGGACAGGTCGGGACGTCTGGGAGGGGGCCGGTGAACCATGCCCATATGTTCTGCGGGTGTGAGGAGTTGAAGAACATTTGGAGGCGTTGTTGAGGAATTTATCGAGGATTGTAGGATTTGAGATCGCCTATGGTGGCGATCTTTGTGGTGTCGGAGGTGCCGGAGCTGCTGGAGGAGAAGGGGGCCGATATTGTGGTGTTCGCCTCCCTGATTGCCCAGCGATGGATACTTTAGAATTAGAAGTTGGCCACGTCGTCAGGGCCTCGGCATGGTTGGGAGACCTGTACGAGTTTCTCACGTTGGAGAAAATCAAATTTCTCCGAAGCGGGTCAGAGGAGAATTTTGTGATATGGTGGAGGCCGTTCTTGACTATATTTGAGGAACTGTTTGTCGCCAGGGGTTTGAGGGGAGGGAGTGGGGGGTGATTGACTCTTTTTGATGTTAAGGCTGTGTTACTAAATTGAACATGTTTGGAATAAAATACTTTGAAAAAAAAATTGTACACTTACCTGAGACCATCAATACTTCAATTCTCATAGGTTAACTGCTTAATCACACATGAAGAAATGTGTGATTAGGGCACTTTCTAATTATGCCACAAGCTCTCACTGTGACAATCTCCAATATATCTGCACCACATAATGATTATTCTTCCACACTTCTCACCTTAATATTGCTAATACACCACAGCTCCCTCATTAAAAGAGAAGCGTGTCTAAGGCCTCTGTAGCATGCCCTTTCTACAACATGAGTTTATGCATTAAGCCAATGGGCTGGAAATCAAATCATGTTCAAAACAGACACCGTGCAGATGAGTTTTGAGGTCAATGACTACTTATTGTTGTACTGCACACATGAGGTTCAGGATGGATGAAGATTGTGATATAAAAATGAAAGAGTTTAGTCAATAAGGTGGATGAAATTACCTACTTACTTTTTGATCTTATACATGGGGTTAGAAGCCAGAAAATGGCTCTTTTTGTTTCAATACAATAGGATATATATTCCCTTACAGGCAGTCAACCGCTTCAGCGCTATTACAGCACAGCATGCAGTCTTAATGCCTGGGCCATTGATGTAGCCTGTACATTCTCCAGGCTCAGACCTATTCCCTGCCTGGGATTGGAAAGCATCCTCAAGGTCCAATGGCCCAAAAGGCTGAGAATCAGGCCTGGGTAGGCCATCTATCTCCAGCCAGTCCAATGCCAGGTTTCTTCAGGCATCTCTGCTGGATGGAGCCCATTGAATTAACTTTTCAATTGCTGGACTTGTATCTATAATAATCAGAAGCCCAGAGATTAACCCTGGAGCAGGCCCAGGAAATTTCAGCAAGCTGTACAAGGAGAGAGGCCAAATGTTGGAAACTATCATTTCCTGGGTGCAATAAACAAGAAGCACCTTTAATGTTGCATCAAACCAACAATATTATTGAACAAGATTTGACACAAAGGCATATAAGGAGACATGAGACCAGATGACCAAAAGCAAGGTCAAAGCTTTCAAGGTTTCAAGCAAAGATTTCAAGAAAAGTCTTAAAGGAAGAAAGAGAGATAGAGATGCAGGGGGTTTAAATCCAGCGCTTAGAGGCCTGGGAACTGAAGGCTTGGCAGTTTATGGTGGAGCAATTAATATCATGGATGCACAAGAAGCTAAGATTTGAGGTGAGATAGGAGAAGACTTCGGAGAACGGTTTAAGCAGGTGGTTTATGGTGAAAAACAGAAACCTAGGATTATCTATGCATTTCTGGATGACGTATGAATAGTGAGCAGCTTAAGTGTTGAAGAGCAGAACCCCATAAAGCTTTCTATGATCAAGTTAGATCTGGCAATGGGTATATAAACCAACGGTTCACCAAAAAAGCTCAAATCGGCATCCCTGGGATTTAAGGGAGCAGATTATGCTGGGCAAATGACTGGAGTCAGGGTGAGTAATTTTTAATGGGGACAAAGGCATTAAAAGGTGGTGTGGAGGGTATGATTGAGCAGATGGGTAGCTGCAGAAGTGTCAGGAGGAACGAGGAAGAGGGGGAATTTTTTCCAGGAGCAGCCACAGAAAGGAGGTTTTGGTGGGGGAAGGGGAACATTGGCGGAGACCAATTCAAGGAAATGATCAGAGATAGTTAAAATAGTTAAGTGGTGGGTATTCCGGTGGCGACTATGGAGTGAGCAGTCGCACATTTGGTGGCTCCAGGTCAGCGCTGTATTTTTTGGTCTTTTCCCCACCCAAAAGGCAAGGCTTTTGATGGCAAGAGATGTAGGAATGCCTGGGGAAGGTATTACTCCTCTGGTGTGGCTGGTGGATGGATCCACAAACTAGGAGTGGGGCAAGAATAAAGGAGCTGCTGGAACAGGAGAGTCTTCGTGGTGCACCACAGGATAAGATGGCGGGAGGCAAGGGGGCTGTTCTGCCCGCCCAGTGGTCAACGGAGCAGCTAGTGGAGTTTTTGAATGCAAAGTTCAGCCAGCAGAGGTAAGAGGCCCTGGAAGTCCTGGCCAAAGTGGTGGATCGAGAGAGTGGAGCAGAGGCTGGAGTCCCAGGGCCGGGCGATCCAGGAAGTGAAGGAGGCAGTGGAGGAGCACGAGGAGCAGTTGGCCTCGTTGGCGGCTGATGTGGAGATGATGCGGGAGAACCAGAAGAGGCTAAAGGAGAAGCCAGAGGATCTGGCAAATCACTCCAGGAAACAAAACTTGAGGATCGTGGGGATGCCGGAAGGCATAGAAGGTGCGAAGGCTGGCACGTACGTGGCCAAAATGTTGGAGACGCTGTCAGGGGAGGGGGCCTTTGACCAGCCCCTGGAGGGCGACCGAGCGCACAGGGCGCTGAGGATAAGGCCACAGGTGGGCGAGCCGCTGTGGACGATGGTGGTGCGGTTTGCAACGCTTTCTGGATAAGGAGAAGATCCTTCAGTGGGTGAGGCAGATGAGGAAGTGCACCTGGGAAGGGAACAAGCTTCAGGTGTATCAAGGCCTGGGTGCAGAACTGGCCAAGAGGAGGGCCGGGTTTAACCGGGTCAAGGCTGCCCTCTTTAAAAGGGGGCTGAAGTTTGGAGTATTGTACACGGCTCGCCTCTGGGTGACTTTCCAGAAGCAGGAATACTATTTTGGCACGCCAGAAGAGGCGATGGAGTTCATGACGGACAATGGACTGGGAGGAGTGTGAGGACATTGAACTCTGGAGGAGCTTGTGCGAGTGTCTGTCTGTTTTCTTAATTTATTTCCCCTTTTAAGTGTTTCTTTTGTTTTGATGTCAGGGTTTTTGGAGGACGGGCCTTTTATGGGGGAACACGAAGGTGAGTGCACCTTTTGCTGGCTTTTGGAGCAGTGTGTGCAGGGGGAGGTGAATTGGGGGCTAGGGAAGTTGGAGGCCTTGGGCGCAGCCACCATGCTAGCTGGGTGGGCTAGTTAACGGGAGTGCAATGGGGGACTGTCAGGATGTAGGCACAGGGGAGGGGGATGGGGTTGATATTTTGTTTAAGAGTGGGGGGGCGTGGGGAGAGGGTTGCTGGCCAGGGTGTGGTTGATGTGACACCGTTGAAAAAGGATCAATGATGGTGGACATCCGAGGGAGGGCCTGGAGGGTCGCGTGACACCAGCCGGGGACTGGCCCAAAATGGATAAGGCTGATCGGCAGCGGAGGTGGGGGGTGAAGTGTTGGGTATGCCGGGTCTGCGAGGACTGCGTTTACTGCAGCAGTGAGAGAGACAGGCTTCCAACACTTGAAGAAATGCAACTCGATTTTATTGAACTCTTAACTATCATATACCTGTGTGTATATTATGACATCTCCCCTTTTTTTTTGCTTATTTAAAAAAATGTGTGTAGGTCAATCAATAGTGAGCGTGTGTGTGTACAGGAGCCTGACTATATACAAAGTATGTTAACGTATTCACATGGGAAGGTGTCTAGTGCAGATAGAGGGCAGACAACAAATTAGGAAGAAACAATATGTACAGATGTGTAAACGGATCACAAGGCAATGCAACATTCAGTCTCTAAATTCAGTCTCTGTGGTGGGCGACGAATTCTGGTTGACCGCCTCAAGGGTGGGTCAGGGGCCGCCTGCACTGGAACGGGTGGAACTGCCTCCAATGTAGAGGTCGGTAGAAGAACTGGCAGATCGGTAGCCCCGTGGAAAGGTGCGTCCTGAGGAGCATGCGAGGCGGGACATCACATTCAGGTGGCGGGCGTGGAAGTAGCCACAGTGCCCGCCTATTACGCCGAAGAAAGGAGCCATCATGCATGCGAACAAGGAATGATCTCGGAGCCACTTGCTTAACCACCACAGCCGTGGCAGACAAGCCACCGTCAGATAGCTGAACACGAACTCGGTCAGCAGGAGCCAGAGCAGGGAGATCTGTGGCGTGGGCGTCGTACGCCGACTTGCATTGAGCCCGAGACTGTTGCATCCTCTGCAGGACTGGAAAATTGTCAAGGTCCGGGATGTGGATAGCCGGCACCGTCGTCCGTAGTGTGCGGTTCATTAGCAGCTGTGCTGGGGACAGGCCAGCGGACAAAGGAGTCGTCCGATAGGCTAACAGCGCCAGGTTAAAATCTGAACCCGAGTCAGCAGCTTTGCACAACAGTCTTTTAACAATGTGGACCCCCTTTTCAGCCTTCCCATTCGACTGGGCGTAGTGGGGGCTTGAAGTGACGTGCGTAAAATTGTACAGCCGGGCAAAATCCGTCCACTCCTGGCTGAAGAAACAAGGGCCAAGGTTTTTTGAGGGGGTAGAGGATAGGGCGGTTGCGGGGAGGCGGGAACACGTCCACATGTTTTGGGTGGATCCAAAGCTGAAGGGGTCTGGCAGGGGTTCGCGGAAGACCATGGTGTCCAGAGGGTGAGAAAGTCGTTTTGGCCTTTGCCTCCTTGATAGCCCAGAGACGGATCTTGCTTGGGTGGAGGGACTCGGATTTGCTGAAAGCGGGGGTGTGGGAGAGCGACCTGACGGAATTCCAGAGGCTGGAAAAGGTCAAGTTCGTCCTGAGTTGGTCGGTTGATGGGTTCACTCATCGGTGGAAGCTGCTCATTGACTTCTTTAAGGAGGATTGAGAGGTCAGCAAAAGGGGGGTAAGTGGGGTTAAAATGGGGAAGGCAGGATGGGAAAAGGGGGTGATAGTGAGGAGCCGGGAGGGGCGGGGGGGGGGGGGGCGGCGTTGGTTATTTATAATGTTTTTTCTTCTGCTTTTATCTGTTTCTATGAAAATGCCTGAATAAAATATTTTTTTTAAAAGACACGTCAGTGCCAAAGTTTAATGATCCTCCAATAAGAGGCAACTTTGATCTCTGTGAAATATTGACTATTTGTCGGATCAGGTACGGGGCAGGGGAGACATTCAGTTTAAAATAAAGTACCTGTTCTTATATGTGCGTTTTGATTGGGCTCCTTTGACAGTTGTACAGGTAGAGCTCTGAAACATTAATCAGAGGAAACACTTCACAGTAATTTGTATTCTACTTGCCTATTTTCCCGAACTAGCTGCTCCGTGCTCTGCTGGATAAATTCACTGTCCAGCATGGCACTCAGAAGATTCCAGATTTAGTTCAAGTTGATTTCAGCCAGGATGATGGGGCAGGAAGGGGTCTATTAGATTCAGGATCTCAGCAGGGAAAATTAGACAAACCACGTTCTCATTGCTGAGCCATCGCCAATGGGATCCCAGGTGGAAAGCCTGAGACTGTCAGTGAAGTCAGGATACAGTTTGACCATTCCCACCCCCATGGCCTTCACAGTCAGATTGACCCTGGATCTTGAATATTACAATGATGATGTCTGAACAACCGAACACCCAGGGGATGGGACACAGCTCCGGGGACATGGCCACGGCCGGAGGGTGGGTGAGCGCCACAGGGAGGAGGGGAGATGCCTGGAGAGATGGGCCAAGTGTTCCGGGGTCAGCCCACATTGCAGAAGGAAGTGACAGAGACATTATGCTGGTTGTGCGAAAAGGTATTTAATGTGTTGTACAAACCCCACTCCCGATGGTACCTCTGTACCACAGGCTCAGCATCAGACTGAGACCCAGCTGGGTCCTGGGATCCAGCAGCCCTTCGACTGCTGTCTCGCCTGGGGGTTCCTGCCTCCACCTGATGTGCTTCATCAGCAGCAGTGTGGTGCCCACCGATTGTGCTCCAGAAGCCTGACCACTAACATGTCCCACCGAGGTGCGTGTATCTGTGCGATTGGATGGTGGGGATGACAGCTGTGCTGCAACTACAGCACGGTAGCGTTGTGGATAGCACAATTGCTTCACAGCTCCAGGGTCCCAGGTTCAATTCCGGCTTGGGTCACTGTCTGTGCGGAGTCTACACATCCTCCCCGTGTGTGCGTGGGTTTCCTCCGGGTGCTCCGGTTTCCTCCCACAGTCCAAAGATGTGCAGGTTAGGTGGATTGACCATGATAAATTGCCCATAGTGTCCAAAATTGCCCTTAGTGTTGGGTGGGGTTACTGGGTTATGGGGATAGGGTGGAGGTGTTGACCCTGGGTAGGGTGCTCTTTCCAGGAGCCGGTGCAGACTCTATGTGCTGAATGGCCTCCTTCTGCACTGTAAATTCTATGAAACAACGGTGGCATCCTCGGAGCTCTCCTCCGAGGTGTCCTCCTCGGAGTCAGGGGAGAGGGCCGCCCGGGATGGGCCGGCGCCATCGACTGGAGGACCTGCGGGAGAATGGAGATGTGGTCAGTGGGGGGGGGGGGGGGGTCAGCCAGTAAGGCAATAACAGCTCACGTTTGACAGTCCCCCGGGTGCGGCCCAGTGGTTCTTCACCTCTGCGGCACCCGCCAGCCTCCGCATGGGTGACCACCCTGTCCTAGGCCACACCGGTCACCTCCAGGACATGCTCCTTGGAGGAGGTGAAGATGCTTATGTACGAGACACCTTTGCCTGTCTGGGCCCTCTCCTGACGGTTATGGGAGAGCTTTTCCTGAGGAGACACAGAGAGGGCATCCTTAGCCACATGCATGGTTCACAGTGGTGGGAGAGAGGGTGTGAAGGAGGGGTTGAAGGGGGTGAGGGGGTGGGGGGGTGGAGGAAGAGCTGGGGACGCATGGGGAGTTGGGGGTGGATGCTCCCTTGGAGGGGGAGGGGGTGGGGAGGAGCGGCGCTGGTGTCTACTCACTCGTGCTGCCCGGTGTAGGTCGTTGACCTTCTTATAGCATTGAAGGCCAATACTCCTGGTCACGCTTCCCGAGCTGACAGCTGCCACCACCTCATCCCAGGCAGCACTGACTGCCTTGTGGCTTGCCCTTCTGGACCCACGGGGGAACAGGACATCCCTCCTGGCCTCCACACCATCCAGCAGCCTCTCCAAGTCAGCATCTCCGAATCTTGGGGTCGGCCTCCTTGGCACCATTGTTGTGAGCTGGCTGGGGTTGACTGAGTAAGTGCAGCTTAAGTCCTGCTCGACCTTGTTAGTGGAGGCTGGCAAACGCGGTCCCGGCGAATCAGCTGGCTAGCCTTCATTTGCGACGAGAAGTCCGCGAGGCCTCATTAAGTGGGCCAATTAACATTGAATTGCGTTGCGGGCCTCGCTGGGCCGAACGGCAGGAAGCTCGTGGCAATTCCCACTCGCCACCACACGTAGAAATATTTCCGGAGAATCGTGTCCATAGAAGATGATCACTCGGCTGCTGGGGTATCAAGGGGCTACCATCTCGCCTTAAAACTGGAATCATAACTTCGTCTGAGAAGGGAAGAAATGTTTTTATTTCCCTTTCATGCTGGCAAGCAATACCACGGATAGCACCAATTATTTCCAATGGCACAATTTAAAAACAAAACCTGAAGCTCTTCCATTTTCTGGCACTGCAGTCCTGGATTTCTGGGTACAGGTCACTTTATATGGTTCGTCGGCAGTACATTGAAAAAATTGTGAGACTATTCAAAGAAGAGCAGGGAGTGGCTCTTCAGTGTCCGCGTCCTTACTTATCCCACAATCAACAACACTAAAGCAAATTAAAATAAGCAAAATACTGTGGATGCCGAAATCTGAAACAAAAACAGAGGATGCTGGGAAAAGTCAGCACGTCTGGCTGTGTCTGGCAGGAGAGAAACAGAATTAATGTTTCAGGTCCTTTGACTCTTCATTGGAACAACAAAGAGTCAAAAGACTTGCAACATTGGGTGCGATTCACTGGAAAAATTTCCAAGTGTGATCGTGGGCATGTTTGGCAGGGGTGTTGCACAATGGCTGTAATGCAGAGATGGAGACCGCTATTCAACTGCATTTAGCCGTTCTTTGGGGCCTTGGGGGGTTTCTTCCCATCAAGGCCACACTTTGAAATTTTTCCGGTACAGGGGAGCCGAACTCGTCAGCAGGACCGGCTCCTCACAGATCGGGGCGCCATTTCAAAAGACTGCCCCGATCTCTACACCACCCCACTTTCGGGAACCCCCCCCAACTTTTCTACAGCCCCTTCATATCCCCCTCACCCACCCTTTCATAAGCATAATCCCCCCAAGCACTGACCCTTGGCCATGTCAGCCTGATACCTGGACACCTTGGCCCTGTCAACTGGGCGTCCTAGCACTGCCAAGGTGACTGGGTGTCATGGCCAGGGTGCCAGGCAGGTGGTGCCAGGGTGCCTGGGTGCCAGGAGTGCCAGGGTACTACCCTTCCCTGTCCCTAATCACCTGGGGGGCTTTCACGCCCTCCAATATCCCCCAAGGTGCCATCACACCTGGTCCATGCTCTTGTGGAACCCAGCACTAATTGGCACCCGGTTGAGGACCCCGCAGGTGCGGCCATTGGCTCCTGGGTGCTGGGTGAATGTGGGGTTGTGATATTAATTAATTGTCATTATCTGGATCGTGCCCAACAAGGCGGTGATCCAGACTGTGCTGGGTGGCGCGAGACAGGTGGCTCACGCGAGGTTTTCGGGCATGACATGGTGGGAAAGCTGCATCTATTTACTCTGCTTTCTCTCCTAATAGATGCTGCGAACCCTGCTGCATTTTTCCAGCATCCTATGTTCTTGCCACTGAAACAAATTATTTGATGATTATCACATTGCCGTTTGCTGGAGGTAGCAACACTCAAACTGGTTGCCTTATTTCCCACATTACAACGTAGCTACTGGGTAGATTTTTCTGGCTCTTCCCACTCACCTGCCACCACTGGATTGTCCGGTCTCACCAAAGGTCAATGGGCTTTTCTCTGGCCGAATCTCCCACAGTGGGACCCGCCACGGTGATGGTTTGAAACCCCAGGGCTATCAACAAGGGTGGAAATGAGTTCAGGGGTAGCAATCTTTGGGGTGTTGGAATACCCGGGTGTTCAGGAGGAGAGAGAGGCAGATGTTCTGGCCTTTTCCTCCTTGGTAGCCCGGCGACGGATATTACTGGCTTGGAGGGAGTCTAGGCCTCCGAAGCCGGAGGCCTGGTTAACCGACATGGTGAGCTTTCTCGGCCTGGAATAGATCAAGTTCGGTTCAGAGGGTCGGTGTCAGGGTTCGCCCGGAGGTGGCAACCGTTCATTGACTTCTTCGCGGGGAATTAATCGTCAGCGGGGGGTGGGGGTGGGGGGGGGAGGGGGGGGGGGTTAGGATAGTATAGAGTAGGGGGTTAAATAGGTGGGCCTTGGAGGGATGGATGTCGGCGGTTGCTTTTTGATTACTCTTCTTTGTACTCTATTGTTTTTTGTACTGTGCGTGTTTGTTATGCCACAAATATCTCATTTAAAATTGTTTGTTAAAAAAAAAAGAAGAAACCCCAGGACTATCTAAATGCAAATTCTTTCTTTCTTGGTTTGGAGATATGCTGAGTGCAAGCATTTGCCCTTTCTTATACTTACTGAGTTTGGTACTCGTGATGTCGGACCTGAATGAATGAGTGCTGTGTAGAATCAATTCAGTGAAACCCAAATCATCTTCCATTTGCAAACAGAAAAGCAGTTTTGAAGCAGAAAATTGAATTATTGGGAATAAATTGACACTAACAAGAATAGATTGGGAGATGTTGAATAACACCCGGCTGAGGGGGGGGGATGTGATTTTTAACAGACATGACCTGATTCCATTCTCCAGATGAAAACAAGAGTTTTTTAATAGAATTCTTTCAGATTTTCTGAAAGAATGTCATTGGCATCAAATTACTGAGCACATTTGGCACATTGAAAACTTAGCTGTTAACTTCTTCAGGAAAGCAATAAGACAATCAAGTCACTTCCATCCTCAAAAACCTGTGGATACAGAGGTAACTGACAGGCTGAATTCTAATTTATTGCAGACAACATCTCTCCATTTCTTCAAAAGCCATCTCAAAGCTCAACTCCTCACCTTCAGTCGCCTTCCATATACTCCTTCTAATCACTGCTTGCTAATGGTATCCCTCTCCCTTCCCAGGGGCTGTTATCCATGCTCTATGAGTGGAAGCATTCGAGTTTCGTTTGAAACATATTTTGCAATTGAAGGCCCTGGATTTAAATTATTCATTTAGGTTCAAAGATTTCAGGTTCCTTTTCAAGCTACCTTAGCTGTTCCTTGTCTCTAGGCCTTGCTCACCATCAACACCCACAACGATCGTGGGATGTGTCGATAATATACAAGCGGCCTTTGCCTTGGCTGCTGACTGTGGCATTACTAGCAAGGAAGGGACGAAGTGGTGCTGAAAGATGAGGGTTGTGCTGACTGGTTACTGTACCCTTAACACCATGTAGGTGATGCCCCTTTAAGACCGGGTTTGGAACCCTGGGGGACTCCGCCTCCAGCTCCGCCCACTAGGGAGCCGTATATAAGGTAGCGCCCTGTAGGCGGCACTCAGTAAGCACACATCTCGGTAACTGGCTAGTTCTCTGCTTATTAAAGCTTTCATTTACCATTCCACACTCTTGTGTCGTTATTGAGGGTACTACAAGGGTAAAGAGTGTTAATATGGCAATACATGAGTGCGGTGAGATCTAATCACATAGTATTGGGAAAGGGGTTCTTAGTTATAACTTACTCCTTAAATCAATAAGCTTTTTTATACATGATACCATGGCATAGATATAGACCACATGTCGTCATCCTTATAGCTCCAATCAGACTAATCGTGGTTAGCCAGGGATTCAAATACATTATATTTACGAACTCAGTAGATTAACAGCGGGATTTTCTGCCCCTTCCCATTGGTGGGATCTTCCAGTCCTGCTGAAGGTGACCCCCTCCCCCCCCCCACCCCAGATAGGGTTCCCCAGTGGAGGGACAGGCGAACCACACAAAATGACATCGGTGGGATCAAAGATCCCAGTGGCAGCCAATGTCAAACCGCCTCAGCCGCCGAAAAATTCAGCAGGTCTGGCTGCATCTATAAGGAGAGAAACTGCCACCAGGAAACATGCTCCAGGGGGACTTGAAAATCCCCAGGCTAGATACTCCACACCCCAACGCTGAAATTGTGTTCGGCGACGGAGCGGAGAATCCGTTTTCATGCACAAAATCGTGACTGGCACCGGTTCCATGATTTTGCGTCCCCCAAAAAGTGGTGTACTTGGGGAGTACGCGTGCCGTGTATCCACCGCCTCAGGCCATTGCCCGAGGCTTGCCCCACTATTCTCCATCCCCTACTGGCCGAATTCCCAACGGCTGAGGTGTCCGTGGCCGCCACAGTCGGAGGCAGGCCGATCGGAGGGCAAGGGGGGCCTTATTCGGGACTGGGGGGAATGTGTGCAGGCGGTCCAATTGGGCGAGCGGCCGATCGGGGCACTATTTCAGCGGTCCAGGTGCGCGGGCTGAGTCCGCCATCGAGCACGGCACGGCCGCCGGAGGTCGTCGCCATGTGCATGGATGTGTGGCCTTTGACCCGGAAGTGCGGGGGGCCATATCGGCAGCTGGAGCTGCGAGCTCCATGACAGATGCCTGCTAGCCCCCTGCACGGCTGTGAATCTGTGGCCTTTTGATGCCAGTTTTCCTGGCATAAAAAAACACAATTTTCACGATGGCCTGGGGACATAGTCCCAAAAATGGAGAATCTAGCTCATCTTTATAAATCCAAATGCTCATTACAATTAACCAATTTCAATACATTTCTCTTACTCTCTCCATGAGGCAATCCGTATAACTCTGTATTACATACTTATATCGAAATAAACAACTACTAAGGAGAATTAAATTGACTTATCCCTTGTCAATAACATTTGTTAACTGAATTATTTTTCCATGGACTGGTATAACTTCCCTTCTTTGTTATTTTATCAACAGTTTCACTGTTACAATACCACCAAGTAAAACTTGTAAGTGTTTTTATTTTATTAAAGTAATTTAGTATCTAACAGAGAGTTAGTCATGACAGTTGTTGGTGTTCCACCTGCGACATGTGGTCAATCATGAATGCTGACAACATCCCTGACAATTATATCTGTGGGAAGTGTATCCAACTGCACTTGCTGACTGACTGAATGAATGGATTGATTTGAGCAGCAGCTGGAGATACTAAGAAGCAACTAAATGGCGGAAAGTGTCATAGACAGAAGTTATAGAGTCATGGTCACACCCAAGGAACATGAGGAAAGATGGGTGACTGCTAGATGGGCAGGCAGTCAAGGCAGGAGCCCCCTATGGTTGTCCCCTCTCTAACAAGTATGCCCTTTTGGATACTGATGAGGGGATTGCCCATCAAGTGACAGCAGCAGCAATAACCAGAGCAGTAGCACCATGGCTGGCCCTGCTGTACAGAGGATGTGGGTAATGCATAATAGAGCAATACTAATTGGAGATGCAATAGTCAGGGGCACAGATAGGTGCTTCTGTGGTCGCAACAGAGACTCCCGGATGGTGTGTTGTCCCTGGTGCCAGGATCATGGATGTCTCTGAGCGGGGAGGCTAGGAATAGAGAAATACTAAGCTGAACATGTCGCTAAAGAGCTAGTGTAGGGGGAAGGGCTTCAGATATGTGGATAATTGGGATATCTCCCAGGAACGGTGGGACCTATACAACCAGAACAGGTTGCACCTAAACTGGAGGGTATCAATATCCTGGCCGGGAGGTTTCCTAATGTGGCTCGGGAGGGTTTCCTAATATGGCATGGGGGTGGGAACCAGGTCAGCAAGTGTAGAGACTGGGGAAGACTAAGACAAATCTAGCTAGAGGGAGAGCAGGCAGAGGGAAGGCGCTGATCTCAGTGGGTCGTGAGTGCGTTTGCTTCAGCGCAAGAAGTATAACAGGTAAGACTGATGAACTTAGAGCTTGGATTAATGTGGCGAATTATGATATTGTTGCTATTACGGAGATATGATTAAAGGAAGGACAGGACTGGAAGCTTAACATTCCCGGATATCGATGTTTTAGATGAGACAGAGGGGGTAACAGAAAGGCTGGGGGAGTTGCATTATTGGTTAGGGAACATATCACAGTTGTGATGAGGGAGGATATCTTGGAGGGATGCTGCGGGGAGGCATTATGGGTAGAGCTATGAAACATCACAATGTTGGGGTTGTACTATAGGCCTCCCAACATCCAGCAGGATACAGAGGAACAGATATCGCGTCAGATTCTGGAAAGATGTGAAAATAGCAGGGTTGTTGAGGTGGGTGATTATAATTTCCTCCATATTGACTGGGACTCCCTTATTGCCAGAGGTTCAGATGGCGAGCACTTTGTTGGGTGTATCCAGGAGGGTTTTTTGAAACAGTATTTTGATAGTCCAACCAGGGAGGGGGCCTTACTGGGCCGAGTATTGGGGAATGAGCCCGGCCAGGTGACCAAAGTTTCAGTAGGGGAACATGTGGGGAAAGGTGATCATAATTCTGTATGTTTTTGAATACTCATGGATAAGGACAAGTGTGATCTCGAATGAGGGTGCTAAATTGGGGTAAAGCTAATTACAACAGAATCCCACCCAAGTCTAGGCAACTAAAAACAGACAAAGCTTTTGAAGAATATAGGGAAAGTAGGAACAAACTCAAACAGGAGTTAGGAGGGCTGAAAGAAGCCATGAACTGTCATTGGCAAGCAAGGCCAAGGAAAATCCCAAGCTCTTTTTTACATATATAAGGAGCAAGAGGGTAGCTAGGGAAAGAATAGGCCCACTCAAGGACAAAGGAGGGAAGTTATGCGTGGAGTCAGAGGAAGTGATTGAGATCCTTAATGAGTACTTTGCATCAGTATTCACCAAGGGAAGGGACATGATGAATGAGAAGGTTAGGGGTGGGTATGTGAATACTCCAGAACATGTCAGCATAATGAAGGAGGAAGTGTTGGATATCTTACAATGCATTAAGGTAGACAAGTCTCCTGGACCAGATGGGATATATTCCAGGTTTCTGTGGGAGGCAAGAGAGGAAATAGCTGGGGCCTTAACAGATATCTTTGCATCATCTTTGACCAGAGGAGTGAAGAATAAGTAATGTTGGCCCTCTGTTTAAGAAAGGAAGCAGGGATAATCCAGATAATTATAGGACAGTGAGCCTGACGTCAGTGGTGGGGAAGCTGTTGGAGAAGGTACTGAGGAACAGGATTTATTCACATTTGGAAGTGAATGGACTTGTTAGTGATAGGCAACATGGTTTTGTGTGGGGAAGATCATGTCTTCACAACTTGATAGAGTTTTTTGAGGAGGTGACAAAATTAATTAATAAGGGAAAGGCTGTGGTGTGGATGTCATCTTTAGTAAGGCATTTGACAAAGTCCCTCCTGGCAGACTGGTACAAAAGATAAAGTTGCATGGGGTTCGGGGTGTGCTAGCTAGATGGATAAAGAACTGGCTTGGCGACAGGAGACAGAGGGTAATAGTGGAAGGGAGTTTTTCAGAATGGATTTCTGTAACTAGTGGTGTTCCACTGAGATCAGTGCTGGGACCACTGTTGTTTGTAATATATATAAATGATCTGGAGAAAACTGTAGATGGTCTGACTAGCAAGTCTGCAGATGACACTAAGATTGGTGAAGTTGCAGATAGTGAAGGGGACTGTCAGAGAATACAGCAAAATATAGATTGATTGGAGAGTTGGGCAGAGAAATGGCAGATGAAGTTCAATCTGGATAAATGCGAGGTGATGTATTTTGGAAGATCAAATTCAGGTGTGAATTATACAGTAAATGCAGAATCCTTAGGAGCATTGGCATATAGAGGGATCTGGGTGTTCAGGTCGACAGTTCCATGAAAGTGGCAATGCAGGTGGATAAGGTGGTCAAGAAGGCATACGGCAGGCTTGCCTTCATCGGCCGGGGCATTGAGTACAAGAGTTGGCAGGTCATGTTACAGTTGTATAAAACTTTTGTTAGGCCATATTTGGAATATTGCGTGCAGTTCTGGTCACCACACTACCAGAAGGACGTGGATGCTTTGGAGAGAGTGCGAAGAAGTTTTGGTAGAATGTTGCCTGGTCTGGAGGCTGTTAGCTGCGAGGAGAGGTTGAATAAACTGATTGTTTTTGTTGGAAAGACGGAGGCTGAGGGGAGACTTGATTGAGGACTACAAAATTACGAGAGGTATAGACAACTTTTTCCCAGGGTGGAAGACTCAATTACAAGGGGGCACAGGTTCAAGGTGAGAGGGGGAAAGTTCTGGGGAGATGTGCAGGGAAAGTTTTTGATGCAGAGAATGGTGGGTGCCTGGAACACATTGCCAGTGGAGGTGGTGGAGGCACGCACAATAGCAACATTTGAGATGGATCTTGATAGACACATGAACGGGCGGGGAATGGAGGGATGCAGATGGTTTGGCAAAAAGGAGGTCTAAATAAGGAATCTGAATTGGCGCAGGCTTGTTGGCCGAGAGGCCTGTTCCTGTGCTGCAATGTTCTTTGTTCGTTATCATAGTTCTGTCTTTGATTTAGTACCATTTCAGACCAGTCAATCCAGGAGTTTTGGTTTTGCTGAATGGCCTCTTTTTCCTGCATTTGTAAGCAACTGATTGAAGTTCGCTGCAAGCTACGAATCAGTTTGCATTGGCATGTCTGTTAATTAGGTTTGCTAAAGTGAATAAACTGACTACTTCTTTAAGGTCAGCCTCTAGCTCAATAGCCTAGTGATACTTTAAATTGCCTTCACCTTCTCTACTTACCAAGCAACAGGCAAAGGTTACAAAGAACAAAGAACAAAGAACAAAGAAATGTACAGCACAGGAACAGGCCCTTCGGCCCTCCAAGCCCGTGCCGACCATGCTGCCCGACTAAACTACAATCTTCTACACTTCCTGGGTCCGTATCCCTCTATTCCCATCCTATTCATGTATTTGTCAAGATGCCCCTTAAATGTCACTATCGTCCCTGCTTCCACCACCTCCTCCGGTAGCGAGTTCCAGGCACCCACTACCCTCTGTGTAAAAAACTTGCCTCGTACATCTACTCTAAACCTTGCCCCTCTCACCTTAAACCTATGCCCCCTAGTAATTGACCCCTCTACCCTGGGGAAAAGCCTCTGACTATCCACTCTGTCTATGCCCCTCATAATTTTGTAGGCCCACCTCCTTCGTTCCAGTGAGAACAAACCGAGTTTATTCAACCGCTCCTCATAGCTAATGCCCTCCATACCAGGCAACATTCTGGTAAATCTCTTCTGCACCCTCGCTAAAGCCTCCACATCCTTCTGGTAGTGTGGCGACCAGAATTGAACACTATACTCCAAGTGTGGCCTAACTAAGATTCTATACAGCTGCAACATGACTTGCCAATTCTTATACTCAATGCCCCGGCCAATGAAGGCAAGCATGCCGTATGCCTTCTTGACTACCTTCTCCACCTGTGTTGCCCCTTTCAATGACCTGTAGACCTGTACACCTAGATCTCTTTGACTTTCAATACTCTTGAGGGTTCTACCATTCACTGTATATTCCCTACCTGCATTAGACATTCCAAAATGCATTACCTCACATTTGTCCGGATTAAACTCCATCTGCCATCTCTCCGCCCAAGTCTCCAAACAATCTAAATCCTGTTGTATCCTCTGACAGTCCCCATCGCTATCCGCAATTCCACCAACCTTTGTGTCGTCTGCAAACGTACTAATCAGACCAGTTACATTTTCCTCCAAATCATTTATATATACTACAAAGAGCAAAGGTCCCAGCACTGATCCCTGTGGAACACCACTGGTCACAGCCCTCCAATTAGAAAAGCATCCTTCCATTGCTACTCTCTGCCTTCTATGACCTAGCCAGTTCTGTATCCACCTTGCCAGCTCACCCCTGATCCCGTGTGACTTCACCTTTTGTACTAGTCTACCATGAGGGACCTTGTCAAAGGCCTTACTGAAGTCCATATAGACAACATCCACTGCCCTACCTGCATCAATCATCTTAGCGACCTCCTCGAAAAATTCTATCAAGTTAGTGAGACACGACCTTCCCTTCACAAAACCATGCTGCCTCTCACTAATACGTCCATTTGCTTCCAAATGGGAGTAGATCCTGTCTCGAAGAATTCTCTCCAGTAATTTCCCTACCACTGAAGTAAGGCTCACTGGCCTGTAGTTCCCTGGATTATCCTTGCTACCCTTCTTAAACAGAGGAACAACATTGGCTATTCTCCAGTCCTCCGGGACATCCCCTGAAGACAGTGAGGATCCAAAGATTTCTGTCAAGGCCTCAGCAATTTCCTCTCCAGCCTCCTTCAGTATTCTGGGGTAGATCCCATCAGGCCCTGGGGACTTATCTACCGTAACATTTTTTAAGACACCCAACATCTCGTCTTCTTGGATCTCAATGTGACCCAGGCCATCTACACACCCTTCTCCAGACTCAACATCGACCAATTTCTTCTCTTTGGTGAATACTGATGCAAAGTATTCATTTAGTACCTCGCCCATTTCCTCTGGCTCCACACATAGATTCCCTTGCCTATCCTTCAGTGGGCCAACCCTTTCCCTGGCTACCCTCTTGCTTTTTATGTACGTGTAAAAAGCCTTGGGATTTTCCTTAACCCTATTTGCCAATGACTTTTCGTGACCCCTTCTAGCCCTCCTGACTCCTTGCTGAAGTTCCTTGCTACTTTCCTTGTATTCCACGCAGGCTTCGTCTGTTCCCAGCCTTTTAGCCCTGACAAATGCCTCCTTTTTCTTTTTGACGAGGCCTACAATACCTCTCGTTATCCAAGGTTCCCGAAAATTGCCGTATTTATCCTTCTTCCTCACAGGAACATGCCGGTCCTGAATTCCTTTCAACTGACACTTGAAAGCCTCCCACATGTCAGATGTTGATTTGCCCTCAAACATCCGCCCCCAATCTATGTTCTTCAGTTCCCGCCTAATATTGTTATAATTAGCCTTCCCCCAATTTAGCACATTCATCCTAGGACCACTCTTATCCTTGTCCACCAGTACTTTAAAACTTACTGAATTGTGGTCACTGTTACCGAAATGCTCCCCTACTGAAACTTCTACCACCTGGCCGGGCTCATTCCCCAATACCAGGTCCAGTACCACCCCTTCCCTAGTTGGACTGTTTACATATTGTTTTAAGAAGCCCTCCTGGATGCTCCTTACAAACTCCACCCCATCTAAGCCCCTGGCACTAAGTGAGTCCCAGTCAATATTGGGGAAGTTGAAGTCTCCCATCACCACAACCCTGTTGTTTTTACTCTTTTCCAAAATCTGTCTACCTATCTGCTCCTCTATCTCCCGCTGGCTGTTGGGAGGCCTGTAGTAAACCCCCAGAATTGTGACTGCACCCTTCTTATTCCTGATCTCTACCGTTACGAGTACAACAGTCTGGTTAACCCTATCCCACAGTATGTCAAAAGATCCAGGGAGGGATTCTCCGATTGCCGACTCCGAAATTGCGTTCGGCGATTGGCCGGAGAATTCACTTTTACGCTGGTATTAGGGGCAGTGCCGTTTTTGCAATGCTCCGCCCCCTGAAAAACAGCGTACTCGGGGAGTACGCCGCACGCTGCATGGACGGCCTCAGGACGTCACCTGAGGCCCTTCCCTAATGCTCCGCCCCCGATGGGCTGAGTCTGCAATGGCGTCGCTCGCGTGTGCTCATGCCGTTCGGGGACCTCGCATGGCGGCTGCGGATCGTGTGCAGCGCCGTCACAGTCGGGGGGAAGCCGTTCCGCTGGGAAGGGGGGCTTCAGCGGGTGCTGGGGAGACTGGTGGGAGGGTGGTGCGGGGGTGGTGAGGGAGGTTACGGGGGATAGTTTTTATCAGGCCGTGTCCGCGCACGCCGGCGCCATGGTGGACCAGGTGGCCGCCGCCATGCGCATCCGCGGCCACGGATCCGGCAATTCTGCGGCCGTATCCGTAGGTAAAGCCGGGGGCTTTACGCTGCATGGCTGCTAGCCACCCACAGGGCGGACGATCGGTGCAGGGGCAGCACCAACATTTTGGTCATAAGACCAGACGGATCCTGCGGACATAGTCACAGGACCAGAGATTACCTTTAGTAATCATGCAATTTTAAGACACAAATCTCAAAGTGGATACATTTCCCCATCGTCTCCAAGATCAAAATAATTTGAATCAGGCAGTGACTTACAAGAAATTGAGCAGAAACAACATCAACAGCAACAGCTTTAATTTATGTTACATTTTTAATGCAATTAAACATCTCGGGCGTCATTCTCCGACCCCCGCCGGGTCGGAGAATGGCCGTTGGCCGCCGTGAATCCCGCCCCCGCCCCCGCCGAAGTCTCCGAAGGGAGAAAAGTCGGCGGGGCGTTAATGGCGCCGCTGCCGCGGAGAATGTCATGGGTCTGCGCAAGGCAGCCGATTTTCGGCCTGCCGATATTCTCCCTTCCGGATGGGCCGAAGTCCCGTCGACGTGATGACCGTTCACGTCGACGTAAATCAAACCTCCTTTTCATCGGCGTGACCCGATGCTCCAGGCTCACGCCGACCAGCGAGGAGGTGAGTGACGGCCTGGGGGGTTGGCTCTGGGCAGGAAATGGCGTGGCCGCAGACTGATTGCGTGAGGAGAGGTGTGTCTCGGCTTGTGTGTGTGTGTGTGCGGCGGGGGGGGTGGGGGGTGGTTAGAGTAGGCTGGGCTCCGGGGGAGTGCCGGGAGGGGGTCCGTGCCGGGGTGGTTGGGGGTTGGGGGGGTACGTGCTGGGGTGGAGGTTGGGGGTTGGGGGGGTCCGTGCTGGGGTGGAGGTTGGGGAGGGGGTCCGTGCTGGGTTGGAGGTTGGGGAGGGGGTCCGTGCCGGGGTGGAGGTTGGGGGTTGGGGGGGGTCCGTGCTGGGGTGGAGGTTGGGGAGGGGGTCCGTGCTGGGGTGGAGGTTGGGGGTTGGGGGGGGTCCGTGCTGGGGTGGAGGTTGGGGAGGGGGTCCGTGCCGAGCAGGGTGATGGGAGGGCAAATGAGTTGGTCCACCTGGCCAGGTGCCAGCCTCCAACAGTTGGACCCATGCGGTCCATGCCACCTGGCTGGGGGGAGGAGGGGATATGGGCAATGATGACATGTCGTCATTCCCCTCCCCCCCCCCACCAGGCCGTCATGTTTTCAGACCATCCAGCGATGTTGGCCGCCGTGGTGGCAGCCGCTCATGTCTATGTTGCCCTGGATGAGGAGGAGGAGGAGGAGGAGGAGCGTGCCAGAGAGGCGGCGCAGGCTGCCGCAGAGGGGCAGGCGGCAGCCGCCCAGGCTGGAGGGACACCTGACCGACAGGACGAGGAGGGGGAGGAGGACGTCGCGGCCCCACGGCAACGGAGGCACCCGAGGGCGCCCCGTGTGTACCGGCCCCGGCAGTCATACCAGGACCTCACGGACCGGGAATGCAGGAGGAGACTCCGGATGAGCCGGGAAACCGTGGCACACATCTGCCACCTGCTGGCACACCTGTCACCGCGTGGCACTGGCGGGGGACACCCTCTCCCCGTGTCCGTCAAGGTTACGGTGGCCCTGAACTTTTATGCAACGGGGTCATTCCAGGCACCGAGTGGGGACCTGTCCGGCATATCGCAGACATCGGTGCATCGGTGCATCCGGGCAGTGACAGATGCCCTATATGCCATGGCGCACCGCTACATCCGCTTCCCCGTGGACCGGGCCAGCCAAGATGCCCGGGCCATGGGCTTCTCTGCCGTTGCCGGGTTCCCCATGGTCCAGGGCGCGATCGATGGGATGCACGTCGCCGTGCGGCCACCTGCAGATAACAGGGCTGTGTTCACTAATAGGAAGGGGACCTATTCGATGAACGTACAGGTGGTCTGCGACCACCGCATGATGATCCTGCACGTCTGCGCCCGTCACCCAGGCAGTGTACACGACTCATTCGTGTTGTCGCGGTCATCCATCCCCGGCATGTACGAGGGACGCCATCACCGGCTGAGGGGCTGGTTGCTGGGCGACAGGGGCTACCCATTGTGATCGTGGCTGATGACGCCTATACGGAGGCCACGCAATGAGGCGGAGAACCGCTACAATGATGCCCATGTAGCGACAAGGGGAGTGATCGAGAGGTGCTTTGGCGTGCTGAAGATGCGTTTCAGGTGCCTGGACCGCTCTGGGGGCGCCCTCCAGTATCGGTCAGATAGGGTTGGCCGCATCATTGTGGTGTGCTGCGTCCTGCACAATATAGCCCAGCAGAGGGGCGATGTGCCGCAGGCAGAGGAGGGCGGAGTGGAGGAGCAGCAGGAAGAGGCCCAGTCCTCCCCAGATGAGGGGGATGGGGGCAATGGTCAGGGCAGACGGGGTAGACACAGGCGGGTGGCTGTCCACCGTTACCGGCTGGCCCAGCGGGCACGGGACAGACTGATAGCCGCCCGCTTCACTGACTAGATGGGCGTGGGAATCGGCTAGTATGGCCACAGACCGCACACCATGGCAACAGCCGACCACCCACACCCCCCACCCATCCACCCACCCAGCACCCTCACCCCCCTCCCCAACCCCACACACCCCACCCGCATGCACACCCCCCCCCCAATTGCCGATCCACCGGCGGCACAACGGGCCGGGCTCACCCAGTTGCGGGTGGACGCGTGTCTATCGCAGGCCATGGAGGATGATGACAACCCGCCCCGCGATGAGCTCCTGGCTCTACATCGTTGGACTATGTCTGACCCATGGCCACTGTACCACCATCCACCCGGACCATCCCTGCATGCGGCTGTGACACTGCATCGCACGGTCCCGTCCTCTGCCCGGGGGATGTTGATGGCGGCCCAGGGAGAAGGGGGCAGACTCACCTGAGGCTGAGGTAAGACCACCCGTCACACACACACTTGCGCTCAACGTACATGACACGCCCGCACACTTTGGACAGAGCACAAAGGCAGCTTTGGTAGGTGTAACATTGACTTTAATAACCAAAGGAGTTCATGCACGTGCCCTAGCCCCTAAAACTCATCTGTGCCCTGCACCCGTGCCAACTTACTCAGTGTCTAATTGTTTGGCCTTACGGGCCCTTTGACTACGTCTACGTGGTTCCCCAGACGGTACAGCAGAACTGGAGGTGGACTCCTGTGATTCCTGCCCTCTGACACTGGATCCCTTTGGCGGCCGTTTCCTGGGGCGTCCTGGCCTAGATGGGCCAGGCTGCGGCCCGGGCGACTGGGATGGCGAGCTGCCAGCCTGTCCTGCCCGTTGCCCACCCGATGCACCTGGGACGGAAGGGGGGGAGTCCGAGGTGTCGCGGTGTACCGGGACCTCCCCTACAGAGGGAGCCGGGACGGACCACACCACCTCCTCCCCCCTCGGGGTGCCCGATGGCCCCCAGGCCTCTACATGGGTGGGGGATGCGAACGGACTGGCCATCCGACGCGCCCCCGACATCTGGCGCTGCCAGTCCTGGAGGCCCGTGCTGGTATCGACAGGGGTCTGCAGGTTTGCAGCTATGGAGCCCAGGGGGTTGTCAAACCCTGTCTGTGACAGTGCGACGCCGGCTCGCACATGGCCACTGGCGCCGATGCCCTCAGCGATGGCCTGCTGAGACTGGGCCATGGCCTGCTGAGACTGGGCCATGGCCTGCAGAGACTGGGCCATGGCCTGCAGAGACTGGGCCATGGCCTGCTGAGACTGGGCTATGGCGTTGAGCGCCTCTGCCATCTGGCGCTGGCACTGGCTCATGGCCTCCTGTGAGAGGGCAGCCATTTCCTGGGCCACAGACGCCGCCTGCACGGAAGGCCCCAGGCCTCGCAAACCGTTCCCCATGTCTGACACCGTCGCACCCATTGCCTCCACCGCGGACGCCACCCGTGCGGTGTCAGCCTGGGTGGCACGCACGACCGGGACCACTCCCAGCTCCTGGACGTGGGTGGACTCCTCCACCTGCGACCGCAGCCGCCGCAAGCCACCCGTCACCCTCTTCGCTCGTCTCCGTGTCGGTGGTTGCATCGGATCTATGTGTGGGTGTGGTAACTGCAGGAACCCGGGATCCATCTGGGCGGCAGATGTTCGCTTGGCCTGGGCTGCCCTCCGACCGCCCGGTCCCTCTGCTGCTCCTACCTCCACCTGCTGTACCGGGACGGCTGTGTTGTGCGCACCAGTGAGTGTACCAGACGCCTCATCACTAAAGTGCCCAACCGTGGTGAGTGTTTCTGCGATGGTGGAGGGTGTTGGTGACAGCAGTGGCGTTGTGTCGTGCTCTTCGTCCCACTCTGGCTCCATGGCACTTTGGGGTGGGGGTTCGTCTCCACCCATCCACGCTGAGTCACTGTCCGGTATTTCGTCTTCCCGGGTAGGGGTGTCCTGGGTAGTGCTGTCCCGGATAGTGCTGTCCCGGGTAGTGCTGTCCCGGGTAGGGGTGTCCTGGGTAGTGCTGTCCCGGGTAGTGCTGTCCCGGGTAGTGCTGTCCCGGGTAGGGGTGTCCTGGGTAGTGCTGTCCCGGGTAGTGGTGTCCCGGGTAGGGGTGTCCTGGATAGTGGTGTCCTGGGTAGTGGTGTCCTGGCTCGGATGTGACGGGGGCCTGTGGCTGCCCCCTCATCGCTGGGTGGTCGCTCCCGCACGTGACGGGGGTGTCGTCTCCCTGTTGCTCCAGGTCTCTCTGTCTCCCGTGGTGTGCGAGGGGCATCCTGCGGGCGTCGCATGCTGGAGGGTCCGGGTCTCTCCGTCTCCCGTGGTCTCCGAGGGGCATCCTGCGGGCGTCGCATGCTGGAGGGTCCGGGTCTCTCCGTCTCCCATGGTCTCCGAGGGGCATCCTGCGGGCGTCGCATGCTGGAGGGTCCGGGTCTCTCCGTCTCCCATGGTCTCCGAGGGGCATCCTGCGGGCGTCGCATGCTGGAGGGTCCGGGTCTCTCCGTCTCCCGTGGTCTCCGAGGGGCATCCTGCGGGCGTCGCATGCTGGAGGGTGCGGGTCTCTCCGTCTCCTGTGGTCTCCGAGGGGCATCCTGCGGGCGGTGTGCATCTGCGGGGATGGGTGCCTGGACGTTTGGTCCTGCGATACACAATGAAGCATGTATGGTTAGACATCAGGCAGTGATCAGGTGATACGGGGGAGGGGGATATAGGGGAGGGGGGATATGGGGATGGGCTGTTGGTGGCTCACTTGCTCGTGGGCACCCGACCTCTGCATCAGCAACCTCCCGGTCCTCAGGTCCGCCAGCCAGTTCCAGGGCCCTTTCCTCGTGTACGGTCGGTGGCCTCACATCAGCGGGCCCTCCTCCAGTCCTCACATGCTCCCTATTGTTGTGTGCACGCTTCTCCTGTGGGGGGGGGGGGGCTGGTGGCAGGGGTAAAAGGCAACAGTGTTAGGCACGTATATGAATGCACGCCATCGGTTGCGCGTGCATTGCAGAGGTTAAGGTTAGGGCTGGATTCACTTGGGGATATGGGGGATATGGGGGATATGGAGGAGGGGGGATATGGGGAGGGGGGATATGGGGGATATGGGGGAGGGGGGATATGGGGGATATGGGAGAGGGGGGATATGGGGAGGGGGGATATGGGGAGGGGGGATATGGGGGATATGGGGAGGGGGGATATGGGGGAGGGGGGATATGGGGGATTATGGGGGATATGGGGGAGGGGGATATGGGGGAGGGGGGATATGGGGGATATGGGGGGATATGGGGGAGGGGGATATGGGGGATATGGGGGATATGGGGGTGGGGGGATATGGGGGATATGGGGGAGGGGGGGATATGGGGAGGGGGGATATGGGGATATGGGGGAGGGGGGATATGGGGGATATGGGGGATATGGGGGAGGGGGGATATGGGGGATATGGGGGAGGGGGGATATGGGGGAGGGGGGATATGGGGGATATGGGGGAGGGGGATATGGGGGATATGGGGGAGGGGGGATATGGGGGAGGGGGGATATGGGGAGGCTCACCCTGCCTGCTCTGACGAGGTCGTTCACCTTCTTGTGGCACTGGGTGCCTGTCCGTGGTGTCAGGGCCACAGCGGTGACGGCCTCTGCCACTTCCCTCCACAGACGCCGGCTGTGGCGTGGGGCAACTCTGCGGCCGTGCCCGGGATACAGGGCGTCCCTCCTCTGCTCCACCGAGTCCAGGAGCGCCTCCACATCGCGTGACTCGAACCTCGGGGCTGAGCGACGGCCAGCCATCCAGTCGGGTGTTGCGGTCGGGTGTTCTGGTCGGGTGGGGGGGAGCTGCGCGGCCTTATGAGCCGTCACGCCGTGCAGCGCGTATGACGCTGCACGGCGTGAACCACTGCGCAAGCGCGGATCCCGTTACGTCGCTGCTTGCCCATTTCGGGCCGGAGACTATCGTCGCATTTTTATGACGTGACGCAAGTGGGATTTGCGCCGTTTTTTGCGCCGATCGGCGGACTTTCCACCGATAACGGAGAATTTCGCCCCTCAAGTTGTTTCATAGGAGCATTAAAAAGAAAAGTCTGCTACCGAGCCATATATGAAGATATTAGTGAAGAATGCTTGGTCAAAGAGTGGAATTACAGGAGAAAAGAGAGGTAGAGGGACTGAGAGAGCTTGGTGTCACGGCAATTGGAAGTCAGGTCACCAATGGTGGAGTTATCAATTATGATTTTAAAAATTTTAAAAACAGAATTGGAGCTCCACATGTCAATCCTTCGCCTGCTGCAATGTTCAAACTCAAGGAACAGCACCTCAATTCCTATTAGGCACATCAGAGCCTTCTAGACATAACATTGAGTTCATCATTTTCAGACCACGACCTCTGTCCTCCATTTTCATAATTTAAAAAAAAATCTAATCCTCCCAGGGGCCCTTGTAATTTTTTTAAAAATTATTCATTTTTACAGGATGTGGGCAATGCTATTTAGGCCACCATTTATTGCCCCTCCCTCCTTGCCCTTCAGAAGATGGTGGTGGGCTGCCTTCTTGAACTGTTGCAGTCCTTGAGGGTGCAGACGTACATGATGCACAGCTCATGTCACACATGACTACATGTTCATCGAGTGGAACCCCTTTCGGTTTGTGTAGAGCGGCCTGTCATCTGCAGGTGCTCGTAGGGTGACATGCATCCCATCGATCATCCCCTGGACCCAAGGCATCCCCTCAATGGCAGTCAACCCCACTGCCCGAGCATCCTGGTGGGCTTGGTCCACATTGAAGTGGATGTATTGAGCCGCCTGGACATATCGGACCTACATGGCGGTGCAGGTGCACCTGTACACCGAGGTCTGTGAGATATCGGACAGGTCCCCACTTGGCACCCAGAAGGACTCTGTCGCGTACAATTTCAGAGCGACTGTCACCTTGATGGCCACCTAGAGCGGCTGTCCTCCCCCATACCCCCACAGTACCAGGTGTGCCATCATCTGGCAGATCTGTCACACTGTCTCCCTGCTCAGGCGGAGTGTTCGACGGCATGTCCACCTTGGTCTCCTCCGGAGGTCCCCAGCATCACAGATGTCAGTGTTCAGCCAGTACGACTCACTCCATGTGATATCAAGAAATGGCTGAAGACACTGGATACTGCAAAGGATTTGGGCCCTGGCTATATCCTGGCAACAGTACTGAAGTCTTGTGCACCAGAACTGGTCGCACCCCTAGCCAAGCTGTTCCAGTATTGCTACCACATTGCCATCTACCCGGCAATGTTGAAAATTGCCCAGGTATATCCTGCACAAAAGCAACAGGACAAATCCAACCCAGCCAATTACCACTCTATCAGTCGACTGTCCATCATCAGCAAAGTGATGGAAGGAGTCATCAACAGTGCTATCAAGCACTTACTCAGCAATAACCTGCTCACGGACGCTCAATTTGGGTTCCGACAGGGTCACTCAGTTCCTGGCCTCATTACAGCCTTGGTTCAAACCTGGGCAAAAGAGCTGAATGCCAGAGGTGAGGTGAGAATATCTGCCCTTGACATCAAGGTGGCATTTGATCAAGTAAGGCATCAAGGAACCCTAGCTAAACTGGAGTTAATGGGAATCAGGGGGAAAACTCCCCACTGGTTGGAGTCATACCTGACACAAAGAAAGATGGTAGTGGTGGTTGGAGGTTAATCATCTCAGCTCCAGGACAGCACTGCAGGAGTTCCTCAGGGTAATGTCCTGGGCCCAACCATCTTCAGCTGCTTCATCAATGACCTCCCTTCCATCATAAGGTTAGAAGTGGGGATGTTTGTGGATGACAGCACAATGTTCAGCACCTTTCTTGACTCCTCAGATAATGAAGCAGTTCATGTCCAAATTCAGCAAGATCTGGACAATATTCAAGTTTGGGCTAACAAGTGGCAAGTTACATTTGCGCCACACAAGTGCCAAGCAATGACCATCTCCTACAAGAGAGGATCTAACCACCACCCCTTGACATTCAATGGCATTACCATCTCTGAATCCCCCACTATCAACATCCTAGGGGTTACCATTGATCAGAAGCTGAACTGGGCTAGCCCTATTAATACTGTGGCTACGAGGGCAGGTCAAAGGCTAGGAATCCTATTGCGAGTAACTCACCTCCTGACCCCCAAAGCCTGTCCCCCATCTACAAGGCACAAGTCAGGAGTTAATGAAATATTCTCCACTTGCCTGGATGAGTGCAGCTCCAACAACACTCAAGAAGCTCGACAGCATCCAGGACAAAGCAGCCGCTTGATTGCTACCCTTTCCACAAACATTCAAACCCTCCACCACTGATGAACAGTGGCAGCCGTGTGTACCATCTACAAGATGCACTGCAATAACTCACCAAGGTTCCTTAGACAACACCTTCCAAACTCACGACCACTACCATCTAGAAGGGCAAGAGAAGCAGATACCTGGGAACCCCACCACCTGGAGGTTCCCCTCCAAGTCACTCACCACCCTGACGAGGAAATATATCGCCGTTCCTTCACTGACCCTGGGGCAACACCTGGAACTCCCTCCCTTTCAGCACAGTGGGTGTACCTACACCTCAAGGACTGCAGCGGTTCAAGAAGGCAACTCACCACCACCTTCTGAAGGGCAACTAGGGATGGGCAATAAATGCTGGCCTAACCAGCGACGCCCACATCCCGGAAATTAATTTTTTTTAAAAGGTCCTCGAATGACAGGCGATGCCGCACACATGAGGCCTCATGCGGCACTTCCTTGGCACCTCCTCCGCCTCTGCCTGTGGGCAGCTGGCACTCCATCCTGGGTGGCTGCCTCCTGTTCCTCTGGGGCAGGCTCCGCTGCTGCAGCTTCCTCCACCTCGAGCAGCTCCAGCTCGTACAGCTGCAGGGCATCTCCCAGGGCTGCGGCGATTAGCAGGAAGGCCCCAATTGCTGGTTCAATTGCAAAATCCATTGTCTGCAGGGGCTGAAAGGTTGACATGTTAGCTTGGCGCATACCCCTGTGCCAAAACAGGTCCAATGGGCTGCATGGTGGCTCTAGTTGGCACTGCAGGCTCCACCTCCACATGCTCCCCTCCTCCCCATCCCTGCATCCCTGGCCCCATTGGTGGCAGGCACCACGGGGACCTTTGGACCTGGCATCAATCCCTGCTGACAGGGGTACATCGGCTGGCCCCCACCTGGCCCCCCATAGGGCGACTGTGGGCATTACCCTTGGGTGGGCCGCCTGATGCCCCACTGGCGGGTAGCGGCCGGGTTGGAGGGTTATGGTGGAAGGTGAGGTGCCTGGCTGGGGCACCCATACAGCCAGTGTCACTCTGCAGAACCAGGAGCCAAGGTGTGTGGTCAGTGGGGTGATGGGTGGGGGCCTCCCGAGAAGGGAGGGGGTGCTGTAAGGGGACTTAAGTGGGGCCTGAAGGGGGCGACCCCCAGGGAGCCCATAGCAGGATGTCCTCACTTGGGGGTGTGGAGTATTGTTTATGTGTGTGGGGGGTGACATTGCCCATGGGTATGGGGGGCCCACTAGCTTACTTAGAGATCGGTGCACCCTTTTAAAATGGCAGCCCGACCTCTGAGTTCAGCTCCCCAGTGCTAAAAAAAATTATAAGGTCTGGAATCCTCCGTCCCACCCTCCTCAAGAACACCACAGGTGAGAGGTGGACAGTGGAAAAGTCCATTGACCTAGGGCAGGATTCTCCAGTCGCCGGACGGACACAGCCGGAGAATCCCGTCCGAAATGTGGGCTAAACCAGTGAGAAACTCCCCAGGGGCCAACAACGTGACTAAGTGTCATTGAATAGCGGTGGGGAACCTGCCGGTAGAGCTGGCAGGGAACACCCTGAAAAACCCGCCACAAATTAACGTCGAAATTTTGGGGGTGAATCGCACCCAATATCTTAAATTTATGTGCGAATTATAGTTGCCTTAATAGTACAACAATACCTTTTGAAATTCAAAAATGCATAACCTTTAGATTTAAATATTCACCTCAGACAAACAGCATAACCAATGTCATCTACCCAAACTTGGCTCAAGCTTGTTAGAAAAAGTAGTCAACAGTCAGAGAGATAGTGGCAATGTCACTGGACTGGTAATCCAGCGGCCCATGCTAATCCTCTGGGTCCATGGTTTCAAATCCCAACTAAGACACTGGGTGGAATTTAAATTCCGTTCATAAAGTCTTTAATTAAAATCTAGTTTCAGTAATGACTTGTTATTTGCTCTTTCTCCATCTGATTTGCTCATGTCCTGTCTGGTCTACATGTAACTGACTCCAGACCCACAGCATATGGTTGACCCGTAACGTCCTTCTGAAAGCCACTCAATGACTCGGGATGGGCAAGAAATTCATTGATCACATGACAGAATAAAAAATAATGCTGCCTAGGAGCTGCCTCAATGGAAGTGTGTCTCTTTTCCTCTCTGAAGAGTCTAGCTTTTTAAAAGGCCTTTTAAAAATAGAACCACAATTGAGTTGCTCGCTCGAATGCAATTGCTTTCAACCACCACAACTGACACAATTGTTTTCGCTGTGTCCACAACCGAGCATATGCAGGTGTTCAAAATGATACCCAGTCCATTCTTGTTGCTATGGTGATCCATTCTTTTCTGCGTGGTCTTTTCCAACACGTCAACAACATGGCCAAGTCCGCAGGTGTTCAGGCCTTTTAAGAGTCAGTTCTGTAAGACATACATACAAATTTTCACCATGGGTGGAATGGGTTAAAAGGTCCCCTTCTGTGAAATTCTACAGGGCTGAATTTTGCAGGTATTCTTGCAATTGTTCACTGTAACTTTGGAATAAAATCCATGAAAAATCCAGATATATTAGACAGAAAAATTGACAACATGAACAGGAGTAGAAACACATCACAATGAAGTGATGAGGGAATGGGATCGGGAGACGAGTTCCTCCATATTGTGGTGATATGTGTATCGGCATATCTATGTATAATTGTACAAAGTTGTACCAATGTATGTAGCACCACTGTACATGGCCACTGACCAATACATGTGGGGACAGTTATGACCTCCCGCCAGGAGGTGGAACCAGACACCCATACAGGAATTGTTTGTACATAGAAATGCATGGTTACCATCAAGAATCAATACTTATAGCCTCGTGTTCTATGTGTACCTTCATGATCAAGGAAGCAACAGAACACAACAAATATCACTGTGACAACCATAAACATAACTTAACAACCAGATTCGGAAATAAGGGTAGTAAAATATCTTCAGAAGAGCCTGGTATTTCTCAGCAAGGAACGGTGCAGAATAGCCTTTTGTTTTGTTCATGATATGTGGGTGTCCCTGACTAGGCCAGCATATATTGCCCATCCCTAATTGCCCCTCAGAAGATGATGGTGAGCTGCCTTTTTAAACCGTTGCAGTCCCTGTGGTGTAGGTTCACCTACAGTGATATTAGGAAGGGAGTTCCAGGATTTTGACCCAGCGACAGTGAAGGAACAGCGATATATTTCCAAACCAAGAAGGGTGAGTGACTTTGAGGAAAACTTGCAGGTGGTGGTGTTCCTAGGTATCTGCTGCTCTTGTCCTTCTAAGTGGTAGAGCTCGTGGGTTTGGAAGTTGGAAGATGCTGTTTAAGGAACATTGGTCAGTTCCTGCAGTGCATCTTGTAGATGGTACACACGGCTGCTATCGTGCATCGGTGGTGGAGGGATTGATTGTTTGTGGAAGTGATGCCAATCAAGCGGGCTGCTTTGTCCTGGATGTGTCAAGCTTCTTGAGTGTTTTGGGAGTTGCACTCTTCCAGGCAAGTGGAGAGTGTTGCATTACATTCCATTACACTTCTGAATTGTACCTTGTGAGCAGAATTTGGGGAGTCAGGAGGTGAGTTACTTAGCTCAGGGTTCCTTGCCTTTGACCTGCTGAAGTAGCCATAGTATTTATATGGCTAGCCCTGTGTAGTTTCTAATCAGTGGTAACCTCCAGGATGCTGATGAGCAGAACAAAGGTTGTGTCCACCCATGGGAGTTCAAGTGGGACAGAAAACAGCGAAGAACTATTTATATAACTGTCACAAAGTTACATGGGCGACTTTAACTTCCCAAATATTGAGTGGAAACTCTTTAGATCAAATAGTTTGGATGGGGTGGTGTTTGTGCAGTGTGTCCAGGAAGCTTTTCTAACACAGTATGTAGATTGTCCGACCAGAGGAGGGGCAATATTGGATTTAGTACTGGGTAATGAGCCAGGGCAAGTGATAGATTTGTTAGTGGGGGAGCATTTTGGAGATAGTGACCACAATTCTGTGACTTTCATTTTAGTAATGGAGAGGGATAGGTACGTGCAACAGGGCAAGGTTTACAATTGGGGGAAGGATAAATACGATGTTGTCAGACAAGAATTGAAGTGCATAAGTTGGGAACATAGGCTGGCAGGGAAGGCACAAGTGAAACGTGGGACTTGTTCAAGGAACAGGTGCTACGTGTCCTTGATATGTATGTCCCTGTCAGGCAGGGAAGAGATGGTCGAGTGAGGGAACCATGGTTGACAAGAGAGGTTGAATGTCTTGTTAAGAGGAAAAAGGTGACTTATGTAAGGCTGAGGAAACAAGGTTCAGACAGGGCATTGGAGGGATACAAGATAGCCAGGAGGGAACTGAAGAAAGGGATTAGGAGAGCTAAGAGAGGGCATGAACAATCTTTGGCGGGGAGGATCAAGGAAAACCCCAAGGCCTTTTACACATATGTGAGAAATATGGGAATGACTAGAGCGAGGGTAGGTCCGATCAAGGACAGTAGCGGGAGATTGTGTATTGAGTCTGAAGAGATAGTAGAGGTCTTGAACGAGTACTTTTCTTCTGTATTTACAAATGAGAGGGGAGATATTGTTGGAGAGGACAGTGTGAAACAGATTGGTAAGCTCGAGGAAATACTTGTTAGGAAGGAAGATGTGTTGGGCATTTTGAAAAACTTGAGGATAGACAAGTCCCCCGGGCCTGACGGGATATATCCAAGGATTCTATGGGAAGCAAGAGATGAAATTGCAGAGCCGTTGGCAATGATCTTTTCGTCCTCACTGTCAACAGGGGTGTACCAGGGGATTGGAGAGTGGCGAATGTCGTGCCCTTGTTCAAAAAAGGGAATAGGGATAACCCTGGGAATTACAGGCCAGTTAGTCTTACTTCGGTGGTAGGCAAAGTAATGGGAAGGGTACTGAAGGATAGGATTTCTGAGCATCTGGGAAGACACTGCTTGATTAGGGATAGTCAGCACGGATTTGTGAGGGGTAGGTCTTGCCTTACAAATCTTATTGAATTCTTTGAGGAGGTGACCAAGCATGTGGATGAAGGTAAAGCAGTGGATGTAGTGTACATGGATTTTAGTAAGGCATTTGATAAAGTTCCCCATGGTAGGCTTATGCAGAAAGTAAGGAGGCATGGGATAATGGGAAATTTGGCCAGTTGGATAACGAACTGGCTAACCGATAGAAGTCAGAGAGTGGTGGTGGATGGCAAATATTCAGCCTGGATCCCAGTTACCAGTGGCGTACCGCAGGGATCAGTTCTGGGTCCTCTGCTGTTTGTGATTTTCATTAATGACTTGGATGAGGGAGTTGAAGGGTGGGTCAGTAAATTTGCAGACGATACAAAGATTGGTGGAGTTGTGGATAGTAAGGAGGGCTGTTGTCGGCTGCAAAGAGACATAGATAGGATGCAGAGCTGGGCTGAGAAGTGGCAGATGGAGTTTAACCCTGAAAAGTGTGAGGTTGTCCATTTTGGAAGGACAAATATGAATGCGGAATACAGGGTTAACGGTAGAGTTCTTGGCAATGTGGAGGAGCAGAGAGATCTTGGGGTCTATGTTCATACATCTTGGAAAGTTGCCACTCAAGTGGATAGAGCTATGAAGAAGGCCTATGGTGTGCTCGAGTTCATTAACAGAGGGATTGAATTTAAGAGCCGTGAGGTGATGATGCAGCTGTACAAAACTTTGGTAAGGCTACATTTGGAGTACTGTGTACAGTTCTGGTCGCCTCATTTTAGGAAGGATGTGGAAGCTTTGGAAAAGGTGCAAAGAAGATTTACCAGGATGTTGCCTGGAATGGAGAGTAGGTCTTACGAGGAAAGGTTGAGGGTGCTAGGCCTTTTCTCATTAGAACGGAGAAGGATGAGGGGCGACTTGATAGAGGTTTATAAGATGATCAGGGGAATAGATAGAGTAGACAGTCAGAGACTTTTTCCCCGGGTGGAACAAACCATTACAAGGGGACATAAATTTAAGGTGAAAGGTAGAAGATATAGGAGGGATATCAGAGGTAGGTTCTTTACCCAGAGAGTAGTGGGGGCATGGAATGCACTGCCTGTGGAAGTAGTTGAGTCGGAAACATTAGGGACCTTCAAGCAGCTATTGGATAGGTACATGGATTACGGTAAAATGATATAGTGTAGATTTATTTGTTCTCAAGGGCAGCACGGTAGCATTGTGGATAGCACAATTGCTTCACAGCTCCAGGGTCCCAGGTTCGATTCCGGCTTGGGTCACTGTCTGTGCGGAGTCTGCACGTCCGCCCCGTGTCTGTGTGGGTTTCCTCCGGGTGCTCCGGTTTCCTCCCACAATCCAAAGATGTGCGGGTTAGGTGAACTGGCCAATGATAAATTGCCCTTAATCTCCAAATTGCCCTTGGTGTTGGGTGGAGGTGTTGAGTTTGGGTAGGGTGCTCTTTCCAAGAGCCGGTGCAGACTCAAAGGGCCGAATGGCCTCCTTCTGCACTGTAAATTCAATGATAATCTATGATTAATCTAGGACAAAGGTTCGGCACAACATCGTGGGCCGAAGGGCCTGTTCTGTGCTGTATTTGTCTCAAAGGAGCAAAGCAAGGTAGAGAGGTGGAGAGGTTTAGGGCCTAGGCAACTGAACATACAGCCACCAATTCTGAAGATATTGAGATCAAGAATGCCCAATACTGGGATTGGAGAAGCCTAGATTCTGATGGCTGGAAGGCAGAGATAGGAAGGGGGAAGGCCATGGAGAATTTGAAAACAAAGATGGGCGTAATTCAGCAGACTCATTGCCATTGAATCTCGCGAGAGGGCTCTCTGGATCTCGCCCTCATTGGTTGTGATCCAGATCTGCATTTCTAAATGCTTCATTCGGCTCATTTAAATATGTGTTTGTGGGATTCTCCCAACGCTCAGGACCTAACTGCCATGTCTGGAAGACTTCTCCAGGCCACCGTTTCGTACTGATTTCCACAAACGTGGACCAGTCGTAATGGCACCTGGGAGGGTCTCCCAAGCCATTAGAGACCCCCAGATGGATTGGGACAGAACAGGATGGCACCCTTGCACTCCCTCTGGCATCTGGGCACCAAGGCACTGCCAGCCTGGCACCCTGGTAGTGTCACGCAGGCACCCAGGGTTCATGGGTGCCAGGTTCACACTGCCAGGGATCAGGCCTAGGGGGCGGGGAGGGGGCTTACCAGGTGGATGGGGTTGAGTGGGAGTTTGGATTTCCCCAAGGTTGGGGGGGGGGGGTCGAAAACAGGGGTGTGGGCTGAAAGGGGGTGGGGCGGAGATCGGAGCAGCCAAACAAAATGGGCCCTCTATCTGCGAGAAGCCTCTTCTGTTGGGCTCTTAGCAGGAAATGACTCTAAGTGCAGCCTCGGTGGAGAGAAATGCCCCAAGGCCAAAACAAATGGCAAATTTGTTTGGTGAGGCCACAATTGGAGTACTGTGTGCAATTCTAGTCACCACATAATAGGAAGGATGTAATTTCACTGGAGGGGGTGCAGGGAAGATTCACAAGAATGTTGCCTGGTGTCATATGAGAGTACCTTTAAGACATGGATGTTTAAGCACAGTAGCTTTAAGAAAACAGTAATGTCAGAGAGTGGGTGGAGCTGAGGTCAGGTCAGCCATTTTGCGGTTTAGTTTTGCAGTTTGAAAAAAGCTTGTGAGTGTCTGTGTTTTGCAGTGAGCTGTATCTCTGCCATAAAAGACCATCTCTGGATCATTTGGGTGATTTAAACTTATAATAGTGGAGCCTTTAACCTGATGTGATTTTGTTTAAAGGTGTTAAGTCTCTTGGAAGTTTGAAGGAACATTTTATGCAATATTTTCTGAGTTATCTTTGAAGTAAGGGGTGTTAAGAGATTCAATGTTTATTTAAGATGTTAAGTTGAGTTCATGGAATAAACAGTGTTTTGTGTTTAAAAACCCACGTGTCCATAATTGTAATCCCACACCTAGGGAAAAAGCCGCGTGCTCGGAAAAGCAACAAATCCATTAAAGGGAGAGGTTGGTTGAACTCCATGATACATTTTGGAGTTCTGAAAACGTCTCGCCCGTAACACTGGGATGGAACATTTAAGTAATCAAGAAAGGTTAGATAGGCTCGTGTTGTTTTCTCTGGAGCAGAGAAGACTGAGAGCTGACCAAATTGAGGAGTACAAGATTATGAGGGGCATGGACAGGGTGGGAGGCGCGATGCCTCACATCCTTTAAAAAGTACCTGGATGAGTACTTGGCACGTCATAACATTCAAGGCTATGGGCCAAGTGCTGCCAAGTGGGATTAGGTGGGCAGGTCAGGGCCTTTCATGCGTTGGTGCAGGTTCAGTGGGCCGAAGGGCCTCTTCTGCACTGTAGTATTCTGTGATTCTGTGATTGGAGGCGGGGGTGCGGCTCTTGGTGGACCTTTGCAAGTCTCTAAAGGCAACGGTAGAGGAGCGGGAAAGTAGATCTAGAAGGCAGAACCTGTGTATCGTTGGCCTGCCTGAAGGTGTGGAAGGCACGAGTGCTGCAAGATACGTCTCAAAGATGCGGGTGGAGCTGGTGGTGGAGGGGGTGTTGGACAAGGCCCCAGAGGTGGATAGAGTGTACAGGGCTCTAAGGCAGAAGCCAAGAGCGGGGGAGTCACCGTGGGCGGTGATTGTGAGGGTCCAAACGTTTGTGGAGGAGGAGAAGATCCTGCGGTGAGCCAGGGAGAAGCGGAACTGCGAATGGGAGGGGAACAAGGTCCGAATTTATCAGGACATTCGTTCGGAGCTGGCGAAAAGGTGTGCTGGATTCAACAGGGCCAAAGCGCTCTTTATTGAAGGTAGATCCAGTTTGGGGTCCTGTACCTGGTGAAACTGTGGGTGACTTTTAAAGGCTGGGATGAGGACAATGACTTTATTAGAGATCATAAGCTGGGGGGAAACTGAACTTTACAAAAAATGTATTTAGAGGACCCAATTACTTTTTTCCAATTAAGGGGCAATTTAGCATGGCCAATCCACCTACCCTGCACATCTTTGGGTTGTGGGTTGAAACCCACGCAGACACAGGGAGAATGTCAAAAATCCACACGGACAGTGACCCGGAGCCGGGATCGAACCCAGGTCCTCAGTGCCGTAGGCAGCAGTGCTAACCACTGCCCCACCATGCCGCCTGGGAAAGTTGTCCGAGCCCGTGCCGGGTCGGAGAATCGCTTGGCGGGGGGGGGGGGGCGCAAATCCTGCCACGCCGCTCTGATGCCGAGCCGCCGATTCTCCGGCGACTAGAGAATCAGCACCAATTGCGCCGGCGAGGTCGCCGCGGGGCCGGTCGGGGGCCACGGCGATTCTCCGCGCTCGACGGGCCGAGTGCCTGCCGAGTTCCACCGGCGTCATTCGCTTGTGGTCCTACCCGGTGGGACCTCGACGTTCTGGCTGCGGGGGCCGTCCCGGTGGGGGGAGGCAGGAGGAGCCGACTCCGGGGGAAGCCTCCACGGTGGCCAGGCCCACGATCAGGGACAACCGATCGGTGGCCGTGCTCATTCGGGGGGGGGTGCGGTGTGCCTATGTGCCTCCGAGCCGGGCCTATGTAGAGCTCCATGTTGCCCGGAGGCTGGCGCAGAGACGGCCGTGGCGTGCATGCGCGGACCCGCGCCGTCCGTGTAGGGCCGGCTTTCGACGCCGGAGCAGCGCACAGCACTCCAGCGCCATGCTAGCACCGAGGAAGGGGAGAATGACTGGGTCTGGAAGCCCGTTGACCCCGGCGTCGCTCGCGCCGGTTTTGAGGCCGCTGTCAACACTTGGACGGGATTTCGGAAAATCCCAGCCCTGAACTTTGATGGGAGACGGAGGAGTTGGAACAAAGGAGTTCGGAAGATGTGGGTAGTGTGGGGGAGGGCGGAGGGTGGGGGGTGGGGGGGGTGGGGGGTTTCTTCTCAGGCGGGGCGATTTTATTGTTGCAATTGTTCGTTAAGGGGAAATAAGTTAGTAAGGGGACAACTGCCACCCCCTCTCCACACACACACACACCCCCGCCCCACCCCCACCCACCCCACCGCCTGTGGTGGTATTTATTTTTTTGGGAGAAGGTGATCTATGGCTTTGGATGTGTCTTTGTTTGAGTGGGGGAGGGGGAGGTCCACTGGGAGCCGTTTGCACAGACCAAGAAGGAAAGGGTGAGGGGGGAGAGGTAGATAGGAAGAGTCCTCAGGAAGGAGCTGCCACGCTGGCAGATAATGCTGGCGAATGTAAGTGAGGTGGGGGAGATGACCGCGGAGGTTGGCCAAGTGGGGCGGGGGTGGGTGCTGGCGGAGAAACATAGCAGTGTTGGAGGAGGAGTGTGGTCATGAATGGAGAATGGGGCCATTTGGATGGGCCCAGTTTAGGGTGAAATTAAAGGGGACAGAATCGCAAGGGGAGGATGGCGGACAGTAGAGGGGAGTGGAGGCTCAAACCTCTGGTAAGGTTCGTAACATGGAATGTACGGGCATTGAACGGGCCGGTGAAGAGGTCTCGGGTCTTCGCACATTTGAGGAGCTTGAAGCCGGGGGTGGTCTTTCTGCAGGAGACGCACATCCGGGTGAAGGATCAGGATAGGTTGAGGAAGGGATGGGTGGGTCAGGTATTTCACTGGGATTTGACTCGGGGTTTGTAGGGGCCAAGGAGGTGCGGGATCCAGGGGAAAGATGCGTGATATTGAGCGGGGTGTTGGAGGGGACACCGGTGGTGCTAGTGAATGTTTATGTACCAAATTGGGATGACGAGGGATTTGTGAGGGGGTTGCAGGGAGCGATTCCAGACCTGGACACACAGCAGTTGATTATGGGAGGGGACTTTAACTGTGTGCTGGAGCCAAGGGTGGAAAGGTCGAGCCCCAGGTCAATGGGAAGGCTGCGGATAACGAAGGAGCTGAGAGGGTTTATTGAAAGGATGGGTATGGTGGAACCACAGCAATGTGGTTGACTCTTAACTGCTCATCAAGGGCAATTAGGGAATGGGCATGCGATACCCACATCCCATGGATGAATAAAAATAATAATTAACGACTACGTGAAGCTGAACCAAAATGGGGAGGTATCGACGGCCACATTTTAGGGGGCATTGAAGGAGGTGGTTTGGGGGGAGATTATCTCGTTCAAGGTGCACGGAGATAGAAGAGAGGAGTGTGAATGATTATTGGGTGGACAGGGAATATTCGAGTACCCCCACCATCGAGGGATTGGCGAAGAGAAAGATGTTACAGGGGCAGTTCAACAGGCTGACGATAAGAATAGCTGTTGGACGGCTATGGAGGGCGAGAGGGGTGCAGTATGACTATGGAGAGCAGGCGAGCCGCATACTAGACCATCAGTTACGGAGGCAGGCCGCACCTAGAGAAATTCTGAGAATACAGACAGGGAAGGGGGAGATAGTCTCGGAGCCGGGGACGATAAGTGAGGCGTTCAAGAAGTACTATGAGAAATTGTATTGGGTCGATTCGGGGGGGTGACAAAGGGAATATGGGGTGGTTTCTGGGCAGGCTGGAACTCCCACGTCTGGGTGAGGAGAGGAGGCAGGCGCTGGAGGAGCCATTAGGGTTGAGAGAGGCGATGAAAAGCATAAAAGGGATGAAGTCAGGAAAGGCCCCGGGACCGGACGGTTACCTGGCGGAGTTCTATCAGGGGTTTGCGACAGAGTTGGCACCACAGATTGGGGGTGTTCAGCGAAGCGCTGGAGGAGGGGGAGCTGCCGGAGACACTGTCACAGGTGATGATCATGCTCATCTAGAGCGTGGGTCATACAAGCTCAAATCACTGTTGAACACAGATGTGAAAATGTTGGCTAAGTTAGTGGAGGGGACGATGGAAGGATGCGTTCCAGGGGTGGTTTCAGAGGATTAAATGGGTTTCGTGAAGGGTAGGCAACCTTCCAGTAATATTAGGTGGTTTCTAAATGTGATCATGACCCCGTTGAGGGGATGGGTACCGGAGGCAACGGCATCTATGGTCGCAGAGAAGGCTTTCGACCGGGTGGAGTGCCGGTACCTGTTCGAGGTTCTGGGAAAGTTCGGGTTCGGGACGAAGTTTGTGGCGTGGGTGCGTCTACTGTACATGGCCCAGGTGGTGAGTGTATGGACAAACGAGATGAATTTACGGAGCTTCAGGTTGCATAAGGGAAGGAGGCAGAGGTGCCCGCTGTCGTCGCTGCTGTTCGCACTGGCGATAGAGCCCTTGGGAATGGCAGTTAGGGGGTCAGCAGAGTGGCAGGGGATTGTGAGGGGGAATAGGGATCGCCAGGTGCCCCCGTATGCATATGCATATGACCTGCTGCTGTTCGTGTCAGACCCGTTGGAGAGTATGCAGAGAATTATAGGGAGAATTATGGGCTTGTTAGAGAGATTTGGGGCCTTCGCGGGCTATAAGTTGGATGTGGGGAAAAAGAGAGTTGTTTCCGGAGAATGAGGCAGGTCGGGGAGCTAATCTAGGGATGTTGCCATTTAGGGTAGCCAGGGATAGGTTTAGGTATCTGGAGGTCCAGGTGACAGGGAGTGGGTGACGATGCACAAATTAAACTTAACAAAGTTGGTGATGAGGTAAAGGAGGACTTTAGGAGATGGATATGCTACACCTGACACTGACGGGGAGGGTCCAAGAGGTGAAAATGAACATCTTGCCAAGGTTCCTATTCGTATTCCAGACTCTCCAGATCTTTATTCCAAAGGACTTTTTCCAGAAGCTGGATGCAGCGATCTCAGAGTGAGCTCTGCTACAGAGGCAGCAGCAGAAAGGGGGGTTGGTGTTACCTAATCTGCTGCACTATTATTGGGCGGCGAATGTGGAGAAGGTGAGGCGATGGTGGAAAGGAGAGGTGATAGAATGGGTTAGGATGGAGGAAGAGTCCTATAGGAGGTGTCATAATGTACACCAGTATATTATGGTGCAGACACACACACACACACACTGATGGACATGCAGTGGGACCAATCAGCATACACAACACCGCAGCCAATCACCAGTGAGAGCACACGCACTATAAAGACAGGGACAGGAGAGTTCCCGCTCATTCTAGTAGCAGCCAGCTCGGAGCACAGAGCTCACAGCCTGCAACACAGACATTCATCATGTGCTGAGTGCATCACCTGGTTAGGACTAGGCAAGGGTCAACAGTTAAAGCTGGTATTACATTTACCCACAGTTCAAGTATGTTAATATAGTTAACCTTATAATAAAATAGAGTTGCACCACTTCCAGTGTTGGTGAGCTGTTTGTGATCCAGAACACCCAACACATCATGGTACAAGGAGTGGTTAATGCTAGCACTTCTGAGACCCACCTGCAACTAATCAGCATTCCGGCATCCTGAAGTATGGAGAACATCAACCCGCCGCCGCCGCTCCGCATCGCCGGCAATCTCGGGGTCAATTGGAAGATTTTTAAACAGCGCTTCCAGCTCTTCCTCGAAGCCACGGACAGGGAGAACGCCTCGGACACCAGGAAGATTGCTCTGCTCCTCTCCACGGCCGGGCAACATGCCATCCACATCTTCAACTCCCTCACATTCGCAGATGACGAGGACAAGACAAAGTACAAGACGGTTCTCCTCAAATTCGATACCCACTTCAGCATAGAGGTCAATGAAAGCTTCGAAAGATACCTGTTCCAGCAGCGCTTGCAGGGTAAGGATGAGCCTTTCCAACCCTTTTTAACACACCTCCACATCCTTGCGCAGTCCTGCGGCTAGGGGCCCACCTCCAACTCCATGATACGCGACCAGATCGTATTTGGTGTTCTGTCGGACCGCCTGTGTCAGCAGCTCCTCAAAATTAAGCAACTCACCCTAGCGACTGCCATCGAGACCTGTGTTCTGCATGAAAATGCCACCAGCCGGTACTCCCACATACAGGCGGCTGAAACGGCGCAGCAAGGTCCCCACGAGGCGGAACGGGTCCAAACAATTGAACACCTCCAAGGCTGCAGCCTGGATGAGGGCGGCCATTTTGCATGCTTTTCGCGGCCTCCCACGCTTGTACGCGCCAAATGAGGGGACGGTGACGTGGAGGAACATGATGCACAGGCATGCACCACGCAGGACCACACCGCGCATCCGCAGTGGCCCAATGCGCGTACTGATGTCACGACGTGCGGCAACTGTGGCTCCACCCATTTAAACCGGCAATGTCCTGCAAAATCGCGACAATGCCTACGATGTGGCAGACTTGGCCACTATGCTGCCTGCTGTCGAGCAGCTCAGCCTGCCAATTCGCATCGCTTCAGCCAGCCTCGCAGGAACGTTCGGGCAATTCAACCCTGTTCAAACAACAGGGGTCATTGTAGTTCCTGCAATGTCCAGTGGTTCCCCAGTGTAGGTGGCCGATTCCGACTTCCTGCAGATCAGTAACACTGAGGACCCGAGGGAGCCTTTTCGAGTCGCTGTTATAACAAAGAACAGGCTGTCCCCGAATCAAAACCACCAGCCGCTGTCGGTGCACAGCATTGATCCAGACGACGAGTGGTGTGCCACCCTGACGGTCAACCGATCCCAGATATGATTCCGCCTGGACACTGGTGCTTCCGCTAATCTCCTAGCGTGGTCAGACTTTCAGACCCCAGGGTTAAACCAACCATTCTTCCGTCGACCTGCCAACTAGTGGACTACAATGGCAACGTCATTCCTGCTACCGGTTCATGCCAACTCGAAGTGACGCACAACTCGCGAAAAGCCATCCTTCCCTTCGAGATCGTGGGCTCCTCGAAGGACTCTCTGCTAGGCGCATAGGCATGCAAACTCCTAAACCTCGTTCAACGAGTACACTCTCTCTCTCCAGAGGACACGTCTGCCTTCCAGGTTGCGGACTTCAGGGCGCAACTCAAAGCCATCATCGACCAGGACCGCGACGTTTTCGAAGGCATGGGCACGCTTCCATACACTTACAAAATCCTGCTCAAACAAGACGCCACGCCTGTGGTTCATGCACCTCGCAGAATCCCAGCACCCCTCAAGGACCACCTCAAGCAGCAGCTGCAGGACCTCCAAGACCAAGGAATGCTCTCCAGAGTGATGGAACCAACCGACTGGGTCAGTTCCATGGTGTGCGTAAAGAAGCCTTCCGGCGAGCTCCGGATCTGCATTGACCCAAAGGATCTGAATCGCAACATAATGAGGGAGCATTACCCTATCCCCAAGCGCGAGGCGATCAAGTGCGAGATGGCTCGGGCCAACATCTTCACCAAACTTGATGCCTCGAAAGGATTCTGGTAAATTCAACTAGACAGGTCCAGCAGAAAGCTGTGTACCTTTAATACCCCGTTTGGCAGATACTGCTACAACAGGATGCCGTTTGGGATTATATCGGCATCAGAAGTATTCCACCGGATCATGGAGCAAATGATGGAGGGCATTGAGGGTGTGCGCGTCTATGTTGACGACATCATCATTTGGTCCACCACCCCGCAGGAGCATATCAGTCGCCTCCAGCGCATTTTCAAACGAATATGGGACCAAGGCCTTTGCCTCAACAGAGCTTTTGTGAGGGCCACGAAGAATCCAGCATGAGTTTTAAGGATACATAGTAATAACATTTATTTACAATAACTTATATATATATATAACAGCAGCAGCAACTTCCCTTGCTGCACACTCCTTCCTGCTGGTTCCAAACTGGCCAGCTTTATTTATACTTGGAGTTTCTCCGCCCCCCTCATTGGGGAAGCTCATACTCCCACAGGATTGTGGGATTGTCATTAGTCCCCAGCCAATGGTAAGCAGGCAGGTTATAACATCCCTCTCCCCCCAAAGTCCAAGGAATCCACCGAAGACCCTGGCGAAGGAGGGCGTCGGACTCGTTTTGCCGCAGGCCGGACACCATTTGCACGCGGCGCTGGATCGACTTGGATACGGGCTATGGCCCCTTTTATTTTCCCCAAACCAGGCTGGAATACATCTGGGTATCGTCCTAGCACCTCAGTCAACCCTTCAGAAACTGTTTGGAGGATGTGCTGCCATTGCAACCGCAAATGGCGCAACCAGTCCCAACCCAACAGGCTGGGCCCATGGCCGCGCACCACAATAAGTGGGAAACACCCCTCCTGGCGTCCATAAACAACAGGGGTCATTGTAGTTCCTGCAATGTCCAGTGGTTCCCCAGTGTAGGTGGCCAACCTGGTCTGTGTGTCGGTTAATGTAAGGGTCTGTATACCCTGCTTGATGCGGTCGAATGTCCTCTGGGCGATCACGGAGACCGCTGCACCAGTGTCCAACTCCATCGCAAGCGGGTGACCATTGACCCATACTGTCACCTTAATAGGGGCCACACGGGGAGCTGCCACACAATGAGGCTGCAGGCAGTCGTCCTCCGTCTCCACGTCCTCAGGAGTAGTCGCCGCAGGTTCATCCACATGGAAGGTATGGCCCCTGGGCTGGTCCCAGTTTCGGTCGGAACGACGGCGCCTCTGGCGCCCCCAGGACCGGCGTCCGCGATGGCGCCTACAAGTCTGACACGGACATGGCTCCTCATCCATTGGTTCTGGAGAAGGCTCCCTTCGGGGAGGAATGTCCGACTGCCACTGGCGTCGGTCCGGACGTCGCCTCGCCCAAGGTACCGCACGAGTGCGGGGGGACGTTTTCGGACGGAAGGGGTTGCGCCCCAAGGCATGCACTTCCATTCCCTGTAGCTCCTGCACTCCTCGTTCTGCGCTCTCTCGGGACAATACTATTTGAATGGCCTGTTGAAAAGTCAATGTTGGCTCAGCTCACAACTTTCTCTGGGTGGCCGCATTGTTAATACCGCAAACCAAACGGTCGCGGAACATTTCTGACAAAGTCTCACCATAGTCACAGTACTCCGCAATCCGGCGTAGCCTGGATAGAAAATCGGCAAGGGATTCTCCATGGGTCCTCTCAGCGGTATTAAACCGGTAACGCTGGACTATCGTGGACGGGGTTGGGTTAAAATGTTGCCCCACTATATTCACAAGTTCATCAAACGTTTTGGTGTCCGGCGCAGCTGGGTACATAAGGCTCCTAATCACCCCAAACGTATGCGGGCCGCAGGCGACGAGCAATATGACCACCTGGCACTCGTTTTCGGTGATATTGTTTGCTCGGAAATAGTAACGCATCCGTTGTGCATACTGGTTCCAGCTTTCCAGCGCAGCATCAAAAACATCCAAACGTCCGTACAGAGGCATGGTATAATAGAAAACAACTTCCAACCTGTATCCAACAAAAATCCACGGAGGTGGCTTCAGCAGTGTAGACAGCTATTCACTTTAACCCTCGTCGCCAGTTTTGTGAGGGCCACGAAGAATCCAGCACGAGTTTTAAGGATACAAAGTAATAACATTTATTTACAATAACATATATATATATATATAACAGCAGCAGCAACTTCCCTTGCTGCACACTCCTTCCTGCTGGTTCCAAACTGGCCAGCTTTATTTATACTTGGAGTTTACTAATGGTTTCTCCGTCCCCCTCATTGGGGAAGCTCATACTCCCACAGGATTGTGGAATTGTCATTAGTCCCCAGCCAATGGTAAGCAGGCAGGTAATAACAAGAGCCAAATGTTCCTTCGGCCAAACGGAACTCAAGTTCCTAGGGGACCACATCTCCCGGGTGGGTGTGCGGCCGGATGCGGACAAGGTGGCAGCCATCACGGCCATGCAGAAGACAGTGGATAAGAAGGCGGTCCTCCGATTTTTGGGCATGGTCAACTTCCTGGGGAAGTTCATCCCCAACCTCGCCTCCCATATCACAGCGCTCCAGAACCTGGTCAGGCAGACGACAGACTTCCAATGGCTTCCCTCCCACAAACACGAATGGGAGGAGCTTAAGACCAAGCTTACCACGGCCCTGGTATTGGCATTTTTAAAATCAACTGGTGCCAGCCAATCCGGCATTGGGGCGGTGCTCCTGCAACACGAAGAGGCCTCATCATGGGCCCCCATTGCATATGCGTCACATGCCATGACCCCCACGGAACAGCGCTATGTGCAGATCGAAAAGGAGTGCCTGGGCCTGTTGACTGGGGTCGACAAATTTCATGATCACGTGTACGGCCTTCCCCAATTCACTGTCGAGACCGACCATCGCCCGCTGGTCAACATTATACAAAAAGACCTGAACGATATGACCCCTCGCCTCCAGCGCATTCTGCTTAAACTCCGGCGGTACGATTTCCAGCTTCTATACACCCCGGGCAAGGACCTGATCATAGCCGACGCTCTGTCCAGGGCAGTCAACACCCCGTGTGACCCAGAGGGGTTCGTCTGCCAGCTTGATGCCCATGTGGCCTTCACGGCCTCCAATCTGCCGGCCACGGATGAACGCCTTATCCACATTCGCCGCGAGACTACGGCTGACCCCCTACTACAGCGTGTCATGCACCACATGACGGACGAGTGGCTCAAGGACCAATGCCCGCAGTTCTACAATATCAGAGACGATCTGGCAATAATTGATGGTGTCCTCCTGAAGCTGGACCGCATCGTGATCCCGCACAGCATGCGCCAGCTCGTTTTGGAACAGCTACACGAGGGCCATCTTGGCGTGGAGAAGTGCCGACGGAGGGCCCAAGAGGCTGTGTACTGGCCCAGCGTCAATGAGGACATCGCCAACACAGTGCTCAACTGCCCCACCTGTCAGCGGTTCCAGCCGGCCCAACCACGTGAGACCTTACAGCCCCATGAGTTGGTCACGTCCCCTTGGTCTAAGGAAGGCGTTGTCCTGTTCCATGCGCTCGGCAGGGACTATGTTCAGATCTTAGACTATTTTTTGAACTACCCGGAGGTCGTACGCCTGCATGACATCACATCATCGGCGGTCATCCGTGCCTGCAAGGAGACCTTTGCTCGTCACGGCATCCCACCCACTGTGATGTCGGACAAAGGCCCCAGCTTCGCGAGCCAGGAATGATCCAACTTTGCCAGCAGGTACAACTTTGTGCATGTGACATCCAGTCCCCCGCACCCCCAATCCAATGGCAAAACGGAAAAGGCCGTCCACATCGTCAAACGGCTCCTCTGCAAGGCTGCCGATGCAGGATCCGACTTCTACCTCGCCTTGCTGGCCTATCGTTCGGCCCCACTCTCCACGGGCCTGTTGCCAGCCCAGCTGCTCATGGGTCGCACCCTCAGGACCACGCTGCCGTCCATTCACGTCCCAGACCTCGACCACGTTCCGGTCCTTCAGCAGACGCAACAGTCTCGTGCACAGCACAAGGCGGCGCTTGACGCTCGGGCGACTGATCTCCCTGCTCTGGTGCCGGATGACAACGTCCGCATCCATCTTCCGGAGGGTGGCTGGTCTGCAACTGCTGTGGTTCTTCGGCAGGTGTCTCCCCGCTCGATCCTGGTTCGCCTGCCAGATGGTTCCATTCGCTGCCGCAATCGGCGTGCCCTTCGTCTCGTTCCACGCTCGCTACGTGATCCTCCACTGGTGCCACGCCCTCCTGTTGTCCCCAACCTGGACTATGTGGAGATTCCGAATACTCTGCATCCTCCTCACTCTGCCATGGCCCAGCCCGTTCCTCAGCCGGTGGCTCCTGACACACCAGAATTCATCGCCCACCTCATCGACTTGACTTATGAGTTTTACAATGTTGGACTCTTTGATCTGTTCTGTTATCCTGTTTCATCGTTCCAGTAGTTTGTATATAATGTTCATTTCGTTGTTGGTGTGGCACCCTATTTCTCTGCACCAGGCACCTTCCCGTGTAAATAGATTAGCCTCATGTACATAGTCATGTAAATAACACGCACACACATAGTCAGGTACATTCACTACACGATATTTATTGTCACGCAGGCACATGTTCTTTATATAAAAGGGGGGATGTCATAATATACACCAGTATATTATGGTGCAGACACACACACACACTGATGGACATGCAGTGGGACCAATCAGCATACACAACACCGCAGCCAATCACCAGTGAGAGCACAGGCACTATAAAGACAGGGGACAGGAGAGTTCCCTCGCATTCTAGTAGCAGCCAGCTCGGAGCACAGAGCTCACAGCCTGCAACACAGACATTCACCATGTGCTGAGTGCATCACCTGGTTAGGACTAGGCAAGGGTCAACAGTTAAAGCTGGTATTACATTTACCCACAGTTCAAGTATGTTAATATAGTTAACCTTATAATAAAATAGAGTTGCACCACTTCCAGTGTTGGTGACCTGTTTGTGACCCAGAACACCCAACACATCAGGAGGTTCAGCCTGAGGGCCATGGTGACAGCGGCGCGTCCGACGGCACCGAGGAGATAAAAGGAGGCCCGGTTATACAGTTCACAATTCGGATGAGGAACCAGCTGAGGAGATACTTTAGGATGGAGGGGATGTTGGTGTTCACAAAGTTGTGTGAGAACCGTAGGTTCAAGTCGGGGGAGACGGATGGCATGTATAGGAGGTGAAGAGAGGTGGGGCTGGTGAGGGCGAGGGAGTTATATCTGGAGGAGAGTTTTGCAAGTCTGGACGAGCTGCAGGGGAGGGTATGGTTCCCCAAGGGAAGCAAACTCAGGTATATGCAAGTGAGGGACTTTGCACGGAAGGCATGGAGAGGGTTTCCCAAGCTGCCGAAAAAGGCCCTATTGGAACAGTTGCTGCTTCCGACGTGAAAGGGGAGGATAGGATAAGGGAATATATGGGGGGAAAGGGGGAAAAACTTGTACAAGCTGTAAATCGTGAGATGTGGAGATTGTACTCCGGTAACAGTGATTAGCACTGTTGCTTCACAGCGCCAAGGATCCGGGTTCGATTCCCGGCTTGGGTCACTGTCAAGCGGAGTCTGCACTATCTCCCTGTGTCTGCATGAGTTTCCTCCGGGTGCTCCAGCTTCCTCCCACAAAGTCCCAAAAGACATGCTTGAATTGAACATTCTGAATTCTCCCTCAGTGCACCTGAACAGATGCCGAAGTGTGGCGATTAGGGGATTTTCACAGTAACTTTTGCAGTGTTAATGTAAGCCTACTTGTGTCAATAAAGATTATTATTATTTATGTTTTTGTACTTTTGAATATGTCTGGAATAAAATACATTTTTTCAAAAAAGGAAGCTCACTTCAAGGTCAAATATAATGCAAAGGTGTCACGCAGCCTGTCCGCCTCAGGCAGTCGCCGGGGGGTGGAATTGAGTCAGTGGCTAAGGAATGGTGTTTGTGATAGGGACCGAAGTGATAGCTTCGCTGTTGGTCAAGGGTTATTTGGGCATTGCAATCTGCACATGACTATCAGTCCATGGATATTTCTGATAATTAGGTGAATATGTCTTCTGGTGTATTTCTGTAGCACACTGCAAAGGTAATTCTACAGTAACAACCTCACTGTCTTCATTTCGCCTGGTAAGTGGATCAGCCTGCACAATCTCCATAATAAGGACTGTTTGATGAGCAATATTGTGTGGTGGGCATCAATGATCTTGGATACCTTGACAGGCGTTTGTCGTGAAGGCACCTCAGTCTGCTCAGGTATTTGATGTGGTGATATGGTATTCTGTTTTTATTCTGGTACGTGCACGATCCTTCTTATATTTACATTCAGCTTTTGTCCAAGATTCTCACAAGAGTATCAGGAGCTTGGTCTGCAAGGAGCAGCCAGTCTGCTTTCTGCTTTAAATAAGCCAGACACAGGGATTGCCTTAAATGTACCCTCACAGCCTGGAAGTGGCATTAAGGCTTTCTGACTCTGTTTCATTGGTCACTAAAGGATTGCCATAATTAGTGGTCTCGGAAAGCCTCTACATTTGTTTAAGGGTTTCAATATCTTCACATGTTCCATCAATATCATGATGTAGTTTGAAAGGGTTGCAGTACCGTCCAGGGACATAGGAAGGGAAGAAGGCCATTCACCCCTTGAATCTGCTCTGCCATCCGCTGATGAGTACCTTAATTCCATCTGCTGTCTTGGTTCTTTAACCCTTAATATCCTTGTCTAACAAAATTATATGAATCTCAGTTTAGAAATTTTCAACTGATCGATATAGAAACGTTTTCTTTTTAGGAGGGGTGTGTGAGGGGTGCGCAGGGGGAGAGGGAGCAGACAGTTTCAGACTTTTGCAAATCTTTCTGTGGGCAAATACTTTCTGACATCACCCCTGAGCAGCTGTTGCCTTTTCTGTGGCTCTGCTGTAACTATGGCAGTCAGTGAGGTTGCCATCCTTTCTTTTGATGTCTATATTCTAATGCTCAGAGTCACCAGGTATCAAATGATCCCACCACAAGGTTCAACCGGCTATCGATCAAAGAGCCAAACACCAGTTAGTTAGTTCAAGATCAAGGGTACTTTATTTACACTAACAATTAGTCATACAACATCAACACTACTAATTAACTACACCTATCGACTAAGACAACCTGTACTGAACTTCAGGCACCCGGCTTAGGTCAGAGGAACAGTGGCCGCTGTTCGATTCTGGATCTATCGGTTCTGGAGAAGTAACTGCTGCTCAGCTGGGCTCATCCGTCTGGTAGCGAGCGTTGAACTTGGACTTGCTCCTGGTGGTGCTGCGATTGGAGATGGTCGTTGCCGGGGCGCCAGGTCCAAAAGAGGACGAACACATAGTGGACTCTCTTCTTATGCTTGGGGGTTTTTGCGCTCTTTTGGGCGATCCTTCAGTTTGGACCCCACTAATTGGGTGATCCCTGATAACGGTGTTCGATTTCGAACCAATAAATGGGCGGGTGCCTGGATGGCTGGGCGTGTCCCAAGCGGTCACTGACCCTGTTGTTTACGCTTCCCTAGAACAGGGAGTGGCACCTGATGCACAATCAATACGCTTGAGTCCACGTGGAGTCATATCGATTCGGCTTTAATGGGGGCTTGAGGCCCCATCCAAGATGGCGCCGGCCATGGATCGCACGTGGAGTCCGGGGACTCGGAAGATGGCGGCGGGGAGGAGCAAACTGGCGGAGGTGGGCCTTGGACGGCCGGGACCTGCCAGAAAGACTGCGCCCGTGGGTCGGCCGTGGCCCTAGGGCAGGGGGGTGGAGGTGAGCGCTGGAGCGGGACGTGCCGCGGCGTTTTGGGCGGCGAGCGCTGGCCGGTCGGAGCCCGGAGGAGGGCGTGCTGCGTCGTTCCGGGTGCGCAGAAGACTGCGGCCACGGCGCGGGGAGAGGTGGGTGGTCGGGGCCTGGAGCTGCGGCGTTTTGGGCGGGGAGGAGTAAAGTAGCGGCGCATGCTGCTCCAATGTGACGGAGGCCAGCTGCAGCGAGGGGTTCTGGCCCGGCAGTGCATAGCCAGCCGCGCTGGGAGCTTGAGGCCACGTCCAGGATGGCGCCGGCCAGGGGTCGCCCGTGGAGTTTGGTGACGGAGACCCCGACGATTGGGTCGGCGAGGGACCAAATGGCTGCGCGTACTCCTCCAGCGTGGTTGCCGTGAAGAAAGGCTGTGGCAGCGACGCTGCCTGGCGGGGAAAAAACTGTGGTGCGCGTTGGGCCGGCGGGGCTGGGAAAAGGGAGTGCGGCGGTGGGCCTGGAACGGTCGGGGCGTGGAGGAACGGCTGTGGTTGCGCGGCGGGCGGCTGGAGGAATGGCTGAGGGTAGTCGCTGGACACCGCGTTCACTGCGTGGGCGAGGCAGACTGCGGCATAGTGGCCTTTCTTGCCGCACCCTTTGCAGGTGACGGTGCGGGCCGGGCAGCGCGCGCGCGGGTGATTCGCCTGGCTGCAGAAGAAGCAGCGTTGGCCGGCAGCGGTAGCGGGGCGCCTTGCCACGCAGACCTGCGGAGTTTGCGGGTAAGTCTGGGGGTTAGGCGGATGAGTCGGGGGGGCTGGCGCGGCGGGGTGCCACACAGCCCAGGGGGGCGCGGTGCGCGCGGGGGTGTACGCCAGGGCGTTTCTGCACGCCACGTCCATAGACCCTGCCAAGCGAGGCCCAGCGATATTCGGCGAATATCGGGGGATATCATACCTGCCACGAAGGCGTCTCAAATTAAAAGTTTGGAGTGCTCGTTCGCCATCACCGCTGGGCAGCCGCAGTTTTGGCCCAGAACGATCAGCGCCCTGTAGAAATCGTCTAGCGTCTCATCTGGGCTCTGTCGTCACGTTGCCAGCAGGTGACGGGCGTAGACCTGATTAAGTGGATGAATGTAGTGTCCTTCCAGCAGTTCCATGGCTTTATCATAGTTCGCCGCCCCTTCGATCGGGTAGATCGCCGGGCCGACCCGCGAGCGTAGGAGGTGCATTTTCTGCCTTTCCGTGGGAGTGTCGACAGCCGTCTCGAGGTAGCTCTGGAAGCATGCCAGCCAATGCTTAAAAATCTCGGTGGTGTTTTCTGCGTGCGGGCTGAGCTGAAGGCACGCCGGCTTGATGCGGAGATCCATCCTTCAAAAGTACTTATCTGATTAAATTGATGCACAATCAATACGCTTGAGTCCACGTGGAGTCATATCGATTCAGCTTTAATCAGATAGAACTGTACCCAGCAGCGAAGTTACAGAAGTGAAGGCTTCTGGGGACGGCACAGGTTCTTATACCCCGCCTCTCAGGGTGGGGCTATGTACTTTGCCCAATGGTAGACCCCGCGGTCTAGCCAATGGTTATTCCTCTCTCTGGTACCGCAATACCTGGTATTACCACAGTGCCAAAATGTCTGGGACTGTACCGGTCGCTCAAGGACCAGTCCTTTGTCTTGGTAGAGATGGGGCATCAAATGCTAATCGGTCCATCAAAATGCTAATCGATCGGGGTTTCGATACCGTCTGGATTCCTCACTCGCAAATATACATTTCAGGCTCTGAGCCTGCCTGAATCTTGCTCTGTCCATTTTACCCACTATGCTTTGCGAGCTTCTCTGTTCCTGGTTGTAAGTGGCCATCCCAGATGGCTACACTCCGTCCTCTTGATCCTCAACGCAAAGCGCGAAGGATCACACTGCTGGATCTTCTCCTGTTCTCTGACATGCCGGGCACCCTCAATCAAGGACAGGTTCTACCCTACTCTGTCCTATGGGTCAAAATATTTACCTAAATTTCCCTAACACAACACATATTCTAAAAATTCCTAAGGGGGCATTTAACGTTCAAACCTACATTCCAGTCTCCTTACACAAAAAGGGGAATCTCTAGCTGTCTCTAACTAGACTACACTGATGCTGCTATCTAATAATCAAAGAACTTATCTTACAATACAAATAACCAATAGTAGCATCACATTGCTACTTATCAAATGTCTATGTACAAAGAAGTAACTTTATTAAAGAAACAACAACCGTGGAATTTATTAGGGAGGAAGGGTTCAGAAAGAATGTGGGGTTTGCTTGAGTCCGAGGAAAGGGGCTCTAAGTATGTATACTGGAGGGCGGGAGGCTCTCTGTAGCGCACAAAGACTCCGTGAGACGAATAGAGTGAAGTCGATGAGGCTTTATTAAGCGTGTCTGTTCCCCCGCAGCTCGATAGTAAACTGGCCTCCGGGGGAAGACTCCGGCTTCTTATACTCCGCCTTCAGGGCGGAGCTAGAGGTCAACGGCCAACCAGGACCCGGGATCTGTCTGCCAATGACATTAGGGCTTCCAGTCCCACATGACCCCCAATACATACTACCACATTCACCCCTTGTCAAAAATGAAACCGGCGGGGTGATGCTTCGTATGGTGGTAAGGGTTTACAGGGCTGGTCCTGGGAGGAAAAAAACATTCACAAGGCAATACAGTATTGTACAATTTTGTCCTGTTGCAACTATTTACAGAGGGTATGGGAAGAAAAGCAAAATGTTCTTGTGAAAAGTCCATATTTAGTTTTAGATCGACGCCACGAGTCGGTCGGGTGGTCTGGTCGTCCGTGTCGATCGCCTCGGCCCCGGTGGTGGTGGTGCTTGTACCGGTGTTGTCGCCTCCAGGAGCCTTACGGTTTCAGCTTGGGCTTTATTCTTGGTCAGTGCTGAGGGGAGGGGAACCGATCCTCCTGGGAAGGGGGCGGTCGCGGGGTGCGGTGGTGGCAGGAAGGGGGGGGTTGGGTTGATGGTGTCGGGGGGGTGTGCGTGTTGCCGGCGGGCGCCAGATCCCGCAGGGAGACCGTGTCCTGTCGGCCGTCGGGGTACTCCACGTAGGCGTACTGGGGGTTCGCGTGGAGGAGGTGAACCCTTTCGACCAACGGGTCCGCCTTATGTGCCCGCACATGCTTTCGGAGCAGGATGGGTCCTGGGGCCGCCAGCCAGGTCGGCAGCGACGTTCCAGAGGAGGACCTCCTAGGGAAAACAAGGAGACGCTCATGAGGCGTTTGATTAGTGCTCGCACATAATAACGACCGGATGGAGTGGAGAGCGTCCGGGAGGACCTCCTGCCACCGTGAAACTGGGAGGTCCCTGGACCGTAGGGCCAGTAGGACAGCCTTCCAGACCGTGCCGTTCTCCCTCTCTACTTGCCCGTTCCCCCGGGGGTTGTAGCTGGTCGTCCTGCTTGAGGCTATGCCCTTGCTGAGCAGGAACTGGCGCAGCTCGTCACTCATGAAAGAGGACCCCCTGTCGCTGTGGACGTATGCGGGGTAACCGAACAGTGTGAAGATGCTGTTCAGGGCTTTAATGACTGTGGCCGCGGTCATGTCAGAACAGGGAATGGCAAAAGGGAAGCGGGAGTATTCGTCCACCACATTAAGAAAATATGCGTTGCGGTCGGTGGAGGGGAGGGGCCCTTTGAAATCGAGACTGAGGCGTTCAAAGGGGCGGGAAGCCTTAATCAGGTGCGCTACATCCGGCCTGAAAAAATGCGGCTTGCATTCCGCGCAGATGTGGCAGTCCCTTGTGACTGTACGGACCTCCTCTAAAGAGTATGGGAGATTGCGGGACTTGATGAAGTGGTAAAACCGAGTGACCCCCGGGTGGCAGAGGTCCTCGTGGAGGGTTTGGAGGCGGTTAATTTGTGCGTTGGCACATGTGCCGCGGGATAGGGCATCGGACGGCTCGTTCAGCTTTCCGGGACGATACAAAATCTCATAGTTGAAGGTGGAGAGCTCGATCCTCCACCTTAAGATCTTGTCGTTTTTGATTTTGTCCCGCTGTGCATTATCGAACATGAAGGCTACCGACCGTTGGTCCGTGAGGAGAGTGAATCTCCTGCCGGCCAGGTAATGCCTCCAATGTCGCACAGCTTCCACTATGGCTTGGGCTTCCTTTTCTACTGAAGAGTGGCGGATTTCTGAGGCGTGGAGGGTCCGGGAGAAAAAGGCCACGGGTCTGCCCGCTTGGTTAAGGGTGGCCGCTAGAGCTACATCGGAGGCGTCGCTCTCGACCTGGAAGGGGAGGGACTCGTCGATGGCGCGCATCGTGGCCTTTGCGATATCCGCTTTGATGCGGCTGAAGGCCTGGCAAGCCTCTGTCGGCAGAGGGAAGGTCGTGGCCTGTATTAGGGGGCGGGCCTTGTCTGCGTACTGGGGGACCCACTGGGCGTAGTATGAAAAGAACCCCAGGCAGCGTTTCAGGGCTTTTGGGCAGTGCGGGAGGGGAAATTCCATGAGTGCGCGCATACGTTCGGGGTCGGGGCCTATTATCCCATTGCGCACTACGTAGCCCAGAATGGCTAGCCGATCGGTGCTAAAAACGCACTTGTCCTCGTTGTACGTGAGGTTCAAGGCTTTGGCGGTCTGGAGGAATTTTTGGAGGTTGCGTCGTGGTCCTGCTGATCGTGGCCGCAGATGGTTACATTGTCGAGATACGGGAACGTGGCCCGCAACCCATGTTGATCAACCATTCGGTCCATCTCCCGTTGGAAGACCGAGACCCCGTTTGTGACGCCAAAAGAGACCCGTAGGAAATGGTATAATCGCCCGTCTGCCTCGAAGGCTGTGTACTTGCGGTCACTTGGGCGGATGGGGAGCTGATGGTAGGCGGACTTGAGGTCCACGGTGGAGAAGAGTTTATATTGGGCAACCCGGTTGACCATGTCGGATATGCGGGGGAGAGGGTACGCGTCTAGTTGTGTGTACCTGTTGATGGTCTGGCTATAGTCAATGACCATCCTTTGTTTCTCCCCTGTCTTTACTACTACCACCTGCGCTCTCCAGGGACTATTGCTGGCCTGGATTATGCCCTCCTTTAGTAGCCGCTGGACTTCGGATCGAATGAAGGTCCGGTCCTGGGCGCTGTACCGTCTGCTCCTAGTGGCGACGGGTTTGCAATCCGGGGTGAGGTTCGCAAACAAGGACGGGGGTTGCACCTTGAGGGTTGCGAGGCCGCAGATAGTGAGTGGGGGTATTGGGCCGCCGAATTTGAACGTAAGGCTCTGTAGATTGCATTGGAAATCTAATCTCAGCAAGGTGGGGGCACAGAGTTGGGGAAGGACGTTTAGTTTGTAGTTTTTGAACTCCCTCCCCTGCACTGTTAGGGTAACTATGCAGAATCCCTGGATCTGTACGGAGTGGGATCCTGCAGCTAAGGAAATCTTTTGTGCGCTGGGATAGGTGGTCAAGGAACAGCGTCTTACCGTGTCGGGGTGTATAAAGCTCTCCGCGGTTCCGGAGTCGACTAGGCATGGCGTCTCGTGGCCGTTTATTAGCACCGTTGTCGTCGTCGTCTGGAGTGTCCGGGGCCGAGCTTGATCGAGCGTAATTGAAGCGAGACGTGGTTGTAGTAGTGGAGTGGGGTCCGTTGTTGCCGTCCAAGATGGCGTCGGGGATGGACAAAATGGCCGCCCCCACACATCGCACGTGGCTGGGGGGTCACAAGATGGCGGCGGGGGTGGACAAAATGACCGCCCCCACGCGTCGTACAGGTCTGGGGCGGTCCAGGATGGCGGCGCCCCTCCTCCCCTCGTGGTGGCCGGGACCCAAAATGGCGGCGTCTGCGGGTCGCACATGGTGCGCTGGGGGGCTGGGGAGCGCTAGGACCGCGAGCGCTAGGACCGCGAGCGCTAGGACCGCGCGGAGCTCCCTCACCGTGGACAGCGGTGGTTGGGGCCCAAGTAGGTGGCGCCGGCGGGTCAGGCGTGGGGCTCGGGGTGGGGGTTAGGGGGACGTTAGGGACGCGCAAAACTCCCTCCTCTCCGTGGAGAGTGTTGGCCGGGACCCAAAGCAGTAGCGCCGGCGGCGGGTCATACATGGGCTGCGGGGAGGGGGGTTGGGGAGCGTAAGCGGCGTGCAGGGCTCCCTGTTCTCCCGGGACCGCGGTGGTCGGGACCCAGAGCGGCTACGCCTGCGGGTCGTACATGGCGTGCTGGGGGGGTTGGGGCGCGTAAACGGCTTGCAGGGCTCCCTGTTCTCCCGGGACAGCGGCGACCTCGCGGGACCGGCACACAACCGCATAATGGCCCTTTTTCCCGCAGCTTTTGCAGATAGCTGCGTGGGCCGGGCAGCGCTGTCGGGGGTGTTTCGCCTGGCCGCAGAAATAACAGCGGGCGCCCCCGGTGCGACTCGGCGTTTGGACCGCGCAAGCCTGTGGGGTGTCCGGGGGGGGTAGGGGGTTTGCCGCGACGGGTACGTATGGGGCCCAATGGGCTGCCGCGCGGTCGGGGCCGTAGGCGCGGGTATTACGCGCGGCCACGTCTAGAGAGGCTGCTAGTGCCCATGCCTCTGAGAGTCCTAGCGACTCTTTTTCTAGAAGTCTTTGGCGGATTTGGGAGGATTGCATACCTGCCACAAAAGCATCGCGCATTAACATGTCCGTGTGTTCGTTTGCGTTCACCGACGGGCAGCTGCAGGCTCGTCCCAAAATCAGCAGCGCGGCGTAGAATTCGTCCATCGATTCTCCGGGTGCTTGCCGTCTCGTCGCAAGCTGGTAGTGAGCGTAGATTTGGTTAACTGGGCGGACATAGAGACTTTTCAGTGCTGCGAACGCCGTCTGGAAATCCTCCGCGTCTTCGATGAGGGAGAAAATCTCCGTGCTCACCCTCGAGTGCAGGACCTGCAGTTTTTGGTCTTCTGTGACCCGGCCGGTGGTCGTTCTGAGGTAGGCCTCGAAGCAAGTCTGCCAGTGCTTGAAGGCTGCTGCCGCGTTCACTGCGTGGGGGCTGATCCTCAGGCATTCCGGAATGATCCTGAGCTCCATAGTCCTTTTTAGGCACGCTTAATAAATTGTAGCGCACAAAGACTCCGTGAGACGAATAGAGTGAAGTCGATGAGGCTTTATTAAGCGTGTCTGTTCCCCCGCAGCTCGATAGTAAACTGGCCTGCGGTTTCTTATACTCCGCCTTCAGGGCGGAGCTAGAGGTCAACGGCCAACCAGGACCCGGGATCTGTCAGCCAATGACATTAGGGCTTCCAGTCCCACATGACCCCCCAATACATACTACCACACTCTCCTTCTCCATTTCCGCAGTCTGATTGTCTGGATGACACTGCACAATATAGCTATCACCAGTAGGGCTTCGACTGTGTATGACAGGGAGTACCATTTTATGAAGTTCTCACACCTTGTGGGGGTATCAGTGGCTGGGTCTATGTGTGGTTTAGGGTCCGGGCTGGGGGTGTTGTGTTGGGTAGTCGTGTTCGGGGCCTGTGTGGTGAGGGAGGTAGGGGTGGGTAACGCGCGCAACTGTATTGTTCCAGCGACGATCATGATGCAGATCATCAGGTTCGTCTTCATCTTGTCCGTGCTTTTCTCTGTCTTCAGGTATCTTCAAATCTTCCTGGGGGTACAAGCATAATATCTGTTATTATCTTGTTGCTTAATATTAGGTTTGTCTGTCTGTTTTGTCATAAAATGCGCACATCATGAGGTAAAAACAGGCAGTGACAGACAGCCAGGTTAGCCAATCAACATACAGGACAGAACACAACCAATCACCAGACAGAACACCAGAGGGGGGCTTCCAACTATAAAACACACGAGGCATCAGCACTCAGACTCTTTCCACTGGTGACAACTGTAGTGAAAGTCAGGGTGTATATATCAGTCAGCACCTTCTACACGTGGATCAGAGCTAGCCTGGTCTAGTAAGTTAGAGTTAGCACACTTAGAGTAGTAGAGTGTCAACCCACAGCCAGCTGTGTGCATTGTTACAGAAGTTCAATAAATCGTATTGAACCAACGCCTACGTTTGGTGTATGCTTTACCGTTCATCTGCATCCAGTTGCAATCCGTGTTACCCCAGGGTGAATAACACGACATGATACCAGGAATCTACTTCATCAAAGTAATTTACCTTGAATAATTCAGTGACGACCAGAAAGTGCCTTCCAGCGGCATGGAGAAGATCCAGGTCCCTCCACAGCTCCGGATCTCCGGAAATCTCGGTGCCAACTGGCAGGTCTTCAAGCAGAAATTCAGTCTATACATTGAGGCCTCGGGCCTCAAGGAAGCGTCCGATGCCAGAAAAATCGTGCTGCTCCTATCGACTGTGGGGGACCAGGCCATCCAAATCTTCAATTCGTTCACTTTTGCCGACGGCCAGGACAAGACCAAGTTCCAGACCGTGTTAGCCAAATTCGACAGTCACTGTGAAGTCGAAACAAATGAGAGCTTTGAGCGCTATGTCTTCCAGCAACGCCTTCAGGGTAAGGACGAGCCTTTCCAATCCTTTCTAACTCATCTCTGCATATTAGCGCAATCCTGCAACTACGGTGACACCGCTGATTCCCTCATCAGGGATCAGATCGTGTTTGGGGTCCACTCCGACGCCCTGCGGGAGCAGCTCCTAAAAATAGAAAACATGACCCTGCCAGTAGCCATCGAGACGTGTAAAGTGCATGAACAGACGAAAAGTCGCTACTCCCGCCTTAAATCGGCAGAACAGGACCAACTTGCCTCCCACGAGTCAGAGATTGTACAGGCCATCGCCCAAATGCGGTGCCTTAGCATCGATGAAGGCGGCCATTTTGCACGCTTTTCCCGGGGTCCCACGCATGCACACCACAGACCGGGGGAACGAAGCGGCCGAAGACCACACTGCGCAGGTGCGAGCGGCGGCTGGCCACACTGCACATGTGCGACAACGCACGGAGCGTTACGACATCAACGTCATGACGTGCCCGAACTGCGGCACTGCACACTTAAAGTGGCAATGCCCTGCAAGAGGCAGGCAATGGTTAAATTGTGGGAAGCCTGGCCATTATGCAGCCTTGTGCAGGATTGCACCTCCGATCGTGGGCCAGCGATCCCAGTTCCAACGTAAATGAGTTCGAAGTGTGCAGCAAGAGCTGCTGGATTCGGAACCTGGTAACACCACGGATCCAGACGACGACTGCCTGGAGTCCCCATATCGTGTGGGCATCATTACCACGTATGATAAGGCCTCCTCAAATTCAGCAAGACGCCTACCCATCCTCAACGTTGATTCTGCAGACTCAGCTTCTGACTTTAACCTTGCACTCCTGGCGTACAGGGCAACCCCTCTGTCCACCGGTATGTCACCGGCCAACTCCTTATGAATTGTGACCTGCGGACGACTGTTCCGGCCATTCATTTACCAGACCTGGATCACCTCCCAGTGCTGCAAAAGGTGCAGCAACTCAGAAACCGGCAAAAGCTGACATACGATGCTCATGCTACTGATTTGCCTGTGCTCTCACCAGAAGATGCTGTTCACATCAAGTTGCCTGGTGGAGGCTGGTCAGCTCCAGCTGTTGTTGGTCGACAGGCTGCTCCCAGGTCGTTCGTGGTTCGCATGGCTGATGGATACATGGTCAGGCACAACAGAAGGGCACTGCGCAAACTTGCCTGCCCACCACCGGATCTCACATTCCCAGCTGCCGTTATGCCTTTTTCGAACACCTCGCTCCACGAGGCCACCAATCTGGCTGCAATCCCGCCTGTCAAGGCGCCGTCGTTCCCACCTCCACCTCTCAGGTGGTCAACAAGGATCTGACACCAGCCTCAGAAATTGGACTTATAAATATTTCCTTTGTACATATTGTTCTGTATCTGCACACTGGACACCTTACATGTACATATGCATTCACTCGCCATTTGCTGTCAATAGTTATATCGTAAATATGGCGTATATGCTCTAAGCAACCAACAATGTTTTTTAAAAAGGGGGGGATGTCATAATATGCACCCGTGATCAGTGCCATTGCTCCACTACCCGAGCTTGGCTGACCAAATCTATAGGGGGTCCTCAGGCAGGACGGGGATAAGTGCCGTTACTCCACTGCCTGAGTGACCTTCCAAGAGCGGTAAGAATTTGGGGATATATGGGCTCCAACAAACTTGTTTCTTTAACTGCCATGTGGCGTCAGAAGAGTAGTCATTACTGTATCAAGAAATTATTTGTGAGGCTGACACACAAAATTGTACAAGAGAGAACATACAACATTTAAAAACAAACTAAAGAAGAAAAGCGGGCAGGTTCCATCAGAGTACAGGACATGGTAAATCTCAAGCGGTTCCTTACTTTCATCATCTGGACACCTCAAGGTTCCATTCCAAAAAGGGTCTCAAATGGGCTACCATGGTGGGAGTCAGACTCGGAGTCATCACCATCTCCCGGGTGCCAAACTCGTGCCTGGAGATTTAGTGCCAATGCGGCGTGTGACGATGGGGGGTCCATCTCGTCATTCCGTGTCAGACGACAGGAATTATCGCGGTGCCAGTGTTTCAAATTCTGTAGGGCGGTAGGGGCAATGGGGGTGTCGCTATCGTCGGGTGATGGGTCAGGTTCCGGTGAGGGCAAATAAATCATCTCTAAGGGGCTGAACATATCATGGTCAGTGTCTCTGGGGCTGTAGTGACTGGGGCCTGGTGTGTGTGTCCAGTGTTTGGGTCTCTCAGGGGCGTCAGTTGTGCTGTCACTGTCACTGTCGCTAGCAGCCGAATCAAGCGTTAGGGTGAAATTTGATGCTGGGGTGGGGTCAAGGTCATGTATGTGGGCGTGCTGTCGCTGCTGGTGGAGGGCGGGATTGGGTTGTCAGTGGGCGGGTCTCCATTGTCTGCCATTGCCATTGAGAGGTGGTTGAGTGGCTGCACTGTGTTCCATAAACCTTAAGCTGGTTTACATGGAACCATCCTGACTTGCCATTAGGATATGTGATTTTATAAACTGAGGGGCTTACCTTGTCAGAGATTGAATAGGGTCCTGCAAATTTAGGGGAGAGGAATGAGCTGGGATTGTATAACGAGATCATGACATGCTGTCCGACTGTACACTCTGTCGGCTGTACTGTCTTATCAAAGCAGGCCTTACTCTGCTTTCGGTTAACGCCCAGTCGAACAGCTGCAGCGAGCTGTGCTGCTTTAATATTCTCCAACATGTTCTGGACTGCTTTCTCGTGGGTAAGGGCGGTGACTGTGGGGCTGGCCAAATCAAGTCCAAATAAATACTCGGTACCCTTCATGGGTCGTCCGGTCATGAGGGTATGGGGGGTATAACCTGTCGAACTCAACACCGTGTTTCTAATAAACATCAGTGCAAATGGGAGCAGTGTGTCCCATGTCGTGTTGTGCTGCTGCACCATTTTTCTAAGTGTGGCCTTTAGTGTCCGATTCATGCATTCCACAATGCCGCTGGACTGCGGGTGGTAGGCAATGTGAAACTTCTGTTTTATACGAAAAATCGTCATGACATTTTTCATGACTCTGCCTGTCAAGTGCGAACCTTGATCCGACTCAATACTACGGGGGAGTCCCCATCAGGTTTAAATTTGCTCGGTTAGGATCTTTGCCGTGGCCTTGCCCGTTTTTGTTCTCAAGGGGAAAGCTTCGACCCATTTCGTAAATGTGTCGATGACAACCAACACATATTTGTATCCATTTCTGCAGCGGGGGAAGGGACCGATATAGTCTAACTGCAAGTTTGTCCATGGGCCATTTACAGAGCGAGTGTGTCGTAGCTGGGCTTTCTTCGCATACCTGTCCGGGTTGTTCAGTGCGCAAATCAAGCAATTCTCAACGTAATGGGATACATCGGTTTTTAAATCAGGCCACCAGCAGACAGGTCTGAGGTGGGCAAGGGTGGATTCTATCCCTTGGTGTCCATGCCCATCATGGAATTTACAAATGATCTCGTTCCTATCCTGGGTGGGGACAACATAAATGCCATCTTTTAAATCGATTCCCTCATGGATCGTTAAAGAATTTTTAAACTTTTTGTTTCCTTTTAAAATTTCCTTTAATGTCTCGTCTTCTTCCTGTGCTTGGGCTAAGTCTTGAATGTTGGTCTGTGAGCGCGTGTACTGGGGCACTCTCGGGGGGTTGCCAAAAGTGGCCATGTCGTGAGCCTGCCTTCGCTGGGGCGTCAGCTTTCATGTTACCAGGTGGGGAGGAACGATGGTGACTTCTAACTTTAACTATTCCGTATGTTCTACCTTTTGCTGTCTGGAGGATGTGTTTGAGCAGTGGGGCTGAGGGTAGATGTTTTCCGTCGGCGGAAATAAATCCTCTAGATTCCCACAGGGCTAGGAATTCTGTCGGGCTGTTGCAGTCGTACAAACTGTCTGAATATATGTCTGCTGGGGTTGGGAACGAATCGGGGATCTGGACAATGTAAGCAATGGCTGCTAACCCGGCTGCCTGCGAACCTAAGTGTCCAGGCAACTTTAAAGCGATCTCGTCTAAAGCGTGTCCCTGCGCATCCTCTACATAAATCCCACATCCTGTGATTCTTTTTCCATCAAGGACTGTGGAGGAGCCATCTACATACATTCTCAAAGCTTGGTCTGTGGGCTGGGACAGATGCCTGTCTTTTTCGGCACCAGTTTGGGAACAAAGGGGCCTGTGTTGTGCTTGGGGGCTATGATCTCGCACTCATGTGGGGTTCCTGCATAGTGTAAATTGTCGGCCAGAAACGTGTGCGTTTTTGTCCGTTTTACGGTAATGTCGCGTCCTTGTAGGAGTAGGGTCCACCGCGCTGCTCGGATTTGGCTTACTGTGCCGTCTTTTAGTCTGCCGACTAATAAAAGCTGTGTCGGGGTGTGCTCGGTCAAAATGGTTACGGGGTTGAGTCCGGTTATGTACGAGAAGTACTGTACCGCCCAGAAAACTGCTAGCAGGTGGCTTTCACAGGCTGAAAATCCCTTCTCTACTGGATCTAAAACTCATGAGGCAGAGGCTACGGGTCCTAAACGATCGTGCTTTTCCTGCAGGAGTACGGACGAAAGGGTTTGGCCAGTAGTCGCTACCTCTATCGCGTATGGGGAGTGTGGATCAGATGCCTGCAAAGCAGGGCTGTGCTCAGGGCCCGTTTCAATGCATCCACGTCATCCGTGTGCTGTGGAAGCCATTTCCATGGCTCCTGTTTCTTAAGGAACTCGGAAAGTGGGGCTGCTTTTGTGGCGAAATTATCTGCTCGGGCACTAACACTGTGGATGGGTCTGGCATTGTTTCTAGGGGGGGCATTTGTGTTCTGATTCCATTGCTGTTTTGGGGGGGCTTGACATTCTCATGCATAATGTCCTTTCTGTCCACAATTGTAACATTCCTGTGCTTTAGGGTGCTGCGTGTTATTTCTGACTTCATTTACCCATGCGGGGTCTTGGTGTGCCCTTACTGGATTCATTGTGGCATCTATTCTTTCCGGCTGTGTCTTTCTCTGTAGGGACTGTTCCCAAGCTCTGGATAATCGTTTCAGTACCCACACTTCATTGTGTGCCGTGTCTGAGGGGTCGTAACTGGCACATGCCTCTGTCCTGCCTCTGTGGCATGGGATACTAGGGTACGGGTCCATTTGGCCGTATCGTCTGCTGATAACCGCCGTGGGCTAACTCACCAAGTACAGCGGTAAAGTGGACCCAGAGGCTTCCAGCAATCGCTGTTGGATGCTCTCCTTTTTTCTGTCTGCACCGGTTGAGTCCTTTTACTGGATCTCCTCTGTTGTAGCCAATGGCTAAAATGTTGTCTAAAATGGCTGATTTCATGTCTTGGGGGCTACCTCCTCCTACATTTTGTGGATCGGGAAGGGCTGAACTAACTGACGGGTCAAGGCACATCACTGTGAGCTTTACCTCTTCCTGCTCGTTCAAACCGTACATGAGGGTCTGTTGCTTAACTAGTTCGAAAAAGTGGTGTGGGTCTGATTTGGGGTGGACAGTCTCAATTTTATCATGGGCATCTCTTAACTGGGTGATGGTTAATGGGGTTGTTTACACAAAATCGGGTTGATCTTCCGTGGTGACCCTGCGCTGCGTAGTGATGGGGTTCATTGGGTTGGGTGCTGCCTGTGCAGTCGGTGGTGCGGGTGCTTTCCTTTTCGGGGCCTGGGGGGCTCTATTCTGTTTTTCTGTCTCATTCACGTACCGTTGGGCCGTTTCACTGAGTTCCTGCCAATCGGGGCCATCCTCCTGATCTAGCTGTGGGACAAAGGTATCTCTGAACCCATTCTGAACGGATAGCAGTGATTGCAATCTTGCAATTTTCTGCCTGCACTTGGCATGATCCACCGAACTCTGGCTCTGTTCCGTGGTGGAACTGTGGACTGCTCGGAGGGCTGCCTTCAAATCCTCGCATTGTTTCCTCAACTGTTCTACCTGTTTCTCTGTTTCCTCTCTTACCAGTACCGCACGTTGCGTGTCCCGGTAGACCTTATCACATTGATTCTGGAAGCTGCTGAGGTGGGCGAGACAGGATTGATGTGCCCTCTTGACATCATCCATTTCCTTGTCCTTTGCTGCTAGCTGCTCCCGGAGCTGCACATTTAATCTCTCACTTTCACTAATGTTTCCTTCTCTACTTCTCTCCTTCTCCTCAAGCTGTCTACGGAGCGTCCTCATGACCTCCTCTGTGCCTCGCAATTGTGCCAAGCAGGACACGATTGCCATCGGCTTACGAACCTTACTCAAACTCTTTGTGGATCTCTGTCAGGCTGTCCCACCAAGTCTGTCCTATGCTGCCAAGACCTGTTTCCTCATTCGTGCAAAATTCCGACCATAGGGGCCATCCTTTCCATCCTTTAGGTATCTCCTAATTTCTTCTTCCCATAGGGGACACTGTTCTGATTTGTTGGTCGATGCGAACTTGGGCTCTTGTGGATGCATAAGGCATTCCATCGCCTTCATGGCCATCCCTACAATTACTTCTGTCTCCCGGGAATTTGGAACAAGGGGGAATAAAGCGGTGGTGCAAACACGAGTACGGCTCAAGCTATTTTCCGGTTTACACAACCCCCGAAAGTTTCACGCAACAAAATCAATTGAGGCTACCTTATATCCCTTTGTTAGTACGCATGCAAATTACACACTTCTGAATTCTGGAGGTTTGGTTGGTCGATACTGGTCTCACTTGTGGTTTCTTTTACTTTGCCAATTTGGATTTCTAATTCAAACGCTTTTGTGGGTTCTCTCGGGGTGACATAGTCACTTCTGGGTTGAGTCCCGTCAGAGTCGCCAATAACTGTTGCCTTTTCTGTGGCTCTACTGTAACTATGGCAATCAGTGAGGTTGCCCTCCTTTCTTTTGATATCGATATTCTAATGCTCAGAGTTGCCAGGTATCAAATGATACAACCACAAGGTTCAACCAGCTATCAATCAAAGAGCCAAACACCAGTTAGTTAGTTTAAGGTCAAGGGTACTTTATTTACACACACAAGTAGTCATGCAACATAAGCACTACTAATTAACTACACCTATCGACCTGTACTTAACTTCAGGCACCTGGCTTAGGTCAGAGGAACAGTGGCCGCTGTTCGATTCTGGATCTATCGGGTCTGTAGGAGTAACTGCTGCTCAGCTAGGCTCATCCGCCTGGTAGTGAGCGTTGAACTTGGACTTGCTTCTGGTGGTGCTGCGATTGGAGATGGTCGTTGCCGGGGCGCCAGGTCCAAAAGAGGACGAACACATAGTGGACTCTCTTCTAATGCTTGGGGGTTTTGTGCTCTTTTGGGTGGTCCTTCAGTTTGGACCCCACTAATTGGGTAATCCCTGATCACTATGTTCGATTTTGAACCAATAAATGGGCGGGTGCCTGGATGGCTGGGCGTGTCCCAAGCGGTCACTGACCCTGTTGTTTACGCTTCCCTGGTACAGGGAGTGGCGCCGAAATGTCTGGGACTGTACCGGTCGCTCAAGTACCAGTCCTTTGTCTTGGTGGAGATGGGCCATCAAATGCTAATCGGTCCATCAAATGCTAATTGGTCGGAGTTTCGATACCGTCTGGATTCCTCACTCGCAAATATACATTTCAGGCTCTGAGCCTGCCTGAATCTTGCTCTGTCCATTTTACCCGCTAGGCTTTGCGAGCTTCTCTGTTCCTGGTTGTAAGTGGCCAACCCAGATGGCTACACAGCCTAGCTTCATGCTAAAGGTTATGTCCTTCTTTTCTGGTTTCTCACTGGAATAACTATTTCCTCGCTTTTGAGCTTATGACATCCTTTAATTATTTGGAAAACTTCAATTACATTGTCCCTTGGTCTTCAATATTCAATGGAACACAAGCCTAGTCTGTTCAACCCATCCTCACAATTAAGTCTTTTTAGCCTTTATCATTCCAGCCCAATATATCCTTCCTGAGGTACTGCACGCAGAACTGAATGCAATACTCCTGATGGGGATCCAACCAGAGCTCTGTATAGATGTGGCACAACTTTCACTCCCTTGTATTCCAGACATCTTGAGGTGAAGAAAATGCTCCATGAGCCTTTCTGCCCACTAGCTTTTAATGAAGTCTGTACCTAAACCCTTAAATCTCTCTGGTCATTCACATTTCTGCCATTTGAAAAGGGTTAGTTTTCCCTCAGGAGTGTAACCGAGGTGTCTGTTCCATTGAGGAAAGCATCAGTGACTTACTTGGCTGATGTTGCCTGTGGTCGTTTGGCAGGAAGTGGAGGCATGCATATTCAGGGAATGCAGTGACCTTCACTACCTGGCAGTACAGGGCCTGTGGCAGAAGCTGTCTGCTGTAATGTTTGCTGCTGACCGCCAAACCTTGTCACTGTCTCCCTGGCAAATATTAGCTTATGAAGACTATTATCATCAGGCAATTCCAATTTGAGCTTCCTGAGTCTGTAAACATGGCTGCACAGGTAATCAAGGCTGCACAGTCATCTGTGGTGTAACAGCATCTTCATAAATCATTTCTTTTACCTTCAAAACAAAATCAAGAACAAAAAGGACGTCCTTTTTAGCAATCCAAAACACTCCGTCCCCTTAATGTAGCGCCACTTCCTGGAAGCAAGTAGAATGTTTCTGACCTTTGAATCTGCTGTTTACAGGCAGACTATGTGCTCACTCAGATGCTGTTGCAAAAGAGTATGAGTTGATCAGTGCCTGCCCTGATTTACAAGCAATTTTTATGGAGCTACCACTTGAAGTAATGACCGGAATCTTATGCTGCTACACCAGCAGTGGGAAACGAGGGGGGCGGCACACATAATTGCATGGAAGGCGAAATGTCAGGTTCCTGACGGCGGCATGAAAGTAGGAAATTAAGGTTGCGGCTGATTGAAGGCGGATTGACGTTCCTGACGGCAAGCAGTGAAAGCCTATTTTTAATGCATTGACACGTCATGCATACTCATTAAAGAACCATTTTGCCTGATTAAATGGTACCTTTGCAATTAACTCTGTGGCGAACAAGAAACAATGCCTTCAGATTCACAATTGGTTTAAGGTGGCACGCAGCAGGCCAGGTAGTCTTTTTTGAGGATTTTGATTGGATAGGAGCTTCTTTATGCGTTGAGGCCAGGTGGTGGGAGTACAAGGAGGATTGCAGGGAGAGAGGGGGTGGGTGACACAGAGAAGGTCATTATCTGCAGATGGGAAGCCAACCATATTTGTGGGCCAATCTAAGTTATTGAGGGGAGGTCGAAGATGAGGTCCTGAGAGTCGGGCAGGCAGTTGGGGAAAGGTGATGGAGTGAGGATCAAAGCTGATGACGAAAAGGTCAAAGGTCACTGAGCAAAGGTGCAGGGGTGATGGCCTCCAGCTCCAGGGTCAACGTGGGAATGTCCAAAAACATTGCTGCAGCCATAAAAGAGAGTCCTGGATACATATCGAGGATGGAGATGTCCATAGTGGAGTCAGTGGAACCCATGGTACAGTCAATGCAAAGTATAGGGCTCCCTATTGGTTAAAAGATCTCAGATCGAGAATGGACATGGGACTATAGGCAGATGAGGGGATATGTTGAAGGGTGAGGGGGTGTATTGAAAGGTACTTGGAGCTTAACGACAATGGGGAGGTTCAGGTGGGAGTGGTCTGGGAGGCGTTGAAGGCAGTGGTTAGAGGGGAACTGATATCTATTAGGGCACATAAAGGAAAGCAGGAGGGTGGGGAAAGGGAGCGGTTGCTGAAAGAACTTTTGAGGGTGGACAGACAATACGCGGAGGCACCGGAGGAGGGACTGTACAGGGAAAGGCAAAGGCTACATGTAGAATTTGACTTGTTGACTACGGGTAATGCAGAGGCACAATGGAGGAAGGCACAAGGTGTACAGTGTGAATATGGGGAGAAGGCGAGCCGGTTGTTGGCCCACCAACTGAGGAAGAGGGGAGCAGCGAGGGAGATAGGGGGGGTGAGAGACGAGGAGGGAGAGATGGAGCGGGGAGCGGAGAGAGTAAATGGGGTGTTCAAGGTATTCTACGAAAGATTATATAAAGCTCAGCCCCCGGAAGGGAAGGAGAGAATGATGTGCTTTCTGGATCAGCTGGAATTCCCTAAGGTGGAGGAGCAGGAGAGGGTGGGACTGGGAGCACAGATTGAGATGGAGGAGGTAGTGAAAGGGATTGGGAGAATGCAGGCGGGGAAGGCCCCGGGACCAGACGGATTCCCGGTGGAATTTTATAGGAAGTATATGGACTTGCTGGCCCCGCTTCTGACGAGAACCTTTAATGAGGCTAGGGAAAGGGGGCAGTTGCCCCCGACTATGTCAGAGGCAAAGATATCGCTCCTCCTAAAGAAGGAAAAAGACCCGCTGCAATGCGGGTCCTATAGGCCCATTTCTCTTTTAAATGTGGATGCTAAGATTCTGGCCAAGGTAATGGCAACGAGGATAGAGGACTGTGTCCCGGGGGTGGTACATGAGGACCAGACTGGGTTTGTGAAGGGGAGACAGCTGAACACGAACATACGGAATTTGCTAGGGGTAATGATGATGCCCCCGCCAGAGGGGGAAGTGGAGATAGTGGTGGCGATGGATGCCGAGAAAGCATTTGATAGAGTGGAGTGGGATTATCTGTGGGAGGTGCTGAGGAGATTTGGCTTCGGAGATGGATATATCGGATGGGTACAGCTGCTGTATAGGGCACCGATGGCGAGTGTGGTTACGAATGGACAGGGGTCTGATTATTTCCGGCTTTATAGAGGGACGAGGCAGGGATGTCCCCTGTCTCCGTTATTGTTTGCACTGGCGATTGAGCCCCTGGCCATGGCACTGAGGGGTTCCAGGAAGTGGAGGGGAGTGTTTAGGGGAGGAGAAGGACACCGGGTATCTCTGTATGCGGATGAATTGTTGTTGTATGTGGCGGACCCAGTGGAGGGGATGCCAGAGTTAATGCGGATACTTGGGGAGTTTGGGGATTTTTCGGGGTATAAATTGAACATGGGGAAAAGTGAGTTGTTTGTGGTGCATCCGGGGGAGCAGAGCAGGGAAATAGAGGATTTACCGCTGAGGAAGGTAACAAGAGACTCCCGATATTTGGGGATTCAGATAGCCAAGAATTGGGGAACCTTGCACCGGCTTAATTTAACACGATTGGTGGAACAGATGGAGGAGGACTTCAAGAGATGGGACATGGTGTCCCTGTCACTGGCGGGTAGGGTGCAGGCGGTTAAAATGGTGGTTCTCCCAAGATTCCTCTTTGTGTTTCAGTGCCTCCCGGTGATGGTCACGAAGGCTTTTTTTAAGAGAATTGAGAAAAGCATTATGAGTTTTGTGTGGGCCAGGAAGACCCCGAGAGTAAGGAGGGGGTTCTTGCATCGTAGTAGGGATAGGAGGGGGGTTGGCACTACCGAGCCTAAATGATTATTACTGGGCTGCCAATATTTCAATGGTGTGTAAGTGGATGGGAGAAGGGGAGGGAGCGGCGTGGAAGAGATTGGAGAGGGCGTCCTGCAAGGGGACCAGTTTACAAGCAATGGTGACGGCACCGTTGCCGTTTTCACCGAAGAAATACACTACAAGCCCGGTGGTGGTGGCAACATTAAAAATTTGGGGGCACTGGAGACGGCATGGGGGAAGGACGGGAGCTTCGGTGCGGTCCCCGATAAGAAATAACCATAGGTTTGTTCCGGGGAGAATGGATGGGGGATTTGGAGCATGGCAAAGAGCTGGGGTAGTACAATTTAGAGATCTGTTCGTAGATGGGACGTTTGCGAGTCTGGGAGCGCTGACGGAAAAATATGGGTTGCCCCAAGGGAATGCATTTCGGTATATGCAACTGAGGGCTTTTGCGAGGCAACAGGTGAGGGAATTCCCGCAGCTCCCGATGCAGGAGGTGCAGGATAGAGTGATCTCAGAGACATGGGTAGGGGTTGGTAGGGTGTCGGACATATACAGGGAAATGAGGGACGAGGGGGAGATCATGGTAGATGAGCTGAAAGGGAAATGGGAAGAAGGGCTGGGGGAGGATATTGAGGAGGGGCTGTGGGCTGACGCCGTACGTAGGGTAAACTCGTCGTCCTCGTGTGCCAGGCTAAGCCTGATACAATTCAAGGTTCTACACAGGGCGCATATGACTGGAGCACGGCTCAGTAAATTTTTCGGGGTAGAGGATAGGTGTGGGAGATGCTCGAGAAGCCCAGCGAATCACACCCACATGTTCTGGTCATGTCCGGCATTACAGGGGTTCTGGGTGGGGGTGGCGAAGGTGCTTTCGAAGGTGGTGGGGGTCCGGGTCGAGCCAAGCTGGGGGTTGGCTATATTCGGGGTTGCAGAAGAGCCGAGAGTGCAGGAGGCGAGAGAGGCTGATGTTTTGGCCTTTGCGTCCCTAGTAGCCCGGCGCAGGATATTGCTTATGTGGAAGGAAGCCAAACCCCCGGGCGTGGAGACCTGGATAAACGACATGGCAGGGTATATAAAGTTAGAACGGATCAAGTTCGTATTAAGGGGTTCGGCTCAAGGGTTCACCAGGCGGTGGCAACCGTTCGTCAACTACCTCACAGAACGATAGAGGGAATGAAAAGAAAGAAAGACAACAGCAGCAACCCAGGGGGGAGGGGGGGGGGAGGATCCGGGCGGGCTCTTAGGGATGTCATTGTATATGTATAGACATTTGTTATAGGTAATGTATATTGGACTGTTGGATTGTATTTTTGGAGAATAACTATTTTTGACAAGGCAGTTGCCATTTAGTTTTGTTTTTGTTTCTGTTCATATATTATTTATTTACTTGTTTAAAATTGGCCACTGTTATTTATATTGCTTTACTGTTGTTTAAAAGAAAAACCATGTACTGTTATGTTTGGCCAAAAAATCTTGAATAAAATATATTTTTTTAAAAAAAGATCTCAGTTCAGGGGGCAGCGCCATCAGGTCTGTACTGACCAGATCTCTACCTGCTTTGTGTCCGCAGTTCACCTGAGGCACACAAGATGGATCGAGTACACCTGATGCTTCTGCTAGCCAAGTGCATCTGGAGAGAAACAGACATAGGAGTCCCAGAGCCAGGACAGCAATAGCCACAGCATCAACAAGGAGTGCATGCAGAGGTGAGCCGTTCAAAATGATGGCAACCAGGAGCCAGTGAGACATGGAGCATATGTGCCTAATCAATTATACAGCAAGTGGTGCAACTACCTACAAACAAAGCAATGTGGGAGACGGCTAAGGATGTCATGGGATTTTGTTCCTCATGCTAGCTGCTTCAGGATGACCCAATTCCTCCTGAACTGGGAGGCAAACCAAAGCCAGTACCTTTAAAAGATGACAAGGCATTGAATTCCTACACCACAAGACCGTTCCAGGGCTCTACAAGGGACATGTGCGACATCTTGCAGTCAGCCACTTACAAAGGCATCAGGAAGGTCGCTAACGGGGTGATGGAGCGACACGCCAGACATGCCCCTGATACCCTGAGTGAATCCCGATTCCAAGGAGAACGAGGCCCCTGCAAGATCTTAGTGTCTATGACAATGTTTAGAGAACAGTTTCTGATGGATAATCGGGTGAGCCCTACCCACTGGTTTGCCAGCCAGGGTCTAAACCCTGAACCTTACAAAGGTTACCTCAAATAGAAATCTACACATGTCAAGAGACTCGGAGATGCCACTACTTCCAAGGCCCACGATAAATGGTGTTTCTATAGGTCCACATAACCCATCACTGATCTACCATGAACTACCATGTCCTTAACTGTATATGTCAGTTTGTGCAACTCCAAATGTAATATAAGACCATAAGACATTGGAGCAGAATTAGGCCACTCGGTCCATCGAGTCTGCTCCGCCATTCAATCATGGCTGATATTTTTCTCACCCTCATTCTCCTGCCTTCTCCCCATAACCCCCGATCCCCTTATTGATCAAAGACCTACCTATCTCTGTCTTAAAGACACTCAGTAATTTGGCCTCCACAACCTTCTGCGGCAAAGAGTTCCACAGATTCACCACCCTCTGGCGGAAGAAATTCCTCCTCACCTCTGTTTTAAAAGATCGGCCCTTTAGTCTGCGATTGTGTCCTCTGCTTCTAGTTTTTCCTACAAGTGGAAACATCCTCTCCACGTCCAATCTATCCAGGTCACGCAGTATGCTGTAAGTTTCAATAAATCCCCCCTCATCCTTCTAAACTCCAACGAGTACAGACCCAGAGTCCTCAACCGTTCCTCATACGACAAGCTCTTCATTTCAGGGATCATTCTTGTGAACCTCCTCTATACCCTTTCCAAGGCCAGCACATCCTTCCTTAGATACGGGGCCAAATTTGCTCACAATACTCCAAATGGGATCTGACCATAGCCTTATATAGCCTCAGAAGTACATCACTGGTCTTGTAGTCTAGCCCTCTCAACATGAATGCTAACATTGCATTTGCCTTCCTAACTGCCGACTGAACCTGCACATTAACCTTAAGAGAATCGTGAACAAGGACTCCCAAGCCCCTTTGTGCTTCTGATTTCCCCAGCATCTTCCCATTTAGAAAAAGTCTATGACTCCATGTCTCCTTCCAAAGTGCATAACGTCACACTTTTCTACATTGTATTCCATCTGCCACTTCCTTGCCCACTCTCCTAGCCTGTCCAAGTCCTTCTGCATCACACCTGTTTCCTCAATACTACCTGCCCCTCTACAGATCTTTGCATCATCTGTAAACTTAGCAACAGTGCCTTCAGTTCCTTCCTCCAGATCATTAAAATGTATTGTGAAAAGTTGTGGTCCCAGCACAGAGCTGCCATCCATCCCAGGATCTTACCCTTAACACCATGGGCTCTTAACTATTTAACAGTTTCCTATGCGGCACCTTGTCAAAGGCCTTCTGGAAATCGAAATAAATCACGTCCACTGGTTCTCCTTAGTCTAACTTCCTTGTTACTCCCTCAAAGAACTCTAACAGATTTGTCAGACATGACCTCCCCTTGACGAAGCCGTGCTGACTCAGTCTCATTTGAGCATGCACTTCCAAATACTCCGCAATCTCATCTTTAATAACAGACTCTAAAATCTTACCAATGACCCAAGTCAGGCTAACCGGCCTATAATTTCCCATCTTCTGCCTCCCTCCCTTCTTAAGCAGGGTGTTACATTAGCCATTTACCAGTCATCTGGGACCCTTCCTGCCTTCGGTGATTCCTGAAAGATCACCACCAATGTCTCCACAATCTCCTCAGCTATCTCATTTAGAGCTCTGGGGTGTAGTCCATCCGCTCCAGGTAATTTATCCACCTTCAGACCTTTCAGTTTTTCCAGAACCTTCTCCTTAGTAATGGTCACTGCACTCACCTCTGCCCCCTGGTTCTACTGGAGCTCTGGCATCCCACTGGTGTCTTCCACCGTGAAGACTGAAGCAAAGTAACGATTCAGTTCGTCTGCCATTTCTTTGTTTCTTATTATTACTTCTCCAGCCACATTTTCCAGTGGTCCAATGTCTATTTTTGCCTCTCTCTTACCTTTTATATCTTGACAAAAACTCTTCCTATCTTCCTTTATATTACTAGCTAACTTACACTCATACTTTATCTTCACCCCCCTTATTGCTTTTTTAGTTGTCCTCTGCTCACTTTTAAAGGCTTCCCAATCCTCTGGCCACTTTTTATGCTTTTTCTTTAGCTTTTATGCTGCCCCTGTCTTCCCTCGTCAGCCATGGATGCCTTGTCCTCCCCTTAGCATGTTTCCTCCTCCTTGGGATGAATTTCTGTTGAGCCTCCCGAATAACCTCCAAAATCTCCTGCCATTGCTGTTCCATTGTCTTCCCTGCTGGGCTCCTTTTCCAATCAACTCTGGCCAGCTTCTCCCTCATGTCTTTGTAGTTACCCTTATTTAATTGTAATACCGTTACATCTGATTCCAGTTTCTCCCTGTCAAACTGCAGGGTAAATTATATCATATTGATAGAATATGATCCATTCAACATATATGAATAAAATGATTCAAACTATATATCTACATGACTTACGTATCCATAGACTGACTGGACACCAACGTCACCTTTGTACATTAGAGGTTTTTTTGCTTATGTTTTCTAACACTATGGGTGGTAATTTTCCAACCCCGGGCAAAGTCCTGTGGCAGGGCGGGAATGTGGACTGTTTCCCACTGCAAAGGTTGGCGGAGACATTGGATTAGCAATCCAGAGACCCAGCTTAATGCTCTGGGGACCTGGGTTAGAATCCCACCATCGCAGATGGTGAAATTTGAATTGAATTAAATTCTGGAATTAAAAGCCTAATGATGAACATGAAACTATTGTCGATTGTTGTAAAAAAAAACATCTGGTTCACTAATGTCCTTTGGAGAAAGAAACCTGCCGTCCTTACCTAGTCTGGCCTACATGTGACCCCCTGATCCACAGCAATGCGGTTGACTCTTAAGTGCCATCTGAAATGGCCTAGCAAGCATTCAGTTCAAGGGCAATTAGGGATTGGCAATTAATACCAGCCCAGCCAGCGAAACCCACATTTAATTTAAGAATTTTTAAAATACAGACGTCCGCTGATAGGAATGTGCTATGCGGATGCGCGAAAGGTGGCTCTCCTCCTAGAAACTTGAAATGAGACATTTTGAGTCCAAACATCGACTACTAAACCCAGGGGGGATAAACCCCCCCCCTCCTCCAACACCACCGCAATGAACGTGACATGCCAGGCAACAACCCATGAGCCGAAAAGATGGCACAGCCAGTAAAAGTCTGGAGAAGATTGAGGCGATAGCAAACATGCGGGGTAACAAGGATCCCACTACACCAAACGGAGTGGGCCACCAGACATATGCCAGGCTAGCCCCTGATAAATGAATGAAGGGACCTCCTAGCACAGGAGCTCCAAGTGCTCAAAGACACCATTAAACTTAAAATAATGGCGATGCTGAAAGTGGCAGTAGCGGAGGCGCTGGTCCCCCTACAAGCGGCACTGGAAAAAAGGAGCGGCGTCCAGAGATACAGGAGATGACGATCAGAGAGCTGGAGAAGGCCATGACCAACCAGAGTGTCTGGATCGCTTCACTAGAGACGGAGATGGCAAGGTTAGTGGCGGCGCAAAGGGGGAAGGTGGACGGTCAAGAGAATCAGTTGCACCGCCAAAACCTCTGCATTGTGGGCCTACCAGAGGATACCAAGGGCAGGAACCCTACGGAGTACATGGCACAGTTTCTGGGCAAACTGGGTGGAGGGGAAAGCTTCCCCAAGCCCCCAGAAGTAGACAGAGCTCACAGGTCACTCCAGCCAAAGCCCAAGGCAGGGGTGCAGCCACGAGCCACAATTGCCAAAATGCACTGATACCAAGACCGGGACAAGATCCTGAACTGGGCAAGACACACCCGCTCCTGTGAGTAGGAGGAACACTCGATCCGTGTGTACCAGGACATTGGGGCAGGTCTGGCCAAGCGCCGGGCAGAATTTAACACATCAAGGTGGCCCTTTAGAAGAACAATCTGCGGTTCGGGATGCTGTGCCCTGCCAAATTCTGGGTGACTTTCCAGGATAGGGAGTACTACTTCACCGCACCGGCAGAAGCAGAGAGATTCATGCACAAGCAGGGCTGGGAAGGCAACGACACCAACAGTGAACCAGACCTCTGGTATCATTGGTTAAAAAAAGGGAGAGGCTATTTGCGCGAGACTGATCTGTCTCGTCTTCGATCTGACGATGAGTCTGAGGAAGGAGAGTGTAAGGAGGAGGAGAGGGGGAAGGGTAACGCATTGGTCTGGGGAAGGTGTGGAAAAATCCTTGCGGGTGAACTAGCACAGCGAAGCACGAGCAAGGGGTGGGCCACGGCACAACTTTCGACAGGGAGATAGTGTCTGGCAGTGGGGGTGTAAACTCTTGCTGGGGGGGAAAATAGGGGTGAAAACAGAGGAAGGACAGCTGGGGGGGTAAGCCTGCAGGGGCACCTGGGGAGGTGGGGACAGGGGGAGGGCAGGCCCAGGGGAATTGTCAAGGGGTGGGGGGGAGGGGTAGAAGGCTGGCTACGATGGATCACACACACCGACAACGGAAACAAGGGCACCAATAACTGCCATTTTCGAGGGCCCCCAAACAAAGAGAAACCCCAGAGTGCAGGGGCGCATCCACATGGCATACACAATGCTGGCGGCCATCTTGGTTGGCCCCGGACAAAGGGAAATCCCAGAGGGCAGGGGCGCACCCACATGGCGCACATAAAGACCACAGACATCTTGGATGACTCCTAAACAAAGGGAAACCCCGGAGTGCAGGGGTGCATCCACAAGGTAAGTATAGTTAACCCCACAGGAGAGGGGGGGACAGAAACACCCTGTCAGAATAGTCATCTGGAACGTTTGGGGACTTAACAGCCCGGTAAAAAGACTGAGTCTTCACCCATCTGGAAAGCCTGAGAGCCGGCATAGTCTTCCTCCAGGAGACCCACCTGAGGGAGAAGGACTGACTACATGTAAGAAAGAGCTGGATAGGACAGACTTACCATTCATGCTACGGGTTGAAGGCTGGGGGATGGTCATGCTGCTCAATAAGAAGACAGCATTTACAGCAATGAGGACGGTTACGGACCATGGGAGACAGTATGTCATGGTTAGTGGTGTCCTGGAAGGGGCACCAGTGGCCCTTATAAACATGTACACTCCCAACTGGGAAAATGCAGAATTCATGAAGAAAACCATGGCGGAAATCCCCGACACAGACTCACACCAACTCATCATGGGGGTGGGGGGGGGACTTTAACTGCATAAAGGACCCACAGACAGACAGATCAAACCCCAAGTTGGGGACAAAATCAAACATGGAAAGGAATTGAATATTTTCATGGAACAGATGGGAGCAGTGGATCTATGGGGGTTCACACTGCCAGAGACAAGGGGCGCGATTCTCCCCTACCCAGCGGGGCGGAGGGTTCCGGCGTAATGGAGTGGCGGGAAACACTCCGGCGTCGGGCGGCCCCAAAGGTGTGGAAGTCTCTGCACCTTTAGGGGCCAAGCCCTCACCTTGAGGGGCTAGGCCCGCGCCGGAGCGGTTTCCGCTCCACCGGCTGGCGGGAAAGGCCTTTGGCTCCACGCCAGCCGGTGCCAAAAGGTCTTCGCCGGGCGACGCATGCGCGGGAGCGTCAGCGGCTGCTGACGTCATCCCCGCACATGCACAGGGGAGGGGGTCCCCCGCCTCCGCCATTGTGAAGACCATGGCGAAGGCGGAAGAAAAAGAGTGCCTCCACAGCACAGGCCCGCCCACGGATCGGTGGGCCCCGATCACGGGCCAGGCCAACATGGGGGCGCCCCCCGGGGCCAGATCGCCCCCCCCCAGGACCCTGGAGCCCGCCCACGCCACCTAGTCCCGCCGTTCAAAAGGTGGTTTCATCCACGCCGGCTGGAGATGGTTGAAAGCGGCGGGACGCTGGGGGTGGGCCCGCTGACCGGTGCGGCACGATTCACGCCCCCGCCGACCGCCGCGATTCCAGCCCATGCTGAATCTCTGGTGGCGGAGAATTCGGGACATGGCGGGGGCGGGATTCACGCCAGCCCCCGGCGATTCTCCGACCTGGTGGGGGGTCGGAGAATCGCGCCCAAGGATTCTCCTCCTTCTTCCAGGTGCACAGGGTATATATAAGGGTCGACTTTTTTGTAGTGGAGAAAGTGGTGCTTCCAGGGGTAGTGGGAGGGGAGTATTCCACAATCGTAATCTCCAGCCACGCTCCATACTACGTTCATGTGAGGTTGGAATTGGGCCGGGAGGCTGAACACGACCCTCCTGGCCGATAAGATATCACCGGCCATAGACAGGTGCGTTACCAACAACCAGAATGGGAGGTCTGAGCCTCCACGTCTGGGAGGCGCTGAAGGTGGTGCTAAGAGGAGAAATTATTGCATACAAGGCGTGCAAAGATAGGAAGGAGAAGGTAGGGACTTCCGGTTGCGGCGATGCCCAGCTAAGCCGCACGTTTCGGCAGCTCCAGCTCAAACGGACCTTCGGGCTATTTTAAGAGCCCCAACGGGGAATTTTTGCAAGACGAAACCCGGTGTGGGGTGAGCTAACAGGGAGTCCCCCCCAACGAAAGAGAAAATTATCGGCGGCAGCGGCTACATCGCGAAGAATCCTCGAGGATAAGGACAGGAGGAAAAAAGGAGCAAGATGGCGGCGGAGAAAGCCCAGGCGACATGGGGGCCCGACCAAGACAAATTTTTAAGACGGTGTGTGGAGCTACTTAAGAAGGAGGTGCTGACCCCGATGCTACAGGCAATTGAGGGGCTTAAGGAGGCACAAAGGACCCAGGAGACGGAGCTCCGCGTGGTGGAGCAGAAGGTGACGGATAATGAAGACGAGATCCTGGGCCTGGCGGTCAAAACGCAGACGCACGAGGCGCTCCACAAAAAGTGCATTGAAAGGATTGAAGCCCTAGAAAATAGAGCACGAAGAAAGAACCTTCGGATCCTGGGCCTCCCCGAGGGAGTGGAAGGAGCGGACTGCAGGGCTTACGTGAGCACGATGCTAAGCTCGCTGATGGGAGCTGAGGCCCCTTCGGGCCCCTTGGAAGTGGAAGGGGCTCATCGGGTCCCTGCGAGGAGACCAAAGGCAGGAGAACCACCTAGGGCGACAATCGTGCGATTTCATCGCTTCAATGATAGAGAAGTGGTTCTGAGATGGGCCAAAAATGTACGAAGTAGTAGATGGGAGAAAGCGGTGGTACGGGTGTACCAGGATTGGAGTGCGGAGGTGGCGAGAAGGAGGGCGAGTTTTAATCGAGCCAAGGAGGTGCTACACAAGAAGAAGGCGAAGTTTGGGATGCTGCAGCCGGCGCGACTATGGGCCACGCACCAGGAGAGACATCACTACTTCGAAACGGCGGAAGAAGCATGGACCTTTATTAAAAACGAGAAACTGGATCGGAACTGAGGGACTGATCTTAGAGGGGAAATGGCACTGTCGATGTATATAGGGATGTAAATTGGGAAGGGGGGGACACTAAGAAATGTGGCGCCGGTGGGGGGAAAGAAGAGACATAGGCGGGGGTTGAGGAATGGGAGTGGGGCGGTAGAGCGAGCTGCACCACAAGGGTCCTTGTTCCCGCACCAGAAAGGTGATGGCGGGAAAATAGGCGCAAGGTAGATGGGAGTTCCCCACACGGGGGGGTCAAGGAGTGAGCGGGAGAAGCCGGGGTCAGTTGAAGTCAGCTGACTTTCGGAAGTAATATGGGGGGAGCAATCACGCTAGATGGGGATCTAGCGGGGGGGGGGGGGGGTGGGGGGGAGGGGGGGAGGATAACTGGGTTGCTGCTGCAGAAATCAAAGAGGAACTGGTTAAAGAAAGGGTGGTCGGGGCTGGAATGCGCCGCCTGGGGAACGGGTGGGTGCGTGGAACCGGGACGTGGGACTGGCCTAGAGAGGGTGATGGCTAGTCGACACGGGAAGGGGGTAGGTAGCCCCCCCAGTGCGGCTGATCACGTGGAACGTGAGAGGCCTAAATGGACCGATTAAAAGGGCCCGAGTGTTCGCGCACTTGAAAGGACTGAGGGCAGACGTGGCTATGCTTCAGGAGACGCACCTGAAGGTGGCGGACCAAGTTAGGTTAAGGAAAGGATGGGTGGGACAGGTGTTCCATTCAGGGCTGGATGCAAAGAATAGAGGGGTGGCCATACTGGTGGGGAAACGGGTATCATTCGCAGCTAGGAGCATTGTAGCAGATAGTGGAGGCAGATATGTGATGGTGAGTGGCAGACTGGAGGGAACGGAGGTCGTGTTGGTTAACGTATATGCCCCGAATTGGGATGATGCGGGATTCATGAAGCGGATGCTGGGACGTATCCCGGACGTGGAGGTAGGCAACTTGATAATGGGAGGAGACTTCAACACCGTGTTGGACCCAGGGTTAGATAGATCTAGATCTAGGACCGGAAGAAGGCCGGCAGCGGCCAAGGTGCTTAAGGGGTTTATGGACCAAATGGGGGGAGTGGATCCATGGCGATTTGTTAGGCCGAAGGCCAAGGAGTTCTCCTTCTTCTCCCATGTTCACAAGGTGTACTCCCGGATAGATTTCTTTGTTTTGGGAAGGTCGCTGATCTCGAGGGTGGAAGAAACTGAGTATTCAGCCATAGCTGTCTCAGATCATGCCCCACATTGGGTGGACCTGGAACTAGGAGAGTAGAGGGAGCAGCATGCACTCTGGCGATTAGATATGGGATTGCTGGCGGATGAGGGAGTCTGTGGAAGGGTGCAGGGATGTATCGAGAGATACCTGGAGGCAAATGACGACGGGGAGGTCCAAGTGGGAGTGGTATGGGAAGCACTAAAGGCGGTGGTCAGAGGAGAGCTGATCTCCATCAGGGCCCACAAAGGGAAAATAGAGGCCAAGGAAAGAGAAAGATTACTGGGGGAGATTTTAAGGGTGGATAAAGAATACGTGGAGGCCCCGGAGGAAGGACTATACAGGGAGAGACGACGACTCCAGACGGAGTTCGACCTTCTGACCACTAGGAGGGCGGAGGCGCAGTGGAGGAAGGCACAGGGGATGAGATATGAATATGGGGAAAAGGTTAGTCACCTGTTGGCCCATCAGCTGCGAAAGAGGACAGCGGCGAGGGAGATAGGGGGAATTAGAGATGAAAAGGGAGCTATGGTGCGGAGAGCAGGGAAGATAAACGAGGTGTTTAAGACCTTTTACGAAAGACTTTATAGGTCCCAACCCCCGGAGGGAAAAGAGGAGATGCGGCAGTTTTTGGACCAATTAAGGTTCCCGAGGGTGGAGGAGCAGGAGGTGGAAGGCCTGGGGGCACCAATTGGGGTGGACGAGGTTACCAAGGGGCTGGGGAACATGCAGGCAGGGAAGGCCCCGGGACCAGATGGGTTCCCGGTGGAATTTTATAGAAAATATGTGGACTTGCTGGCCCCGCTGTTGGTGAGGACTTTTAACGAGGCCAGGGAAGGGGGGACTCTACCCCCGACAATGTCGGAGGCGACGATATCGCTAATTTTGAAGCGGGATAAAGATCCGCTGCAGTGCAGGTCCTATAGGCCTATCTCATTGCTAAATGTGGACGCCAAATTGCTAGCAAAGGTGCTGGCAACGAGGATAGAGGATTGTGTCCCGGGGGTGGTGCACGAAGACCAGACAGGATTCGTAAAGGGGAGACAACTAAATGTCAACGTGCGACGGCTATTAGGGGTGATAATGATGTCCCCAGCAGAGGGGGAGGCAGAGATAGTGGCGGCAATGGATGCAGAGAAGGCATTTGATAGGGTGGAGTGGGAGTATCTATGGGAGGTGCTGAGGAGGTTCGGGTTCGGGGACGGGTTTGTTAGCTGGGTCAAACTCCTCTATGGGGCCCCAACGGCAAATGTGGTCACGGGTCGGCAAAGGTCGGAGTATTTCCGACTATACAGGGGAACAAGACAGGGATGCCCGCTATCTCCATTACTGTTCGCGTTGGCAATTGAACCACTGGCCATGGCGCTGAGAGACTCCAGAAAATGGAGAGGGGTGATTAGAGGGGGAGAGGAACACCGAGTGTCGCTCTACGTGGATGACCTACTGCTATATGTAGCGGACCCAGTGGGGGTGATGACAGAGGTCATGCAGATATTGAGGGAGTTCGGAGATTTCTCGGGATATAGGCTTAACATGGGAAAGAGTGAACTCTTTGTGATACACCCTGGGGACCAGAGTAGAGGGATAGATGGCCTACCGTTAAGGAGAGTGGAAAGAAACTTTCAATACCTGGGGATTCAGATAGTCAGGAGCTGGGGAACCTTGCACAGACTTAATCTGACACGACTGGTGGAACAAATGGAAGAGGACTTCAAGAGGTGGGACATGCAGCCACTGTCACTGGCGGGCAAAGTGTAGGCAATTAAGATGATGGTCCTCCCGAGGTTCCTATTTGTGCTCCAATGTCTCCCTATGCTGATCACGAAGGCCTTTTTAAAAAAAATAGACAGGAGCATCACGAGCTTCGTGTGGGCAGGGAAGGTTCCGAGGGTAAGGAGGGGGTTCTTACAACGTAGTAGAGACAGAGGGGGACTGGCGCTGCCGAATTTGGGCGACTACTACTGGGCCGCCAATGTGGCGATGATCCGTAAATGGATGATAGAGGAAGAGGGAGCGGCGTGGAAAAGACTAGAGAGGAAGTCCTGTAAAGGGACGAGTCTAGAGGCGCTGGTGACGGCGCCACTACCGTTCTCACCAAAAAATTTACCACGAACCCAGTGGTGGTGGCAACATTAAATATCTGGGGGCAATGGAGGCGACAGAGAGGTGTGCTGGGAGCCTTGGTGGGGTCCCCAATTAGGAACAACCATAGGTTTGCCCCAGGGAGGATGGATGGAGGATTCCAGAGCTGGCACCAGTTGGGAATTAGGAGAGTGGGAGATTTATTTATAGACGGGGCGTTTGCGAGCTTGGGAGCGCTGGAGGAAAAGTATAAGCTGCCCCGGGGAAATTTCTTTAGGTCTATGCAGGTGAGGGCGTTCACAAGACAACAGGTGAGGGAATTTCCGTTGCTCCCGACACAGGGGATCCAGGATAGAATGCTTTCGGGGGTGTGGGTCGGGGAGGGCAAGGTGTCAGAGATATACCGAGAGATGAGAGAAGAGGGGGAGGAGCTGGTGGGCGAACTGAAAGGAAAATGGGAAGAAGAGCTCGGGGAGGAGATTGAGGAGGGTTTGTGGGCCGATGCCCTAAGCAGGCTAAATTCCTCTTCCTCGTGTGCCAGGCTTAGCCTGATCCAATTTAAGGTGCTGCATAGAGCACACATAATGGGAGCAAGGTTGAGCAGGTTCTTCGGAGTGGAGGACAAGTGTGGGAGGTGCGGCGGAAGCCCGGCAAACCACACGCATATGTTTTGGTTGTGCCCGGCACTGGAGGGGTATTGGAGGGGAGTGACGGGAGTGATCTCGAAGGTGGTGAAGGTCCGGGTCAAACCAGGCTGGGGGTTAGCTTTATTTGGAGTTGCGGATGAGCCGGGAGTGCAGGAGGCGAAAGAGGCCGATGTCGTGGCCTTTGCGTCCCTAGTAGCCCGGCGTAGGATTTTACTCATGTGGAAGGAAGCGAAACCCCCCGGACTGGAGGCCTGGATAAATGATATGGCGGGATTCATAAAACTGGAGCAGATTAAGTTTGCGCTGAGAGGATCGGCTCAAGGGTTCACCAGACGGTGGCAAACGTTCCTCGACTACCTAGCGGAACATTAGAGGGAAGATAGATGACCAGCAGCAGCAACCCAGGGGGGAGTGGGGGGGAGGGAGGGGGGGGGGGGAGTTTCATTTTATGTTTTTTGGTTAGTTTACCATGTTAGTTAGTTACTCATTATTAGATTGTAGTTATCATGTTACTTGTACTTTTAATTTTTCTTTTGTTCGATGTGTAAGGGAAAAGATTGTGAATGAAAAACTTTAATAAAATATATATTTTTTTTTTATAAAAAGGAAGGAGAAGGTAGCCAGGCAACAGCTGGTCGACTCCATACTGGTTGTGGATCGGCAGTACTCCTCAACTCTGACCGCGGAACTACTGGTGGAGAGAAAAAAGCTACAGGTGGACTTTGACCGGCTCTCCACTGAGAAGGCAATGCACCAACTCTGCCAGACACGGGGGACCTCACAATCTGAGGAAGCAAGCAGCAACATGGGAAATAGCCCAGCTTAGGGATGGTAGTGGTAAGTTAGTTGCCACGCCAGAAAAAGTCAACAAAGCCTTTGCAACCCCCTACCGGAGGCTATACACCTCCGAGCCCCCCAGCAAAACACACGAGGGGCCCAGTGGCAGTAGCCAAGCTCCGAACGTGGTACCAAATGAGGTAACACTTCGGCCTAACCAAAATGTCCACCATGGCCCCCATCTGTAACAACCACAAATTTCTCCTGCAATAATAGACGCCACCTTCAAAAGGTGGAGATAGGACAGGGGGACACTGACGGTTAGGGACATGTACAAGGATGATAGAGTAGTGACCCGGGAGAACTCATGGAGAGGTCCCAGGTAACAAGACTGTGATGAACGGTTACTGCCTTATCATTATGTAAGGTGATGTCCCCTTTAAGACCGGGCTTGGAACCCTGGGGACTCCGCCTCTGGTCCCGCCCATCTGTGAGCCATATATAAAGGGCTGCCTCATGGGCTGTGTAGCAGTCAGCACTTGTCTCAGCTCTAACATAGTTCTTAGTCTAATAAAACCTTCTTTACAGTTTAATTTCTAAGCTTCGTTATTGAGGGTACCTCAATTTATTGGACGAAACTAGATTCAGGATGGACGCAGGCCTAAAACCAGAGAAGCTCAATCTGGAAGCACGAACACCGGAGGCGAAGGAAATTTTTAAATACTGGCTGCGGTGCTTCGAGGCCTACCTGGACTCCGCAGAGACTCCCATCCTGGGGCCACGCAAGCTGCGTCTACTCCACACCCGGGTGAGTCACAGAATCTCCGCCACGCTCAAAAAGACGACGACTTATGATGAGGCGGTCGAGTTACTCCGCAAGCGGTTTGTCAAACCCATCAATGAGGTGCACGCCCGGCATCTGCTCTCTACCTGCCGGCAGCGCTCGGGGGAATCGCTCGACGAGTTTGTTGAAAAACTCACCGCGCTTGCCAGGGACTGTGACCACCAGGATGTGACAGGGGAAGTCCATATGAACCTGCACATCAGAGACGCTTTCGTGTCCGGCATCTGCTCGACCTACATCCGGCAGCGACTGTCCGAAAATGGGGCAAATGACCTCCAGGACACGCTAATGCTCGCCTCCTCGCTGGAGGTGGCCCGACATAACTTGGGTATGTACCCCGCGGACTCTGCGAGCCCCCCCCCGGACTTCCTCCGACTCAGCCGTATTACAGGCCTGCAGCACTCGGCGACCCGCTCACCATGGGGGCACACCGTGCAACTTCTGCGGACAGGGCCAGCACCCATGCCCACGCTGTCCAGCCCGCTCCGCGGTCTGCAGCGACTGAGGGAAGAATGGGCATTTTGCAAGGGTCTGCCTGGCCAGACCCAGGGGCCAGAAAAACAAAGAACAGACGACCCGAAAATAAGGCTCTCAGGCCCGCAGGCCTCGCAATGCTGCTGCGCACCGACCCGACACGCCCCCTTCTGACGCGTTATCAGCCTCGTGCGAATCATGGGAGCGGCCATCTTGTCGGCGGCCATCTTCTCGACCCGACACGTGCGACCGACGGCGGCGGCCATTTTACGAGTCCGACTCGGCTGAGGACTCCGACTACCTGCGAGTGGGAGCGATCACCGTCAACCAAACTCGGCCAAAACACCTACAGAACTACATGAGGCAGGTCCAGGTCAACGGGCGCGACACTGCTTGCCTATTCAACTCCGGGAGCACGGAGAGCTTTATCCACCCTGAAACGGTAAGGCGCTGCTCCCTACGCACCCATCCCGCATCCCAAACCATAGCCCTCGCATCTGGGTCCCACTCGGTGCAAATCAAGGGGTACTGTATTGCGGATCTCTCGATCCAGGGTGCCAAATACACCCGTTTCAAATTTTATATCCTCCCTCACCTCTGTGCCCCCCTGCTGCTTGGACTGGATTTCCAGTGCAGCCACCGAAGTCTGACACTGAAGTTCGCCGGACCCTTGCCCCCCCCTCACGGTGTGCTGCCTTGCGACACTGAAAGTCACACCCCCTCGCTATTCACGAACCTCACTCCTGACTGTAAGCCCGTCGCCACCAGGAGCCGGCGCTACAGTGCCCAAGATATGGCTTTTATCAAGTCAGAGGTCCAGCGTTTACTGGGAGAGGGGGTCATCGAGGCTAGTAACAGCCCTTGGAGAGCGCAAGTGGTGGCAGTCCGGTCCGGGGAGAAGAAACGGATGGTCGTGGATTATAGCCAGACCATAAACCGATTCACGCAGCTTGATGCGTACCCCCTTCCTCGCATCGCGGAAATGGTAAATCGGATCGCCCAATACCGAGTCTTTTCCACGGTCGACCTCAAATCCGCCTACCACCAGCTCCCCATCCGACCAAAAGACCGCCCCTATACTGCCTTCGAAGCAGCCGGCCGGCTCTTCCACTTCCTCAGCGTCCCCTTCGGAGTCACAAATGGGGTCTCTGTCTTTCAAAGGGCGATGGACCAAATGGTGGACCAGTACGGTTTGCGGGCTACATACCCGTACTTGGACAATGTCACCATCTGCGGCCATGACCAGCAGGACCATGACACTAACCTCAAAAAGTTCCTCCAGACCGCCCGAGCCCTTAACCTGACCTATAATGAGAGCAAATGCGTTTTCCACACCACCCGGCTGGCCATCCTCGGCTATGTCGTGGAAGACGGGGTCCTAGGTCCCGACCCCGACCGCATGCGCCCCCTTAAGGAACTCCCTCTTCCCGCAGCCTCAAGGCCCTCGAACGGTGCTTGGGACTTTTCTCCTATTACGCCCAGTGGGTCCCCAAGTATGCGGACAAAGCCCGCCCACTCCTAAAGACCACCATTTTTCCCCTCTTGACTGAGGCTCAATTGGCCTTCAACCGCATCAAGGCCGACATCATCAAGGCCGCTATGCACGCGGTGGACGAAACCATCCCTTTCCAGGTAGAGAGCGATACATCAGACATCGCCCTGGCTGCTACCCTCAATCAGGAAGGCAGACTAGTAGCGTTCTTCTCCCGAACCCTCACCGCCTCCGAGGTTCGACACTCTGCAGTCGAAAAGGAGGCACAAGCCATTGTGGAGGCTGTGCGGCGCTGGAGACACTACCTCGCCGGTAGGAGGCTTACCCTTGTCACCGACCAACGGTCAGTCGCCTATATGTTCGATAACACGCAACGGGGCAAAATAAAAAACGAAAAAATTTTGAGGTGGAGGATCGAACTCTCCACCTACTCGTATGATATCAAGTATCGTCCAGGGGAGCTCAACGAGCCCCCAGATGCCCTGTCCCGCGGCACATGCCCCAACGCGCAGGAGGACCGCCTGCAAGCCATCCACAATGACCTCTGCCACCCGGGGGTTACCCGGCTCGTCCATTTTATCAAGTCCTGCAACCTACCTTACTCAACCAAGGAGGTCAAGGCCATGGTCAGGGCCTGCCAAGACTGTGTGGAGTGCAAACCGCACTTCTACCGGCCAGACAAGGTTCGGCTCGTGAAGGCCTCGGGTCCCTTTGAGCGACTGAGTGTGGACTTCAAGGGGCCCCTCCCGTCCACCAACCGTTATGCCTATTTCCTCACCGTGATCGATGAGTTCTCCCGTTTCCCATTCGCCATTCCCTGCCCCGACATGACCTCGGCCACCGTGATAAAGGCACTGCACAGCATCTTCACCCTGTTCGGTTTCCCCGCTTATATCCACAGCGACCGGGGTACATCGTTCATGATCGATGAACTGCGTCAGTATCTGCTCAGCAAAGGCATCGCCTCGAGCAGAACGACCAGCTATAACCCACGGGGAAACGGGCAGGTGGAGAGGGAGAACGCGACCGTGTGGAAGGCTGTCCTTCTGGTCCTGCGGTCGAGAAGTCTCCAAACCACCCGCTGGCAGGAGGTCCTACCCGATGCCCTACACTCCATTAGGTCGCTCCTCTGCACGGCCACAAATGAGAACCGTCACAATCGCTTGTTTGTCTTCCCCAGGAAGTCTACCTCCAGGGTCTCGCTTCCACCTTGGCTGATGGCTCCGGGACCAGTTTTTCTCCGGAGGAGCCATAAAATGGACCCCCTGGTCGAAAGGGTCCGGCTGCTCCACGCCAACCCCAGTTATGCCTACTTTGAGTACCCCGACGGCAGGCAAGATACAGTTTCCCTCCGGGATCTGGCACCCGCTGGATCCCCCACCACAGACGCCCCTTCCCGCACCGCTCCCCTGCAGGACCCGGCGCCCCCTACAACACCTACCCTTGTGCCCCCCCTTTACACACCCCGCCGACACCGCTACCCCCGGCCCTGCCTAGTCTCCCTGCCCCGACCCGGACCGAAGCTTCGACCGCTGTGCTCCCGGATGTGCCCTCAATCGGGACGTCCGTGCCTGCCGCACCACCACCCGAATTGAGGAGGTCGCTGAGGACAATCCAGCCACCGAGACAGATGGACCTATGATGGCACTTCACCCCCGCCGGACTCTTTTTAAACAGGGGTGAATGTGATGAACGGTTACTGCCTTATCATCATGTAAGGTGATGTCCCCTTTAAGACCAAGCTTGGAACCCTGGGGACTCCACCTCTGGCTCCGCCCATCTGTGAGCCATATATAAAGGGCTGCCTCATGGGCTGTGTAACTTCTTAGTCTAATAAAGCCTTCTTTACAGTTTAATCTCTAAGCTTCGTTATTGAGGGTACCTCAAAGACAAAATGACCTGAGATACATTCAGGTCAAAACCTTCCTCCACAGAGAAACAATGACTTACCCCCAGATACCAGGACACTCGTTAGTTAAAGAACTGCTGGATGCGGACGAACCAGGAAAGGGAAAACTTGTGGACATGTACGGGCTACTGTTGGAGGAGGTACACCCCCCCCCCCCACCCCCCCCCGGATGAATCATAGTATTCCTATAGTGCAGAAGGAGGCCATTCAGCCCATCTAGCTGCACTGACCCTTGGAAAAGCAACCTACCTTAGTCCAATCCCCTGCCCTATACCCATAACTCCACCTACCTTAATAATTAATTAATAATCTTTATTATTGTCACAAGTAGGCTTATATTAACACTGCGATGAAGTTACTGTGAAAATCCCCCAGTAGCCACACTACGCGCCTGTTCAGGTACACAGAGGGAGAATTTAGAATGTCCAATACACCTAACAAGCATGTCTTTCAGGACTTGTGGGAGGAAACCGGAGCACCCGGAGGAAACCCACGCAATCACGGGAAGAACGTGCAAACTCCACACAGGCAGTGACCCAAGTGGGTATCGAACCTGGGACCCTGGCGCTGTGAAGGAACAATGCTAACCACTGGGCTGATTGATGTCTGAGAACAGGGCTTCCTGATGCCATAAGGACAAGGCACTCATGAAATCTGATATTGCAGCTCTGGCAGTTTTACGTCTGAACCTCAGTCTCCTTATTTCCCGAACTCTCACCCTGCTTAAAGTTCAGCTTTTTTCTTATGTTCATTTCAGCACTGTGCTGCTGCCAGGGTAACGGAGATGGTGGCTGGGAGAGGTGGTGTGGGGACAGGTTGATTAGAGAGAGGCATTATGTCAAAAATATTTATAAGATACATGGAGCAGTGAAAAGGAAATATGGAATAAATGAATTGTGTCTAAGTAGGGCGAATAGAGAATAGAAGCCCTTTACGAACAGCCTGTTTCCATTTTGGCTTCAACTGCTCTTGTGCCTTGTCATCCATCCACATAAATGTAATTTCATTGATTTTATGAGCAATTTTAAACCTTCATGTGCCGATATTTGAGACAGCGAGAGAGAGTTTAATTGCAGATAACATGGTGCCTTGACACCACTTACAAGAATCAAAATAGTAAGAATATCGTTAAATTAACTTTAACATTGTCACGCCACCCTGAGCCCTCATTTGACCCAGAATCACAATACAGGGAAAATTAGATTTTATTTAAAATACCCAAGGTCCTTCATTCATCCCAATAAAATACATCATCGGATTTATAACTTTAAAATGCAAGTAACCTTTTATTGTGTAGTGTTTAATTAAATGGAGAGAAGATGTAATTGACCATTTATTGCCACTTTCCCAACCCCATTTTCCTAACTACCGCCAGTCTCTACACACACATAGGCAAAAAACACAGAGGGAAAAGGGTGCTGGAAAGGGAAAGAAAAAATATTAATAAAATTAAAGGATAAATATGCACTGGGATGATTTATGGGGCTAGATTCTCCGACCCCCCCACCCCCCCGCCGGTTTGGAGAATCGGCAGGGGGCGGCGTGAATCCCGCCCCCGCCGGCCGCCGAATTCTCCGGCACCGAAAATTCGGCAGGGGTGGGAATTCGCGCCGTGCCGGTCGGCGGGTCCCCCTCGGCGTTTCTCCGGCCCGCGATGGGCCGAAGTCCCGCTGTTGTCATGCCAGTCCCGCCGGCGTGAATCAAACCACCTACCTTACTGGCGGGACTGGCAGCGCGGGCGGGCTCCGGGATCCTGGGGGGGGGGCGATCTGGCCCCCGGGGGTGCCCCCACAGTGGCCTAGCCCGCGATCGGGGCTCACCGATCCGCGGGCAGGCCTGTGCCGTGGGGGCACTCTTTTCCTTCCGCCTCGGCCATAGCCTCCGCGATGGCCGATGCGGAAGTGACAATCCCCCTGCGCATGCGCGGGGATGACGTCAGCAGCCGCTGACGCTCCCGTGCATACGCGGACTTCTGCCACAGTCCCTTCGGCCCCGGCTGGCGTAGCGCCAAAGGCCTTTCCTGCCTGCCGGCGGCGCGCCAACCACTCCGGCGCGGGCCTAGCCCCTCAAGGTGAGGGCATGGCCCCTAAAGGTGCGGAGAAATCCGCACTTTTGTGGTGGCCCGACGCCGGAGTGGTTCCCGCCACCCCATCCCACCGGGACCCCCTGCCCCGCCGGGTAGGGGAGAATCCCGGCCCTGGTTAGTGTCTTTCTGATGTTCAGCTTTTGTTTTGGTACTTCTTCCTTCTAGGCTTGAGTTGGTTTTCTCTGGTAAAGTTTTAAAATATATATTTTTATTCAGGTTTTATATATTTTAACATACAACATAGCAAGAACAAACAACACAATCTGCCCCCCCCACACCCAGTAACCTCAACAAAACACCCCACCTTGCTCCCCGCCTCCCTCTTAACAGCTGACAGTAACCAGCTTGAAATGTAGTACAAACAAATCCCATCTCTTGTGGAACCCTTCACTCGTCCCTCAAAGAAAATTTCACCTTTTCCAGATACAAAAACTCTAATAGATTCCCCAGCTACACTGAGGCACTGGGTGGAGAAGCTGACCTCCACCCCAATAGGACCTGCCTGCCAGCGATCAGCAAGGCGAATGCTAAACATTTGCCCCCACTCCAGTCTGCAGGTCTGGCAAGCCCGACATCTCAACTATCGCTTCCAGGGACTGGGATCCAAATCCATGAACAAGATCGCCGACATGGTGCTGAAAAACAACCTCCAACGTTTCCCTAATTTAGGGCAGGACCAGAACATATGCCAATGATTGGCTGGGCCCCTCCCAAACAGCTCACAATATCCTCCACACCTTCAAACAACAGGTTCATCCTTGACTTTGTCAGGTGCGCTCTGTGTACTACTTTTAGCTGTATCAACACCAGCCTCGCACATGAGGTTGCGGCATTCGCCCCCCTCCCCCAACACCTCAAAACACAACCCCTCCTCCAGCTCCAACCCTAGCGCCCCCTCACACTTGGCCTTAACCCCCTCCTGAGATGTCACAGCCCCCTCCAAAATCCTTATCCACTGTTATGGATGTCGTCCCACCCGGTGAGCTTTCTTCCACCATCTTGCCTCCCACTGACCTCCCCACCAAGCTTGCCGACAGACTATCTCTCTGGTAAAGTTGTCCACCTTCCCTGCAGACTCTTCACCCTTTCAAGTTCACAGCAAAGATGTTCCAGGCACTCACTGTTTTTTCAAAACAATAGAACGGTTCTTTCACTTCAGCAGCAAGGTAGAGAGGTAGAGAGAGTGTTTCTTCTCCTTCTAGGGTCTAAACACTCTTGCCCAGTTTTCTCAGAAAGCATCACGCAGAAACCAATCACTGATCATTGTCAGGCAGAACACTGACCCTGGACAACCCACAGTAGCCAGTTTATAAATCAAACCAATTTCCTCCAAAACCTGTTCCTCAGATTCACCCCATGCCGAGGAGTTTGGCATCTTCCCTCCAGAAACAAAACCTGGGAACACAGTGTCCTGACAAGCAGGCTGTTTCAACTGAGACTTCCGCTTGTAGGCACATCCCAATCATGAGTCCACAGACCAAAAACAATAAAATAAAATGAATGGGAACAAAGGAAATAAACAGGAAGAAATTTATTGTAGTCAATGAGGAGCCCAAAAAGACAAATCAAAAGTTGTTTCTTTCCTAGTCACAGTTAGGAAATACAGCAACTAAGCATCACTCCAAGTCCAAGACACGACCATCCTGAGATGCCGGCTTCATCTTGGACTGGTATTTATCTCGGGGAATTAACAAGTCCTGCTGTTCGAGCTCTGCCCCTCAGCGGGGGGGCGTTCGCATTCCACGAGCTCCACAGGGAGATCAATCTGGGATTGGGTGGAGGTCAGGGATGTGTCAGGACTGGGTGGGGTAGGGTCAGGGTCCAGGTCCGTTCGTGGGGCTTCAGGTCCACTTGCAAGACATGGTGGGAGGACAGGTTTATCGGGTGGGAGGGGCGCATTGACTCCACTCACGAGAGTGTCTGGGTCAAGGGCAACGGTCCATACTGTGGTGGTGGGTGGGGGGGGGGGGGGGGGGGTTGAGGGCAAGATGGTGGGGGGAATCTCATGGTGCTGGCAGCAGGGTTGGGAATACCTGGGGGTTGATTAGTCGGGGAGTGGGAGTTCCGGAATGTCACATGGGGTTATAATAGGCTCGTCCAACATGCATTTTATTTTCATTTCACAGTTCAATTTATTTGGTGACTGTTTGATTTGTTAACTCAGTATCACTGGCTAGATTGCATTCACTGCGCATGCTCAGTAATCCTTGTAATGATATGTATATTGACTGGAATGTAAAGAGTTAACAAGTTAATGATAATGCTTCTTACCACTAGAGGGAACCACAGAGCACTTATATATATATCATGTGACTTCAGGGATTCTGGGAGTTAGAAGGTAGTAGAAGATGGTGAGGCATAGGAGCAGTTGTTCGAGATTTCTGTTGGTTAGAGCTAGCATAGTTTAATATAGTACCTCCTACTTTAGAATTGTGAATGAATCTTAGTTGGTAGTGTAAATAAATTTATAGTTTTGTTCATTAACAGAACTTGGTGTTCTTTATTCAACACCACACATCCAAGCCATCCAAGTAAAGCAGAGAACACAGCAGTCCTGAGGAGGTGGTGCTGGATCTCTCAAACCAGTGCGATCCTTCAGATGAGATATCACTCTGAGACCCCAGCTGCCCTCTTAGATGGGCGTGGAAGATCTCACAACACTAGTTGAATGTGAGCAAGGATGTCCATTCCAACATTTTTCCCTCAGCCAACACTAACCAACAGGTGACCCGGTCATATATTTCTCTGGCTTTTGTGGGTGCTTGCTGTGCACAAATTGGCATAAAAGCCTACATATAATCTGTGACTACACTCCAAAGAATACTTTGTTGGTTATGTTCTGAATCGGCAGGTCTTGGGGCTGTGAATGAAGCTAGGTAAATGCAAGCCTTTCTCTTCTTCATTTCCCGTAACAGTTTGAAACAACTGCGAGGTAAAACTACTGAATTGTTACTGCGCCGAAGGAGGCTGTTTGGCCCACCATGTCTGCTCCAGGTTAACTTACATTGATTTGAGTCACACATAGGTGAGATTGAGTAAGCATAACAGCCCCTTCCTCTTAATGACATAGTGAACATAGTGGGTTGTTACAACAGTCAAGCAGATTCATGGTCACTTTAACCAACCTTTTATTTCCAAATTTTTTAAAAACTGGATTTAACTTTGCAAAGCACTGTGTTTTTAAAATTATTTTAATGGGATGTGGGTGTCACTGGCTAGGCCGGCATTTATGCCCATCCCTAATTGCCCTTGAGAAGGTGGTGGTGAGCTGCCTCCTTGAACCGCTGCAGTCTACGTGGTGTAGGTACATCCACGGTGCTGTTAGCAACTTGAACTCATGTTCTCTGGATTATAAATCCAGTAAGAAAACCACTATTCTGTTCTGCTTGCTTAATATTCCTGTTTAGCAATAAACGTCTAGCCGTCCCCCCGATACTGCAAAAAGGTAATTGGGCCATAACGTTCACTGAGTGCCGTGGCCTGCTGGAGTGACAACTGTTTAAAGCAGACTTACCTGATCCGGGAAACTGCGTTCAAACCTTTGCTGGCTGGAGCTGATTTGTGCCTGCAGCGAAAGAGCCCCCCGGTCCCGATGCAGTGCAAAACAGCAAACTAAGGGAGGCCATGCACCCTTTTTTTACTACACCAGCTGACACAAAGCAAGTAGATTCAAAGGACCCAGTGAAAATGACAGGAAAGGGAGAAGTTAAGTGTCGAGGTAAGTGGATTGAATTTGACTGGTTGGTGGGGAGAGGGGATCTGGGGAAAGCAGGGGTGGGAGTCCTGGAAAGGGGTGGTGGGTGGGGGTGGAGTGGTAGTGGCGAAGGGGTGGAGGTCAGGGAGGTGTCAGGACTGGGTGGGGGAGTGTCTGCGTCCAGGTCTGCTCAAAGGGGCATCATATCCACTCGCTGAGGCAAGTTGATCAGAGGGGGTCTGGTTGACTTTCGGTCCACCCGCAAGGGTGATGGGGTCAATGGTAATGTCCACTCTGTGGGAGTGGTGGGGTGAGAATCTCATTGTGGTGTTGGGGGTAGATTTGGGAATACCTCGGAGTTGACTATTCGGGTTTGAGGGTTCCGGAGTGTGGGGAGCCTGTGTTTAAAATCGTTATGCTGAAGTTAGAAGTTGTTTTGTTGCTTCTAACTCTTTAGAGTAACTATTGGTGTAAAACTGACAGAACCATTCAATGTTGGCTATTTAAATCGCTTTGTCGCGTGGTCCCCAGCACACCCTAATTGTCGGGGGAAGATCGCCCTTTTGGACAATTGTCAGGTAAACCCTTACCTGGGAACTTCCGAAAGGAAGTCCCCAGCGCATCTTTGGTGTACCCCTCAAATCGGATGCTGTGGAGCCAGAAGGTTAATTTGGAATGCAAGCCCCATTGTTCAGGACAGTGGTGTCAAGCACCAGTCTTTTCGGCAGAATGGCCTTTGTTGAAGGTAGACAGAGTGACTTGGACTCCAGCTCATGCCACCAACATAGATATGGGGCGAGATTCTCCGTTTTGCCGACAACAAAATCGCGAAAGGGCGGGGTGCCGATTTGATGCCAAATCGCTATTCTCTGTCACATCGGCGTCAATGCATGTTGGAACGCACGTATGATAAACACCATTTGCACATTGTTAGCAGGCCCGACCCGGTATTCTCCGGGGCATCCGTAATTCTCCTTCCCCGATGGGCCGAGTTCCCGACAGCGTGGTTCATTTGTGCTTTCAAAAATCGTGAAACCGGTGCGGTGGCTGCTGAGGGAGAGAGAGAGGAGATAGGGCACGGAGAGGAGCGACTGCGTGACACCAGCCGTATGGGGCTCCAACCCCCGCACCCCACCCTCTGTCACCCCCCCTGCCACACCCACTCCCATCTGGCCGCCACCCACCAGCACCCCCCCCCCCCCCCCCCCCCCAGGGTAACACCCACAGTAGCCTCTACAGGGGCCACGATGCCTTCTCAGGGACAGGCGCCAGGTCCAGAGGCCCCCACGTTGCCGGTCACTGACGGGGCCAGGGGTGTGGAGATGGAAGGGAGGGACACACGGGGGCAGAGTCTGTGGTGCCAATCGTGCAGCCCATTGGACCTGGTTGGGCATAGGGGTAGGCACCATGCTAACATGTCAGCCTTTCACCCCCTGCAGACAATGTATATTGGAATTCAAACATCAGTGGTGGCCTTCCTGTTAGTCGCCGCTGCCCTGGGGGATGCCCTGGGCTGTACGAGCGGGCGCTGCTCAAGGAGGGGGAGGAAGCTTCAGCAGCAGAGTGTGCAGCAGCAGGGCGTGTCACAGAGGGACAGGTGGCAACCATCCAGATCGAGAGCCAGTCGCCCTACAGGCCGAGGAGGAGGTGCAAAGGAGGCGCCGCATGAGGCCTTGTGTGTACCGGCAGCGCCTGTCATTAAAGGACCTGCTGGACCAGGCATGCTGTCGAAGATTCCGGCTGAGCAGAGAGACAGTGCGACATATCTGCCAGGTGATGGCACACCTGGCACTGCGAGGGTATGGGGGAGGACACCCACTCCCGGTGGCCATCAAGGTGACGGTCGCCCTGAACCTTTGCATGGCGGGGTCCTTCCAGGCACCAAGTGGAGACCTGTCCGGGATCTCAAAGACCTCGGTGCACAGGTGCATCCGTGCCATCACTGAGGCCCTGTATGCCCAGATGGGTCAATACATCCACTTCAATATAAACCGAGCCAACCAGGATGCCCGGACAGTGGAGTTCGCTGCCATCGCTGGGATGCCCTGGGTCCAGGGCGTGATCGACGGGATGCATGTCCCCCTATGAGCACCTGCAGATGACAGGTCGCTCTATTATTAACCAATTTGGCCACCTCTACTGGACGCTGATCTTCCTCCAGTTTGTCACTGGAGGGGATCTTTGGCTACCCACAGGGGTTCTACTTGATGAAATTGCAGATGATATGTGATCGGCAGCTGTGCATCATACACGTCTGCACCCGATACCCGGGCAGTGTGCACGACACCTTCATTCTGACACACTCGGCGGTTCCTGACATCTTTGAGACACCTCCTCGGTTGGGGGTTTGGCTACAGGGTGACAGGGGTTATCCACTGTAGTCATGGCTGATGACGCCTATCCAGAGCCAACAGGCCGACGCAGAGACCCGCAACAATGATGCCCATGCAGCGACTAGGGGTGTGATTGAGCGGAGCTGTGGCCTCCTGAAGATGTGGTTCAGGTGCCGGGACCGCTCTAAAGGAGCTGCCCAGTATGACACTGAGAGGGACGCCCGGATCGTGCGGCCTGCTGAGTCCTCCACAACAGCAGAGGGGCGATGTGATGGAAAAGAGGAGGACCGGCAGGCTTCATCCAATGAGGAGGATGCAGGGTAGGGCAAGGATGGGTGGGACATGGGGTCCAGGAAGGTCTGGTGCATGGGATGCTCTGACCGTCTCCAGGTTCACCGACTGGGGGTGTAGCCATTTAAAATGGCTAACTCCCGATTAGAATGGCCAAACCCCGATTTAAAATGGCAAACGGAAGAGGCTGATGGGAAAATGAGCCAACAGGACTCAAACAGGCAGCTGCAGGCAAAACTGTGTATTCGCCTCTCGGGAGGCCAGACAGAATCGATACCTGCAGCCATCAACACAACAACACACCAGCTATCTGCATACTAATTAGCAATCCCCGGGAACAATATGCTACAAATTAGACACAAAAAGCCAACCCAGACTTTTCGGCGCCAGCAGGAACTTACACAAAGAGAGGTGAATGACCACCTCGAAACCGCCCATCGATCAAGGAATCGCTCCAGCATTGGAGAATATCGAACCAAGTGATTGGGACCAAGCCCAATCACTTGGAACCAGGTACAAGGTCTGCCCCGAGAGGCGGGAAGCCCCTGGGGACTATAAGAATAGGGGCCAAGTTCAAATCGACCCTTCTTCTCCTCTCCGCACCCTTCGAGACCCTTCTGCTGACCCTCTACAACAACCGCAAGAACTGTAAGTCTTACTCTAACGCTCGCTACGAGATAGGCACTCCTGACTATCGACCTGTACCCGCTTTGAATCCCGCAGGCTCAGAACCCATACGGAAGGCCATTCATTTCCCTGACCTGGTGGGTCATTTCCAAAGTTAAGTATTGGCATGTTAGTTGTAGGAAGTAGCTTCGAAGTAGAATTAATGTATAAGTATTGATTACTGTATATAATAAATGTGCGTTGATTTAACTCTTACTAAGCGGTGTGTTGGATTATTGATCATTACTCGGACTTGAACCACGTGGCGGTATCAGAAAGATACCTGGTGACTCAAGAGCAAAGGTGATAGAACAAGAGCAAGTAAACTAAGGCTAAAACGAGCAACAGGGGGGGTGGGGGGAGGGGGGGGTCAACTGGCCAGGGGCATGGACACTGCATCCCAACCAAACCCCCCTCGGCCCGACACCCACCTTCAACTCCCTCAGTGATACATACCTGTCTCACCACGGCGTGTGGGCCCTGGGTTGCCAGTGACAGCGGGTCTGGTCGATGAGATGCAGGATGTTGACAACTCACTCTGCCATGAGCTGCAGTGTTCCACATAGTTTGGCAACGTCTGACTCCTGTCCACGGTAGCACTTTCAACCGTCCACCTGGGAGATCCCTGCATGTGAGCTGGCCATTCCATCGCAGTCTCATCGTGGTGGTGGTGGGGACGGTCGGGGAGGGTAATTCCACAGATGATCTAGATGGTTCCCAGCAGGAGTGGAAGAAGCCTGCTGTAATTGCTGCCCTGCGACCTGGGTCCCTGTTGGCGGGCGTCTTCTGGGGTGACCGGGCCTGGATGGGCTTGGCTGCTGCTTGGTGTCCCAGGTGGAGATGTGCCGCCCGGTTCTCCCCTCTGTCCACCAGATGAACCAGGGACAGGAGGGGGTGTCCGAGGTGCTGCGGTGTTCCGGCACCTCCCCTGCGGTAGTCACCGGCACAGGCCCCATCACCTCCTCCTCCCCGGTATGCCCTATGGGCCCCGGGCTACTCCATGGGACAGGGGTGCAAGTGGAGCCATCCCCTGAGGCTCCCCCACCAGATGGTGCTGTCAGTCCTGGAGGCTGCCCTGGTCTTGACCAGGGTTTGCATGCTTGTGGCCATGGAGTACAGGGAGTTGACCATCTCTGTCTGGGACTGTGCCACATCACCCATTGACTGCCACATCATCCATTGAATTGCACCACACCACGCTGCGACTGTGCCACTACCTTCTGGGTTTGTGTCACATCAGCCAGTGACTGTGCCATCTTCCTCTGGGACAAGGCCACCCCCTTCTGTGTCTGCGCCATGTCGACCAGCACCTGGGAAATGCCGCCGATGTTCCCAGCCATGCTCAGCAGCGCCACTGCAATGTCCAGGTGGCTCTGGGACATGGTCGCCTGTGTGGCGATGATCCTGTCCTGGGCCTCAGCCAGCGCCTGCACAGAACGCCCCAGGCCTTGGATATGCTGATCCGTAGCCAAAACCGTCGCCACCAATGCCTCCACCGCAGAAGCCACACGTGCGGTGTTGGCCTGTGGGCACAAATTGTCAGCACCACCTCCTGATGCTGCACGCGGTTGGACTCCTCCAACTGCACCTGAGGGTGACAACCCCTCATGTAGTCCCCGGCTCTGCGACTGCATCTCCACTTTCGATGGGTCTGTTTGCTCCAGAAGCTCGAGACCTGTTTCTAGTTCCTCGGGTTGGTCTGCCCTCTGACCATCCGCCCCCCGGGTGTTCCTACCTCCACCTGCTGCACCGGAGCAGCTGTGTGGTGCACACCATAGGGTGTCCCAGGAGCCACTTCCCTCACATGCCCAACCGAGGTGAGTGCCTCTGGGATGGTGGAGGGTGTTGGAGACAGCCGTGACGGAAAATCACTGTCATCCTCCAACCCGAGCTCCGGGGTCTCCTGAGTCTCGGGTGGGGGACTGGTGTCCGTGTTGCTTGAAGCATTGGTGCCCGGTTCATGGGGGGCTCCGGCTGTGGCACTGGCTGGATAGGGGTCGCTCGATGGACCCGTCCCATCCCCAGCAGATCCTGTTAGACACATGATTAGACCGGGGGGAGTGGAGGTGGGGGTGGGTGTGGGGGTGAGGGTGGTGGGGGTGAGGGTGCGGGGTGGTGTTGGGGGGTTGGCACACGTGTCACAGGGAGTCGCAACTCAGCAGGCTCTGTTGCTCTTTTTAATCCGTGGAATACTATCCCACTAGCATTGCCAATAACGTTGCCAATTCGGCACCGGAGTCACCAGTAATGTTGCCAAATTAACTAGATATGGCAGTTATTAAGGATAATATTGCTTTTCAGAGTCACCAGGTATCAAATGATACCACCACAATGATTTACCGGATATCGATCAAAGACCAAACAACCAGTTAGTCAGTTCAAGTTCAATGATAGTTTATTTACACACAAGGATTACTTCAACATGCAACATAAAACACTACAAGTTATCTACACCTAACAACTACAATAACCTATACTTAACGTCAGGGCAACCGGTTCTTTGCAGATGAACAAGGCCTTTGTTCGGATCTTGTGTGGCTGGGTAGAAGAAGTGGCTTTGTTTCTGCTGGGCTCATCCATCTGGTAGCGATCGTTGGTCTTGAACTTGTCTTCTGGTCGTAATGCTGCACTTGGTTTTAGGCGTAGGCCGGGACCAAGAGAGACCAAATACATGGCTGTGTCTCTTTTTATCCCTCTGGGATTTCGCGCTCTTTGGGGCGGTCCTTAGCTTTGGACCCAATACTTCGACAGGCTTCGATCACTGCCTTCGATTTTGGCCAATAAAGGGGCGGGTGCCTTGATGGCTGGGCATGTCCTGAGCGGTCATTGACCTTGACTGTTTGGGTTTTCTTAGCAAAGGGAGTGGCGCCGGTCAGTCTGCATCTGTATCGGTTACCTGAGTATAGTCCTTTTGTTCTGGGGAAATGGGCCATTAGAATGCAAACGAGCGGGGGTTTCGATCGCGTCTAGCTATCTGGGTTGCAAATACACACACAAGCTCTGAGTCTGTCTGAGCCCTGGGTTAGCCATAATTCCACCTTGGCGGCCTCCCATTCCTCTGGGTCACTGACCACGTCTAGGTGTGGAGGATCAATGGCATTTAATGTGGAAAAAAATCAGCGGCGCCCCCTCACCGATGCTGCGACCGGTGAGGGGCTAGCAGCTGCACCACATAAAACGTCTGGCCAGAAAATTGCCGGGTTCGTGACCGCGCAAGTCCCACTCTGGAGACTTGAACACAAATGTCCAGGCTGAAGCTTCAGTGCAGCACTGAGGGACTGCTGCACTGTCAGAGGTGTCATCTTTTGAAAACAATGTTAAACCCAGGTCCTCCTATTCTCTCAGGGGATATAAATAATCACATGGCATATTTTCAAAAAGAGCAAGAGAGATTACCCCGATGATAATTGAATATGTTTATTTCCTTGTACATTTTCTGCCTTTTGCCTGCCATGTCTGTGAAATATCTTGAGATCTAACAGCACCTGGTATGGTGAGTTTGTCGAGTGCTCATGTTTACAGACCACATTACTTCAACCTAGGTTCGTGTGATGAATGGTTACTGCACCTTTAATGTAATGATCCCTTTAAGACCGGGTTTGGAACCCTGGGGGACTCCGCCTCCGGCTCCATCCGCCCAGGGAGCCATATATAAGATAATGTCCAGTGGGCAGCGTGCAGTGAGCACACTTCTCGGTAGCTGACTGGTTCTCTGCTAATTAAAGCCTTTGTATTACCAATCATCTCTCTCGAGTTGTAATTGAGGTTATCTCAATTTAATTAGCAGACTACTTCAAGATGGACAGCGGTCTAAAGCCGGAGAAGCTCAATTTGGACGCTCGGTTGCCGGAGGCCGCAGAAATGTTGAAATACTGGCTTCGGCGTTTTGAGGCCTACCTGAACTCCTCGGACACTACAGTCGAAGGACCCCGCAAGCTGAGCCTACTACATGCCCGGGTGGGCCACAGACTCTCCTCCGCGATCGAGAAGGCCATCATGTATGAGGCGGCGGTCGAAAACCTGTGGAAGCGCTTCGTTAAGCCAATAAACAAGGTACACGTCCGACATTTGCTCTTGACCTGCCAGCAGCGCTCCGGCAAAACGCTAGACGAGTACATGGAAAGACTCACCGCGCTCGCTAGTAACTGCAACCACAAGGAGGAGACGGCAGATGTCCACATGAACTTGCACATCCGAGATGCTTTCGTGTCCAGTATACGATCCACATACATCTGGCAGCGACTCCTCAAAGACAGAGCAAAAGACCTTCAAGGCAAGGTAACGCTCGCCTCCTCTCTGGAAGTGGCCCACCAGAATCTCCGCACATACTCCACAGACCCTGCAAACCCCTCTCGGTCCCCTCCAGACTCAGCCACGATACAGGCCTGCGCTACGCGGCGACCCGCTCACACCGGGGGCACACCTTGCTATTTCAGTGGGCAAGGCCAGCACCCACGTCAGCTTTGCCCAGCCCGCTCCACTATCTGCAATGACTGCGGAAAGAAGGGGCATTTCGCAAAGGTCTGCCTGGCTGGGCCCAAGGCCCAGAAACAAAAGTCTCATCAGGCCCAAAAATCGAACTCCCAGGCCCACTGGCCCCGCAACGCGGCTGCGCGCTGGCTGGACACGCCTCCATCTGACGCATCATCAGCCTCGTGCAAGTCATGGGGGTGGCCATCTTGGCGGTGGCCATCTTCAAAATCCGATACATGACTTCCGGGTGCAACGATGACCAGCTGAGTCGCACGTTTCGGCAGCTCCCGGTGGAACGGACTTTTGGGCTCTTAATAAGAGCCCCAACGGCAATTTTAACGGCTAAAAGTACTGTGCGGTGAACCAGAAGGGAATCCCCCCTGGATACGGATGAAAAAAGGAGAGGAAGGTGGCCGGATTGCGGTGGATCCTTTAGAGCAGCGGCAAGGAAGGCAAGCAAAAACCAAGATGGCGTCGGAAGGTGGCAGTTTAATATGGGGCCCTGAACAACACGAGTTTTTGAAACGCTGCGTGGAAGAACTCAAAAAGGAAATGAAGAAGGAGCTGTTGGCCCCGATATTACAGGCGATCGAAGGGCTAAAGAAGGAGCAAAAGACCCAGGAGCGGGAGCTTCGGGTCGTGAAGGCAAAGGCTGCCGAGAATGAGGATGAAATACAGGGCCTGGTGGTGAAGACGGCGATGCACGAGGCACACCATAAACGATGTGTGGAAAGGCTGGAGGCGCTGGAGAACAACGCGAGGAGGAACAACCTAAGGATTCTTGGTCTTCCTGAAGGTGCGGAGGGAGCGGACGTCGGGGCATATGTGAGCACGATGCTGCACTCGTTAATGGGAGAGGAGGCCCCGGCGGGTCCGCTGGAGGTGGAGGGAGCATACCGAGTGATGGCGCGAGGACCGAGAGCAGGAGAAATTCCTAGAGCCATAGTGGTGAGATTCCTCCGTTTTAAGGATAGAGAGATGGTCCTTAGATGGGCAAAGAAAACTCGGAGCAGTAAGTGGGAGAACGCGGTGATCCGCGTATACCAAGACTGGAGTGCGGAGGTGGCGAGAAGGAGGGCGAGCTTTAATCGGGCCAAAGCGGTGCTTCACAAAAAGAAGATAAAATTCGGAATGCTGCAACCGGCAAGACTGTGGGTCACATATCAAGGGAGGCACCACTACTTTGAGACGGCGGATGAGGCGTGGACTTTTATCGTGGAAGAAAAATTGGAATGAGCGGGTTATTAAAAAAAGAATGTTTGAAACAAAGTGGTGGGGCGAGTATGGGGGGCGAAGAGGGGGGTAAAAAGGGGGGAAAGAGGAGTTTTATGTTATTAATCCTGCGATGTGGTAACTTTTCTTTCTTCCACAGGAGGTGGTGGGGGGAGGAAAGGAGGTGGAGGAGATGGGGCGTTGGCCATTGGGGGCGGGGCCAAGGGGGAAGCGCGGGCTCTGTTCCCGCGCTATGACAATCATGGCGGGAATAGGGAAGCAGGAAGGAGGGGGCGTCGCACGGTGCGAGCCGAGGTCACGGGGGAAGCCGAGGTCGGCCAGAGTTTGCTGACTTCTGGGAGCAACATAGGGGGTGTAACTACGCTAGTGGGGGATCTAGCGGGGGGGGGGGTGGAAGGGGGGAATTATTGGGCTGCTGCTGGGGAGAGGGGGGAGCTGGCATGGGGTGGGATGGGCGGGGGGGGCACCGCCTGGGGGGGGACACAGCTGCGTGGGAACCGGGTGAGGAGCTGGAAAAAGGGGATGGCTAATCGACAAGGGGGGGGGGTAAAAAGCCCCCCAATCCGGCTGATCACGTGGAACGTGAGAGGGCTGAACGGGCCGATAAAGAGGGCACGGGTACTTGCACACCTTAAGAAACTTAAGGCAGACGTGGTTATGTTACAGGAAACGCACTTGAAACTGATAGACCAGGTGAGACTACGCAAAGGTTGGGTGGGGCAGGTGTTCCATTCGGGGCTAGATGCGAAAAACAGGGGGGTGGCTATATTAGTGGGGAAGCGGGTAATGTTTGAGGCAAAGACTATAGTGGAGGATAGCGGGGGCAGATACGTGATGGTGAGTGGCAAATTACAGGGGGAGGCGGTGGTTTTGGTAAACGTATATGCCCCGAACTGGGATGATGCCAATTTTATGAAGCGTATGCTAGGACGCATCCCAGACCTAGAGGTGGGAAAGTTGGTAATGGGGGGAGATTTCAATACGGTGTTGGAACCAGGGCTGGACAGGTCGAGGTCCAGGACTGGAAGGAGGCCGGCAGCAGCCAAGGTGCTTAAAGATTTTATGTAGCAGATGGGAGGAGTAGACCCGTGGAGATTTAGCAGACCTAGGAGTAAGGAGTTTTCGTTTTTCTCCTATGTCCACAAAGTCTATTCGCGAATAGACTTTTTTGTTTTGGGAAGGGCGTTGATCCCGAAGGTGAGGGGAAAGGAGTATACGGCTATAGCCATTTCGGATCACGCTCCACATTGGGTGGACTTGGAGATAGGGGAGGAAACAGAAGGGCGCCCACCCTGGAGAATGGACATGGGACTAATTGCAGATGAGGGGGTGTGTCTAAGGGTGAGGGGGTGCATTGAAAAGTACTTGGAACTCAATGATAATGGGGAGGTCCAGGTGGGAGTGGTCTGGGAGGCGCTGAAGGCAGTGGTTAGAGGGGAGCTGATATCAATAAGGGCACATAAAGGAAAGCAGGAGAGTAGGGAACGGGAGCGGTTGCTGCAAGAACTTCTGAGGGTGGACAGGCAATATGCGGAGGCACCAGAGCAGGGACTGTACAGGGAAAGGCAAAGGCTACACGTAGAATTTGACTTGCTGACAACAGGTACTGCAGAGGCACAGTGGAGGAAGGCACAGGGTGTACAGTACGAATATGGGGAGAAGGTGAGCAGGTTGCTGGCCCACCAATTGAGGAAAAGGGGAGCAGCGAGGGAAATAGGGGGAGTGAGGGATGAGGAAGGAGAGATGGAGCGGGGAGCGGAGAGAGTGAATGGAGTGTTCAAGGCATTTTATAAAAAATTATACGAAGCTCAACCCCCGGATGGGAGGGAGAGAATGATGGGCTTTCTGGACCGGCTGGAATTTCCCAAGGTGGAGGAGCAGGAAAGGGTGGGACTGGGAGCACAGATTGAAATAGAGGAATTAGTGAAAGGAATTAGGAGCATGCAGGTGGGGAAGGCTCCGGGACCGGATGGATTCCCAGTTGAATTTTACAGGAAATATATGGACTTGCTCGCCCCGCTACTGATGAGGACCTTTAATGAGGCAAAGGAAAGGGGACAGCTGCCCCCGACTATGTCAGAGGCAATGATATCGCTTCTCCTAAAGAAGGAAAAGGACCCGCTACAATGTGGGTCCTATAGACCTATTTCCCTCCTAAATGTAGACGCTAAGATTCTGGCCAAGGTAATGGCAATGAGGATAGAGGATTGTGTCCCGAGGATGGTCCATGAGGACCAAACTGGTTTTGTGAAGGGGAGACAGCTGAATACGAATATACGGAGGCTGCTAGGGGTAATGATGATGCCCCCACCAGAGGGGGAAGCGGAGATAGTGGTGGCGATGGATGCCGAGAAAGCATTTGATAGAGTGGAGTGGGATTATCTGTGGGAGGTGCTGAGGAGATTTGGTTTTGGAGATGAGTATGTTGGATGGGTGCAGTTGTTGTATAGGGCCCCAGTGGCGAGTGTGGTCACGAATGGACGGGGATCTGCATACTTTCGGCTCCATAGAGGGACAAGGCAGGGATGCCCTCTGTCCCCATTATTGTTTGCACTGGCGATTGAGCCCCTGGCAATAGCATTGAGGGGTTCCAAGAAGTGGAAGGGAGTACTTAGAGGAGGAGAAGAACACCGGGTATCTCTATATGCGGATGATTTGTTGTTATATGTAGCGGACCCGGCGGAGGGGATGCCAGAGATAATGCGGACACTTCGGGAGTTTGGAGAATTCTCAGGATATAAACTGAACATGGGGAAAAGTGAGTTGTTTGTGGTGCATCCAGGGGAGCAGAGCAGAGAAATAGAGGACTTTCCGCTGAGGAAGGTAACAAGGGACTTTCGTTACTTGGGGATCCAGATAGCCAAGAATTGGGGTACATTGCATAGGTTAAATTTAACGCGATTGGTGGAACAAATGGAGGAGGACTTCAAGAGATGGGACATGGTATCCCTGTCACTGGCAGGGAGGGTGCAGGCGGTTAGAATGGTAGTCCTCCCGAGATTCCTCTTTGTGTTTCAGTGCCTCCCGGTGGTGATCACGAAGGCTTTTTTCAAAAGGATCGAAAAGAGTATCATGAGTTTTGTGTGGGCCGGGAAGACCCCGAGAGTGAGGAAGGGATTCTTACAGCGTAGTAGGGATAGTGGGGGGCTGGCATTACCGAGCCTAAGTGAGTACTACTGGGCCGCCAATATCTCAATGGTGAGTAAGTGGATGGGAGAAGAGGAGGGAGCGGCGTGGAAGAGATTGGAGAGGGCGTCCTGTAGGGGGACTAGGCTACAAGCTATGGTGACGGCCCCATTGCCGTTCTCACCGAAGAAATACACCACAAGCCCGGTGGTGGTGGCGACTTTGAAAATTTGGGGACAGTGGAGACGGCATAGGGGAAAGACGGGAGCCTTGGTGGGGTCCCCGATAAGAAATAACCATAGGTTTGCCCCGTGGAGAATGGATGGGGGATTTGGAATGTGGCAAAGAGCAGGAGTAACGCAACTGAAAGATCTGTTTGTGGATGGGAAGTTCGCAAGTCTGGGAGCGCTGACCGAGAAATATGGGTTGCCCCAAGGGAATGCATTCCAGGATATGCAACTGAGGGCTTTTGCGAGGCAACAGGTGAGGGAATTCCCGCAGCTCCCGATGAATGAGGTGCAGGACAGAGTGATCTCAAAGACATGGGTGGGGGACGGTAAGGTGTCAGATATATATAGGGAAATGAGGGACGAGGGGGAGATTATGGTAGATGAGCTGAAAGGGAAATGGGAAGAAGAGCTGGGGGAGGAGATTGAGGAGGGGCTGTGGGCGGATGCCCGAAGTAGGGTAAACTCATCGTCCTCGTGTGCCAGGCTAAGCCTGATTCAATTTAAGGTGTTACACAGGGCGCATATGACTGGAGCACGGCTCAGTAAATTTTTTGGGGTAGAGGATATGTGTGCGAGATGCTCGAGAAGCCCAGCGAATCACACCCACATGTTCTGGTCATGTCCGGCACTACAGGGGTTCTGGATGGGGGTGACAAAGGTGCTTTCGAAAGTAGTGGGGGTCCAGGTCGAACCAAGCTGGGGGTTGGCTATATTTGGGGTTGCACAAGAGCCGGGAGTACAGGAGGCGAGAGAGGCCGATGTTTTGGCCTTTGCGTCCCTAGTAGCCCGGCGCAGAATACTGTTGATGTGGAAGGAAGCCAAGCCCCCGGGGGTGGAGACCTGGATAAATTACATGGCAGGGTTTATAAAGCTGGAACGGATTAAGTTCGTCCTAAGGGGATCGGCTCAAGGGTTCACCAGGCGGTGGCAACCGTTCGTCGAATACCTCACAGAAAGGTAGAGGAAATGGAAAAGAAGAAGGTAGCAGCAGCAGCCCGGGGGGGGGGGGGGGGGGGGGGGGGGGAGGAACCAGAAGGACTCTCAGGGTTGTTAATATATATGTATAATATGTATAGGTCGTTGCTATAAATAATTGTATATTGGACTGTTAAATCATATTTTTGGAGAGTGTTTATCTGAGACAAGGCAGTTGCCATTTAGTTTTAGTTTTCGTTATATATTATTTATTCTTTGTTTATAAAACAGGTCATTGTTATTTATACTGTTATATTATTGTGTAAAGGATACACAATGTACTGTGATGGTTGACCAAAAATTTTCAATAAAATATTTTTTTTTTTTTAAATCCGACACATGCGGCCGATGGCGGCGGCCATTTTGTGAATCCGACTCAGCTGATGACTCTGACTACCCGCAACTGGGAGCGATCACCCTCGACCAATCACGGCCAAAGCACCTGCGGAACTCCACGGTGCAGGTCCAAATCAACGGGCACGACACCCCCTGCACGGAGAGCTTTATCCACCCAGAAACTGTAAGGCGCTGCTCCTTGCGTACCTATCCTGCCTCCCAAACTATCGCCCTCGCCTCCGGGTCCCACTCGGTCCAAATCACGGGGTATTGTGTCATGAACCTCGCGATCCAGAGCGCCAAACTTTATATCATCCCTCACTTCTGCGCCCCCCTGTTGCTCAGTCTGGGCTTTCAGTGTAGCCACTGAAGCCTGACACTGAAGTTCGGCGGACCCCTGCCCCCACTCACGGTATGTAGCCTGGCAACACTTAAAGTTGCACCACCCCCCCTCTTCGCGAACCTCATCCCCGACCATAAGCCCGTTGCCACCAGGAGTCGGCGGTACAGTGCCCAAGACATGACTTTCATCAAGTCAGAGGTTCAGCGGTTGCTGAAAGAAGGGTCATAGAGGCTAGCAACAGCCCCTGGAGAGCTCAAGTATTGGTAGTCCAGTCTGGGAAAAAGATACGGATGGTGGTGGACTATAGTTAGACCATAAACTGTTTTACGCAACTCGATGCGTACCTCCTTCCCCCCATTGCAAAAATGGTTAACCAGATTGCCTAGTACCAGGTATTCTCCGCGGTTGACCTAAAATCCGCCTACCATCAGCTCCCTATCCGCCCGGAGGACCGCCCCTACACGGCCTTCGAAGCAGCCGGACGGCTTTTTCACTTCCTCAGGGTCCCTTTTGGCGTCACAAATGGAGTCTCCATTTTTCAAAGGTCAATGGACCAAATGGTGGACCAGTACGGCTTACGGGCAACTTACATGTACTTGGACAATGTCACCATCTGCGGCCATGACCAGCAGGACCACGACGCAAACCTAAAAAAGTTCCTCCAGACCTCCTGGGCCCTCAATTTGACCTACACCAAAGAGAAATGCGTTTTCCACACAACCCGACTAGCCATCCTCGGCTACCTCGTGGAAAACGGGGTCCTAGGCCCAGACCCCGATTGCATGCGCCCCCTTAAGGAACTCCCCCTTCCCCGTAGCCTCAAGGCACTCAAACGGTACTTTTCCTATTATGCCCAGTGGGTCCCCAGATATGCGTACAAAGCCCGACCATTCATTAAGACCACGGTTTTTCCCCTGACGGCTGATGCCCGGTTTGCCTTCAGTCGTATCAAGGCCGATATCATCAAGGGCGCCATGCATGTGGTGGACGAAACCATCCCCTTTCAGGTACAAAGCGATGCATCAGACATTGCCCTGGCTGCTACCCTCAACCAGGCAGGCAGGCCAGTAGCATTTTTCTCCCGAACCCTCACCGCCTCGGAAATTCGGCACTCTGCAGTCGAGAAGGGGGCACAAGCCATTGTGGAGACCGTGCAGCACTGGAGTCACTACCTAGCCGGTAGGAGGTTTGCCCCCGCCACCGACCAACGGTCGGTAGCCTTCATGTTTGAGAACGCACAGCGGGGCAAAATAAAAAATGATAACATTTTGAGGTGGAGGATCACACTCTCCACCTACGCGTACAATATTACATATCGTCCGGGGAAGCTCAACGAGTCTCCAGATGCCCTGTCCCGCGGCACGTGCGCCAACGTGCAGAAAGACCGCCTGAGGGCCATCCACGATGACCTCTGTCACCAGGGGATCACCCGGCTTGCTCATTTTATCAAGTCCCGCAATCTACCTTACTCCACCGAGGAGGTCAAGGCCATGACCAAGGCTTGCCAGATCTGTGCACAGTGCAAACCGCACCTCTACCGACCAGACAAGGCTCGCCTGGTGAAAGCGTCTGGACCCTTTGAGCGACTAAGCGTGGACTTCAAAGGGCCCCTCCCGTCCACCAACCGCAACATCTACTTCCTCACTGTCATCGACGAATTCTCCCGCTTCCCATTCGCTGTCCCCTGCTCCGATATGACCTTGGCCACCGTAATCAAGGCTCTGCACAGCATCTTCACCCTGTTCGGTTTCCCCACCTATATCCACAGCGACCGGTTTACATCGTTCATGAGCGATGAGCTGCGTCAGTATCTGCTCAACAAGGGCATCGCCTCGAGCAGAATGACCAGCTATAACCCGCGGGGAAACGGGCAGGTGGAGAGGGAGAACGCGACAGTTTGGAAGGCTGTCCTTCTAGCCCTATGGTCAAGAAGTCTCCCAACTATCCGCTGGCAGGAGGTCCTACCCGATGCCCTCCACTCCATTAGGTCACTCCTCTGCACGGCCACGAACGAGACCTCTCACAATCGCTTGTTTGTCTTCCCCAGGAAGTCCACCTCTGGGGTCTCGCTTCCACGTTGGCTGACGACTTCGGGACCAGTTCTAATCCGGAGGCACGCAAGGAGCCATAAGAAGGACCCTCTAGTCGAGAGGGTCCAGCTGCTGCATGCGAACCCCCAATACGCCTACGTCGAGCACCTCGACGGAAGGCAAGACACAGTTTCCCTGCGAGACCTGGCACCCGCTGGTTCTCCCACCGACGCTCCCCTGCCGCACCGGCTGCTAACACTGATAGTGCCCCCTCCCCCCCGCCGGCACCAATCACCTTAGTTACCCCGGATACCCTCCCTGCTCCACCACGGGCAAAGGCTCAGACCACCATGCTCCCGGATATACCCCCACTGAAGACGCCCATGTCCGCCGCACCACCGCCGGAGCTGAGAAGGTCACCAAGGACAATCAGACCACCCAAAAGACTGGACATGTAATTCCACTTCACCCCCAACGGACTCTGTGTTTTCTTTTAAAACAGGGGGTGAATGTGATGAATGGTTACTGCACCTTTAATGTAATGATCCCTTTATCACTGGGTTTGGAACCCTGGGGGACTCCGCCTCCGGCTCCACCCCCCCAGGGAGCCATATATAAGATAATATCCAGTGGGCAGTGTGCAGTGAGCACACCTCTCGGTAGCTGACTGGTTCTCTGCTAATTAAAGCCTTTGTATTACCAATCATCTCTCTCGAGTTGTAATTGAGGGTATCTCAATACGCCACAGGAGACCTGTCTTTTGGCGCATCTGCTGAACTGCACAGGCAGCGACTGAGCTCTATGGAAAAAAGCTTAAGCTTTATTCAGAGACAATTAAAACATTTTCTTGTGCCGATGGTGATTGCAACTTGCTGCTCCTTTGAAACAGAACTCTGCCAGGCAGAGATATCTGGCAGCGAACATATCTGCAATTCACTCCTGGAGACGCCAATTATATCAAACTCCCCTTTAAGGGTGAACAACATCCCTTTAAGAGCTTCCAGCTCACTTAATTTTGCAATTATCAGCCATGCATGTACCCCCCTCCCTGACGGTGCAGGTCTGACCACAATACAGCTGTTTCAATGAGATAACCTCACATTCTTCAGAGAATCATAGAATTTACAGTGCAGAAGGAGGCCATTCAGCCCATCGGGTCTGCACCGGCCCTTGGAAAGAGCAAGATTCATAGAGTCATAAATATTTACAGCATAGAAATAGGCCCTTCGGCCCAGCTTGTCCATGCCGCCCAGTTTCTATCACTAAGCTAGTCCCATTTGCCCGCAGTTGGCCGATATCCCTCTATTCCCACTCTGCCCATGTAACTGTCTTAACTGCTTTTTAAAGGAAAAAATTGTACCCGCCTCTACCTTCGGCAGCCCATTCCAGATGTTCACCACTCTCTGTGTGAAAAAATGTCCCCTCTCGTCTCTTTTGTATCTCTCCCCTCTCACCTTAAACCTATGCCCTCTAGTTCTAGACTCCTCTACTTTTGGGAAAAGATGTTGACGATCTGCCTTATCTATGCTCATCATTATTTCATAGACCTCTATAAGACCACCCTTAAGCCTCCTACGCTCCAGGGAAAAAAGTCCCAGCCTATTCAGCCTCTCCTTATAACTGAGACCATCAAGTTCTCGTAAATCTCTTCTGCCCTCTTTCTAGTTTAAAAGTATCCTTCCTATAATAGGATGACCAGAACTGAACACAGTATTCTCCTCACAGCACAGTCCCTCTCTTCCAGAAATCAGTCTGGTGAATCTTCACCATCTACGGCCACGACCAGCAGGACCACGACGCCAACCTCAGAAAATTCCTCCAGACCGCAAACGCCCTGAATCTCACATACAACAGGGAGAAATGCGTGTTTAGCACCGACTGGCTAGCCATCCTCGGCTACGTAGTGCGAAACGGAGTTATAGGCCCAGACCCGGAATGCATGCGCCCCCTTATGGAGTTCCCCCTCCCTCACTGCTCCAAGGCCCTGAAACGATGCCTGGGCTTTTTCTCTTATTATGCCCAGTGGGTCCCCAGCTACGCGGACAAGGCCCGTCCGCTAATTCAGTCCACTGTCTTTCCCCTGTCGACAGAGGCCCACCAGGCCTTCAGTCGCATCAAAGAGGATATCGCAAAGGCCACGATGCACACGGTCAACGAGTCTCTCCCTTTCCAAGTCGAGAGCGACGTGTCCGACGTAGCTCTGGTGGCCACCTTCAACCAAGCGGGCAGACCCGTGGCCTTTTTCTCACGCACCCTCCACGCCTCAGAAATCCGCCACTCCTCAGTGGAAAAGGAGGCCCAGGCCATAGTGGAAGCTGTGCGACATTTGAGGCATTACCTGGCCGGCAGGAGATTCACTCTCCTCACTGACCAACGGTCGGTTGCTTTCATGTTCAATAATGCACAGCGGGGCAAGATCAAGAACGACAAAGATCTTGCGGTGGTGGATCGAACTCTCCACCTATAACTATGAGATCTTGTATTGTCCCGGGAAGCTAAACGAGCCTCCTGATGCCCTATCCCGCGGCACATGTGCCAACGCACAAGTGGACCGCCTCCGAACCCTCCACGAGGACCTCTGCCACCCGGGGGGGGGGGGGGGGGGGGGTCACTCGGTTTTATCACTTCGTGAAGACCCGCAACCTGCCCTACTCCATTGAGAAGGTCAGGACCGCCGCCAGGAACTGCCAGATCTGCGCAGAGTGCAAGCCGCATTTCTAACGGCCAGATAAAGCGCACCTGATAAAGGCTTCCCGTCCCTTTGAACACCTCAGTCTGGACTTCAAAGGCCCCCTCCCCTCCACCGACCGCAACACGTACTTCCTGAAAGTCGTTGACGAGAACTCCCATTTCCCATTCGCCATCCCCTGCCCTGACATGAATGCGGCCATGGTCATTAAAGCACTCTGCACCATCTTTACACTGTTCGGTTTCCCCGCCTACATACATAGCGATAGGGGGTCCTACTTCATGAGCGACGAACTGCGTCAATTCCTGCTCAGCAAGGGGATTGCCTCAAGCAGGACGACCAGTTACAACCCCCGGGGTAACGGACAGGTAGAGAGGGAGAACGGAACGGTCTGGAAGACCATCCTGCTGGCCCAACGGTCCAGAAATCTCCCAGTCCCCCGCTGGCAGGAAGTCCTCCCGGACGCCCTCCACTCCATCCGGTCGCTGCTGTGTACCACAACAAATCAAACACCTCACGAACGCCTCCTTGTCTTCCCTAGGAAGTCCTCCTCCGGAACGTCACTCCCGACCTGGCTGGCCGCCCTGGGACCCATCCTGCTCCGAAAACATGTGCGGGTATACAAATCGGACCCGTTGGTCGAGAGGGTTCACCTCCTCCACGCGAACCCTCAGTACGCCTACGTGGCGTGCCCCGGCAGCCGACAGGACACGGTCTCTCTGCGGGACCTGGCACCCGCCAGATCTACACACACACTCCCAACACCAATCACCCTCTCCCTCCCACCGGCGCGCCCCACAGCCGCTCCCTTCCCGGGTGGATCAGTCCTTCCTGGGTGGATCGGTCCTACCCCCGGCCCCGCCTAGGGGTAGTGAAGCAGGAAGAGACATCGCTACGCTCCCAGAGACGACAGTGCCCGAGCCAGCGCCTGCATCACCGCCGGGGCTGAGACGATCGGGGAGGACGACAAGGGCACCCATTCGACTCATCGAATCATTATAACAAAGCAAGAAATGCCTCTGTAAATAATTCAGTTGCCCAGTAAAAGCGGCATTGTAAATAGTGCTAGTAGTTTGATATTGGAGCATAGCCACTGTGTTAGTGGCATCCCAGGTACCGATTCTGAAAACCCGTACCACCATACGGCCCACTACCCCCGCCGGGTTCTTTTTTAACAAGGGGTGAATGTGGTGGTATGCATTAGGGGTATTACGATACCCTGTGATGCCGAGAGGCTATGGGTGGATAGACGCCGGGTCCCGATTGGATCAGCCGCCTACTGGCTCCACCCAGTAAGGCAGAGTATAAGAGCCCGGGTTCTCCCAGCAGCCGCATTCTGTAACTGTGCTGCTGGGGAACACGTCTGCGTAATAAAGCCATCGATTGACTCCTTCTCATCTCGTCTCGTGAGTGATTGATTGTGCTACACATGCAAAGTCCACACTGCTGACTGGAGTGTCTGGAGACAAGCAGTCAGGAAGAGCACAGAAACAACAGAGGACAAAAGAAATGACCAGGTAATGGAAGAGAGAGCCTGCCAAAAGGAAAAAAGATCAGTCGACCTCAGGCCGCGCCATTCATCTGTGCCAGCTGCGGAAGAGACTGCCAATTTTAAATTGTCCTCTGCAGTCGCAACAAATGTCCGATACAGGAGTGATATACACCCCAGGCGCAATCCATTGACACCAAGATGGATGGATGCCATCATTTTACATCTTCTTATTTCAAGTAGTTTACAGTTACTTTAACTCCCTGTCCATGATTAGTGTATCTGTTTGTACTTTAGTTCACGCCCCTAGACCCTTTATCTCTATTTTTCCAACCTTAATAAAATGTCTGTTAATTCTTCATCTCTCAGGTGGGAAGAAGTCTGAATTGCCTGCAATATTGACAGAGATTGGCCTATTGTGTATTTGCAACAATTTCTGTTTCTGTTCCTTTCTAATGTCATTCATCTTCAGAGATGTGGGAAAAGAGCAGGAGAGTGGGACTAATTGGATTGCTCTTTCAAAGAGCCAACAGAGGCACATTAGGCTGAATGGCTTCCCTGGGTGTATGTTTATGGGTTTGATTTTCAAATCGGGGTTGGGAACCCAACACTCAGATCATTTCTGGGTCCTAATCCCACACCGCATCAGCATCACTCACGTGACACAAATTAATGCCCTAATTGGGCCGAAGGTGAGCTCAGTGCCCAATTAGTGGTCCCAAACTCAGCCAAGAGGCGGGAGGTGCCTGTTGGAGCAGGAAAATCAATGGCAGTTGCCAGCCATGAAAACTCCTTTGCACAAGATAGCAGGAATTCAGAAAGTCAGAAACATAAATGCTCTGATAATGGGTCAGCTGGTCAAGCAAACATTACTGCAGACCTTTTGGCAAAATTCAAATTTTTTCTGATGTCAAGAAAGACTTTGCTGCTCCCTGCATTGAACCTGATAAAGGTGCATCAACATATAGCTGATTGTTCAGGTTTGGCCTCCCCCTCTCTCCGGTTCATATACCAGCTTCTCAAGGAGTTTAATGGCCCATTAATTGGAGGCAAATCGGGTCCCTTTTGCCCTCTTCCATTCTCCCTCTGAAAGTTGCATTGTGTTCTGTAGGGTCAGGGCACATTGATGCTCTCCAGGAACTTCATTTTCAATGTGTGCCAACCCACCTGTTTGCACCCTCTGTCAATTGAAAATTCTGCTCTGTGATTCTAATGTCTTGCGACTGCAGATAGTCTTCATATCTTTATTTCCTGTACAATGGTTCTTAAAGATATGTGTCTCATATTTGTTGCCCTAGATTAAACTTAGCAGTGAGAGGAAACATATTTTGGACCAGTGCAACAAACAGGCATTCAGTTACTTCATAGACTATTAAGGTAGGGGGGAATTGGACACCTCATCTGATAAATCTGCACATATTTTTTGTTACAGTCTCTGGGCGCTTTGATACTCTCTGGGCTGGGATTTTAGAACACAAGGGAGGAATTATAATAATAATAATCTTAATTATTGTCACACGTAGGCTTACATCAACATGCAATGAAGTTCAGGAAACCTGGAAGTCCTGGGGCGGGATTCTCTGATCCTGAGGCTAGGCGTTGACGCCGTCATAAACGCCGTGGCGTTTCTCGACGGCGTCAACATGCCCTCAGGAGCAGCGATTCTGACTCCTACAGGCGGCCAGCACAGCACTGGTGTGACCCCCGGCGCTCCAGCTGCCTATCCCGACGTCAGATGGGCGCCGCAGGTCTGCGCATGCGCAGTGGGACCAGCGCGATCGCGCGCATGCACGGTGGCTCCCTTCTCCGCGCTGGCCCCGACGCAACATGGCGTAGGGCTACAGGGGCCGGCGCGGAACAAAAGAGGCCCCCAGCCCGAGAAGCCAGCCCGCCGATTGGTAGGGCCCAATCGCGGGCCAGGCCACAGCGGAGGCCCCCCCCCTCGCCGGGGTCAGACCCCCCCTCCCCTCCCCTACCAGGCCGCCCCCAGATGGATGCACGGCCACCGGGTAAGACCACACGTGGGCAGCGCAGGCGGAACTCGGATTTGTTTTACGGTCGCTCAGCCCGTCCCGGGCGGAGAATCGCCGGAGGGGCCCAACCGGCGTCGCGCCGATCACGGTTGCGCCAATGGCGGCGATTCTCCGCTCTCCAGAGAATGGGCGGACCAGCGACGGGGCGGCGTCGCACGATTCGCACCCGCCGAATCTCCGCCCGGGATGGGCTGACAGAATCCCGCCCAGGGTTTCCACAAAAATAGTGAATATAGGTGCTTTTTCTTTAACTAAATGCCTGCCTAGAAGCCATTCTAATTGAGAGGCTCCGCTCCGTGCTGGGCCATTAGATTCTCCAGAAGAGGCCACAGCTGGGGATCAGGTACATTATTGTGTTTCTGAGGTAGAGAAAGTAGAAACTGTATATTCCCTACCTGCATTAGCCCTTCCAAAATGCATTACCTAACATTTGTCTGGATTAAACTCCATCTGCCAGCATTTCTGGGCCAGCATTTATTGCCCATCCGTAATTGCCCTTGAACTGAGGACATTTAAGAGTCAACCACAATTGCACAAGAAACCAGGAATCAGCGATGCGAGTTTGGGCGATCATGGGGCAATTGGTGATTGTGGGGTAACGGGGGAAGATCATGGAGGTGCATGTGTATTTACGGTTAAGCTTTCATGACAAGAAGAAAGCACTCCTGTTCATCTTAGCCCACAAGCAATGTAAATGCATCTTACCCCATGGATAGCAACTATTTTCATCTGCTAAGATATGAGAAGTTTAGCCAATATGAATTAAGAATAGAAATCCTTTGACAATGAAGGCAGTTAACCAGCTTAAAAGGCTTCAATGATTGACACACAAACTGAGAGCCGATTAGTTGCTTGCCCCTGGTCCTGACTCTATTAAAACTGGAAGTGTGTGGTGCAAGGCTGGTTGGGTTCCTGTTTCATAATTTTAACCTTTTAACTCCCCACTTATGGTGGCACAGTGGCGCAGTGGGTAGCACTGCTGCCTATGGCGCTGAGGACCCAGGTTCAATCCCGGCCCCAGGTCACTGTCCATATGGAGTTTGCACATCCTCTCCGTGTCTGCATGGGTTTCACCCCCACAACCCCAAAATGTGCAGGTTAGGTGGATTGGCCACACTAAATTGCCCCTTAATTGGAAAAAAATAATTGGGTGCTCTAAATTTATTCTTTTTAAATTCCCCACTTACTCAAAGTCCCCCTCCTGTTCTAGGGGGTGAAATTGCTTCTCGATATTACACATCTGCCATTGCTGAGAAAGGTCATGAAAAATTACATGGTTTGTTGTTCTCGAAGCAAGCGCATGCAGACAAAGTTTGGTAACCTATTATGGTCACTCCACAACTTAGTGGATATATCGCTGCCTTTCAATGGACTCGAAAGGTTTGCAATGCTGGGTGCTCAAGTGTAGCCAAAGGGACTGTTGTATGGGTGATTAACATGAAATCCATTGAGAGAGGTATGACCATCAGCTTTGGGTTAGGGTTAGGAATAGGGTTCAAACTTCAAAGTGCATGGTGAAGGCAGAGACTAAAGTTTAACTAAGAAATTAGTGACAATCGACGGTGTTCTTTTGATGCCTGTACCCCAAATAAGAGAAGGCATAGCATCTCATGTAGGGTGGCACAGTGGATAGCACTGCTGCCTCACAGCGCTAGGCACCCGGGTTCAATTCCGGCCTTGGGTGACTGTGTGGAGTTTGTGCATTCTCTTTGTGTCTGCGTGGGTTTCCTCCTGGTGCTCCGGTTTCCTCCCGCTGTCCAAAGTATGTGCAGGTTAGGTGGGTTGCGAGTATAGGGTAGGGGGATAGGTCTCAGGTAGAGTGTTCTCTCAGAGGGTCCGTGCAGACTTGATGGGCTAAACGATCTCCTTATGCGCTATTGGGATTCAACGGATCTCCAAGGTCCTGGGGGGCGGGGGGGGGGGGGGGGGGCGGGGGACAGGGTTACTAAACATTACAGTGCATGATTGAAATTGACTGAGAAGACACACAAGTTCCCAAGACTTCCTAATGAGATTGCTCCAAGCCAGCTCAGAACCTCGGATTATCAAAAATAGCCAAGAAGACCAACCACTTGGCAGCTGGACTGTCTGGATGAATCCGGAAAGAATCATGTATCAACGTTGAGGAGCAAACAGTTTCTCACATGGTCCTCTGGACACTTTGGAATTCTGACCTTTACCTATTTCTGTTAGTGATTTATGAGCAGGTAGAAAAAATGTGCTGTCACGCGCATAAAAATCTGGAAATCATCGTTGACTCTAAAGGAATTTGATGTGAAGACATCCTGGAGTCAATGCACTCATTTTTCATTCACCATTTCAGATCATGATTGTTTTAATGCAGAACGTCGGGAGGACGGTGTCATTCTGGCCCAAGACTTCAAACACATACATGCCAGTCCCGCACTCACAAGTTACGAAAAGCGAACATGGGCAAACTTTCCTGCGGGGTAAATGGTGGCTTTCACTAAAGCACTGTCTTTTTAACGACGGCATCCTAATTGTTTTTTCTCATTGAGGCACTCACTGCCTGAGAGCACTGCCCAATGCAAATGTGAGATCAGAATAAATTAATAGCTGTCAGTTGAAGGTGCCAACAGGCAGAAGGTTTCTTGCGTTGCAACATGTCTTTCGTTATCACCATCCTAAATATATTTCCTTTATGACACTGCAGCTACTACTGCAGCTCGCTATAAACAACGATCCTGTTTTAAGACGAGCGATTAAGTCTAAAGCTCTTCTGATTAGTGTCTTTCTGAATTATTCATTTTCAGGATGTGATACTCACCGAGGTAAGGAATGTCAGAATGGAACTCATTGCTGCGGCGGGGAGGCGGGAAGAGGGCGGACGTCGAGAGAAGCGAAGGTGCTGCCTGAAGGCTGACAGCTGTTGTGGAGCTGTCTCAGGGAGGTGCCGTCCTGTAAAACAATGAAATTAGCTCAATAAAATTCTGCAAACTGTGTCAATACTGTAAATTCAAGCACCTGACACAAAACCTCCATTCCTCAAACATCCTCCTTTATTTTATTAAACCCCGGACATTGTATTGTTTGTGACAAAAAAATGTGGACGGCCGCCACCTGGATGATTGGCCCGTCTGCCCGCTGTAAAAGTGGACGGCTCACATAAAACCACTGACAATTGGCTGCTGAATGGGCTCAGTTGTCCCCTTAATTACGGTTCGCCCGTCGGCTGTAACGGTGCCCCACGGGTGCGATTCCGGGTCAGGAATCATTCAACCTAAAATTCTGGCCTCTGTGATAGTGCTACCGTATAGTAAGGCTGTGCCCACACACATCTGGGCTTCTGAGATCCAGCACATGTGTTTATCACTTAGTTTGCACACAGCAAGGTATCTGTTTTTATACTCTGCTCGGTCTCTGCCGAAGTTCACTTTTTTACGATTTGGTCAGTGAAGGTCCAAGCCACAATTCTACCCCTAAGCTGCTTTTACTGTTAGTATCCTGGAGAAGGACCCAAATATTTTCAAACTGTAAAACTGTGAGGAAATGTCACTGCACCACAGGAGTGATAATACTGAACAATAGGTATTTTTGATATTAAAGCAAACTTTAATTTAAACACTGAATTAACCACGTTAACAACAAAGAAATAGCTTCCCAGTGAACTGTTATTAAATCAAAGAAGGAACTCTAATGTACTTCCTAAATCTGCCACTAATTATTCCAATTATGCAAATCAATATCGTGCAAATGCCGCTTATAAATAATGTTAACAATGAGGTTTTACTTGCTTTTCTCTGTGCAGATTACTGGAGAGAACCTTTCAGGAGCAAACTGAAGACACTGCTTGTCAGACCAAAGTCCTCTGGCAAACTGAAACTACAGACAAACCTGGCTCCTTCTGCTATTTACATCATCCTTCCCCACAGCATAAGGCATTCTATCTCCTCCCACTAAGATGTCCCATGGCCTATTTAGCCAAGGCCAAACATAAATGATTTTACACCCAAGGGACCTCCAAACCAAAACAATATTCCATTAGTCAGCCATCTGTAAACAAGTAAATGGTTAAAACCAATTATTATCTCACTTTTCCAACCCCTTAATCACAGCTTTAGCAGACATACTGTCCATGTATCTTACTCAGGTTTTTTTAAAGCATTACTGCAACAAATATAAAAAGTTCTTACATGCATCACACCTTCCCCTTAAAAAAATGAACCAGCAATATGAAAAGTTGGTCTCATTTTCCAAAGCCTTTTCAACTTTAAATACGACTCATTACTAGACACTACCATTACACTATTAGATATATACATACATACATACATACAATTTACAGTGCAGAAGGAGGCCATTCGGCCCATCGAGTCTGCACCGGCTCTTGGAAAGAGCACCCTACCCAAGCTCACACCTCCACCCTATCCCCATAACCCAGTAACCCCACCCAACACTAAGGGCAATTTTGAACACTAAGGGCAATTTAGCATGGCCAATCCACCTAACCTGCACATCTTTGGACTGTGGGAGGAAACCGGAGCACCCGGAGGAAACCCACGCACACACGGGGAGGACATGCAGACTCCGCACAGACAGTGACCCAAGCCGGAATCGAACCTGGGACCCTGGAGCTGTGAAGCAATTGTGCTATCCACTATGCTACCGTGCTGCCCACTCCATATATAACTCCATATTTCAGTCATGATAAAGCATTTGCTTTCTCTTCCTGCTACATGTATAATTTACAAGTTAAATTGTTGTAGCAATAAACTTCATCAAAAAGTCATGCATTGGAATGTTTAAACTTCTCTAGAAACTTCAATGGATTATGGTATGTATAAACAATTGTTAGCAACTTAAACACCAAAATGTTGCAACGCCAATATCAAGCTCAACATTTCCTTTTTGTTGGTCGAATACGTCTTTTGATGAACATTCAATTTCCTGGATAAATAACCACCAGGTCTTTCTATTCCTTTGTCACCTCCTTGAAATATTACATGACCAACACCCACCTCACTCGCATCAATGGCCACCTTAAATTGCTCATCATAACTCGGTGTCACCAAAACAAAGTGCTTAACAGCCAAGTTAATGTTTTGAGTCCGTATGGTTCTTCTTCAGAGATGAAGGGAGGTAAAAATGTGATGAAAAGAGGAGTTGGAACAGGTGAAGCAAAATAGAAAGTCAGGGATTGATGCGAGTTCAGGAGAGATTTGACAAAAATGTAATGGACACAAGACAAGGGAGTATTATTGCTAATACTAAAGACTAAGGCTGTTGTTAGTAATGACATAAAGGTCAGAGAGAGGAATGTGTTAATAGCAGAACAAGGGTCAGCGCTCTCTGAAAGCTAAATATAAGAACAAGTTACAGTCTGGCCCTATGAGGGGAAGGAGGTTAGGAAAAATATATCAAAATGGAGGACAGAGTTCATAATCTGAAGTTGTTGAACTCAATGTTAAGTTCAAAGGCTGTAAAGTACCTAATCGGAAGGTGAGGTGCTATTCCTCCTGGTGTGCTGGGCTTCACTGGAACATTGTAACAGGTCAAGGATAGAAATGTACTGAATGCTGATGATGTTCTGGCATGACAAAGGGTCAAGGAGACTTTGATGTCCTGCAAGGAGATTATGAGGTCCTTCGATAAGTACTAAGTCCTAAGAGGAATGAACAGGCCAGATTCAGCTAGAGGAGCCAAAGAATGGACGAATCCACTGCTTCATTTATTAATGACTTGTGTCGATTGGCTTGTAGATGTAGCTATGGAGCTTTAAAGCACAAGTTAGTTTCCACCCACGTTGTAGTCAGTGTGCTCGATGATGTAATGTCGGATCAAATCAGGGTGTATTTTGGGGAGTCTTTGAGGCTTGGGAGGGCTCCATCCAATATGTAGGCCCAAAGTCGAGAGCACGCCAAACCTGCTGATGGCGTAGAGACAACACTTCCTCTTATGTCAAAATGTTCCAGATAAGGCACCAAAAGATAACATTGCCACAAAGACTGCCCAGCACAGGAGTTGAATGCTTTCTCTATGGCAAGCGCAGACATTTCAAACAGTTCTGCAAATCGAAAATGCAATCCAAGAGAAGAAAGCTGAAACAAACTTCCAACTTGGGTACAGTGACAATAATCAAAATCAAAATCCAATCCAACTATTTTGAAGTCCAGAAAACCTGATGATTTCCTCGGAGAAATCAAAGATTCTGATGAGCAATTCTGTTCTGTAGAGCTGGAAGTCCAAGGATCCAGAATAGAATTTAAACTAGGCAACAGGGCTGGAGTTACAGTCATACCAGATAAATTGGGCAGGCTTAAGGAAGTAGAAATCTAACCACTGAAATCAATCCATCGTAGCCTGGAGGCACAGGTCTCAAAGTGAAGAGTCAGTTCACTACAACCATGAGGCATGAGGATAAAAAAATTAGCAAAGCTTTTATAACTTACAGAACCAGCAGTTTTCTCTGTCTAGCAGAGCAGCATGTTTAGGCCATGAAAGGTTGACGAGTTAACATTAGAGGACAGCGGAGCAACACTCAGAGATGAATTTCAAAAGTGTTCTGAGGACTGGAAAAGCTAGCACGGCAGCAGAGATGGACGTCCACTCACCATGCAGTGAGACAGTTTTTATTGTAGAAACATCATCCACTAGATCACAGGAGGAGATTGCAGATCCCTCACTGCTCTTTGCAGCAGGATAGAAGAGGAGTAAATAGGAGGCACAGAACCTTGGTCGGCTCTTTCCGGAATGAAGCCACTGCAGAAACAGATGAAATGTTGGGAGAAGAGGCGCTTGATTTTACTGCACCCCACCTCCATTGCCTCTGATGTCTTTGTTGTCTCTTTTAAGGAGAATGATCCTTTTGTTGAAGGGGTAATAAAGAGGTGAACTTTTTTACCTATTCCATTGAACTCATCAGTGACATGCATCAATAATTGCCTGCAGTCAGCAGTAAGATATCCAGAGAGAATGAGATGCTTGACTCCAGTTATAGAATTAATCATAGTCATAGAATTTACAGTGCAGAACGAGGCCATTCGGCCCATTGAGTCTGCACCGACCCTTGGAAAAAGCACCTACTTAAGCACACGCTCCACCCCATCCCCATAACGCAGTAACAGTTTGGCAAGGGATCAGGGTACTAGCCCTCACAACCATCGCCCAAATACCACAAAATCTGGAAACATACTTTTGTAGACAATTTTCTTGTATAGACTCAGGAACTCTTGTCCCTTTCTGCACGGCAACTATCCCAGTCTATATTTGAATAAATCCCCCATTATAACTGCTCTATAATTCTTGCAGTTCTCTGCTTCTTTCCCACTAGTTGGTGACCTATGGACGATACCAAGCAATGTCATTGCACCATATAATAAATTTGACAAAGAGTCATCAGGCTCGAAACGTTAGCTCTTTTCTCTCCCCTCAGATGCTGCCAGACCTGCTGAGATTTTCCAGCATTTTCTCTTTCGTCCTTGCACCATGTTTGTTCCTCGGGTCTAACCAAATAGATGGCGGCAGCACGGTAGCACAGTAGTTAGCACAGTTGCTTCACAGCTCCAGGGTCCCAGGTTCGATTCCCAGCTTGGGTCACTGTCTGTGCAGTCTGCACGTTCTCCCCGTGTTTACGTGGGTTTCCTCCGGGTGCTCCAGTTTCCTCCCACACTCCAAAGTTGCGCAGGTTAGGTATTTTGGCTATGATAAATTGCCCTTAGTGTCCAAAAAGTTTGGGTGGGGTTATTGGGTTACGTGGATAGGGTGGAGATGTGGGCTTTGGTGCTCTTTCCAAGAGCCGATGCAGACTCAATGGGCCGAATAGCTTCCATTTGCACTGTAAATTCTATGATTCTAACCTTTTGGACATTAAGGAGAAATTGTAACATGGCCAATCCACCTAACCTGCACTTCTTTGGACTGTGGGAGGAAACCGGAGCAGCCGGAGGAAACCCACGCAGGGGAGGAAGTGAAAACTCCACAGTCACCCCAAGCCGGAATTGAACCCGAGACGCTGGAGCTGCGAAGCAGCAGTGCTAACCACTGAGCCACCCTGCCGCCCCATGTGCCACTGGATGAAACCAACAGTGGAAGATCAAAACCTATTCATTGGTAAAAATCTAAGCAACGGCTTAGATCTGCTTAGAAAGCTCAAATCTGCTTTCAGTAAAGGAACAGAGGCCCAAACTACAGAGCTTCTGTGGCTGAAGAGTAGGATGCAGGTACTCCATATAGATCCAGGTCCAGTGGTCTATTCCATTGTTGAAAATGGGGCAATTCTACTTTCTCATGCTAACCACCAGGTCATCGTCTGCTGAAGCAAGCATGGAAATGATACCACTGTCTACAGAAAGTGAAACTCCTCTCCTACCCTGTGGTGGGGAAGTCTTTTCCTCGTATCAAGCAGTCTCTTCAGGATGTTCTTCATTCTAATTTTTGTCTACCAGATCTCATTCACATCTCAGACATTGAATACTTCTCTTGTTGATGATACCAACTATCTTCTAGTCACTTGTAGAATAAACAAAACCTCATCAAAGCCTAGAGACAGATTGAAATATTGCCCAATTATACCCACATCACAATAATTCCACAATGTTATTTTGTAGGACGCCACAAGGGTTCTGAAAATAATCACCACCTTTTCAAGGCAACTATGACAGGCCTTCCCAGCAGGGCCCACATCCTGAGATCAAATTTTTTTTAAATACAGAAAGTGTTGCTGGGCTATCTAACCATGAAAGGCAACTATGCTGAGCCCTAACCCAGCTGCATCTATACAAATGACCTTTCCAGTAGGAGTCACTGAAAAACACTGGAGCAGGAGGAACCCCCTATTATGACATGTCTTATAATACTCCTGCTACTTGGATCTCTCATCAGCTCCCCCAGGCACTTGGAGGTCAAGTTCAAGCCTTTACATCTCAATTTCTCCATGTCTTACGCATTTAATTTTTTTCAATTCCACTCTGTGTTCAAGCTGATTCATTTGAACCCTAGCTCAATCTATTGACACATCTTGGAGATTCCTGCCTCCCTTGTATTCCTTTCAATTTTAAATGCTACGCTATTACTTCAACTGTGTCTGCTTTCCTCGCACCTATGGCTAATTCTAACTCCAATTTATCTGTTAATTCCAATAGCTTAGCCTTGGTAACTTTTTGTAAACCAATCAGGGTTAAATCTTTTTTTAAAAAGTCTTTGCAACTTCCAAAGCCATTTGGTTAGGTAATCGTTATTAGGATTTTAAAGGAGAGACATAGTGTGGAATTTTCTTGGTGTAGTTATAGTGAAATATCCTGCATCATGCTACTTACCAGGTGGCAATAGCGCTGGAGTCAGAGGAAGATATTGAGGGAGCCACATCCTCGAGTATCCTCCACAACCTCCACCTCCTCTTCCTCTCCACCACCGTCACACTTACTCTTCCTCTCTGTCACCTCCAGCACCTTCGCTTTTTCAATACCACTCCACCTCCTTCTCTCCATCACATCCTCTCTTCACTGCCACCTCCACCTCCTCTTCCGCTCTGTCACCTTCACCTCCTCCGCTTCCTCTCCTTCGCCACGCCCTCTTCCTGTCCGTCAGTCTTGCCCTGACCAGTTTTCAGTGAGATTAGGCAGCTGTTTTGGTCACTGGCTTCTTTCCCAATGCTGAGTAGCCCATTGATGTGAGGCTGATAATTGTTCAGCTGCCCAAACCTCACATTTAACACAGAGTTTTGGGATACATGCGGAGTCCCAGTGTGGCCCTATCGGGTCACGAGGCATGCTCGACTTCAGGGAGTCCTCAGTTCAAGCTGCTGGTAAACTATAACCAGGCATTGCCTAACATCAGCTGACAAAATCGGGGGCAAAATGGTTTCTGGTTGGTTTCAGGTTGTTCTGCTTGCCCCCAGGTACGTATGGATTATTCCAGTTAGGATGTTACCCAGTTAAAGCTGTTTTTCTCTTCTGGAATGTCTATCACCCCCAGCCATGTTAGGCTTTCTGGCTGCCTCCTCCTCCAATCTGGTGGAAGCAGGACATCTCTCCTTTGGGAGCTGCCACCCTTTGGGAGCTGCTTCCAGGGAGGTGAATCATAGAATGACCCTTCCTGGTGACGCAACCTTTCCTCCACTGCCTCTCTTGCTATAGACTCCCTTCTTTGCAGTCTGTTACCTGCAGTCTGAATGCTGTGCACATGCCTTTGGAAATGGTGGGTCACAGTGAGCTGTCGGACACTGACCCACCTACCACACCTAATTGGCCGGCTTCCCCGCATGACGACCCTTAATTGGCTTTTACTCATAAAATTGAGCACGCTTTCTGTGGTGATATGCATCACTGTAAATACACAAGGGGCTAATGCAAATACACTAAGACTAAATAAACACTAGAGGGAGCACCAGAGACATCATGCCACACAGACATTCAACCAATAGGTCAGTAAGATAGGACACGACCAATGGGCAGTCAAGATGCCTAGAGGTGGCACTACCACAAGGGGCAACCCATATAAAAGGACAGGGCACACATGCTCTTTCTCTTTCCACAGGCGACACTTAGTGAGAGACAGGGGCAGATCGGAAGCATCACACCCACCGTATGGATTAGAGCAGACTGGTTAGTTAGATTGAGTTACTACAGCAAGATCAGCAGGAGAGTCGAACTCAAGTAGGAGAATTGTTAACTGTTCAATAAATGTGCTAAACCTATCTCCAAGTCTGAACCTTCCTTTGACAGATTATACATCAAGGAAACAGCTGATGCTACATGAAGAAGCATAACACAACACTTTCCTGCTGCCTGTTGGTGTGTGCTGATGACCATGACCCCATCACAATGCCAGGTTGTCCACCCGATCAGTAAAGCTCAGACAAGGTGTGTGAAAAAAAGAAACAAAGCCGAATTAATGTTACTTTCCGTCCACATTCCTGAAATCTGACCTACGCAGCCATGAATCCATTATGTTTTCATCTCGTGGACTGATTTGCCCTGGCACTTGTGCATTACTGCTGGGTATGAAAAGAAAGGTCGTCTCAGAGAATCTTCACCCAGAGCTGATAGTTTTTCTCTGTAATGGGAGGACTACAGCTCTTCAGAGCGCGCCGCTGTAATCTGAGTGGCATAAATTTACAAAAAGTACAAGCTTGTTCAAACTACCCCAGTGGGGACAGACATTGCAAATTATTGGTGTTGCAGACTGAACTGCAGTGATGTCAAATCAGTGAGCAATAACCCTTTAAATGACCGAATGATTCAAATGTTCCACTGCATGACTAGGAAGGACAACAAGGACACGTCCAAGGAAGTTAAAAATATATTCTGGTCATTGCGTTACTTTGAGGATGGAAAGAAATGCACCCATCTGTGTGAAGTATATCTTAGTCAGGATGACTTTTCATGATCCAGACAGGAACATTGATAAGCTCTTCTGCTGAAAGCAAATTCCTGGAGGATGCAACGTCATGCCAGCCATCAAGCAAAGGAGAACCCAACCAGAAGAGAACTACTGTGCATCATGATGTGGAGATGCCGGCGTTGGACTGGGGTGAGCACAGTACGAAGTCTTACAACACCAGGTTAAAGCCCAACAGGTTTGTTTCGATGTCACTAGCTTTCGGAGCGCTGCTCCTTCCTCAGGTGAATGAAGAGGTCTGTTCCAGAAACATATATATAGACAAATTCAAAGATGCCAGACAATGTTTGGAATGCAAGCATTAGCAGGTGATTAAATCTTTACAGATCCAGAGATGGGGTAACCCCAGGTTAAAGAGGTGTGAATTGTCTCAAGCCAGGACAGTTGGTAGGATTTCGCAGGCCAGATGGTGGGGGATGAATGTAATGTGACATGAATCTCAGGTCCCGGTTGAGGCCGCACTCATGTGTGTGGAACTTGGCTATAAGTTTCTACTCGGCGATTCTGCGTTGTCGCGGGTCCTGAAGGCCGCCTTGGAGAACGCTTACCCGGAGATCAGAGGCTGAATGCCCTTGACTGCTGAAGTGTTCCCCGACTGGAAGGGAACATTCCTGCCTGGTGATTGTTGCGCGATGTCCGTTCATTCGTTGTCGCAGCGTCTGCATGGTCTCACCAATGTACCACGCTTCGGGACATCCTTTCCTGCAGCGTATGAGGTAGACAACGTTGGCCGAGTCGCACGAGTATGTACCGCGTACCTGGTGGGTGGTGTTCTCACGTGTAATAGTGGTATCTATGTCGATGATCTGGCACGTCTTGCAGAGATTACCATGACAGGGTTGTGTGGTGTCGTGGTCACTGTTCTGAAGACTGGGTAGTTTGCTGCAAACAATGGTTCGTTTGAGGTTGCGCGGTTGTTTGAAGGCAAGTAGTGGGGGTGTGGGGATGACCTTGGCAAGATGTTCATCGTCATCAATGACGTGTTGAAGGCTGTGAAGAAGATGACGTAGTTTCTCCGCTCCGGGGAAGTACTGGACGACGAAGGGTATTCTGTCGGTTGTGTCCCATGTTTGTCTTCTGAGGAGGTCGGTCCGGTTTTTCTCTGTGGCACGTTGGAACTGTCGATCGATGAGTCGAGTGCCATATCCCGTTCGTACGAGGGCATCTTTCAACGTCTGTAGATGTCTGTTACGCTCCTCCTCATCTGAGCAGATCCTGTGTATACGGAGCGCTTGTCCATAGGGGATGGCTTCTTTAATGTGTTTAGGGAGAAGTGGAGCATCATGAGGTTATCCGTGGGTTTGCGGTAAAGCGAAGTGCTGAGGTGACCGCCCTTGCTGGAGACGAGTGTGTCCAAGAATGCAACTGATTTTGGAGAGTAGTCCATGGTGAGTCTGATGGTTGGATGGAACTTATTAATGTCATTGTGTAGTCGTTTCAGTGATTCTTCGCCGTGGGTCCAAAGGAAAAAAATGTCATCGATCTTGGCTCCACCTTGATTAAGTCTGTTGCAGGAAGGCCTGCCCTGCTGCCAATTGGGGTCTTTAAGAGGGCAATTAATGCCTTGGGAAGTTTAACTACATAAACTGTTGCTGTGAAAATAAGGCATAAGATAACACATACATTATGAAATTGAACATACTGGAGCTGTATGCAAGAAATATTGACTATAGTTAGATGAGAAAACTGGCCAATGTTCAGAATGTTTGCTCAGACCCATAATTTTAGATTATGATGTGTCAGCTGTTTAGTAAGTCCACAACAATTCGAGTGTGTCCAGGCAGAATCTCTGTAAGTAAGTAAATCATTTTATTCCCTTCCTACTGAACCAGATGAAAAACGAAAATAGACTTGGGATTAGGTGGGGTGGAGGAAACAGAGAGGAAAAGGTAAGAGAACAGGAAGCAATAAGGGAAATGGTTATCAGAGTGTGTAAGGAAGGGACAGAGTGTACACACATAAGAATGCACCACCAGTTAAAGATAAAGATTGTTTGACAACGTCTAACCCCTGCCCACGGTAGCACTTTGTTGCTCTCTTTGGTTGACTCTGAATACAGCGGTCAATATGGTCGCCTTCCTTAATCCTAATTATGTTTGCTCTAGAGTCGTATCTCTCGATACCGCCACAAGGTTCAAACCCGAATACTGATCAAAGAGTCGGTACACCAGTTAGTTAGTTCAAAGTCAACACTGTTTATTTACACACACAGTAATATCTACTCATGCACGAAACACTACAGACTAAACTATCACGACTGCTAAAGCCTATACTTAGCTTTGGGCGCCCACTCAGTCAGAGGAACAATGGCCGTTGTTCGGTTCTGAGGCTGCTGGGGTCGAAGTGTTGGAGGGAAACAGCTAAGGTCGTCCATCTGGTAGCGAGCGTTGACCTTGGACTTACTTGCTTCTGGTGCAGCTGGTGGACGGGTCTCTCCGCTGTGAGAGCCGGGTCCAAGAGAGCGATTCTCTCTTGGGGCCTTCTTCTTATACTTGAAGGGGCTTTGCGCGCTTTTGGGCGGGCCTTCAACTTGGCCCCAATCAATTGGGCCATTTCTTGATCATTAGCATTGATCCTGACCAATAAAGGGGTGGGTGCCCTGATGGCTGGGCGTGTGCTAGGTGGCCGTTGGCCTGCTTTGTTTTCTGCTTTCGGTTTGGGGAACTGGCGCCGCGAGGTCTGGGGCCAGATCGGTTACTTAAGTATCTTCCTTTGTTCCCGGAAATGGGCCACCCATATGCTAATAGGCCTACAGTTTCAGTCTTGTCTGGGAGCTGTGGCTCCAATATGCAGGCTCTGTGCCTGCTTGCTTTCTTAACATTGTCCATTTTTCCCTGCATACTTTGCAAATGTCCATTTTGTATTCTGGAAGTGGCCATCCCAGATGGCTCCAATTTTCCACCATCTGCCTGGGTGATCCTTGTATGCGAGTTGGCCATTCCATCCCACGGTCCCATTGAACCCTTGGGGTGATGGAGGTAGGGACGGGTTCAGGTGGGTATGGAGGGCAGGGTAGAGAGGGAGAGGGATGGGGACGGGTACCGGGGCGCGGTGCGGTGGCTGGCCTGGCGGCCCTGGTCCATCCCCACTTCCAACCCGCCCATTCCCCCCTGCCCCACTGCCAGTGCCCCCTCTGCAGCCAGCTCCGCCCATATCCTTCTGACAAAGCACCAGCAGGTTGGAAAGTTTTTAAACAGGTGTTTATTGTGAACAGGTGAGTATGTTTTTACACGTTTACGCCCTAGCTCCTAACGCTATCCTGTGTGCTGCACCTGTGCCAACTTAAGTGTTGTCTAATTTCCTGGTCTTACGGGCCCTAATGCTTCCCAGGTGGTTTCCATCAGGGGTAGAGACGGTCTGCTGTGATTCCCACCCTGTGACCTGGGACCCATTTGACAGGTGTCCTCTGGAGTGACCAGGCATGTGAGGCCAGGCTGTCTCTCAGTGTCCCAGCTGGCATGGTTCCACCCTGTTCTGCCTGCTGCCCATCGAATGCACCCGGGTCTGAGGCGCTATGGTGTTCCAGGAGCATCCCTGTGGGGCCACTGGCATGGGCCCTATCACCTCCTAATCCCTCTGGTGCCTGATGGTCCCCATGCTACTCCATGGGCCGAAGTGCTGCCAGAACGAGCTCCAGGGCTTCTCTGCCACCTGGCGCTGCCAGTCCTAGAGGCCCACTCTCATCTCAACCATCATCTCAATGCTCGTGGCCAAGGAGCACAGAGATTGTGCCAGGTCTCACTGTGACTGGCTCAGGTCAGCCAGCCCCCGGGCAATGCCGTCGACACCCGCTGCCATGACCCATTGTGACTGGGTCAAGCTCTGGAGTGCCGCTGAAATGTCCAGGTGGCCTTGGTCTTTGGCTGCCAGTGACAGGGCCACCGTGTCATGTACCTCAGCACCACCCGCACAGAGTGTCCCAGGCCTTGGACAGCAGCTAGTCCCTGGGGTCGGGCCGTCTGCAACCGTCCGCCCCTAGGGGGTTTCCTACCTCCATCTGATGTACCACTGCACTTGTGTGGTGTGCACCAGATAGTGCCCCAGGAGCCTCTTTCACTTTAATGCCCAACCGAGGCGAGTGTCTCTGGGATGGTGGAGAGTTTCAGAGACAGCTGTGACGGGAAGTCATTGTCATCCCCAGACTGGTGCTCCCCGATGTCGCAGGCTGGCATTTGGGAGCTTGCGTTGCTGTCCGGTCCCGCCTCGCCGCAGATGTGTCCTGGGTTGTGGCTGGGGAAGGGCGGGGGGCACCAGAAGGGCCTGCCTTGTCGCCAGGTGAACCTGCATGACACGACGTGTGGTGGGATCGCGGGTGAGGGTGGTTGGGGGGGGGGATAATGGTGGGGTGCTAGGGTACGGTTTGGTGCTGGGGTGCTGGGGTACAGGTGGTGGAGGAGTGGTGTGGGGGGGTGGGGTGCTGCGGTGGGGTGGTGGCGGAGTGGTGTGGGGGGTGGGGTGCTGCGCTGGGGGTGGTGGTGGTGGAGTGGTGTGGGGGGGGTGGGGTGCTGCTGTGGGGCGGTGGCGGAGTGGTGTGGGGGGGTGAGGTGCTGCTGTGGGGCGGTGGCGGAGTGGTGTGGGGGGGTGAGGTGCTGCTGTGGGGTGGTGGCGGAGTGGTGTGGGGGGGTGGGGTGCTGCTGTGGGGTGGTGGCGGAGTGGTGTGGGGGGGTGGGGTGCTGCTGTGGGGTGGTGGCGGAGTGGTGTGGGGGGGTGGGGTGCTGCTGTGGGGTGGTGGCGGAGTGGTGTGGGTGTGGTGGGCAGCTTAGGGGAGCAGGCGGTGGGTGGTGTGGATAGTGTGTGGGTGCTGCCACACGTGCCGTAGGGACACAGCAACTCAGCAGGAGCTCACTTGGTTCCCTGATGCTGACCTCTGCCCTGGCGACTGCCCGCTCTCCAGGCCCACCGACCAGGTCCAATGCCGCTGTTTTAAGGCGATGAAGGGCCGCAGGTCCAGCGGGCCCCTGCAGTCTGCTCTCTCTCCCTTCCCGGTAGTTGTCCCCTCCTCCTCGGGGGGGGGTTGGAAGGGGGGCCGACAATGCACAGCATGAGGAAGTCAGATGCGAGCAGCACAAGGGGTGAACATCACCTGTGTGTGCAGGGCACCCGGCCAAGGGCAGTATGGGTGTTGGCATGTGGTGCAGAGTGGGGTGTGAGTAGACTGCTGGCAGGTGGGGGTCGGTTGCCCTCTGGGTTGTGAGGGTTGGGGGTGGGGGGGGGGGGGGGGGTGGGATGGGTGTGTGGGATGGGGGTCGGTGCCGGGGGCATGACGCTGGTTACCGACCATGGGCGCCCTGAGGAGGTCGTGAAGCTTTTTTCGGCACTGCTGACCAGTCCCTGTAGAAGTCTGGACTTCTACAGGGACAGTTGGGGGGGGGGGGGGGGGGGGGGGCTCACGCCCTCTGCTTCCTGCGCCCGGGCCCAGTGTATGGAAACGGGTGGCAGCCTCCTTACCATCCCGCGGAACAGGATGACCCACCTCTTCCCCCATGGCGTCCAGCAGGACCGAGAGCTCCGCATGTGCGAATCGGGGTGCCGCTCTTTGAGGTGCCACCTTCTTGGCTGGAATGAGTGTGGTTGGAGAGTAAAGTGCTTATATGCGACTACTGTTTGTCAGCCTCTTGATTGTCAACCCCAACCCTCACGAATCAGATGCTGTTTTTCATTGGAATTGCTCGAGTTCCGCTCGCCATTGACGGATCCTTAATTGCTTCGGGACCGGGGCTGCTCTCGGGGTTGTGGAACACCACCGATTCAGTCCGGGTGTCGGCGCTTAGCCTCTGAAGTAGAGAATCTGGTCCCATATCTTTAAGAATTGGACTTTTCTTTTAAATATTGGAAGGGCACTGCACTATCTGGGCACTTAGATTTTTTTTTAAAATGGTCATAATTTTACATTTGGACTGAAAGCAAGCATGCTTTTTCCAAGAAATCACTTGACCAGCATGGCACTTGATGGGGGACAACTGTTTACTTGTTTGCAGTCATTTTAATTGATGGGGAAAAAGATAGTTTAAAGTCAAAGGCTACAGATTTACTGGGTCATGACAACAATGGGTAAGTTTTGAAGTTGTTTTTTACATAGATCCATACATAGATACATAGAAGATAGGAGCAGGAGGAGGCCTTTTGGCCCTTCGACCCTGCTCCACCATTCATCACGATCATGGTTGATCATCCAACTCAACAGCCTAATCCTGCTTTCTCCCCATAGCCTTTAATCCCAAAGTTTTAGCATGCATTTAATTGGGACTGAAGTAAGAAAGTGAAAAGCTGCCCAGCTCACCTTCTCTTTGCCTTGCTTGAAACTACGTGAACATAAAAAATACAGTGCAGAAGGAGGCCATTCGGCCCATCAGGTCTGCACCGACCCACTTAAGCCCTCACTTCCACCCTATCCCGATAAGCCAATGACCCCTCCTAACCTTTTTTGGACACAAAGGGCAATTTAGCGTGGCCAATCCACCTAACCTGCATGTCTTTGGACTGTGGGAGGAAACCGGAGCACCCGGAGGAAACCTACGCACACACGGGGAGAACGTGCAGACTCCGCACAGACAGTAACCGAGTGGGGAATCGAATCTGGGACCAAGGTGCTATGAAGCTACAGTGCTAACCACTATGCTACCGTGCTGCCCTCTGTGATTGTCAGTATCCAGCTAGAGAATCATTACCTCATTGGAACTTATCGGTCCTTGTAAACCTGAGATGCTGAAATGAAAAGGATTGATTGGCTCTATTATCCTCCTTGCCAAAGCTCCATTGGTAAAAACCTCTGGACTTCTACAGGGACTAGCAATTTGTCTTCTCACGAGGGAACTCCAGATTGCCAGCATTGACACCCTGCGAACTTTATCCTTTTATTTTTTCAATGTCTACTTATATCCTGTTTGTTTGTGTGTAATGGCTGAGGAATTTTAAAAGAGTTAGATAATAATACTTCCATATTCTAATTGTGTGTTAACTAGTTCTTGCAACTTATTTAAGAAAATAAATTTTGTTTTATAATAAATCAATCATTCCGAGTTTATTGAAAGAAGCCTGGTTAAAGTTTCTTTCATTCTGGGCCCAACAGTAGTGAAGGAAAATAATTGGCCATTTTTAATATTGAAATTAATGGTGCAACCTGTGGAGTAGTGAGACTAGATAAACTGCACGCTCCTCCCATCTCGGTCTTCACAGATTTACGGAAGGAAAATCATGTTTGACAAATCTGTTGGAATTGTTCGAGGATATTACTAGCAGAATAGAGAAGGGAGAACCAGTGGATGTGGTGAATTTTGATTTTCAGAATGCTTTCAATAAGGCTCCACACAAGAGCTTAGTAAGCAAAATTAGAGCACATGAGATCGGGGGTAATATACTGGCATTGATTGAGGAGTGGCTAATGGACAGAAAACATAGATTAGGTGTAAACAAATCATTCTCAGGTTGCAGGCTTAGTGATGAGTGGCTTGAGTCCCAGCTGTTCATAATCTATATCAATGATTTGAATAAGGGGAAATGTAATATTCCCAAGTTTGCTGATGGCATAAAACTTGGTGGGGATGTGAGTTGTGATAAAGATGCAAAAGGGGATTTAGACAGATTAATAAGTGGGCAAGAACATGGCAGATGGAATCTTCCTATTTGGTGATCGAGTATGATTGTCCACCTAAAGAATTCTCTGTTACCGATCATGGTTCTGTAGGTTATTGCACGGCTGATGAGCCCGATCCTTGAGTTGCTTCACCGCACACTTGGCAGGTGTTTCCGGGAGGTGAGATTGGTCCTTGGATTCTGGATGATTGGTATTCTTTTCTCAGGTTCCTTTTTGGGCTTCCTCTTGCCATTGGGTGTCTTTGAAGAATTGTGTCCCTTCAATCAGGAAGATCCCCCATATAGGTCTATTCTGAGCAACGGTCTCCCAAGCATCGACGTGATGTTGCATTTCTTGAGATAAGCGTTCATGGTGCCTTTGAAGCACTTCTTTTGTCCTCCTCTAGTTCGGAAGCCTTCCTTGAGCTATGCAATGAAGATTTGCTTTGGAAGTCAGGACTCTGACATCCTAAGCACATGGCCGGCCCAGTGGAGTTGGTTTTGGATGATCATCACCTCAATACTGGTGCTCTTGGCTCCTTTGGGACACTGATATTAGTATGCCTGTCCTCCATTTCAGGCAGTGTTAATGGTACCTCTCCAGGGCCTTGAAGTGGCGTCCAATTTTCTGAACGTATAGAGGAGTTGGAAGGACAACTGCCTTATACATGAGGACCTTGGTGTCAACACAGATGTCACAGTCATCAAAGACTCTCACCCTGAGACGTCCAAAGGAGGTGCACGTGGATTGGATTCGATGTTGGATCTCCGCATCTATGTCTGCCTTAGAAGAGAGTTAGCTCCCCAGGTATGGAGTGCCACATTAGGAAAGATTTCTCCATTGATGAAGGGGAGTTGGCAAAGGACTTGAGTCTTCTTGAGTTGAGGCTGAAACCGATTCTTTTGTATGCTTTCGCAAAAGGTGCCAAGCATAGCTTGGAGATTGTCTTCCGAGAAAGTGGATATAGCAATGTCATCTGCATACCGAAGTTCCACGAGTGATGTCAGTGCAGTTTTCCCTTTGGATTTCAACCTGCTATGGTTGAAATGTTTTCTGTCCATACTGTAGACAATGTTCACTCCACTGGGAAGCTTACTATGACAAGGTGAAGGATGGTGTCGATGACGCATCCCTGCTTGACTCCGGTCTTGACCTCAAAGGTTTTTGTTTTGTTTCTGTCGGTGAGGACTATCGCTGACATCTTGTCATGGAGGAGTCAGAAGATGTTGATTAATTTCTCTGGACAGCCGGCCTTTGACAGGGTCTTCCATAGGACTTCTCGTTTAACTGAGCCAAAAGCCTTGGTCAGCTCAATGAAAGCCAAGTAGAGTGGTTTATGTCATTCCTGGATTCTCTCTTGAAATGCCGAGCAGGGAAAATGTTATCCGTTGTTCCACAGTTTGGTCAGAAGCACATTGACTTTCTGGAATGATTTCTTCAGAGACTGGGAGAAAACAGCTGGCGAGGATTCGGGCAATGATCTTCCTGGCAATGGAGAATAGGGAGATTCCTCGGTAATTCTCATAATCTACTTTGTCTCCTTTCTTGAAGATGGTGACGATGATGGCATCCCTAGGGTCAGCAGGAATTTCTTCTCGGTCCCAGATTTTCCTCAAGAGCTGATGGAGAAGACAGGTGATCTCTTCTTCTCCAAATTTGAAAATCTCCATTGGGATCACATCCACGCTTGCGGCTTTTCCATTGTTCATATGTTTAACGGCAGCTTCGACTTCATCCTTGCTTGGTGAGGGTCCAAGATTATCTTTGATGGGGAATTAGGGGTTTTCCTCAAACATATCCTCATCTATGGTTGTATCACGGTTTAGGAGTTCTTTGAAGTGTTCTCTGCATCAAAGGCCGATGTTTTCTCTGTCTCTCAAGAGGTTTCCATCCTCACTCTGCACTAGTTTGAGGCCTAGGATATTGAGTCCATAGATCGCCTTGGTGGCACTGAAAAAGCCCAGGGTGTCATGCTTGTTGGAGAGGAGTTGCAGCTCCTTAGCTTTCAGTCCACCATTGGTTCTTGATTTCCCTAGTTCTTCTTTGTACCTCTGCCTTGGCTAAAGGATGAGCTCCCCTCTTTGCCTTACTGGCTATTTGTTTTGCCAAGCACGGAGCACTTTCCTCTTCTTGTCGATGAGGTCTTGAATGGTGTGATCGTTCTCGTTGAAACAGTCTTGATGTTTTCTGGTCTTGTAGTTGATGGTTTCTTCACAGCGTGAGATGATTCAGCTCTTTCCAGTTTTCTTCCACTCCATTAGAGCGAACACTTTGGAGAAGACCTTGTTGGGAGTTCACTAGCGTGCTTGGCTCTTGAAGCTGCTCAATGTTAATCTTTTTTCCGACTGTTTCTTCATCTTCCGCTGCTTCTGGTGGAGTCTGATGGACATAGAGGAGTGAATGAGCCAATGGTTTATACAACAGTCATCTACACTTGTCATCGCTTTGATGATAAGGGCATCCTTTTGGTCTCGGGATCTTCAACATGTAATGTGGAAAATGTGAAGGTCTCAACTTTCATAGGAAATCAGACATGCAGAGTATTCTTAAATGTGGAGAGATTGGGAAGTGTTGATTTCGAAAGGGGGTTGGGAGGTCGTTCTTCAGAAGTCAGTGAAACCTAACTCGCAGTTACTGCAAGCAATTGGTAAGGAAAATGTTATGTTAGCCTTTATTGCAAGAGGGTTTGGGTACAGGAGCAAGAATGTCTTGCTGCAGTTGCATGGAGTCTTGGCAAGACCACACCTGGAGTATTGTTTCCTGTCTTGGTCTCCTTCATTAAGGAAGGATATACAAGCATAGAGGGAGTGCAATAAAGATTCACCAGGCTAATCCCTGGAATTGGTGGATTGTCCGATGAGGAGAGATTGAGGAGACTGGGCCTGTATTCACTAGAATTTAGAAGAATGAGCGGTGACCTCATTAAAGTCTCCAAAATTCTTACAGGGCGCGACAGCCTAGATGCAGGAAGGATGTTTCATCTGGCTGGGGAGGGCGGAGTGGTGTCTAGAGTCAAGGGAAACAGTCTCAGAATAAGAGGGAAGCCATTTTGGCCTGAGGTGAGGAAGAATTTCTTCAGTCAGAGGGAGGTGAATCTTTGGAATTCTCTCCTCCAGAGGGCTGTGGTGGTTTAGTCCTTGAGTGTGTTCAAAGCAGAGGTTGATAGATTTCTAGCTTTCATTGGCATTAAGGGATATGGGGATAGTGTGGGAAGATGGTGTTGAAGTGCAAGATCAGACATGATTTAGTTAAACATCAGAGCAGGCTCAAGAGGTAAAATGGTCGACTTCTGCTCCTATGAACACCTGTTGATAGAAAGTACCAGGTTGGGAATGTGCAACTTCAAGATATACATACACCAGGCAAGTAACAATAATTACAAATGAGAACAAAATCTCCCTCGGACTGTGGAAAAACTAAAGGTCAATGACATTCATGAACAAAAGCTAACTCATGAATGCTGGAAATCTGAACTAGGAGTAGAAATGCTGGAAAAGCTCGAGGTCTGGCAGCATCTGTGGAGAGGGAAACAGTTTCTGAATGATGAAATTTAGGAGTGTTAATATTTTGGTTGCTGGTCATTAATAACTGCTGCACCAAACACTTCCACAGATAACAAGACAATATTTCTCTGAGGTAATATACAAGCAGCCTCTTTATTCTACTTGCATGTCATAAGCAACCCAGTATAGAAAAGTAATTGACTGGGGCCATTTACTTCACATAACTTGTTTTACCATCTCATCTTGTATAATACAGGTCTATTAAATGTTTGCAGACTGTTTCAAAGACAGTGTGCAGTTTAGCTCTTTAACTGGCTTTCCCATCTGTTGAAGGGGTGCCAGTTATTGAACACCGCAGTTCTATTGTCTACATCCAAGGTTGCGTTGGTTAGCAAAGAATCAATACTTCCTCCTTTGTGTGAATTTATGGCACAGAGTAGATTCCCTCATTATTTATCTCCCACTGTTGCTGTATCGATCCAATCAGTGCGATTGTGAATGGAAATTCTCCGCAATCCCAGTTGACTTTAACTGGCACAAGACTCAGATAGAAAGAGCTACCATAAATCAACTGCATTTGACTGTTCCTTTTCAATGCAACCATTCCTGTGTTTCAGTGTTCGCTTATTAAGCAGAGGGTTGACAGTGTTGGAGATGGATCATGCTCCATATTGCAGTTGAACCTCAGTGAGAATATGAAGCATGCTCAGGCCACTGAGATATACATCAAATTAATCTTCTACTCACCAGCTTTCAGTGTACCAAAGGTCATTTCTTCCGATCATAAATTATAGTCATTGCAGTCGACTCATTCAATGAGTATAGATCAGGATGCCCATGAGTTTATGAATATTACTGTGGATGGCAGTATTGTGGTGGCAACTTGCAACCTTTGTAGGACTTTTCATCCATTCTTATTATTTTTTTTCTTCTTTCTACCAGGTTCTCATTACATCCTGATTGTTGTTTATTGTAATCTTTCTGTCATCACTCTCCATTGCGCTCTGTATCTGTATACCTCCACCCTATCTCAAAAGACAGTCACTGGAATAGACAGAAATAAACTGGTCTTTGGTTTGATACAACTCTGCTAGCATTGCACAGAATATTGCCCAGCCAATTTTGGAACCTGAATGAGAATCCCATCTGGATCCTTTCCAGATTTTCCTAGACCTTCCGAGAAATCAGCCTTTCGTTCCCCATCCCAGGTCAAGCCTACCTGGGTTACATTTTGCCCCAGGTCTCTAGTGTCTTCCAGGCCTTTTTATTTGTGCATGCATTAGGCACAGCAGTTGGAGCTTGTATTTAGTGCTGTCCTGTGGGGGATTGGGGTTGTAGGGGCCTGAGCTTTGATCCGGCAGACTCCCACTCTGAAGGTTTCCCTCCTCTTTTTGCCCCTTTCTCACAGCTCCACCCCTCATTCTCAAAGGTTTGGCAACATCTCCCCCTTGGCGCTCACCATCCCACCTGTGGTGATATGCATCACTATAAATACACACGGGGTTAATTTAAATACACTACAACTAAGTAAACACTAGAGGGAGCACCAGAGACGTCATGACATGCAGACATACAGCTAATGAACACATAGAATAGGACACGACCAATGGGCAGTCAAGATACCCAGAGGTGACACTACCACAAGGGGGCATTACACAACCCATATATAAGGACAGGGCACACATGCTCTGTCTCTTTCCACAGGCGACACTTAGCAAGTAGGACAGGGGCAAATCAGAAGCATCACACCCACCACGTGGCTTAGAGCAGGCTGGTTAGTTAGACTGAGTTACTATAGCAAGATTAGCAGGAGGGTCAAACTCATAGAGAACTGTGCTATTGGTTCAATAAATCACATTGAACTTACTTCAAAGTCTGGAGTATCTTTTAGTCAAAGCTGCATCGAGTTGCAGCCTGTGTTATCCCAGAGTACATAACACAACACCACCCACATTCACAAGTTCATCAGCAGCCTCTCTCGCCAGCATCACCCCGTATTCTCATAGGTTTTCCAGTACCCCAATTCTCAAAGCTTTGTCAACATCCGCCTGACAAATGTCCCTTATATTTTTCCACCTGATCTCCCTGATGTGTTAGGCAGGTAGGTTCGATGTGGACTGAACTCGATGCAGGGAAGCTAGAAACAGACGTCTAACACTGGAGAAGATCCAACACTGTTTTATTCAATGATAGAACTGATATACATATTCAGCTGTGGGTCGACACTATACTGAACTGACTGGAGACCTTGTAGTAGCCTGACCAGACTTTTTAAAAAAAAAAAAATTTTATTAAAGGTTTTCATAAAATATCAATAACAAAATGAGAAAGAAAAAAAAACCCAACAGGGTTAAGTACAAAATACAATCTAAAAAAGCAACCCCCCAAACCCCTCCCCCCCCCGTACCTAAATAATAAATTAACATTAACACCCCGACTTAAGACAACAGGTGTATACACCCCCTCAGACCCTTCCAGTGTAAATAACATAAACAAAAATAAAGTAAACACCCCCCCCCCCACCCCCCGAGCTGCTGCTGCCATTGACCAATGTCTATCGTTCTGCCAGAAAGTCTAAGAACGGTTGCCACCGCCTAAAGAACCCTTGTACCAACCCTCTCAAGGCGAATTTCACCCTCTCCAATTTAATGAACCCTGCCATATCGCTGATCCAGGATTCCACACTTGGGGGCCTCGTATCTTTCCACTGAAGGAGAATCCTCCGCCAGGCTACCAGGGATGCAAAGGCCAGAATTCCCGCCTCTTTCGCCTCCTGCACTCCCGGCTCCTCTGCCACCCCAAATATTGCGAGCCCCCAGCCCGGTTTGACCCTGGATCCTACCACCCTCGACACCGTCCTCGCTACGCCCTTCCAAAATTCCTTCAGCACTGGGCATGCCCAGAACATATGGGTGTGATTTGCTGGGCACCCTAAGCACCTAACACACCTGTCCTCACCCCCAAAGAACCTGCTCATCCTTGTCCCGGTCATGTGTGCCCTGTGCAGCACCTTAAACTGTATGAGGCTGAGCCTCGCGCATGAAGAGGAAGAGTTCACCCTCCCTAGGGCATCTGCCCACGTCCCCTCTTCGATCTCCTCTCCCAACTCCTCCTCCCACTTACCTTTCAACTCCACCACCGAGGCCTCCTCCTCCTCCTGCATCACCTGGTAAGTTTCCGAGATCTTCCCCAATCCCACCCACCCCCCCGAGAGCAACCTGTCCTGTACTGTGTATGGCAGTAGCCGTGGGAATTCCACCACCTGCCGTCTGGCAAACGCCCTTACCTGTAAGTACCTGAAGGTGTTCCCCAGGGGGAGCCCGTACTTCTCCTCCAGCTCACCCAAGCTCGCAAACTTCCCGTCCACAAACAGGTCCCCTGACCTTCGTATGCCTGCCCTGCGCCACCCCGAAAACCCTCCACCTGTTCTTCCTGGGGCGAACTGGTGGTTCCCCCGTAATGGGGTCCACGCTGAGGCCCTAACTTCCCCCCTATGCCGCCTCCACTGCCCCCAAATTTTGAGGGCCGCCACCACCACCGGGCTCGTGGTATACCTCCTTGGAGGGAGCGGCAGCGGCGCCGTTGCCAGCGCCCCCAGACTCGTACCCACACAGGACGCCGTCTCCAGCCTTTTCCATGCAGCCACCTCCCCCTCCATCACCCACTGCGCACCATTGTCGCATTGGCGGCCCAGTAGTACCCACAAAGGTTGGGCAGCGCCAGCCCCCCCTATCTCTACTCCGCTCCAGGAACACCCTTCTCACCCTCGGAGTCCCTCGCGCCCACACAAACCCCATTATACTCCTGTTAACCCGCCTGAAAAAAGCCTTCGGGATAAACACGGGGAGGCACTGGAACAGGAACAAAAACCTTGGGAGCACCGTCATTTTGATTGACTGCACCCTACCCGCCAGGGACAGCGGCAACGCGTCCCACCTCTTGAACTCCTCCTCCATTTGATCCACCAGCCTTGTAAAGTTAAGCCTATGCAGGGCCCCCCAGCTCCTGGCCACCTGGACCCCCAAATATCTGAAGCTCCTCTCCGCCCTTTTTAGTGGGAGCTCGCCAATCCCCCTCTCCTGGTCCCCTAGCTGAACTACGAACAGCTCGCTCTTCCCCAGATTGAGCTTGTACCCCGAAAAGTCCCCGAATTTCCTAAGGATCCTCATTACCTCTGGCATTCCTCCCACCGGGTCCGCCACATACAGCAGCAGGTCGACTGCATAAAGCGACACCCTGTGCTCCTCCCCACATCGCACCAACCCCCTCCAGTTCCTCAACTCCCTCAGTGCCATAGCCAGGGGTTCAATTGCCAGTGCGAAGAGCAGGTGGGACAGGGGACACCCCTGACTCGTCCCTCGGTGCAACCGAAAGTACTCAGACCTCCTCCTATTTGTGGCCACACTCGCCATCGGGACCTCGTACAACAGCCTAACCCACCTGACAAACCCCTTCCCAAACCCGAACCTCTTCAGCACCTCCCACAGGTACCCCCACTCTACCCTATCGAAGGCTTTCTCAGCGTCCATCACCACCACTATCTCCGCCTCCCCCTCCCTCGCCGGCATCATGATAACGTTCAAAAACCTCCGCACATTCGCGTTCAACTGTCTCCCCTTCACAAACCCCGTCTGGTCTTCATGGATGATCTGCGGCACACAATCCTCAATCCTCGTGGCTAAGACCTTCGCCAGCACATTGGCATCTACATTTAGCAAGGAAATCGGTCTGTAAGACCCACATTGCAGGGGATCCTTGTCCCGCTTCAGGATCAAGGAGATCAGTGCCCGGGACATCGTCAGGGGTAAAGCCCCCCCCCTCCCTTGCCTCATTAAAGGTCCTAACTAACAGCGGGCCCAACAGGTCCATATATTTTTTATAGAACTCGACCGGGAAACCGTCCGGCCCCGGTGCCTTCCCCGCCTGCATGCTTCCTATCCCTTTGATCAGCTCCTCCAGCCCAATCGGGGCCCCCAGTCCCGCCACCAGTCCCTCTTCCACCTTTGGAAACCTCAATTGGTCCAGGAAACGACCCATTCCTCCCTCCTCCCGTGGGGGCTCGGATCGGTACAATTCCTCGTAAAAGTCCCTGAAGACCCCATTGATGCAAACCCCACTCCGCACCACGCTCCCTCCCCTGTCCTTAACTCCCCCGATCTCCCTAGCTGCGTCCCGCTTCCGAAGCTGATGCGCCAGCATCCGGCTTGCCTTTTCCCCATACTCGTAGACTGCCCCCTGGGCCTTCCTCCACTGCACCTCCGCCTTCCTGGTGGTCACCAGGTCGAATTCGGCCTGGAGGCTGCACCTCTTCCTCAACAATCCTTCCTCAGGTTCTTCCACATACCTCCTGTCTACCCTCACCATCTCCCCCAACAGCCTCTCCCTCTCCCCCCGCTCCCTCCGCTCCTTGTGGGCCCTGATGGAGATCAGCTCTCCCCTCACCACCGCCTTCAGTGCCTCCCATACCATCCCCACTTGGACCTCCCCGTTGTCGTTGGTCTCCAAGTACCTCTCAATACTTCCTCGGACCCACTCGCTCACCTCCTCGTCCGCCAACAGCCCCACCTCCAAGCGCCACAGCGGGCGCTGGTCCCTCTCCTCCCCCATCTCCAAGTCCACCCAATGCGGGGCATGGTCCGAAATGGCTATTGTTGAATACTCGGTATCCTCTACTCTCGCTATCAGCGCCCTACTCAAAATGAAAAAGTCGATTCGAGAATAAGCCTTATGGACATGTGAGAAGAATGAAAATTCCCTAGCCCCCGGCCTTGCAAATCTCCAAGGGTCCACCCCTCCCATTTGGTCCATAATCCCCCTCAGCACTCTAGCCGCCGCCGGCTTCCTACCCGTCCTAGACCTGGAGCGATCCAGTGCAGGATCCAACACCGTGTTAAAGTCTCCCCCCATTATCAGGCCCCCCACTTCCAAGTCTGGGATCCGACCCAACATACGCCGCATAAAACCCGCATCGTCCCAGTTCGGAGCATACACATTGACCAGTACCACCCTCTCTCCCTGCAGCTTACCACTTACCATTACGTACCTACCGCCATTAACTGCCACAATGCTCGACGCCTCGAATAACACCTTCTTTCCCACCAAGATCGCCAACCCTCGATTTTTGGCATCTAGCCCCGAGTGAAACACCTGACCTACCCACCCTTTCCTCAGTCTTACCTGGTCTGCCACCTTCAGGTGTGTCTCCTGGAGCATAACCACATCCGCATTGAGCCCCTTCAGGTGCGCGAACACGCGGGCCCGCTTAACCGGCCATTCAGTCCCCTTACATTCCAGGTTATCAGCCGGATCAGGGGATTACCCGCCCCCCTCCCCCGCCGACTAGCCATGACCCCTCCTCGGCCAGCCACACGCCCGCACCCCACACCCGGCCCGTTCCCCACAGCGGCATACCCCCGTCTCAACCCAACCCACTCGCTCCAGCTCCTCCTTGATCTTAGCAGCAGCAACTCGATCCCCCCCCCCCCCCGCTACGACCCATCCTAGCTGGTTTACACCCCCCATTGCACTTCCGCAAGTCAGCTGACTCCTGCTGACCCCGGCCACTCCCGCCTCCCCTTCGACTCCTCCCATTGTGTGGCACACCCTCCTCTCCCGCTCCCCATTCACAGGCTCTCCCCCTCCGTTTTAAGTGCGGGAAACAATCCTCGCTTCCCCGCCCCGGTCCCGTCCCCCCCCAGTCTTCGGCGCAGGAAAAAAAATCCCGCGCTCTCCACCTACCAGGCCCCGCGACCAACCAAAACAGTGCCCAACCCGCCCCATCCACCCTCCCCAACCCGAAAGAGAAAAACACAGAGAAAAAGAAACCCAAAACAATGCAAAGGCCCCCCCCCCCCGAACCAAAAATAGGCATAACATATCCACCGCAGTCCCCAATCGCCCTTCCCGACCCTCAGTCTGTGTCCAGCTTCTCGGCCTGAACAAAGGCCCACGCCTCCTCCGGAGACTCAAAATAATGGTGCCGGTCCTTGTAGGTAACCCACAATCGCGCCGGCTGCAACATGCCAAACTTCACCCCCTTCCTGTGCAGCACCGCCTTCGCTCAATTATAACCGGCCCTCCTCTTCGCCACCTCCGCACTCCAGTCCTGATATATCCGAACCGCCGCGTTCTCCCACCTGCTGCTCCGCTCCTTCTTGGCCCACCTGAGCACGCACTCCCGATCGACGAACCGATGGAACCGCACCAGCACCGCCCGCGGAGGCTCGTTAGCCTTGGGCGTCCTCGCCAACACTCTATGGGCCCCTTCCAGCTCCAGGGGCCCCTGGAAGGACCCCGCTCCCATCAGCGAGTTTAACATGGTGACCACATAGGCCCCCACGTCCGGCCCCTCCAGCCCCTCCGGGAGGCCCAGAATCCGCAGATTCTTCCGCCTTGACCGATTCTCCATCTCCTCGAACCGCTCCTGCCATTTCTTGTGGAGCGCCTCATGCGCCTCCACCTTTACCGCCAGGACTAAGATCTCGTCCTCATTGATAGAGATCTTTTGTTGAGCCTCTCGGATCGCCACCCCCTGGGCCGTCTGTGTCTCCAGCAGCTTATCAACAGAAACCTCCATCGGCTCTAGTAGGTCCTTTTTAATCTCTCTGAGGCAGCGCTGGATACTACTGTTGCTCCTCCGCCCACTGCCTCCACGCTGCCTGGTCTCCGCCCGCCGCCATTTTGTCCTTCTTCCCTCCCTTCTTCTGGTCCACCACCACCTTTTTTGTCACCCCGCTCCTAGTTAAAGCCATATACTGACGGGGAACTATTATTAACTCCTTCCCACACCGGGAAACGTTGAAAAAGTGCCCTTGGGGGCCCTGAAAAGAGCCCAAAAGTCTCGAGAGGGAATCCTTTTGGCAGTATTCGCTTCACCAATCTGCCCCAAAATGTCCGTGGAAACTCTTGAAAAAGGTCTATGTGTCCATTCCAGACGGGAGCTGCCGAATGCGCGACCTACTCCTCCATGGCTGCCACCGGAAGCCTCGTCCCCGCTTCTTCAGTGGCCCTGGTGAGATCTTTTCACAGTTGTTCCCTCTGCTGTTAGAATTCACTTTTGATAAAGGTCCTCAGGACTGTTTGCAGCTTTAAGCTTGCCCTTCCCCCGCTTGCATGCTGCAAACTGCTGCAAATGCTGTTTATCCTGTTGCTGCCAAATCTTCCACTGCTTCTGCCGGGCCTGGCAGCCAAAAGACACACACTCCTGGGGGACACAGTCAGGGGAGTGTTGCAGTCCTCTTGCCACACCGGGAAATGTCAAACAAATGCCGTGGGGGCCCTGCAAAAGAGCCCAAAAGTCCGTTCCAAGCGGGAGCTACCGAATATGCGACCTAGCTCTGCATAGCTGCACCCGGAAGTTCGCCTGACCAGACTTACTAGCTACCGCATGGTGTTTGCACTTGCTAGCTCGTGGACTCTGACTGTCTCAGTGGCTGGGTCCCGAGAGAGCGGGAAACCTAGTGCCCTCTGGCTTTATAGTGGTAGTGTCCTGTCTGGTGATTGGCTGCACTGTGCTGTGTGCTTACTGGTCATCCTGTGTGTCAATCACTGCCTGTCTGCATCTCATTATATACATGAGTGGATATTATGACACTCCCCACACCCCACCCCACTCCACACTCTCATGTCCTTATGTCACTTACCTCTCTCACACTCTCTTTCTCTCTGGCCTAATTCCCAATATAACACTAATTCCATCGTGTCCTCTCTATCTTGCGTTTCCTTTCTCTCTTGCTCTCTCATTCTGCTCTCTTCACCCTTCCTCTTTCGCCTCACTCTCTCTTTTATGTTGTTTCACTCCCTTCCGCTTTCTCTCTCTTCGCTTTCTGCAGACAGTTGAGGGTAAAATATGAGCAAAAAACATTGAAATGTTATTGCCATAAGTAAAAGTGCATCTGAATAGACCATTATAGGATATCTCCTGATAGCTTCAGCCCATGTATGGACTGCCTGCATCTGTTCCTTTCGCAGCATAGAGTGCCACAATAGTTGCACTGAAAATGGCTTGAAGCATGGCGCATTTTCACTCATCATGGCTTCTGCGGCACTGGTACCAATAGTGTCAAAATATAGGGAAATAGTGTCAGTACACCCCTATCAGGAAGAAAAATTATGTGATTCCCAAAACCTCAAGATAACATTGTACATCACACAGTCTTTGTTAGACAAGCCACAGACAGTCTGATTCAAAGAATGCCAATAAGAATAACAATTCAGTCCAATGATTTTGCTTTCTTTTATAAAAATTTCCTTCCCTACTTTTAGCATTTATGAATGTCTACCTTAGAACTTATTATCATCCAAAATTTCCAACATTTTATCTCAGTCAGGGACATTTGCAATTATGTTTCAGCTATTGGACTAAAAGAGATGGTGGATGGCTTTATTTTCTGTTTATGTTTTCACCCGCATGCCTGTGAGTGTGATCATCTAGTTAATTTGAACACAGGAGTTCTGTTTGTAGCATCTAACCCCTGAGAGTGTCCCCTGAGGGGGATTAATGTTCTTAAATATTTAGTTTCCTTTGAAGTAATAATTCAACAGTGACGATACTTATCAGCTGTAGTCGCAGAGTTAAGACATTCAAGTAGCTCCAGGCCACATAGAAAGTAAGGCAGCTCAATTGTATTCATCCATTTTCATTAGATGGTAGCTGAGTGCAGTTTCTTTGTGTTAGCAACTTAAAAGGCTGACATGGATGAATGAAGTAATGCTTTATGCACCAAAGCAGACAGCATTTTGATGGTCCAGGACAGGCTGAGTAAAGCGAGATTTGAAAGGAGTAAATTAGTTCTTGAGTGTCTGTGTGGTTTCAAACCTACAAGGCTTATGAATGGGGATGCGCGAAAGGGCCACACTCACTCTAATAATACCAGGTTACGAGCAAGTCGTGGCATATAAATGTGTGGAGCACCAATGAACTCCCCGACAGACAATGAATTGATTCAATGGGATGTAAGTATTTTGAATGGTTCTGTAGAATGGGGCACTCACATTACTTCTTTGAGTTGACCTCACATTGGGCCAGTTAGAAAATCATCTTGTGACTAAACTTACATAGGTTTTGTGAACAGGAACTTCTCAATTACTGGGGCAGTTGGTGTACAGATCTTCTTGCTGCTTGAATGGCAAGGATATGGCAGAAAGAAAAATGAAATGGCTTTGACAAGAGACTGCGATTGCTATTGAGGCTATTGCCATCAGCGACCCAGGATCTTTAACATTCTCTAGCCATGAAATGGGCTCTGTATTTCCATTGGTGTCAGTGCTACAGAAGCTATGATGAGTGAATTGGTGTGGGCCATGCTTCAAGCCATTTCCAGTTTAGCTATTGTGGCAGATATTCAGTGCATAGGCTGAAGCTGTCAGGAGAGTTCCTATACTGGCAACAATCAGAGGTACCAATGATTTGATGTGTGTCTCAGACATTTGGACTGCATTGGGAAAAGCCTACTTGACTTTGTCCTCACCAATCTACCTGTCACAGATGTATCAGCCCATGGCAGTATTGTGGGTAGTAGTGACCACCGCACAGTCCTGCCTTCACATTGAGGATGCCCTCCATCATGTTGTGTGGTACTGCCACCATGCTTAAGTGGGATAGATTTCAAACAGATCTAGTAACTCAAACTGGGTATCTATGAGGTGCTGTGGGTCATCTGCAGCAGGAGAAATGTATGCAACCACAATCTGTCACCTCATGGCCTGGCATAGCCCCCACCCTAGCATTACACCCAAGCTGGGGGATCTAAACTCTGCAAATCTGCCACATCTATCATGAATGATGGTGGACAGTTAAACAACTACCAGAAAGTGTAGGCTCCACAATTATCCCCATCCTCAATGATGGGGGAGCACAGCAAATCAGTGCAAAAGACAATATTGAAGCATTCACAATAATTTTCAACTGAAGTGGATGGTCTATCTTGGCCTCCTCCAGAGGTCCCCAGAATCACAGATACCAGTCTTCAATCAATTATCAAGAAATGGTTGAAGGCGTTGTAAACTGCAATGGCTATGGGTCCTGATAGTAATACAGTAATAGTACCGAAGACTTGTGCTCCAGAACATGCTGTGTCCTTAGCCTAGCTGTTCAGGATAGTTACAGCACTGCCATCAATGCAGCAATGTGGAAAACTGCTCGGGTATATTCTGTACACAAAAAGCAGGACAAATCCAGTCCAGCCAATTAGCACCCCATCAGTCCACTCCTGCATCAGCAATGTGATAGATAGTGTTGTCAAGAGTGCTATCAAGCAGCACTTACTCAGTAATAACCTATTCACTGATGCTCAGGTTGGATTCTGCCAGGGCTACTCAGCTTCTGGCCTCATTACAGCCTCCATCCAAACATAGACAAAAGAGCTAAAATCAAGGGCTGAGGTGAGACATCAAGCCAGCATTTGATTGAGTATGGTATGAAGAAGTGCTGGCAAAATTTAAGTCAATGGGAATCGGGGGAAGATTCTCCACTGGTTGGAGTCATACCTGGCACAAAGGAATATGGTTGGGGTTGTTGAAGTAAGATCATCTCAGCTTCAGGACATCATTGCGGGAGTTCCTCGGAGTAGTGTCCTAGGCCCAATGATTTTCAGCTGCGTCATAAATAACCTTCCCTCCATCATAAGGTCAGAAGTTAGGATATTTATTGATGATTGCACAATATTCAGCACCATTCACGACTCCTCGAATACTGAAGCAGTCTGTGCCCATATGCAGAACCGAGACAATAATCAAGTTTGGGATGAAAAGTGGCAAGTAACATTACACCACAAATGCCAGACAATGACCACCCCCAACAAGAGAGAATCCAATCATCACCCCTTGACATTCAATGGCATTACCATTGTTGAATCCCCCCACAGTCAACATCCTGGGGGTTACCATTGACCAGAACCTGAACTGGACTCACCATATAAATACTGTGGCCAAAAGAGCAGGTCAGAGGCTGAGAATTCTATGACGAGTAACTCACCTCCTGACTCTCAGGGGCTGTTTAGCACAGGGCTAAAATGCTGGCTTTGAAAGCAGACCAAGGCAGGCCAGCAGCACAGTTCAATTCCCGTAACAGCATCCCCGAACAGGCGCCGGAATGTGGCGACTAGGGGCTTTTCACAGTAACTTCATTTGAAGCCTACTTGTGACAATAAGCGATTTTCATTTCATTTCATTTCATTTCCAAAGCCTATCTACCATCTCCAAGGCACAAGTCAGGAGTTTAAGGGAACACTCTCCACTTGCCTGGTGAGTGCAGCTCCGCCAACACTCAAGAAGCTCAACAACATCCAAGACAAAGCAGCCAGCTTGATTGGAACCCCATCCACCACCTTGAACATCCACTCCCTCCACCACCAACGCAGCAGTGTGTACTATATACAAGATGCACTGCAGCAACTCACTATATCTCCTTCAGCATCCCCTTCCAAACATGCAACCTTTATTACCTCGAAGGACAACAGCAGCAGATGCATGGGAACACCACCACCTGCAAGTTTCCCACGATTGTCACACATCACCCTGACTTGGGGATATATTATTGTTCTTTCACGGTCACTGTTTCAAAATCCCCGAACTCCCTCCCTAACAGCACTGTGGGTGTAAACACACAGCACATCAACTCCAGCAGTTCATGAAGATAGCTCACCACCACCTTCTCAAGGGCAATAAATGTTGGCCTTGCCAGCGATGCCCATCTCCTGTGAACGAATAAAAAAAAAAATGAACTGGCAAGGCCAGATCGCAAATCGTGGCTGACAGCCCCGGCCCCCCCAAAACAGGTGTAAACCAATCCTTAGCCCTATCCTTGGTCAACTACATGACTGCTGTTATAAACCACCACCAAATTAATTTCACATGTGCCAATGTGTATGCAATGTACAGAGAATCACAGTTCTTTCATCAATGTCAGAGTCCACGGTACAAATCTTAGCTTCGTGTGATAGTGTAAAGCAGACGAGAGAGAAATCTCTCTTGTTTTTTATTTCCATCGATGTCAATCGCACAAAGGCAAAATCAACCCCGGCTAATTCCTGCTCCCTGCAGCCACAAGTAGGTTACATTGACCTTTCATCCTGCTTTATGGGGCTGCACATAAAACAGTCTGTTGAAAGTGGATGTCTTACTCCTTCTAAAACTGAGTAGCAATTAGGGTTGTTTCCTTAACAATACAGAGCAGAACAGCAATGCCATATTGTTGAGTGTTCAGAATTCTATTGTTCAGCACCACAAAGTGAGAGGATACAGGTTTATTCCCCACTGTGTCAGAAGGAAGATCAATCCTATTGGATTGTTGCAGCTCGTGTCGTCATTAAACCTTTAGCAAGATCTTTCTCCAGCAGGGATTAGGGAATATTAATCGACAAGTCAGATTATGCCCTTGTCAATGGCACATGGAGGGCGGGATTCTCCATTGGCTGACACCAAAATCTCGAAACGTAATTGGGTGGAGAATAAGGTCTGACTCCAAAATCGCAATTCTCCATCACCTCAACAGCAGCGTTAATGTGGCCCGGGACGCATGTACAGTAAACATTTCTCCTCTGATGGGCCGGATTCTCGACGGCGAGATTCATTTGTGCTTTTAAAAATCGTGAGACCACCATCGTGGCTGATGAGGGAGAGAGAAAGGAAGTAGGACCCAGAGAGGCAACTGTGGGCTGCCGGACAGGGCACTGGCTGTGGTGGCTGGGGATGGGAGGGGGGGTGGGGCCTGCCAGGGCCGGGAGATGGGGGGGAGGGGGGAGTGACGGGGGAACTGGCAGAGTGGCTGCGGTGACCTCCCCACGGGACTGGGGCTGTGTCCAAGCACCAACCGCCATTACCGCGGCCTGCAAGGCAGCCATCATGTTGACACCCCACTGACCATCCACCCTGGATCCTAGTTCTGCAGAGTGACACCAGCCATATGGGTGTCCCCACACCCGCACCAAATCCTCCGCTATACCCACCCCGGCTGCCACCCGCTGGCGGCCCACCCAGGGCAACACACACTGTAGCCCCTACGGGGGCCCTGAGTGGGGGCCACGGAGCGTACTGCTGGCAAGGACCAGCCAACGGTACCCCAGGCATCAGGGACAGGGGCCAGGGCCAGAAGAGCCCATGGTGCCGGGCGACGAGGGGCCCTCCAGTATGATGCTGAGAGGGTCGTCCGCATCATGGCGGCCTGCTGCGTCCTCCACAACATCGCGCAGCAGAGAGGCGATGTGCTGGAGGAGAAACGTCTGGCCTCGTCCGACGAGGAGGATGCGGGGGAGGGGAAGGATGGGCAGGACATGGAGCCCAAGCAGGCAGCGGACACTGCACAATGTGTGCACCAGGGCCAACGCGCACGGGATGCTCTGATCACCTCCAGGTTCACCGATTGAGGTCACCTGCAACACCCTCTGTGACACATACCTGCCGTACTATGGGGTGCGGACCCTGGGTTGGCAGTAATACCACGGATCTGGTCCATGGGGTGGAGAATGAAGACAACCTACTCTGTGATGAGCTCTGGTGTTCCACATCGTTTGACAATGTCTGACTTCTGCCCTCGGGAGCACTTTCCACCGTCCACCTGAGTAATCCCTGCATTCAAGCTGGCCATTACATCACACGGGTCAATTGGATCCCTGGGTCGGTTGCGGGGGGGGGGGTTTCGGTAGCCAGGCCATCCACAATGTCCGCCCATTTCCACCCTCCCACCTCTCCAGCCCAGACCAGCCCACACCTCACACCAATCTGACAGAGCACCGAGACAGGTTGTAACAGTGTGAACAGGTGTTTAATATCACAACGTATACACAGATTTGTGCCCTAGCCCCTACAACTAAACTATGCCCTGCACCTATGCCAACTTAATTAATGTCTAACTTTCTGCTCTTACAGGCCCCAACGCTACATCATGGTGGATCCCCAGACAGTAGAGCAGGACTCGAGGCAGCCTGCTGTGATTCCTTCCCTGTGACCTGGGTCCCCATTGGCGGCCATTGTTTTGGGGCTCACGGGCCTGGATGGGCTCGGCTGTGCTCGGGCATCCCAAGTAGAGTGGTGATGCCCTGTTCTGCCCATTGCCCACCAAATGCGCCAAGGACAGGATGGGGAGTCCGAGGTGCTGCGGTGTTCCGGCACCTCCCCTGCGGGACTCACCGGCACAGGCCCTCATCACCTCCTTCTCCCTCAGTATGCCCGATGGTCCCCGGGTTACTCCATGGGTGGGGGTGCAAGCTTGAGGACCCCCGCCACATGGTGCTGTCAATCCTGGAGGCCTGCTCTGGTCTCGACCAGGGTCTGCATGCTCACGGTCATGTAGCATGGGGAGTTGACCATCTCTTTTTTTTAGAAAAACATTTTATTAAGACATTTGTAATTTTTTAATAATAATAGTAAACAGTACAAATGCAAATATAAACATAGTGCAAAGACTGCCTCCCTCCCTCACAAGTCCCACCTCCTCTAATCAATAATCTAACTCCCCCCCACCCCCCTGACCTCTGCTGACAGTTAGTTTTTTCCAAAGAAGTCAACAAACGGCTTCCACCTCCGGATGAACCCTATTAGACCCTCTTAGGGTGAACTTTATTTTCTCAAGTCTGAGAAACCAGGCCATGTCACAAAGCCAGATCTCTGAATTTGGGGGCTTTGAGTCCCTCCACGCTCACAATACACTGTGCCACCACCTTCTGGGTTTGTGCCACATCAGCCAGTGACTGCGCTATCTCTGTGGGACTGGGCCACTTCCCTCTGGGTCTGTGCCATGTCGGCCAGCACCTGGGCAATGCCGGCGAAGTCCTCAGCCATGGCCTGCTGTGACTGGGCCACGCTCAGGAGCACCACTGCAATTTCCAGGTGGCTCTTGCACATGGTTGCCTGTGAGGTGGCAACACTGCCCTGAGCCTCAGCCAGCACCTGCACAGAATGTCCCAGGCCTTGGACATGCTGATCCATAGCCAAAACCGTCACCCCCAATGCCCCCACGCGGAGGTCACCCATGCGGTATTGGCCTGGGTGGAACGCTTTGTCGGCACCACCTCCTGCTCCTGCACACAGTTGGACTCCTCAGCCTGCACCTGCAGGTACTGGATGCTCGCCGACAACCCCTCATGTAGTCCCTTGCTCTGCGACTGCGTCTCCACAATCAATGGGTCTTTCCTTTCCAGAAGCCCGAAACCCATCTGGACGGCAGCTTGTCCCTGGGATTGCGGATGTGTGGGACGGGATTTAGTGCCAGGGGCATCGTGCTCAAGAAAGAGAGAGAGAGGAAAATGAAAGAGAGAGAGAGGAACAAGAAAAAGAGAGAGAAAGAGATAGAGAGGACAAAGAAAAGGAGAGAGAAGAAAGTAGAAAAGAAAGAATAGCCTTAGCAGAACAAAAAGAAAGAGAAAGGGAGATACAGATCAGAGAAAAAGATAAAGAGAGAGAGTTTGAACATCAGAAAATGGCCATGAAACATGACAGTCAGTTGAAATTGGCAGACGTAAAGGGAATCATACAGTTGGATGATAGTAATGAGGATAGTGAGAAAGAGTGTCATAGTCGAAGGCTTGGTGGGGATCTATTTAAATATGTCCAAGCATTGCCAAGGTTTGATGAGAAGGAGGTAGAAGCCTTCTTCATTTCATTTGAGAAGGTACCTAAACAAATGAAATGGCCACAGGACATATCGGCATTACTGATTCAAACAAAGCAGGTAGGTAGGGCTAGTGAAGTGTTTGCACCACTACCGGAGGAGGTATCTGGGACGTATGAGGAGGTGAAAAAATCAATCTTCGGTGCATATGAACTAGTGCCTGACGTCTAAGACAAAGGTTTAGAAATTTAAGGAAGGAATTTGGTCAAACATACCTGGAGTTTGAAAGGATCAAACAGAGTAATTTCGAGAGGTGGATAAGGGCTTTGAAAATAGACCAAACATATGAATCATAGAATCATAGAATTTACAGTGCAGAAGGAGGCCATTCGGCCCATCGAGTCTGCACCGGCTCTTGAAAAGAGCACCCTACCCAAGGTACACACCTCCACCCTATCCCCATAACCCAGTAACCCCACCCAACACTAAGGGCAATTTTGGACACTAAGGGCAATTTATCATGGCCAATCCACCTAACCTGCACATCTTTGGACTGTGGGAGGAAACCGGAGCACCCGGAGGAAACCCACGCACACACGGGGAGGATGTGCAGACTCCGCACAGACAGTGACCCAAGCTGGAATCGAACCTGGGACCCTGGAGCTGTGAAGCAATTGTGCTATCCACAAGGCTACCGTGCTGCCCCTTGAAGCTCTCAGAGAAATTATACTTTTGGAGGAGTTTAAAAATTCAATTCCTGATGTAGTGAGAACTCATCTGGAAGAGCAAAGGGGTAAAACTGCGAGGTTAGCAGCAGAAATGGCAGATGATTATGAATTAGTTCATAAATCAAAGCTTGGTTTCCGACATCAGTTTCAGCCTGTGAGGGACAGAAACTGGGGACATGAGAAATACTCAAGTGGTAAAGGTAAAGGGATCTGATGGGAGATAATAAAGGGAGTGTACCTCAGACTAAAAAAGAAATCCAGGAGGGTGGAAGAGACATGAAAAATTCCAAATGATTTCACTATAATAAACTAGGCCGAAAGTCACAGTCTGGTGGTTGAAGAAAAGCACTGGGAAGGCTGATGTGGTAAAACAGGATAAGGGACAGTGGGGTTTGTTAAAGTGGTAAAGGAAAGCCCAAGTGAAGAGAAGGAGGTGCAAAAGATTGTACAGCCTGCTCAAGAGGTGATTGATAAGAAGGTGCCAGATCTCTTTAAAGAATTTACTTGTGTGGGTAAAGTTTACTCATGTGTTTCAGGAGCAGCAGGTAAAGAAGTCACAATTTTAAGAGATACGGGAGCTAGTCAATCTTTAATGGTAAGAGATGAGGAGTTATGTAGTTTGGGAAGAATATTGCCAGAAAAGGTGGTAATATGTGGAATTCAGGGTGAGAGGAGTAGTGTTCCATGGTTGGAAAGTCCAGTGAAGAGTGGTGAAGTGGTAGTAGGAGTAATAGAGAAACTATCTTGTCCAGGAATACAGTTTATCTTGGGTAATGATATAGCGGGATCACAGGTGGAAGTGATGCCTACTGTGGTTGATAAGCCAGTGGAAAATCAGACAACTGAAGTGTTGAAGGATGAATACCCTGGGATTTTTCCAGATTGTGTAGTAACAAGGTCGTAAAGTCACAGGTTAAGACAAGAGGAGAAATCAAAGAGTGAAGATGAAGTGGAAGTTCAATTATCAGAAACAATTTTTGATCAGATGGTTGAAAAAGAACAAGAACAGGTGGAGGATGAGGTGGATATTTTTAATTCAGGAAACTTGGCGGAGTTACAACAAAAAGATGAGAAATGAAACGGATGTATCAGAAAGCATATACGGAAGAGGAATCTGAGTGTTTATCAGAGTGTTATTAACGTAAAAATTATGTCTTGATGAAAAAATGGAGACCTTTATATATGTAGGCGGATGAAAAGTGGGCAGAAGTTCATCAAGTAGTATTGCCGGTAGGGTATAGAAAGGAGGTCTTGCGAATTGCACATGAGGTTCCAGTGGGAGGTCATTTGGGAATAAGGAAAACTCAAGCTAAAATACAAAAACATTTTTATTGGCCTGGACTACATAGAGATGTAGTTAAATTTTGTCAAACATGTCACACATGCCAAGTGATAGGGAAACCTCAAGCAGTGATAAAACCAGTGCCCTTAATACCCATTCCAGTATTTGAGGAATCTTTTACAAGGGTCCTAATTGATTGCGTAGGACCGCTTCCTAAAACGAAAAGTGGGAATCAATATCTTTTGACTATAATGGATGTGTCTACTAGGTTTCCAGAGGCCATTCCAGTACGTAATATTACAGCTAAAAAGACTGTGGAGGAGTTACTTAAATTCTTTACTAGAGATGGACTACCCACAGAAATATAATCGGATCATGAATCAAATTTTACTTCAAGGTTATTCAAAGAAGTTATGGATAGCTTAGGAATAAAACAATTTAAATCAACTGCGTACCATCCAGAAGCGCAGGGAGCGTTAGAAAGGTGGCATCAGACATTAAAGACAATCTTGAGGGCGTATTGTCACGATTATTCAGATAGGGACAAAGGAATTCCATTCGTACTGTTTGCAATTAGGGATGCGCCTAATGAGTCTACCAAATTTAGTCCTTTTGAAATAATTTTTGGTCATGAGGTAAGAGGACCACTTAAATTGATTACGGAAAAATTGGATTACGTGGCAAATTTTAGGAAACGATTAAATAGAGCAGGTGAATTGGCTAGACAACATTTAAAAGATGCACAAAATGTGATGAAACGGGTGGCGGACAAGAAATCCAAAGTTCGTAGTTTTGCCAGTGGAGATAGAGGTTTAGTGTTGTTACCAGTGGTGGGTGAGCCTTTAACAGCAAGGTTTTGTGGACCTTATCAGATTGACAGGAAATTAAGTGAGGTGAATTATGGGGTAAAAACACCAGATAGAAGGAAGACTCACCGAGTGTGTCATGTGAATATGCTTAAAAGGTACTTTGAAAGGGAAGGGGAGAAAAAGGAGGAGGTTTTAATGATTCTAATTCTAAGTGACGAACCAAATCCAGATGACTTTGAATTTGACATACCTCAAATTAAATTGGAAAACGAGGATGTTCTTAAAAATTGGGATAAATTGTTGAGTCATCTTCCAGAGGAAAAACGGACTGACCTGAAAGAGTTATTGATATCACATGGGCAAGTTTGTAGATATAAATTGTGAAGTGCTAAAATGGCTATACATGATGTAGATGTGGAAAATGCTGTTCCAATCAAACAACATCCATATAGATTTAACCCTTTAAAATTGGTACTGGTTAATAAAGAGATTGAGAGTATGCTTAAAAACGGCATAATTGAAGTGGGTTGCAGCCAATGGAGCTCACCCATAGTGATGGTACCTAAATCAGATGGTACCCAACAGTTGTGTGTGGACTATAGACAGGTTAATGCAGTTACCAGAACGGACTCTTATCCTATCCCACATTTGGTGGATTGCATTGAGAAAGTGGGACAATCAGCTTTTATTTCCAAACTGGATTTACTTAAGGGTTACTGGCCCGTACCTTTATCCGAAAGGGCGAAGGAGATTTCAGCTTTTGTGACTCCAGGTGGTATATACCAATTCAAAGTTATGCCATTAGGCATGAAAAACGCCCCAGCCACATTTCCGAGTGTCAGAGTGTGGGTGGAGCTAGACTGTCTGTCAGCTTTTAGTTTCACTTTGAGAAAAGCTTGGGTGTGTCTGTGTTTTCTTGGTGTTGTTTCAGTGTTGGAGCTGTAATCAGCCACAGAATGTGTAATGTTGTTCTCTCTGCCATGTAAAGCCTATATCTTGATCATTTGGTGAATTCAGAGTTATAACTTTTCTCAGAATTTAAACCTGATGTGCTTCTGTTAAAAGTTTTTTTTAAGTCTTCTGGATGTTAAAAGGAAAGTAAAGATGACTTAGTGTTGTATTCTTTGGGGGTTGTATTTGAATTAATGGTTGCTAAGATGTTCTCTGTCTGTTTTAAAAAGGTTAACTTGAGTTCATAGAATAAACATTCTTGGGGCTGGTTTAGCACAGTGGGCTAAGACAGCTGGCTGTAATGCAGAACAAGACCAGCAGAGCGGGTTCAATTCCCATTCCAGCCTCCCCAAACAGGCGCCGGAATGTGGTGAAAATGTGGCTTTCCACAGTAACTTCATTGAAGCCTACTTGTGACAATAAATGATTATCATTAATTATTATTAAACATTGTTTTGCTTTAAAAAATACTTTTCCATGTCTGCTGTACCACACCTGTAGAATAGGCCGGGTGCTCCCCATACCACAATCTATTAAAAGTTGTGTGTCAGGTGAGCTTCACTCTTCTTTGTTTAGAGCAGAAATTGGACTGTCCTAGTTCAGATAGAGTCTTGATATGTTTGCCGCTGCTGTCTCAGGGTCAATATTAGAGTTGCCGCAGAGGTTTCAGATGGGGAACGAGATGCTGCCAACTTCAGTCTTCAAAATATGCCAAACTCACTAAGCGAAGTCATTTTTAAACAATGTTTTCTTTCGTACTATCCAAAGGAATGTCGAAGTTGTAAGAGCAGCAATATACACGGTAATTTGCAGCATATTTTAACAATCTACTTTATAAATCACTCTCCTTCCACTGCTAATTATCTACCTTGGCATGGATTAGTGGTTCATACAACATAAATTGCAGTGAGGTGTCTCTTAATTAAACTTCGTGAACAATCAATGATAAACATTCTTAAAAAATAATGGTTATCCCTTGTCATCGGTGAGTGGATTTGAAGTAATTAGACTCCACACTGCAATCTCGCATAGCGGAGCTTCTTTAATGAGGGGGCAATGAGAATGTGGTTTTTTATCTGAGCTTTTGCAACTGAGGATCTGTGGTTCATCCCAAGTGAAAACATTGTGTGATCTTGAATGGGACAGTGCACGCCTAGCATAATGTGGCAAGAGGAAGAACACCAGAGTTTGCTTAGAAGTGACAGTGCAATCATGTTATGTGAGGGATTTTGATTTGGTATCAGAAATTCTCCAACTAAACAGCAAAGAAACTGGAAAATTCTCTGGAAAAACTTGAAAATTCTCTCTAACTTCGGCAAAGAATCATGTCTGCCGGTAAGGACATGTTGTGATTTACACTGGCAGGACCCGCCGAAAACGGCGGCCACTCGGCCCATCGTGGGCCGGAGAATCACCGGGGGGGACTGTTGCCAGCAGCCGCCGACCGGCGCGCCGCGGTTCCCGCCCCTGCCAAAACCCCGGCGCCGGAGAATTCGGCAGCCGGCTGGGGCAGGACTCACGCCATCCCCCGGCGTTTTTATTGTTCCCCTTCCTGTTGTTCATCCTGTTCCTCGTCTTCCACTTCCTGCGGTAACCTCTGACCCCTGGAGGTAATGAGTGCATAACAGATCACCACAACATTGGAGATACTCTGTGAGGGGTATAGGAATTATTCCTTCCTTCCCTGCCCAACCCCCCCGTCCCAACCCCCCCGTCCCAACCCCCAGAGTGGTAAAGGCAATTTCAGCATTGTTTAAGGAGCCTGATTGCCTGCTCCATGATATTCTGAATGGCTCTATGACAATCTTTGTAGACCTATTCAACTCGCATGGTGGTAGGGGTTGATCAGCAATGGCGGGAGGGGTAACCCTTGTCCTCCCATCAGCCAGATTGTGGCTCTTTTGGAAGGCCACTGATAGTGTGTTGGCCAGATCGGTGCAGGATGAAAGCATTGTGACTTGGACCATTCCCCAAGGCTTCATGTGGTCACACATTAATTGAATGGTAACCCTTGCCGTTCCCATATTTGTCGCCATTGACATGGGAAGCATGCAGACCTGTGCTCCTGCTATCCTGGCGAAGCTAAGTGTCCTTTCACCCAAATATTCCTTGCTGGGAAAGAAGAGGATGATGTCCCATCATTTGACATTTATAACCTGTGTGAGCTTCTGGATGCTGCAATGAGGGAATATTGCCAGACATTTGCAATTTTCCCCGCTTCCAGCTGGAAGGACCTAGATGTGGAAACAGTGAGGGTGAGTGTGACGGTGTCCTTCACGGCCACTGACAGAGCCATCCTCACCCTGGTGTAAAGTTCCAGGTCGGATTGAATCTGGAAAACACCTCAGCTCTGCTTAATATTCCCTCAAGACATTTTTAACAAGCTTAGTGTTGTAGCTGACACTGAATTGAGTTCTCAAACTCATGTTTCTCTCCAATACAAATCACCCACATCCAATTCTGTAACATTGTCCATCCCCTTACTTGCCGCTGCTCAATTAAACATAGAAGCACAGAAAACAGGAGCAGGAGGCCATTTGACCCTTCGAGCCTGCTCCACTATTCATTATGACCAGGGCTGCTCATCCAACTCATAATCATCTTTATTGTCACAAGTAGGCTTACATTAACACTGCAATTAAATTACTGTGAAAAGCCCCTAGTCGCCACACCCCGGCACCTGTTCGGGTACACTGAAGGAGAATTCAGAATGTTCAAATCACCTAACCCGCACATCTTTGGACTGTGGGAGGAAACCGGAGCACCCGGAGGAAACCCACGCAGACATGGGGAGAACGTGCAGACTCCGCACAGACAGTGACCCAAGCCGGGAATCGAACCCTGGCACTGTGAAGCAACTGTGCTAATCACTGTGCTACCATGTTTTCCCACAATATCCTTCGGTCCCTTTAGCCCCAAGAGCTATATCTAACTCTTTCTTTAAAGCATACAATGTTTTGGCCTCAACTGTTTTCTTTGGTAGCGAGTTCCACTGGCTCAACACCCTCTGGATGAAGATGTTTCTCCTCATCTCAGTCCTAAACCCCTGGTTTCGCACTCCCTCACCGTCGGGAACATCCCTCTTGCATCTACCCTATCTAGTCCTGTTAGAATTTCATAGGTTGCTTCTGAACTCCAGCGAATATAATCCTGACTGATTCAATCTCTCCTGAAACATCAGTCCTGCCATCTCAGGAATCAGTCTGATAAACCTTTGCCACACTCCCTCTATAGCAAAAACATCCTTCCTCAGATAAGGAGACCAAAACTGCATACAATATTCCAGATGTGGGGCAGGATTCTCCGACCCCCCGCCGGGTCGGAGAATCCCCGGGGGGCGGTGCGGATCCCACCCCGATGCCCCGACGCCGGCTGCCGTATTCTCCGGCGCCGGTTTTCAGGCGGGGGCAAGGTTCATGCCACGCCGGTCGGGGGCTGTTGGCAGTGGCCCCCCTGGCAATTCTCCAGGCCCCGCTGGGCCGAACGGCTGTCGGTTTTGGCCAGTCCCCCCGGCGTCGATTAGGCATGGTCCCACACGACGGGACCTGGCAGGTAATCGGCTGGTGCGGTCCTCGGGGGGTGCAGGGGGATCTGGCCCCGGGGAGGGTCCCCGCGGTGGCCTGGCCCGAGATCGGGGCCCACCGATCTGCGCGTGGGCCTGTGCGGTGGGGGCACACCTTCCTTACGCGCTGGCCCCTGTAGGGCTCCACCATGGCCGGCGCGGAGAAGACACCCCCCTCACACATGCTCCAGAATACGCAGGCGGTTCCGCACATGCGCGGGATTACACCTGCCCTCTGGCGCATGCGTGGACTCGCACAGGCGCTTCGTCATCGGCTGGTGCGGCGCCAACCCCTCCAGTGTCCACCTAGCCCCCGGAAGTGGCAGAGGATTCCGCTACTTCCGGTCGGCCTGTCGCCGGAGTGGTTCGCGCCGTTTTTGACGCCGGTGTCGGGCCATCGCGTCGATTATGGAGAATCCCGCTTGTGGTCTCACCAACATCTTGTATAATTGTAGCAAGACATCCTTGCTCCTGTACCCGAATCCTCTTGCCATGAATTCTAACATACCCATTCGCCTTCTTCACCGCCTATTGCACCTGCATGCTTACCTTCAGCGACTGGTGCACAAGGAAATTGATGCTGAATTCTTCATCCATGCCATTGCTATCCCCAACTCGACTATTTCAACACTCGCCTGGCCAACCTCCTACCTTCTATTATCTTTAAACTTGAGATCTCTGCAGCCTGTCCCCTAACGTGCACCAGATCCAATTCACCCATCACCCCTGTGCTCACTGACCTACACTGGTTCCTTCCCAGCAACACCTCGGTTTTAAATATCTAATTTTCACGTTTAAATCCCTGATTCCGACCCTCCCTCGCTCTGTAACCACTCTAACTCCACATCAATCCCTCCGACAACTCTTTCTTCATCCAACTTTGGGTGGGGGGGCAGGAGGTTAAGGGGGATTTGAGGAAAATTGCTTTTACTCAGAGGATGGTGGCGGTCTCGAATGCTCTGCCTGGGAGGGTGGTAGAGGCGGGTTGCCTCACATCCTTTAAAAGGTACCTGGATGAGGGATTGGCTAGGCATGTCAGGTGTTTCTTTATGCATTGGCGCAGACTCAATGGGCCGAAGGACCTCTTCTGCGTCGTATTATTCTGTGATTCTGTGAACTTTAGTCTGTTGTGCAATCCCAATTTTAATCACCCCGACACTAGCAACTCTGCCTTCAGTTACCTGAGCCCAATACTCTGTAGGTCAATACCTAAACCTCTCCAATTTGTCCTCTTTAAAACCTACCTACTGGCTCAGCTTTTAGGTTAGCTGTTCTAATACATACTTCTTCAGCGAGTGTCATTTTCTTGTCTCATTGTGCTCTTCTGAAGCAACATGTGACATTTTATTTAATGTATAAATGAAGGTTGCTGACCAACTTGAAAGAGAAGCTCATATCAGTCAGCAGTGAAGCAACACTATACCTCGCTATGTCACAGAGCTCTGGTACACCAATTCACCAACTCAGCAGGCAATCCTCAAGCAGAACACTGCATTCTTTAGTCTGCTGGCAGCAGAATAGCTCCTGCTCAATGTTCAGTGTGCTTTCTGGCTTTGCTCACACAGTGTGGGAATAATGATCTGTTAAACCGCCTGACCTACATACATAGCAGCATAATTTTAAAAAATAGTGTTAAAAGATCAAAATTGTCCTGTTTATTTCCTGTTTAATTGCATATCACTTGCGTAAACTGCCAAACTGTGCAGGATCGCATGGAGATTTACGACAGCAAAATTGGTGCCACACCTGGACCAATTCAACGACCGTTAAGGGGCTAACACCAGCACCACTTGGAACACAATTGATTCCAATGAGAACCGGTGTGGGATTCGCCGGTATCCATGATTGGCACTCAGGAGGCTGACAAGCTGCAGCCGCATATACACACTTCACTCCCCACACACACCATCCCAACCAATAAGATGGCAGCGAGACACACGGCACCGAGCTTCACCAACGCGGTTGGGAGACCAGTTGCAGTGGCAGGAAAGGTAGCACCAGGAAACAAAATGGTTGTTAAAACTGTAGCAATGGTACAGTGAAACGTGCTATTTCAGAATCTGTGAGAAAGGGAGTATATGGATCAGGATGTTTCAGAGAATTTCTCTTTCAGTACTGGTGAAGGAAGTCAGGCGATTAGAGGTTCTGGATGTTTTATTTCAAGGAGAAGGTGTTCCCTTACTTCTCCAAAAAATAATTAAAATTTTGAGAGATACTGGGGCAGATCAATCATCGATGGTGGCTGATGATAAAACTATTTGAAACACAAATTGTATGAAGGAAAAAGTATGAATCCGGGGTTTTCATGGAATTTATGAACCAGTTCCTCAGTTAATATTTTGATGTTCAATAAATATATTATTCTTTTGTTCAATGTTCATCTGCCGTCTCTGTGGTTCTGTTCATCCACGTATCTAAAAAATAAAAGTTAGAAGCTATCAAGTAGATTCTAAGCTGGGATCTGACATGACCAGGAGTAACATCAGCTGGGATCGTAACACTGACAAAGGTAAGCTATTCTTCCTCATTCGCCTCGACCTGTCTGCAGCCTTTGACACCTTCCACCCCAGTGTCATTCAGTTGTGGTTGTAACGTTCTGGCTCAGTTTCATTCCTATATACAGAGTCTTAGAATCACTCCGAAAAGACCATGCAGCCTATTGACTTCCAGCTCTCTGTGGAATGATCCAGTCGGTTCTAATCCCCCACTTGAACCCTGTTACTTTGCAGGTTTATTTCCTGCATCCAATTTCCTTTGGAAATCATTGATTGTAGTTGGGGCCCAAGCAGAGCTTTAGAAAGGTTCAGCATAACTCACCTGCTTTTGTGCTCAATGCCTCTATTTATGAAGCCCAAGATTTCATAGAATTTACAGTGCAGAAGGAGGCCATTCGGCCCATCGAGTCTGCACCGGCTCTTGGAAAGAGCGCCCAACCCAAGGTCAACACCTCCACCCTATCCCCATAACCCAGTAAACCCCACCCAACACTAAGGGCAATTTTGGACACGAAGGGCAATTTATCATGGCCAATCCACCTATCCTGCACATCTTTGGACTGTGGGAGGAAACCGGAGCACCCGGCGGAAACCCACGCACACACGGGGAGGATGTGCAGACTCCACACAGACAGTGACCCAAGCTGGAATCGAACCTGGGACCCTGGAGCTGTGAAGCAATTGTGCTATCCACAATGCTACCGTGCTGCCCAAATGCTTTTCTAACTATTCTCTCAGTGTGCCCTTCCACCACCAAATATTGATACACACATATGTCTCTTCCTGCACACACTTCAGAACTGTGCTATTGGGTCTAAATCAGTGTTTTTCAAAATATTTTGCCCGGGACTCATTTTTACCAACCGGCCATCCATCAAGACCCACGCCGGCCGACCTTCGTGACCCACGCCAGCTGACCTTTGTGAGCCACGCCAGCCGACCTTTGCGACCCACTATTTTCACTTGCCTTTAATCTGGCAGGTGAACCTGCTTGGTCCAAATGATCTCACTTGCTTTGTCATTCAATGTTATATTTCTGCTAGGGGGATCGGAGGCCCCGACGGGCCCTTTGGAGGTGGAGGGGGCTTATCGAGTTCTGGCGCGAAGACCGAAGGCTGGAGAAATACCCCGAGCTATAGTGGTGAGGTTTCTCCGCTATAATGACAGAGAGACGGTCCTCAGATGGGCGAAGAAAACTCGGAGCTGTAGGTGGGAGAACGCGGTGATCCGCGTATACCAGGATTGGAGTGCGGAGGTGGCGAGAAGGAGGGCAAGTTTTAATCGGGCTAAGGCGGTGCTTCACAAAAAGAAGATCCAGTTTGGAATGTGGCAACCGGCGAGATTGTGGGTCACACACCAAGGGAAGCACCACTACTTTGAGACGGCAGAAGAGGCGTGGACATTCATTGTGGACGAGAAGCTGGAATAGTCGGGCAAGAGAAAGAACTTTTGGGACAAAGTGGTGGGGTGATTATGTGGGGCGTGAAAAAGGGGGGGGGGGATGGTTTTTTCAATTTGTTAATTTTGCGATCCTGGAACTTTTCTCTCTTCCCCATGTTGGGGGGTGGGGGGGGGGGGGAGTATGAGGAACTGTGGGCGCCGGCCATTAGGGGTGGGGCCGAGTGGGCAACGCGGGCTTTGTTCCCGCGCTATGGCAATTATGGCGGGAACAGGGACGCAGGAAGGAGGGGGCCTCGCACGGTGGGGGCCGAGGACAAGGGGGGAAGCCGAGGTCAGCCAGAGTTTGCTGACTTCTGGGAGCAACATGGGGGGGTGCAACTACGCTAGAGGGGGATCTAGCGGAGGGGGGGGTCAACTGGGTTGCTGCTGCTAAGGAGAAGGGGGAGATGTTATGGGATGGGGTGGTCGAGGCGGGAGGGCGCTGTCGGGGGGATATACGGGTACGTGGGAACCGGGTGAGGAGCTGGGTTAAAAAAGGGGATGGCTAGTCGACAAGGGGGGGGGGGTAAAGAGCCCCCCAACCCGGCTGATCACGTGGAACGTGAGAGGGCTGAACGGGCCGATTAAAAGGGCACGGGTACTCGCACACCTAAAGAAATTAAAGGCAGATGTGGTTATGTTGCAGGAGACGCATCTGAAACTGATAGGCCAGGTCAGACTACGTAAAGGATGGGTGGGGCAGGTGTTTCATTCGGGTTTAGATGCGAAGAACAGGGGGGTGGCTATCTTCGTGGGGAAACGGGTACTGTTTGAGGCAAAGACCATAGTGGCGGATAGTGGGGGTAGATATGTGATGGTGAGTGGCAGATTGCAAGGGGAGGCGGTGGTTCTGGTGAACGTATACGACCCGAACTGGGCTGACGCAAATTTTATGAGGCGTATGTTGGGACATATCCCGGACCTGGAGGCGGGAAAGTTGGTAATGGGGGGAGACTTCAATACGGTGCTTGATCCAGGGCTGGACCGGTCGAGGTCCAGGACCGGGAGGAGGCCGGCAGCGGCCAGGGTACTCAAGGACTTCATGGAACAGATGGGAGGGGTAGACCCCTGGAGATTTAGTAGGCCTAGGAGTAAGGAGTTCTCATTTTTCTCCCATGTTCACAAGGTATACTCACGGATAGACTTTTTTGTCTTGGGAAGGGCACTGATTCCGAAGGTGACAGGGACGGAATATACGGCCATAGCCATTTCGGACCACGCTCCACATTGGGTCGACCTGGAGGTAGGAGAGGAAAAAGAACAGCACCCACTCTGGAGAATGGATATGGGCTTATTGGTGGATGAGGGGGTATGTTTAAGGGTGAGGGGGTGCATCGAAAGGTACTTGGAGCTTAATGACAATGGAGAGGTTCAGGTGGGAGTGGTCTGGGAGGCGTTGAAGGCAGTGGTTAGAGGGGAACTGATATCCATAAGGGCACATAAAGGGAAGCAAGAGAAAGGGAGCGATTGCTGAAAGAACTTTTGAGGGTGGACAGGCAATATGCGGAGGCACCGGAGGAGGGACTGTACAGGGAAAGACAAAGGCTACATGTGGAATTTGACCTGCTGACCACGGGTAAGGCAGGGGCACAGTGGAGGAGGGCACAGGGTGTACAGTATGAGTATGGAGAGAAGGTGAGTCGGCTACTGGCCCACCAACTGAGGAAGAGGAGAGCAGCGAGGGAGATAGGTGGGGTGAGAGATGAGGAGGGAGAGATGGAACGGGGAGCGGAGAGAGTGAATGGGGTGTTCAAGGCATTTTATGAGAGGTTATATAAGGCTCAGCCCCCGGAAGGGAAGGAGGGAATGATGCATTTCCTGGATCAGCTGGAATTCCCTAAGGTGGAGGAGCAGGAGAGGACGGGACTGGGAGCATAGATTGAGATGGAGGAGGTGGTAAAAGGGATTGGGAGCATGCAGGCGGGGAAGGCCCCGGGACCGGACGGATTCCCGGTGGAATTTTAGAGGAAGTATATGGACCTACTGGCCCCGCTTTTGACGAGAACCTTTAATGAGGCCAGGGAAAGGGGGCAGCTGCCCCCGACTATGTCGGAGGCAACGATATCGCTCCTTTTGAAGAAGGAAAAAGACCCGCTGCAGTGTGGGTCCTACAGGCCCATTTCCCTTTTAAACGTAGATGCTAAGCTCCTGGCTAAGGTGATGGCGACGAGGATAGAGGACTGTGTCCCGGGGGTGGTCCACGAGGATCAAACTGGGTTCGTTAAGGGGAGACAGCTGAACACGAACATACGGAGGTTGCTAGGGGTAATGATGATGCCCCCACCAGAGGGGGAGGCGGAGATAATGGTGGCGATGGACGCTGAGAAAGCATTCGACAGAGTGGAGTGGGATTATCTGTGGGAGGTGCTGAGGAGATTTGGTTTTGGAGAAGGTATATCGGATGGGTACAGCTGCTGTATAGGGCCCCGGTGGCGAGCGTGATCACGAACAGACAGAGGTCTGACTACTTCCGTCTTCATAGAGGAACGAGGCAGGGGTGTCCCCTGTCTCCGTTACTGTTTGCATTGGCGATTGAGCCCCTGGCCATAGCACTGAGGGGCTCCAGGAAGTGGAGGGGAGTACTCAGGGGAGGAGAAGAACACCGGGTATCTCTGTATGCAGATGATTTATTGCTGTATGTTGCGGACCCAGTGGAGGGGATGCCTGAGATAATGCAGACACTTAGGGAGTTTGGGGAATTTTCGGGGTATAAATTGAATATGGGGAAGAGTGAGTTGTTTGTGGTGCATCCGGGGGAGCAGAGCAGGGGAATAGATGACTTACCGCTGAGGAAGGTGACAAGAGATTTCCGGTACTTAGGGATTCAGATAGCCAGGAGTTGGGGAACCTTACATAGGCTTAATTTAACAAGATTGGTGGAACAGATGGAGGAGGATTTTAAGAGATGGGACATGGTGCCCCTGTCACTGGTGGGTAGGGTGCAGGCGGTCAAAATGGTAGTCCTCCCGAGATTCCTTTTTGTGTTTCAGTGCCTTCCGGTGATGGTCACGAAGGCTTTTTTCAAGAGAATTGAGAAAAGTGTCATGAGTTTTGTGTGGGCCGGGAAGACCCCGAGAGTGAGGAGGGGATTCTTGCAGCGTAGCAGGGATAGGGGGGGGCTGGCACTACCGAGCCTAAGTGAATACTACTGAGCCGCCAATATCTCAATGGTGTGTAAGTGGATGGGAGAAGGGGAGGGAGCGGCGTGGAAGAGATTGGAGATGGCGTCCTGCAAAGGAACCAGCCTACAAGCAATGGTGACGGCGCCGTTGCCGTTCTCCCTGAAGAAATACACCACAAATCCAGTGGTGGTGGCAACACTAAAACTTTGGGGGCAGTGGAGACGACATAGGGGAAGGACAGGAGCCTCGGTGCGGTCCCCGATAAGAAATAACCATAGGTTTGTCCCGGGGAGAATGGATGGGGGATTTGGAGCATGGCAGAGAGCTGTGGTTGTGCAACTGAGAGATCTGTTCGTAGATGGGACGTTTGCGAGTCTGGGAGCGCTGACGGAAAAATATGGGTTGCCCCAAGGGAATGCATTTCGGTAGATGCAACTGAGAGCTTTTGCGAGGCAGCAGGTGAGGGAATTCCCGCATCTCCCGACGCAGGAGATTCAAGATAGAGTGATCTCGGGGACATGGGTGGGGGATGGTAGGGTGTCGGATATATACAGGGAAATGAGGGATGAGGGGGAGATCATGGTGGATGAGCTGAAGGGGAAATGGGAAGAAGAGCTGGGGGAAGAGATTGAGGAGGGGCTGTGGGCTGATGCCCTACATAGGGTAAACTCGTCGTCCTCGTGCGCCAGGCTAAGCCTGATACAATTCAAGGTTTTACACAGGGCGCATATGACCGGAGCAAGGCTCAGTAAATTTTTCGGGGTAGAGGATAGGTGTGGGAGATGCTCGAGAAGCCCAGCGAACCACACCCACATGTTTTGGTCATGCCCGGCACTGCAGGGGTTCTGGGTGGGGGTGGCAAAGGTGCTTTCGAAGATGGTGGGGGTCCGGGTCGAGCCAGGCTGGGGGTTGGCTATATTCGGGGTTGCAGAAGAGCCGGGAGTGCAGGAGGCGAAAGAGGCTGATGTCTTGGCCTTTGCGTCCCTAGTAGCCCGGCGAAGGATATTGCTTATGTGGAAGGAAGCCAAACCCCCGGGCGTGGAGACCTGGATAAATGACATGGCAGGGTTTATAAAACTAGAACGGATAAAGTTCGCACTAAGGGGTTCGGCTCAAGGATTCACCAGGCGGTGGCAACCGTTCATTGACTACCTCGCAGTACGATAAAGGAAATGGGAAGGTAACAGCAGCAACCCAGGGGGGAGGGGGGGAGAGCCAGGGTGGGTCCTCAGGGGTGTTTTTGTATAGATATTTGTATTAGGTTATGTCTTTTGGATTGTTTGATTTTATTTTTGGAGAGTTATTATTTTTGATATGGCAGTTGCCACTTAGTTTATATATATATTATTTATTTATTTGTTAAAAACGGCCACTGTTATTTATACTGTTTTATTGTTGAAAAAAGGAAAACCTTTGTATTGTTTTGTTTGGCCAAAAAAATTTGAATAAAATATATATTTTTTAAAAAACTATTTCTGCTAGGGACTTCAGCTGATGATTTAAGTTCTCACTGAATCCGTTGAAAAAAATCAAGAGTTTTATCCTCAAACCCGAACTTGAAATGCCTTTGAAGTTTAGAGGATCTTAAAGTTTTGTTTGTCAGTACTTCACTGTATATAACATAAGAACATAAGAACTAGGAGCAGGAGTAGGCCATCTGGCCCCTCGAGCCTGCTCCGCCATTCAATGAGATCATGGCTGATCTTTTGTGGACTCAGCTCCACTTTCCGGCCCGAACACCATAACCCTTAATCCCTTTATTCTTTAAAAAACTATCTATCTCTATCTTAAAAACATTTAATGAAGGAGCCTCTACTGCTTCACTGGGCAAGGAATTCCATAGATTCACAACCCTTTGGGTGAAGAAGTTCCTCCTAAATTCGGTCCTAAATCTACTTCCCCTTATTTTGAGGCTATGCCCCCTAGTTCTGCTTTCACCCGCCAGTGGAAACAACCTGCCCGCATCTATCCTATCTATTCCCTTCATAATCTTATATGTTTCTATAAGATCCCCCCTCATCCTTCTAAATTCCAACGAGTACAGTCCCAGTCTACTCAACCTCTCCTCGTAATCCAACCCCTTCAGCTCTGGGATTAACCTAGTGAATCTCCTCTGCACACCCTCCAGTGCCAGTACGTCCTTTCTCAAGTAAGGAGACCAAAACTGAACACAATACTCCAGGTGTGGCCTCACTAACACCTTATACAATTGCAGCATAACCTCCCTAGTCTTAAACTCCATCCCTCTAGCCACGAAGGACAAAATTCCATTTGCCTTCTTAATCACCTGTTGCACCTGAAAACCAACTTTCTGCGACTCATGCACTAGCACACCCAGATCTCTCTGCACATCAGCATGTTTTAATTTTTTATCATTTAAATAATAATCCCTTTTGCCGTTATTCTTACCAAAATGGATAACCTCACATTTGTCAACATTGTATTCCATCTGCCAGACCCTAGCCCATTCACTTAGCCTGTCCAAATCCCTCTGCAGACTTCCAGTATCCTCTGCACTTTTTGCTTTACCACTTATCTTAGTGTCGTCTGCAAACTTGGACACATTGCACTTGGTCCCCAACTCCAAATCATCTATGTAAATTGTGAACAGTTGTGGGCCCAACACTGATCCATGAGGGACACCACTAGCTACAGATTGCCAACCAGAGAAACACCCATTAATCCCCACTCTTTGCTTTCTATTAATTAACCAATCCTCTATCCATGCTCCTACTTTCCCCTTAATGCCATGCAGCTTTATCTTATGCAACAACCTTTTGTGTGCCACCTTGTCAAAGGATTTCTGGAAATCCAGATGTACCATATCCATTGGCTCCCCGTTATCTACCGCACGGTTAATGTCCTCAAAAAATTCCACGAAATTAGTTAAGCACGACCTGCCCTTTATGAACCCATGCTGCGTCTGTCCAATGGGTCAATTTCCATCCAGATGCCTCGCTATTTCTTCCTTGATGATAGATTCCAGCATCTTCCCTACTACCGAAGTTAAGCTCACTGGCCTATAATTACCCACTTTCTGCCTACCTCCTTTTTTAAACAGTGGTGTCACGTTTGCTAATTTCCAATCCGCCGGGACCACCCCAGAGTCTAGTGAATTTTGGTAAATTATCACTAGTGCATTTGCAATTTCCCTAGCCATCTCTTTTAGCACTCTGGGATGCATTCCATCAGGGCCAGGAGACTTGTCTACCTTTAGCCCCATTAGCTTGCCCATCACTACCTCCTTGGTGATATCAATCCTCTCAAGGTCCTCACCTGTCATAGCCTCATTTCCATCAGTCACTGGCATGTTATTTGTGTCTTCCACTGTGAAGACCGACCCAAAAAACCTGTTCAGTTCCTCAGCCATTTCCTCATCTCCCATTATTAAATCTCCCTTCTCATCCTCTAAAGGACCAATATTTACCTTAGCCACTCTTTTTTGTTTTGTAGAAACTTTTACTATCTGTTTTTATATTCTGAGCAAGTTTACTCTCATAATCTATCTTACTCTTCTTTATAGCTTTTTTAGTAGCTTTCTGTTGCCCCCTAAAGATTTCCCAGTCCTCTAGTCTCCCACTGATCTTTGCTATTTTGTATGATTTTTCCTTCAATTTGATACTCTCCCTTATTTCCTTAGATATCCACGGTCGATTTTCCCTCTTTTTACCGTCCTTCCTTTTTGTTGGTATAAACCTTTGCTGGGCACTGTGAAAAATCACTTGGAAGGTTCTCCACTGTTCCTCAACTGTTTCACCATAAAGTCTCCAGTCTACCTTAGCTAGTTCTTCTCTCATCCCATTGTAATCTCCTTTGTTTAAGCACAAAACACTAGTGCTTGATTTTACCTTCTCACCCTCCATCTGTATTTTAAATTCCACCATATTGTGATCGCTCCTTCCGAGAGGATCCCTAACTATGAGATCCTGAATCAATCCTGTCTCATTACACAGGACCAGATCCAGGACCGCTTGTTCCCTCGTAGGTTCCATTACATACTGTTCGAGGAAACTATCGCGGATACATTCTATAAACTCCTCCTCAAGGCTGCCTTGACCGACCTGGTTAAACCAATCAACATGTAGATTAAAATCCCCCATGATAACTGCTGTACCATTTCTACATGCATCTGTTATTTCTTTGTTTATTGCCTGCCCCACCATAATGTTACTATTTGGTGGCCTATAGATTACTCCTATCGGTGACTTTTTCGCCTTACTATTCCTGATTTCCACCCAAATGGATTCAACCTTATCCTCCATAGCACCGATGTCATCCCTTACTGTTGCCCGGATGTCATCCTTAAATAACAGAGCTACACCACCTCCCTTACCATCCACTCTGTCCTTCCGAAAAGTTTGATACCCTCGGATATTTAACTCCCAGTCGTGACCATCCTTTAACCATGTTTCAGTAATGGCCACTAAATCATAGTCATTCACGATGATTTGCGCCATCAACTCATTTACCTTATTCCGAATACTACGAGCATTCAGGTAAAGTACACTTATGTTGGCTTTTTTACCTCTGTTCTGAATCTTAACACCTCGATCAGTAACCTCTCCTAAGTTATATTTCCTCTTAACCTTTCTCCTAATTTTCCTTGTCGTCGAACCCACATCTTCCTGTAACAACCTGCCGCATCGCTTACCATTAATGGTTTCACTTCCCGTTTTATTTCTTTTAATATTCCTGGTCCTATTCACTGAGCTCCCCTCAGTCACTGTACCTTGTACGGTCGCCCTTTTTGATTTTTGACTATGGCTTCTCTGCCTTACACTTTCCCCCTTACTGCCTTTTATTTCTGTCCCTGTTTTACTACCTTCCAACTTCCTGCATCGGTTCCCATCCCCCTGCCACATTAGTTTAAAGTCTCCCCAACAGCTCTAGCAAACACCCCTCCTAGGACATCGGTTCCAGTCCTGCCCAGGTGCAGACCGTCCGGTTTGTACTGGTCCCACCTCCCCCAGAATCGGTTCCAATGTCCCAGGAATTTGAATCCCTCCCTCTTGCACCATCTCTCGATCCACGTATTCATCCTCTCTATCCTGACATTCCTACTCTGACTAGCTCGTGGCACTGGTAGCAATCCTGAGATTACTACCTTTGAGGTCCTACTTTTTAGTTTAACTCCTAGCTCCCTAAATTCAGCTTGTAGGACCTCGTCCCGTTTTTTACCTATATCGTTGGTGCCTATGTGCACTACGACAGCTGGCTGTTCACCCTCCCCCCCCAGAATGTCCTGCAGCCGCTCCGAGACATCCTTGACCCTTGCACCAGGGAGGCAACATACCATCCTGGAGTCTCGATTTTGTCCGCAGAACCGCCTGTCTATTCCCCTTACAATTGAGTCCCCTATCACTATAGCCCTGCCATTCTTCTTCCTGCCCAGCTGCGCAGCAGAGCCAGCCACGGTGCCATGAACCTGGCTGCCGCCGCCTTCCCCTGGTGAGCCATCTCCCTCAACAGTATCCAAAGCGGTATATCTGTTATGCAGGGAGATGACCGCAGAGGACACCTGCACTGCCTTCCTACTCTTGCTCTGTCTTTTGGTCACCCATTTACTATCTCCCTCAGTACCTTTCACCTGCGGTGTGACCAACTCGCTAAACGTGCTATCCACGACGTCCTCAGCATCGCGGACGCTCCAAAGTGAGTCCATCCGCAGCTCCAGAGCCGTCAAGCGGTCTAACAGGAGCTGCAACTGGACACACTTCACGCACATGAAGGAGCCAGGAACAGTGGACGTGTCCCTGAGCTCCCACATCGCACACGAGGAGCATGACACGGGTCTGAGGTCTCCTGCCATGTCTTAAACCTTCGGTTAACTTCAACAATTTCAATTTCAATTTTCCCCCCAAAAAATTTAAATAAACAAATTTAAATAAACGAATAACACACATGAGCTTTGCATCCTGATTTGCAGTGGCACAATTAATAAACCCATACCTCAAGAAATCATCTTTATACTACTTTGTGCCTGATTTCAGCTTCTTAATGGGTTGTTCACCAGAGGCCCTGGAGTTCACACCAGCGCTGCTGACAGCACAAAATGGAGGAATCTGTCTCATGCCCAGAGCATATGATGCCCATTTACGGGGCGTGTGACTTGCTCTCTGCCGTCGCTTCCGGAGAGAAGACTCCATCGAGTTTTTCAAAGAATTTGCTCCTGGGTCAGCTCACTGATGTCAAGAGGAGGCGGCCTGCCTAGCTGGGCTCCGGGCCTATGCATTGCTGAGGAGACACACATGCTCAGTACGATCCGCATTCTGAAAGCCCGTCCCGGCCAGCATTTTAAAAGCTGGTCGCGGCCTTTGGGCACTTCTTCCCGCAAATGGGAATGCCGTGACCGATGGCCCCGCGACCCTCCAACACCCATGGCCGCGACCCACCCGTGAGTTTGAAAATGAGTGGTCCATATTGTCTCTCCTTTCAACCAAAATGTACCACCTCATATTTCTAGTTATTTCGTTCTATCTACCAATTCCCTGCCCATTCTGCTGGTCGATCTATTTCCTGTTACAGTTGATCTGTATCACCTTCACTGTTTCCATTCCTCCAAGTTAGGTATCATCGACAAATTTTGACATTTTTACAATTCATTTTACGGGATGCGGGTGTCGCTGGTTAGGCCAGCATTTATTGCCCATCCCTAATTGCCCTTCAGAAGTTGTCGGTGAGCTACCTTCTTAAACAGCCGCAGTCCCTGAGCTGATATAAATAGTAATCTTTATTAGTGTCACAAGTAGGCTTACATTAATACTGCAATGAAAAGCCCCTAGTCGCCACATTCCGGCACCTGTTCGGGTACACAGAGGGAGAATTCAGAATGTCTATTTCACCTAACAGCACGTCTTTCAGGACTTGTGGGAGGAAACCGGTGGCACCGGGAGGAAACCCACGCAGACACGGGGAGAACGTGCAGACTCCACACAGACAGTGATCCAAGCCAGGAATTGAACCTGGGATCTTGGCGCTGTAAAGTAACTGTGCTAACCACTGTGCTACCGTGCCACCCTTGTGGGTACACCCAAGTGCTACTAGGGAGGGAGTTCCAGGATTTTGACCCAGCAACAGTGAAGGAACGCTCCCACATTGTCACCTCGGATGTGACCAAGGATCTATCCTTGACTCTGTCCATGGCAGGTTCTCCATCCAATGACGCTGGAATAGTAAATCACGATCGGGTGGAGAATTGCACGTCAGCTGAAAATCAAGGTCAGCACAGGGAACCCTACAGAACACCACACTCCGCCGCTGTTGCTTCACAGCGCCAGGGTCCCAGGTTCAATTCCTGGCATGTGGCATGCAGGCTGTTGAACTCCACCAACAGCATCTGCAGGCGCTGGATGGTTGTTGACACCCCCTCATGTAGTCCCTGGCTCTGCGCCTCCATCTCCAACATTGATGGGACTGCCCTTTCCAGGAGTCCGAGACCCATCGAGGTAGCAGCTCGTCCCTCCGACTGTCCACCCCTCGGGATGGCTCTCGTGTCGGTCTCCAAAGGCATTGGAGGCCCCCAGCTGCATGCCCTTTGGACAGGATGGTGCCCTGGCACTGCTGGTGCCATCTGGGTACCCTGGCACTGCCAGCCTGGTACCCTGGATGTGGCTGCCTGGCACCCTGGTGGTGCCACCTGGCTGCCAGCCTGGCACTGCCAAGGTGCTAAGTTGGCACTGCCCAGGTGTCAAGCTGGCATTTTATGCACGTGTGCTATTGGGCCGGAGTTGCCTAACATGGGTGTTGGCGGGTGCCGGAGGGGGGGGGAACACTCCCATATTGCATTTGGGCTGGGGGGGAGGTCAGGGATTCTTTTGGGGGGACTCGGAGATCGGGACGCCATTTAAAAATGGCATCCCGACCTCTCGCCACAATGGGGTGTTCCAGTGAGCAGAGCTCCCCATTGTAATAAACGGGGCTGTGTGCGGCCTCGGACTCGTGTTCCCCGTTAATACCCCTTGAATTGCCTTGAATAGCCATGTGTTTCTCGGCACTGGGTGTGCCGGGAAACACGTGGCTAAACGCGCTCGCTCGGGGACTTTGTTCCCTTTTGGGAAAGTGCGTCCATAGTCTCAGCATCATGGGTAGAGGTGTGGTGGAACTACTTCTCCCAAAAGGTCGTGAATCTGTGGGATTCGCTACCCCGGAGTGCGGTGGATGTTGGGACAGTGAGTAAATTTAAAGGAAAGTTAGACAGATTTTTAATTAGTAACTAGGTTGAAGGATTGCGAAGAACGGGCGGACGGTGGAGTTGAGGCCATGATGAGGTCAGCCATGATCATATTGAATGGCGGAGCAGCTCGAGAGGCTAAATTGCCTCCCCCTGCTTCTTGTTCTGATGTTCCAAGGAAGAACTATTCTGTCTAATTCCACCTTCCAGCTCTTGATCTGTAGCCCTGTCGGTAACAGCACCTCAAGCACAAATCTGATGTTCTTGATTAATGACGGGCTTTCTTGATCAATAAGGGGATCAGGGGTAATGGGGAGAAGGCAGAAGAATGGGGATGATTGAATGGCAGAGCAGATTCTTTTTTTTTTTTTTTTTTTTTTTATAGATGTTTTATTGAAATTTTTTTCCCAAACAACAATTTTTCCCCTCTTACAAAGCAAACGCAACAATAATACAGAAATTTTAAACAATACACAAGTAACAAAGCCCCTTTATCTTTGACCTAAACTAAACCCCCCCACCCCTCCCCCCCCCCCCTCCCCCTGGGTTGCTGCTGCTGGTCATCTGTCTTCCCTCTAACGTTCCCCTAAGTAGTCGAGAAATGGCTGCCACCGCCTGGTGAACCCTTGAGCCGATCCTCTCAGGGCAAACTTTATCTGCTCCAGTTTAATGAACCCCGCCATATCGTTTACCCAGGCCTCCAGTCCGGGGGGTTTCGCCTCCTTCCACATGAGTAGGATCCTGCGCCGGGCTACTAGGGACGCAAAGGCCACAACGTCGGCCTCTTTCGCCTCCTGCACTCCCGGCTCTTCCGCAACTCCAAATAGAGCTAACCCCCAGCCTGGTTTGACACGGGCCTTCACCACCCGCGAAATCACTCCCGTCACTCCCTTCCAATACCCTTCCAGTGCCGGGCATGTCCAAAACATATGTGCGTGGTTTGCCGGGCTCCCGCCACACCTCCCACATTTGTCCTCCACTCCAAAGAACCTGCTCAATCTTGCTCCCGTTATGTGTGCTCTGTGTAGCACCTTAAATTGAATCAGGCTAAGCCTGGCGCATGAGGAAGAGGAATTTACCCTGCTTAGGGCATCAGCCCACATACCCTCCTCTATCTCCTCCCCTAGTTCTTCTTCCCACTTTCCTTTTAGTTCGCCCACCGACTCCTCCCCCTCTTCCCTCATCTCTCGGTAAATCTCTGACACCTTGCCCTCTCCGACCCACACCCCTGAAAGCACCCTGTCCTGTATCCCCTGTGTCGGGAGCAACGGAAATTCCCTCACCTGTTGTCTAGTAAATGCCCTCACCTGCATATATCTCAAGAAATTTCCCCGGGGCAACTTATACTTTTCCTCCAATGCTCCCAAGCTCGCAAAAGTCCCATCTATAAATAAATCTCCCACCCTCCTAATTCCCAACTGGAACCAGCTCTGAAATCCTCCATCCATTCTTCCTGGGGCGAACCTATGGTTGTTCTTGATTGGGGACCCCACCAGGGCTCCCCGCACCCCTCTCTGTCGCCTCCACTGTCCCCAGATATTCAATGTTGCCGCCACCACCGGGTTTGTGGTAAACATTTTAGGTGAGATCGGTAGCGGCGCCGTCACCAGCGCCTCTAAACTCGTCCCTTTACAGGACTTTCTCTCCAGTCTTTCCCACGCCGCTCCCTCACCCTCCATCATCCATTTACGTATCATTGCCACATTGGCGGCCCAATAGTAATCGCCCAAGTTCGGTAGTGCCAATCCTCCTCTGTCCCTACTACGCTGAAGGAACCCCCTCCTTACTCTCGGAACTTTCCCTGCCCACACGAAGCTCGTGATGCTCCTGTCTATTTTATTAAAAAAGGTCTTAGTGATTAGTATAGGGAGACATTGAAATACAAATAAGAACCTCGGGAGGACCATCATCTTAATTGCTTGCACCCTGCCCGCCAGCGATAGAGGCTGCATGTCCCACCTCTTGAAGTCCTCCTCCATTTGTTCTACCAACCGTGTCAGATTAAGTCTGTGCAAGGTTCCCCAGCTCCTAGCGATCTGAATCCCCAGGTATCGGAAGTTTCTTTCCACTTTCCTTAGAGGCAAGCCTTCTATCTCTCTACTCTGGTCCCCTGGATGTATCACAAATAATTCACTCTTCCCCATGTTTAGCCTATACCCCGAGAAATCCCCGAACCCCCTCAAAATTCGCATAACCTCTATCATTCCCCCCGCTGGGTCCGACACGTATAACAATAGGTCATCCGCATATAACGAGACTCGGTGTTCTTCTCCCCCTCTAATCACCCCTCTCCATTTCCTGGAGTCTCTCAACGCCATGGCCAGAGGTTCAATTGCCAACGCGAACAACAATGGAGACAGCGGGCATCCCTGTCTTGTTCCCCTATATAGTCGGAAATACTCCGATCTATGTCGACCTGTAACTACGCTTGCCGTTGGAGCCCCATAAAGAAGTCTAACCCAGCTAATAAACCCGTTCCCAAACCCAAACCTCCTTAACACTTCCCATAAATACTCCCACTCCGCCCTATCAAATGCCTTCTCTGCGTCCATTGCCGCCACTATCTCTGCCTCCCCCTCCACTGGGGGCATCATTATCACCCCTAATAGTCGTCGCACGTTAACATTCAGTTGTCTCCCTTTTACGAACCCTGTCTGGTCTTCGTGCACCACCCCCGGGACACAGTCCTCTATCCTCGATGCCAGTACCTTTGCCAACAATTTGGCGTCCACGTTCAACAATGAAATGGGTCTATAGGACCCGCACTGCAACGGATCTTTATCCCTCTTCAAAATTAACGATATCGTCGCCTCCGACATCGTCGGGGGTAGAGTCCCCCCTTTCCTGGCCTCATTGAACGTCCTCACCATCAACGGGGCCAACAAGTCCACATATTTTCTGTAATACTCCACCGGGAACCCGTCTGGTCCTGGGGCCTTCCCTGCTTGCATGCTTCCCAGTCCCTTAATAACCTCGTCCACCCCAATCGGTGCCCCCAGGCCTACCACCACCCGCTCCTCCACTTTCGGGAACCTCAATTGGTCCAGGAACTGCCGCATTCCCTCCTCTCCCTCTGGGGGTTGAGACATATACAGTTCCTCATAGAAGGTCTTGAACACCTCATTTATCTTTCCTGCCCTTCGCACCGTGTCTCCCCTTTCGTCTCTAATTCCTCCTATCTCCCTCGCTGCTGCCCTCTTTCGCAATTGATGAGCCAACAGGCGACTCGCCTTTTCCCCATATTCATACCTCCTCCCCTGTGCCTTCCTCCACAGTACCTCCGCCTTTCTGGTGGTCAGAAGGTCAAATTCCGTCTGGAGTCATCTCCTCTCCCTGTACAATTCCTCCTCCGGGGTCTCTGCAAATTCCCTATCCACCCTTAAAATCTCCCCCAGTAATCTTTCCCTTTCCTTGGCCTCTGTTTTCCTTTTGTGGGCCCCAATGGAGATCAGCTCTCCTCTGACCACCGCTTTTAGTGCTTCCCATACCACTCCCACAGGGACCTCGCCGTCGTCATTGACCTCCAGATATCTCTCAATACACCCCCGCACTCTTGCACACACTCCCTCATCCGCCATCAGTCCCACATATAATCGCCAGAGTGTTCTCTGCTCCCTTTCCTCTCCTAATTCCAGGTCCACCCAATGTGGGGCATGATCCGAAACCGCTATGGCTGAGTACTCAGCTTCTTCCACCCTAGAGATCAACGACCTTCCCAAAACAAAAAAATCTATCCGGGAGTACACTTTATGGACATGGGAGAAGAAGGAAAACTCCCTAGCCCTAGGTCTAAGAAATCGCCATGGATCCACTCCCCCCATTTGGTCCATAAACCCCTTAAGTACCTTGGCCGCTGCCGGCCTTCTTCCGGTCCTTGAGCTGGATCTATCTAGCCCCGGGTCCAGCACCGTATTAAAGTCCCCTCCTAAAATCAAGTTTCCTACCTCCAGGTCCGGTATACGACCCAGCATCCGTCTCATAAATCCCGCATCGTCCCAGTTTGGGGCATACACGTTAACCAACACGACCTCCATTCCCTCCAGCCTGCCACTCACCATTACATATCTACCTCCGCTATCTGCTACGATGTTCTTTGCTTCAAATGCGACCTGTTTCCCCACCAAAATGGCCACCCCTCTATTCTTTGCGTCCAGTCCTGAGTGGAACACCTGTCCCACCCATCCTTTCCTTAGCCTAACTTGGTCCGCCACCTTTAGGTGCGTCTCTTGGAGCATAACCACGTCTGCCCTTAGTCCTTTCAAATGCGCGAGCACTCTGGCCCTTTTTATCGGTCCGTTCAGGCCTCTCACGTTCCACGTGATCAGCCTCACTAGGGGGCTACCTGCCCCCCTCCCGTGTCGACTAGCCATTACCTTCTCTAGGCCAGTCCCATATCCCGCCTCCGCGCTCCCGCTCGCTCCCCCAGCGTCGCACACCATCCCCGCCCACCCACTCTTTAGCCATTTCCTTTTGGATTTCCGCAGCAGCAACCCAGTTGTCCCCCCCCCCTCCCCCTCCCTCCCCCCCTCCCCGCTAGATCTCTTTCTAGCATGATTGCTCCCCCCATATTACTTCCGTAAGTCAGCTGACTTCAACTGACCCCGGCTACTCCTGCTCACTCCTCGACCCCCCCCCATGTGGGGAACTCCCCTCCGCCTTGCGCCTGTCTTCCCGCCTTATTCTTTCTGGTGCGGGAACATCCCTTTACCTGACCCGCCTCTTATGGCGCAGCTCCCTTTCCCCTCCCCCTCCACTTCCCCATTCTCCAACTATGTCCCGTCTTTCCCCCCTCACCGGCGCCCACATTTCCCCAATGTCTCCCCCCTTCCCTGTTTACTTCTCAATTAACTTCCACCGTAACATTAACAATAACATTTCCTGCAGCATCAGTCCCCCAGTTCCGATCCAATTTCTCTTCTTTGATAAAGGTCCATGCTTCCTCCGCCGTCTCGAAATAATGGTGTCTCTCCTGATACGTGACCCATAGTCTTGCCGGCTGCAGCATCCCGAACTTCACCTTCCTTTTATGCAACACCTCTTTGGCTCGGTTGAAGCTCGCCCTCCTTCTCGCCACCTCCGCACTCCAATCCTGGTACACCCGTACCACTGCATTCTCCCATCTGCTACTCCGCACCTTTTTAGCCCATCTCAGGACCTCTTCTCTATCCTTAAGGCGATAAAATCGCACGATTATCGCCCTGGGTGGTTCTCCCGCTTTTGGTCTTCTCGCCGGAATCCGATTTGCCCACTCCACCTCCAAGGGGCCCGTAGGGGCCTCAGCACCCATCAGTGAGCTCAGCATCGTACTTGCGTACGCTCCACAGTCCACTCCTTCCACACCCTCAGGGAGACCCAGTATCCGAAGGTTCTTCCTTCGCGCTCCATTTTCTAGGGCTTCGATCCTTTCAGTGCACTTTTTATGAAGTGCCTCGTGCGTCTGTGTCTTAACCGCCAGGCCCAGGATCTCGTCCTCAATATCTGTCACCTTCTGCTCCACCACACGGAGCTCTGTCTCCTGGGTCTTTAATGTCTCCTTGAGCCCCTCAATTGCCTGTAGCAGCGGGGTCAGCACCTCCCTCTTCAGCAGCTCCACGCACCGTCTCACAATTTCATGCTCAGGCCCCCATGTCGCCTGCGCTTTCTCCGCCGCCATCTTGTACTTCTCTCTTTCTGACCCTTTGGTCGACGATTCCTCGCGCTGCAGCCGCCGCCGCCGGTTTTTTCCTCCTTCGTTTGGGGGGGACTCCCTTCTCACACGCCCCACACCGGGTTGCGTCGTCAAAAAATTCCCCGTTGGGGCTCTTAAAAGAGCCCGAAGGTCCGTCGGAGCTGGAGCCGCCGAAGCGTGCGGCTAGCTAGGCATCACCGCAACCGGAAGTCCCTTCAGTGGCCTTGATGAGGTCTTTTCACAGTTGTTCCCTCTGCTGCTAGAATTCACTTTTGATACAGGCCCTCAGGTCAGCTTGCAGCTTTAAGCTTGCCCTTCCCCCGCCTGCATGCTGGAAGAGGCCCTGTTTATCCTGCAGTTGCAGCCAAATCTTTTACTGTTTCTGCGTGTGTCTGGCAACCAAGAGACATACCCTTCCTGGGGGACACTGTCGGGGGAATATTGCAGCCTTCTTTCCACACCGGGAAATGTCAAACAAATGCCGTGGGGGCCCTGTAAAAGAGCCCAAAAGTCCGTTCCAAGCAGGAGCTGCCGAATATGCGACCTAGCTCTGCATAGCCGCACCCGGAAGTGGCAGAGCAGATTCAATGGGCTAAGTGGCCTAATTCTGCTCCTATATCTTATGGTTATTGCCTCTGATGTTGTATTTATAAATGTATGTGTGTTTATATAGTTGCCTGTGTGTATGTTAGGATTAATTCACCTGTCTGCTCTATTACAGACCTATCACTGATGGATGTCACAGCATAGAACAAATGCAATGTGACAAAAGTGCAACCACCTGAAACATTAACTCTGCTTCCTTTTCCACAAATGCTTCCTGAACTGATGAGTATAATCTTAACTTTATTGTCACAAGTAGGATTACATTAACACTGCAATGAAGTTACTGTGAAAAGCCCCTAGTCGCCAGACTCCGGCGCCTGTTAGGGTACACAGAGGGAGAATTCAGAATGTCTAAATTACCTAGCAGCACGTCTTTTGGGACTTGTGGGAGAAAACCGGAGCACCCGGAGGAAACACACGCAGACACGGGGAGAACGTGTAGACTCCACACAGACAATGAGCCAAGCTGGGAATCGAAGCTGGGACCCTGGAGTTGTGAAGCATTTCATTGCACTGTGCGAGCATTTACAGCAGTTTCTGTTTTTAATTCAGTAGTACTTTGCTTTTGGATGAGCTTTGAACTAAATTCTGAGTTGTCTTGAGCCCGGTTGTGTTCCGGTCACTTTAAATTCTGATGTTCTTTGCTCTTGAGAGGAAACAGCGGGCACAATTCAATGGCCCTGTCACTTGGTGTCAGGACGCGACCGTTGAATCAGGCCTCTGGTGAGATTTGCAACGCGAATGACTATGAACTCCACCACCTTGACCGTGGAGCCCTCTCGCTGCTCTGGTCATAGAGCCATAAGGCCCTTTTGCCCAAATTGTCCATGTCGCCCAGATTTTACCACTAAGCTAGTCCCAAGTGTCACATGTTCCTTTCTTTCTGAATGACAGCAATAGCATTGCAGCAGCCTCTTGTGATTTACTGCGGCTTCCCTTGAAAAGACACAGATTCCCATGAACAACAGCAGGCTGGCTGCATCATGTGCTCTCCACGAATGCTGCTTGACCCTCTGCTGCGCATACAACAAAGCGTACCCTGCTCAGGCTGATGATACAATCAGGCAAGTGGGGAAGGAGCACCAAGTTTGTGTGCTGCCTACTTCCATGGCTACAGCCGCAGGCAGGTAGTGAATCTTGTGTCCAAAAATCAGTGCAGCCCCAATGTTAATCTGCAAGTTAAAAGGCACAAAAAATTAACTTTTTCTAAAGTTAATCCTTCGTCTCTCCTCATCTGAGAACAGAAAACCATTTCATTTAAAGGTCCCGGGCAGGATTCTCCACTCCCGCGGCGAAGTGCCCACGCCGGCGTGAACGCCGTCGAGGTTCACAACAGCGCGAAACGGCCCCGATCCCGACCGATTCAGGCCCCGACAATGGGCTAGGATTGGGGCCGCGTCATCTACATGCGCCAGGCCTTGTCGCTGTGTAAAGGCAGCACCGCATAGATGACGCGGCCGGCGCCGCATAACTGGTGTCACCCGCGCATGCGTGGTTGCCATCCTCTCTGAGTCTGCCCCGCAAGAAGATGGCAGACGGATCTTGCGGGGCCACGGAAGGAAGGAGGTCCTCCTTCAGAGAGGACGGCCCAACGATCGGTGGGCACCGATTGCGGGCCATGCCACATTTGAGGTACCCCCCGGTGCAGGATCCCCACCCCCCGCAGGCTGCCCCCCCAGCTTTCCCGCGCTGTTCCCGACGGCAGCGACCAGGTGTCGACGGCGCCGGGGGGAACCAGCCAATTTGGCCTGGCCGCTCGGCCCATCCGGGCCTGAGAATAGCGGGGCTGCCGGAGAATCGCCATTTTGGGTGTCACCGCCGATTCTCCGGCCTGCGGCCCACGGAACTCGACGGGGCAGTTCCCGCCGCTTTGGAGAATCGCGGGAGGGCGTCGTACCGGCGGCCCGGGAAATCTTGGCGGCCCAGGCGATTCTCCCAACCGGCGCGGGAGTGGAGAATCTCGCCCCCCATGTCTGGTCCTTGAAGATGGCCTGGGTCGTGCAAGCTTTTATTTAAAGGTAAGTCTTATCTTTGTGTCAATGGTGAATGAAACTAAACATTGAAGTATCCCCTTTTGTTGGAGAGAAGGCCATTCATGAAGCAGCTGAAGATACTTAGGCCTAGGACACTGTGCTGAGGAACATTTGCAGCGATATTCCACGGTTGGCCTCCAACAATCAAAGCCATCATCCTAGGCATATAGAATTTACATAGAATTTACAGTGCAGAAGGAGGCCATTCGGCCCATCGAGTCTGCACCGGCTCTTGGAAAGAGCACCCTACCCAAGGTCAACACCGCCACCCTATCCCCATAACCCAGTAACCCCACCCACCACTAAGGGCAATTTTGGACACTAAGGGCAATTTATCATGGCCAATCCACCTAACCTGCACATCTTTGGACTGTGGGAGGAAACCGGAGCACCCGGAGGAAACCCACGCACACACGGGGAGGATGTGCAGACTCCGCACAGACAGTGACCCAAGCCAGAATCGAACCTGGGACCCTGGCGCTGTGAAGCAATTGTGCTATCCACAAGGCTACCGTGTTGCCCCATGACTCCAACCAGTGGACAGCTTTTTAGCCCTGATTCCCATTGACTTTGTTTTTACTTGAGCTTCTTGATCTCACACTAGTTGAATACTGATTTGATTTAAAGATAGTCATACCCACCTCACTTCTGGAATTTAGCTCATGTCTATGTTGTAGGCTGTGATGAGGTCTGTAGCTAAGTCATCCGAATGAAATCCAAACTGGGCATCAGTGAGCAGGTTATTCCTGAGTAAGTGCTGCTTGATAGCACTGTAGATGGCACCATTCATCACTTTGCTGGCGATTGAGTGCAAACTAATGCAGTGATAATTGACCGGGTTGAATTTGTCCTGCTTTTTGTGAACATGACATTCATGGGAAGTTCTTGAAATTTGTACCAGTGTTGTAGCTGTACTGGAAAAGCTTAGTTAGGTGAACGGCTTGCTCTGAAGGGAACATTTTCAGCATTACATGTTGCCAGATCCATTGCCTTGCTGTGTCAATTGAACTCATCCACTTCTTAATGTCGGTGAAAAGGATTAAATTGGTTGAAGACTGGCATCTGTGATGTCATGGACATCTACTTCACACTCTTGGTCTGAGATTGTTGCAAACGTCTCAGACTCACAGGTTGGGTACCGCCACCATTGAGAATACGAATGTTCATGGATCCTCCTTTTTCCATTAGTCATCTTATTGTCCACCACTCACTGGTGTGGCATGATTGTAGAGCTTTGACCTGATGCATTGGTTGTGGGATTCTTTAGCTCTGCCTATAGCAGTTGGCCTATTGTTCAGCATGCACCACATAGTCATGCCATCATTAAAACTGCCAATTTCGGACTCCATAACATCTCCTGACTTCACCCTACATCTTCTCATCTGTTGCTGAAACCCTTACTCATGCTTTAATTACCTCTAAACTTGCTATTCCAATGACTCCTGGCTGGTTTTCCATAGTCTACGCTCCATAAACTTGAGGTCATCCGAAACTCTGTTGCCCATGCCTTAGTTTGCAGTAAGTCTCGTTCCCCTATCTCCCTTTGCTTGATAGCCTATGTTGGCTCCTGGTCAGCAACACCCTGACCTTAAAATTCTCAAACTACATCTCGGGTGGGAAGAGGGGTGGGGAGGAGGGAGACGCTTCCATCAGAAGCCTTTTTCTGAGGTTCGGCACCTTCCTGTGAATGCCAGGAAACCCCAGTCGTCCTCCTCCCAATCCCCCCCCCTCCCCTAACCAGGGTGTCTCCGACCTTCCACTCACCAGGACCCCTACCTCTTACCTGGCCGCCATGTCCCAACATTAAGCACCAGGCATGTTGCTACAATACCTCTTCCAGCCACTGTAGCTCAGAGCTTGGAGGGCCTGGAGAGCTGCCAGACAATCTGATCGGCCGGCAGCTCTCCATGGTGGGACTTACTCCCCATGAAGAACGGAAGTTTTGCCTACTCATCTTTGGGTTGTGGGGATGAAACCAATCGATGCACATTAGAGTGTAAAATGGCAGCCTGCCTGTTGGACTTGGCAGGGGATGTGTTCCCCACTGACTCGCCGGGCTGCAGAGCCCGGTTTCCGCCATACGGAAAATTCAGGCCATAGGGTTAAATGAGTTAATTTAAAATTAGAAAGCGTCAATAAACTCCACAGCTATTCAGTTCAATAAAATTTCAACCACGAAGGGCGGCATGATGGCACTGTGGTTAGCACTGCTGTCTACGACTCTGAAGACCCGGGTTCAATCCTGGCCCCGGGACACTGTCTGTGTGGAATTTGCACATTCTCCCTGTGTCTGCGTGGGTTTCACCCCCACAATCCAAAGATGAGCTGAGTAGGTGGATTGGCCACGCTAAATTACCCCTTAATTGGAAAAAAATAATTGGATACCCTAAATTAATTTTTTTTTAATTTCAATCAAGGACATTTCACTTTTTCACACAAAGCATAGCAGAAATCAGACATAAAAACACTCGGAAAACACTCAGCAGGTCAGGAATTATCTGTGCAGAGAGAAACAGATTTCTGGTTGATGACCTTTTATCAAAGCTAATGGAGTTGAGGTGCAGATCACCAATATGCTACTTAAGGAAGAGTCAAGTGGCAGGGGCTGGACAGGTAGGAGCAGATTTGAGGGGCTGAATGTCCTGTGTTTGTATGTGTGCTTATGTAGGCATGTGCAAATCACTGAGTGAAAGAAAAGCTTCAAAAGTCATTGAACACAAAGCAAAAAATCTGGCAACCTTAGTAACTAGTCCTTGTTTCTATAGCAATGGCAAATGGTCAAATACGACTTGCTTTGAGAATTATTCCCTTTCCCCAAAGCTTGTAATGATATTTGCAGCGAAAGAAGACAAGCCAATTAATATTTAACCTCAAATTGTGGTGGCCAATTGTTGATTGGAGGGGTGTGTACATAATGGGGAATGGTGGTTCAATGTTAATTAAGATCTTTAATATCAGCACAGTGCTCTGATATTGCCTGAAGTCAAACATCCAGCAGACAATCCCTGGGTAGCAGTGATGCACAATGTAGCAAATTCTTCCATACTTGCAAAACATATCTCATTAAAAATACCATGTTTGGCAGGACACGGTACTGCATGATAGTTGAGGGATGCTTCTGGCCTCAGCAAAGAAATTAAATAGTCTGCATTTTTAATTTCTAATTATTGACTAAACGCTGCATCAGCTATTTGCCCATGTTAACATTTGAATAAAAGTTTCAATGGCTACGATTCAAAATCTTAATATTTCGTTTTTAACAATTATATAATATAATGCGCAGTGTCCTGTGTGGGGTGGTTATAATCAAATGTGAGGTCATTATTTGTCATTACTAACTCAAAACCTATCCCTTTCTTGCCCATTAATTTGATGTCAGCGATAAATTAATTCATCCAATCAGAACATTAGATATAATCAGGAAAATGAAACAGATTTACAAAAAGAACTGGAGCATTATCATTTGGGAATGAACTTACACAGGCAGTAGCAGAGCTCAAAGTGTTTAACATCACAGATATAGAGCAGCAGCCATTTCCAGCTGATAAAAGCCACATCCTAATACAATCATGGCCGTGATATACATTGGCCAAAAGAAACTGCCCCCCCCCCGCTTCCCCAACCTTCCCGCAGAATTGTTTCAGTCAAGGAAGGATTTTTTTTTTATTCGTCCATGGGATACAGGCACCTGTGGCTGGGCCCGCATTTGTTGCCTATCCCTAATTGTCCTGGACAGAGTTATTTGCTTGGCCATTTCAGAGTCAACCACATTGCTGTGGATCTGGAGTTACATGTAGGCCAGACCTGGTAATGATGGCAGATTTCCTTCACTAAAGGACATTAGTGGACTAGATGGTTTTTTACAAAATCGACATTGGTTTTATAGTCATCATTAGAACTTTTAATTTCAGATTTTTATTGAATTCAAATTTCACCATCTGCTGAGGTGGGATTTGAACCTGAGTCCCCAGAGCATTACCCTGGGCCTCTGGATTACTAGTTCAGTGACAATAACACTGTGCTGAAATTCAACAATTATGGAACTCAATGGGCATTGAGGACTGGCATTTTACCCAAGAATCAACCATGTCTTCCCTTATGTAAAATCTCCATATAATCTATGCAGATCTCACTAATCCTGCAATTGTCCAACGGCTGCAACAATCTTTTCCATTGTGGCAATGTTATATCTCCATGTAAGGGACAACTTAATATAATACCAACCGAAAACAGATTACAAGGTAGAATGTCTTTGATAGCCAGCATTTCAGGTAGCATTGCAGTGTTATCAAAACTGTTACCAATGGTTAAACAGGAAGGCTTACCACCACCTCTCAGGGTAACCAACTAGGGAACATGCCATCCTAGATTTGGTATTATACATCGCAAGGGGTTATTTAATAATCTTTTTTAATAACAGTTTTGATAACACTGCAATGCTTGCTAGGTCACTGCAGATGTGACCACCTTGAATCATGTGACTGCCAGGCTGTTAGAATTGAACTAGCAACTCCTATGCTCCTACGATGGAAATAATGAACAGATGATTTTATCTAACTGCAGTTGCAATGGGTGTCTGTACCTGAAATGCTGAATATCAAAGATATTCTACTTTGTAACCTAGTAGTGTGGGGTCCTTTAGGAAACAGTGACCATAACATGATGCCATTGTTCATTAGGATGGAAAGCAAAGCAGTCCGATCTGAAACTCGGGTCCTAAATCTAAACAAAGGAAACTACTAAAGTATGAGGTATGAGTTGGCTAAGTTAGATTGAGGAACTTCATTAAAAAAATGACAGTGATAGGAAACATCTAATATTTAGGAACTAATGTGTGCATTGAAACAGTTATATATTCCTTCCTGGCGCAACAACATAAAAGCAGCCAAACTGTGGCATACAAAAGAAATTAAGGATAGAATTAGATCCAAACAGGAGCCATATAAAGTTGCTAGAAAAGGTAACAAGCCTGAGGATTGAGAGGAGTTCAGAATTCATCATGGGAGGACAAAGAGATTGATTAGGAGGGAAAAAATAGAGTATGAGAGTAAATCTGCAAGTAAAAATAAGCGGACTGTAAAGACTTCTTTCAGTATATAAAAAGAAAAAGATTAGTGAAGATAAATGAAGGTCCCTTACAGTCTGAAACAGGAGAATTTAAAATAGAAAACAAGGAAATGGCAGAGCAATTAAACAACTACTTTAGTTCTGTCTTCATGGAGGAAGACATAAATAACTTCCCAGAAATGCTAAGGCATCAAGAGTTTCGTGAGAAGGAGGAATTGTAGGAAATTGGTATCCTTAGAAAAATAGTGCTGGAGAAATTAATGGGACTGAAACAAAATAAATTCCCAGGGCCTGATAATCTACATCTCAGGGTAATGAAGGAGATGACCATGTAAATAATGGAGGCGTTAGTTATCATCTTCCACATTTCTGTAGATTCTGGAACAGTCCCGGCAGATTGGAGGGTGGCAAATGTAACCCTACTATTTATAAAAGGAGGGAGAGAGGAAAGAGGGAATTACAGACCAGATAGCCGAACATAAGTAGTAGGCAAAATGTTAGAGTCTATTATAAAAGATGTGATAATCTGACACTTAGCAAATATCAATGGGATTGGGCAAAATCAACATGGATTCATGAAAGGGAAATCATGCTTCACATGACTGGGTTTTTTTGAGGTCGTAACTAGTAGAATAGATGAGGACAAATCAGTGGATGTGGTGTATTTGGATTTTCAGAAAGCTTTTGATAAAGTCCCACATAAGTGTGAAAAATTCAACCTCATGGGGATTGGAGATAATATATTGAAATATTGGGATTGAGAATTGGTGAGTAGACAGGAAACTGAGAGTAGGAATAAATGTTTTTTTTTCAAAGTGGCAGGCAGTGACTAGTGGGATCTCACAGGGATCATTGCTTGGGCACCAACTATTCACATTATACATCAATGATTTGGGTGAAGGAACCAAATGTAATATTTCCAACTCTGCTGACGACACAAAACTTGGTGGGAATGTGAGTTGTGAGGAGGATTTTAAGAAGCTTCAAGGTAATTTAGGCAAGTTGAGTGAGTGGGCAAATATATAGCAGGTGCAATATAACGTGGATAAATGTAAAGTTATCCACTTCGGACAGAGAAACAGAATGGCAGAGTATTATTGGGAAATAGAACATAGAACATAGAACAGTACAGCACAGAACAGGCCCTTCGACCCTCGATGTTATGCGGAGCTTTGTCCGAAACCAAGATTAAGCTATCCCACTCCCTGTCATTCTGGTGTGCTCCATGTGCCTATCCAATAACTGCTTGAAAGTTCCTAAAATATCCAACTTCACTATCACAGCAGGCAGTCCATTCCACACCCTAACCACTCTCTGAGTAAAGAACCTACCTCGGACATCCTTCCTATATCTCTCCTCACCCTGAACCTTATAGTTATGCCCCCTTGTAACAGCTACATCCACCTGAGGAAATAGTCTCTGAACATCCACTCTATCTATCCCCCTCATCATCTTATAAACCTCTATTAAGTCATCTCTCATCCTCCTCCGCTCCTAAGAGAAAAGCCCTAGCTCCCTCAACCTTTCCTCATAAGACCCACCCTCCAAACCAGGCAGCACCCTGGTAAATCTCCTTTGCACCCTTTCCAATGCTTCCGCATCCCTCCGATAGTGAGGTGACAGAACTTCACACAATATTCCAAATGTGGTTTCACCAGGGTCATGTACAGTTGCAGCATAACCCCACAGCTCTTAAACACAAGCCCCCTGTTAATAAACGCTAACACACTATAGGCCTTCTTCACGGCTCTATCCACTTGAGTGGCAACCTTCAGACATCTGTGGACATGAACCCCAAGATCACTCTGTTCCTCCACATGCCTCAGAACCCTGCCGTTGACCCTGTAATCCACATTCAAATTTTTCCTACCAAAATGAATCACCTCGCATTTATCAGGGTTAAACTCCATCTGCCATTTTTCAGCCCAGCTCTGCACCCTATCAATGTCTCTTTGCAGCCTACAACAGCCCTCCACCTCGTCCACTACTCCACCAATCTTGGTGTCATCAGCAAATTTACTGACCCACCCTTCAGCCCCCTCCTCCAAGTCATTGATAAAAATCACAAACAGCAGAGGACCCAGCACTGATCCCTATGGTACATCGCGGTAACTGGTCTCCAGTCTGAACATTTTCCATCCACCCCCACCACCCTCTGTCTTCTATGTGATAGCCAGTTACTTATCCAATTGGCCAAATTTCCCTCGATCCCACACCTCCACACTTTCTTCATGAGCCGACCATGGGGAAATGTTGACGTACAATGCAACCTGGGTGTCCTAGCACACCAGTCACTGAAAATAAGCATGTAGGCACTGCAAGCAGTTGCCAGCACAGCAGGCAAATGGTATATTGCCCTTCATTGTAAGAGGACTTGAGTACTGGAGCAAGGCTGTCTTACAGCAACTGTACAAGACCTTGGTGAGACCACACCTAAAGTATTATGTGCAGTTTTGGTCTCTTTAGCTAAGAATGGATCTACTTGCCAGAGAGGGAGTGCAGCGAAGGTTCAACAGACTGATTCCTGGGCTGGCAGGATTGTCGTATGAGGAGAGATCGGATCGAATGGGCCTGTATTCACTGGCGTTTAGAAGAATGAGAGGAGATTTCATTGAAATATATAAAACTCTGACAGGGCTGGACAGACTGGATGCAGGGATGTTGTTTCCTCTGGCTGGGTGGTATACAACAAGAGGTCACAGACTCAGGATACTGCATAGGGCATTTAGGTTGAGGTATGAGGCTGTTTAGCACAAGGCTAAATCGCTGGCTTTGAAAGCAGACCAAGGCAGGCCAGCAACACGGTTCAATTCCCGTAACAGCTTCCCCGAACAGGTGCCGGAATGTGGCGACTAGGGGCTTTTCACAGTAACTTCATTTGAAGCCTACTTGTGACAATAAACGATTTTTATTTATTTTTAGGACTGAGATGAGAAATTTCTTCACTCAGAGGGTGGTGAACCTGTGGAATTCTCTACCGTAGAAAGCTGTGGAGGCCAAATCACTGAATGTATTTAAGGAGGCAAGAGATAGATTTCTAAACTCTAAAGATGTGAAGGGGTAGAGGGAGAGCGCTAGAGTATGGTGTTGAGATGGAGGATCAGCCTCGGCCATATTGAATGGTGGAGCAGGCTACTCCTGCTCCTATGTTTCTAACTAGGAATCAACAATAAATTCTAGCCAGTGAAGCTGACATCTTGAAAATAAAGATTGGATCAGTTAAAAATGAAGGAAAGAAAGATAGGATAGAAAAGTGATATTCAATAAGAAACAATGAGATGATCAGTGGCAGATTTCACAAAGAGGAACATATAGACACAAAAGTAACTAGAGTAGATTTTTTAAAAATCTGATAGCAAAAGAAGAGATATAAGAAGAGGGAACAGTAAAAAAGATGAAATAAAATGCTATCATTTTGGGATTCCACTTTGGAGCGGACATAAAGAAAATTCTCCTTATGTTAATGATATTGCTGATAGTTATTGTTGCTCTTATTAGCCTTAGTTTTATTAGCTCTGATTATGTCACCTTTGCTCACGAGTCGCCAGGTATCTTTCTGATACCACCACGTGGTTCAAGCTCTAGTTATGATTAATAAGACAGCGCACCGCTTAGTAAGATTGAAATCAACGGGCATTTATTATGTACAGCAATAAATACTTACACAATAATCCTACTTTCTATATCACTACCTACCACTACTGGCCAATACTTAACTTTTGGTAATGGCCCACCAGGTCAGGGAAATGAATGGCTTATCGAATTGGGTCTGACCTGCGGGATTCAAAGGCTGATACAGGTTGATGGCTAGGAGTCTCTATCGGGTAGCGATCGCTGGAGTCAAACTTACGGTTGCTGGTCGATGGTTCTTGCGAAGGTTGCGAGCAGGAGAAGAAGGGAGAGAAGGGTCGATCTGAACTTGGCCCCTATTTTTATAGGACCCAGGGGCTTCCCGCCTCTCGGGGCGGACCTTGACCCTGAGTCCCAAGTGATTGGGCTTGTTCCCAATCATTGGGTTCGATATGCTCCAATAATGGGGCGATTCCTTGATCGGGGGAGTGGTCGTTCACCTGTCTTTGTCTCGGCCACTGCTGGCGCCGCGAGGTCTGGCCCGGCATTCAATTGCTAATATGTTGCAATTGTTCCCGGGGATAGCCGATTAGACTGCAGATGTCTGGGTTGATGTGCTGCTAATGGTCGCAGGTATCGATCTGGGCCGACTTCCCCAGAGCCGAATACGCTATTCTGTCTGCAGCTGTCCGTTTGTGCCCTGTTGGCTGCTTTTCCCATCAGCCTTTTGGGTTAGCCATTTTATATCGGGTTTTGGCCAAATTAATCGGGAATCAGCCATTTTAGGTGGCTACATTATCTATAAGCTTCTGCCACAAAACATTAAATAATATAATGCACAACTGCAAATCCCGAAACTATTACCATGGTGAGCATTTTATTTTGCAGTCTCGAGCACATTTGTGCTTTGTTACTTTCTACAATAATGCATATTTATTTGAAAGGAAGTTGGATAGTTCTGGTACAAAGTTGCATTGAAGTCGAGACTAGAATGAAAGAAGAGCAAGGCAGAACACCTTCTGTAAGACCAGAAAGGTCAACATGAACATAATGCCAGGAGTGACATTCACAATCAATTAGAAAAACATGGATTGCAAACTCACTTAAAAATATTGCACTTTTTTAAAAAAAGGCAACTCACATTAAAAAGAGCCAATATTTTTAAACGAGAGTGAGTAACATTGGGCCAGAAAGTTTTTTTGATTGAAGAAGAAATACATTTTATTGATCAGTTCAATGATCAAAACCAAACAGAGACCAATAATCTCTGATTCATCCCTGTAGCTACCTGAACTGTGCATCTCTGTTCTGCAGGTTGCAAGTGACTTCGAGCAGGCATTTTGTGTTGAACTCTCCATTTCTCACATTGTACCCAGCAGCGATGGCAATGTCTTGTGGATACCACTTCCCCATTCACAATGCTGCATTTAACAGTGTCAGAACAAACATTTGCTTCTAACTGCCTCAATCAGCTGCTTTGAATTTGGGTGGAAAAACTCAATGGTGGAAAGATATCTCCCAGGATTATGTGAAAATTGAATGGGATGCTACTTGTTTCAATGAGTGTTGATTTTTCTTTTTAAAAAGCAGTAGTAATTGTCCCGTGGTACCAATCCGCCATACTTTGATCTTGAATGAGTCCCCTGTTGTCCAAGCTACTCCTGCACTCCTCCGTCTTCCTAACTCACTTGCTCCATTCTATATTAAACTTGCAATTAAAATTTTAAAAATTTACATCACCCATCTGACGAGAACTGGTGACAGAATTGTTTGTTTCGCCCCCACCCCTCCCCTCCCCGCCACAAGCACCAAGTTGAGGGCAATCAACATTAAAAACATCCATCATTCTCAACATATAAACAATACCTCTGCACCTCAGGCCATTGCATTAGTATAAATGGTCTGAAACCATAATGAAAAAGGCAGGAGGAACCTCTCAAAGAAAAACAAATAAAATCACAGCCTTGCTCGCCTAATATTCTACGTCAACCCAGTATCTTGTGAATATTATAGCTCTTTAAATATGTTGTTATAAGACAATGGATTGGCAAGAGGAAGAAATGAGTAATGAAATCCATGTACAAATTTCAGGGGGGAAATTGGCCATTTAAAGTGGGGGTGGGGGGGGTGTGTGTATGGCTCACCCCCTCCACAAAAAGGTGAGAACTGACCGACTTTAAGAGTGGCTGCCCCGCAGTGTTAATGCACCGCAGTCTGTTTAATAAGCTTGGACAGCATGGACAAGTTGGGCTGAAGGGCCTGTTTTCATGCTGTAAACCTCTATGACCCTTCGACTTCCACCTCTCAGTAGATGGAGGTCCCACACTCAAGAGCTGCCAGCCAATCTGACTGGCTGGCAACACTTGAAACCCCTGCAGCAGCAGAATTCAGCATTCAGTAACTTGCAAGCGGTCCCAAGAAGAAGACAGCACAGATACACGGTTCAGGCAAGTGTGGGAATTCGGGGTGGGTAAGGATCGGCCACTCAAGGAAGGGGTGGCAGGGTGGTGGGGGTTTGCATTTTGGAGGTAGAGGGGGAAGCACAAAGCACGGGATACCACCTTGGAGGGTTGCCCCGGTGCACAGAGGGCACCCCTCAAAGGAGGTACCCCACCTCACCACTCCCTTTCTGCTTGGCCAGTTAAGAGCCTTTTATTTTTCAATGTATTTTACTACAAACGCATGAAAAAGAACAGTAATATACACAACAACACACTCAACAACCTCCCAATCCACAGTTTGTAGAATATTTACCCCTTTTTACCTCCTATCCTCCCCCCGCCCCTCCCCCTCCCCCACGACGGACAATTTCTCAGACATTGTCATGAACATTTTCTACCGTGTCTCAAAGCCCTACTCCGACCCCCTCAACTCAAATTTTATCTTTTCCAACCATAGAAAACCGTACAGGTCCCCCAGCCAGACCGCCACCCCTGGCGGCGTATCAAACCTCCAATTCAACAAGGTCCTTCACCGGGCAATTAGAGAGGTGAAGGCCACAACATTGGCCCACTTCCTCTCCATCAGATCCAACATTTCCGATACTCCAAAGTTCGCCAGCATTTGATCCTGGTCCGGCCTGACAATTTTGGGCAATGTCCCAAACACTGCTTCCCAGTATCTCTCCAGCTTCTCACAGCCCCAGAACATGTGTGCATGATTCACCGGCTCCCGCCCGCACTTCTCTCGCACTCGTCGGCCACCCCTTGAAAGAACCTCTCATCCTTGCCCGGGTCATATGCACCGCCTTGAATTGAATCCAGCTCATCCGTGCGCAAGAGGAGGTTGAGTTCACCGTGCAGATCACCTCACACCATAGACCCCAGTCTATTTCCCCCCCCAACTCCTCCTCACATTTGCACTTGATCCTCACCACTTGCGTCTCCCCCCACCCCACCCCCACCCCCGCAATTGCTACAATAGGATATACTCTGGGAAACGTCTTCCATTCCTTTTTTGCGAAATCCCACACCTGATATAGCTAAATTCATTCTCTCTTGGCAACTCAAACCTCTCCTACAACTCATCCAAATCTGCAAACTTTCCTTCCAGATACAAGAGCCTCACCCCACCAGTCCCGCCTCCCTCCACTTCCAGAATATCTCATCCATCTCCCCCAATTTACAATTATGGTTCCCACACGATGGCATCAACACCGACATCCCTTCGAATTTAAACTGCCCCCTCTGCTGATTCCACACCCTGACCGTCGACTGTACCACCTAGCTCGCCATATAAGGGTTATGGTGTTCGGGCCGGAATGTGGAGCTGAGTCCACAAAAGATTAGCCATGATCTCATTGAATGGTGGAGCAGGCTCGAGGGGCCAGATGGCCTACTCCTGCTCCTAGTTCGTATGTTCTTATGTATACTTCCCCAGAGCCAATGGCAGCGGAGCTGCCATGGCCCTTAAACTGGATCCCCTACAGGACCCCTCCTCCATCTTGACCCACTCTGCACCCCCCCCCCCCCCCCCGCCCTTCTACCTCTGCCTCTGTAGCAGTACCCTCGTTACCCTCGGCACCTTCAATGCCCTTGCCAATTCTGAGATCACTGAATTTAGTTTTCAAAAGAAGATCTTTGGAAGAAAGCTTGGGAGCATCTGGAAAACAAACAGGAACCTTGTCAGTGCATTCATTTTTACAACCTGCACCTTCCCTGCCAGTGACAGGTGTAGTGTGTCCCTATCTTAAAATCCCCCTGATCTCCTCCACCAACATTGTCAAATTCCACTTGTGCATCGTAGCCCATTCCCTCTTCACTTGGATTCCCAAATACCTGAACCTTTCTCTAGCCACCTTAAATGGCAACAGTCCCAACTTGGCCTCCAACCCCGCCGCATTCACCAGAAGCCCCTCTCCCTTCCCAATGTTCAGCTTATACCCGGAGAAGGCCCCAAACCTCTCTAATATTCCCATGATCCAACCCATACTTTCCAGCAGGTCCAACACAAACAACAACAGATCGTCCACGTACACCGACACCTGATCAGACAGATGTCAGAGGTAGGTTCTTTACTCATAGAGTAGTAAGGGCCTGGAATGCCCTGCCTGCAACAGTAGTGGACTCGCCAACACTAAGGACATTCAAATGGTCATTGGATAGACATATGGACGATAAGGGAATAGTGTAGATGGGCTTAGAGTGGTTTCACAGGTCGGCGCAACATCGGGGGCCGAAGGGCCTGTACTGCGCTGTAATGTTCTATGTTCTATGTTCTATGATGCTCTCTACTCCCCCTCACAATCCGCTACCACTCCACAGGCCCCCTAAGGGCCATTGCCAAGAACTCAATCACCAGCGAGACCAGCAACGGCGACAGCGGACACCCCTGTCTTGTACCTCCCCTGGCACACATCCCTTCATCCTTTCTGCCATCAATTTAACCAGCACCTTCACATCTGTGGTTTAATAACAAAATGGGCCTATATGACCCACATTCCAACAGATCCTTCCCCTTTTTTGGGATTGGCGTGATTGATGCCTGCGTCAGTGTCTCTGGCAGCTTCCCCTTCTCCAACGCCTCACTAAACATCCCAACAAGTGCGGTGCCAACTCTGTCTCGAACGGCTTATAAAACTTTGCAGGAAAGCCGTCCGGCCCTGAAGCTTTCACCAACTTCATCTCCTAATGCTGTCAATCACCTCCCTCAGCCCCAGCGGCTCCTCCAATGCCTGTCTCCTCTCTTCCTCCAACATTGGAAACTCAATTCTGTCCAGAAATCATCCCACATCCTCTTCCTCCCCCCTGGCTCCGCCCTAAAATGCTTCTCATAGTACCCCCGGAACACCTCATTTATCTCCCCGGGTTCTTACACTACCTCTCTCCTCTCCATTCTTACCTTTAAAATATCCCTGGACGCAGCTGTCTCCTTAGCTGATGAGCTAGCATGCAACTCGCCTTATCCCCATATTCGTATTGAATCCCCTCACCTTTCTTAACTGCCCCCTGCCTTCCCACTATCAACCTGTCAAACTGCCCCTGCAACCTCTCCCTCTCTGGCAGCAACTCTTTAGTGGGGGTCACCATGTATCTCCCGCCCACCTCAACTATCTCATCCAATAGTCATCCATACACCTCCCTCCACCCCCTGTCCACATGTGCCTTGAATGAGATAATGTCCCCTTGAATCACTGCCTTCGTCACCTCCCAGAACATGGCCGACGACACTTCCCCGTTCTGATTGATTTCCACATACTCCCTGATTGCCGGCCTCATCTTTTCACAGAACCCTTTGTCCGCCAACAAACCCGAATCCAGCCTCCATCCCGGCCTCTGCACTGCCCCTCCCTGAGCCTCACCTCCAGCCAATGCAGCGCATGATCGTATGTTACAATTCCCGCATACACCACGCCCCCACCACCCCCAACAATGCCGCCCGGCTCACCACAAAGAAATCCATTCTCAAGTACACCTTATACAGGTGTGAGAAGGAGTATTCCCTCCCCCCAGGTTCTTAAACCTTCACGGGTCAACCATTCCCATTCGCTCCATAAACCCTCCCAATTCCTTAACCTCCACATTAACCTGGGGCCTGACCTGTCCACTCGCGGTTCCATCTCGCAATTAAAATCTCCACCCATAATCAAATGGTGCTTATCCAGATGCTCCCAGCAAACCCATCACAAACCCCACATCATCCCAATTCAGCACGCACACATTGACTAGCACCACCGGCAACACCCCACTTACTATCACATATCTTGACCCCAGGTCCCTTGGCCCCACAAACCCCATTCTCTTGATCCACAAAATGGCCACTCCTCGCAACTTTGAGTCAGAGCCCTAGTGGACTACCTGTCGCACCCATCCCTTCTTCTGCCTTACCTGAGCCTTCACACGGAGGTGCATCTGCTGTAAGAAGATCACGTCTGCCTTCAAACTCTTCAGGTGTGCAAAAACCCGGGAGATTTTAACTGGCCCGTTTAACCCTCGAACGTTCCATGTTACAATTCTTACAGGAGGCTCACACCTCCACTCCTCTCTTTCGTCTGCCCATTATCTCCCTCTGGCTCTGCTTCCTCTAATACCACCCTACATCGGGCCCCTCTTCGTCCATGACCACACTCAGTCTCCAGCTCTGCCATGTCCCAATCTTCCCCCCCCCCGCCCCCCCACAAACTTTTACAAAAAATCTTTAGAGTACCCAATTATTATTTTTTTCCAATTAAGGGGCAATTTAGCGTGGCCAAACCTCCTAACCTGCACATCTTTGGGTTGTGGAAGTGAAACCCACGCAGACATGGGGAGAATGTGCAAACTCTACACGGACAGTGACCCAGGGTCAAGATTCGAACCCAGGTCCTCAGCGCCGCAGTCCCAGTGCTATCCACTGCGCCACCTGCGGCCCTTTCCCCCCCCCCCCCCACCTCACCTCCGTTCGCCAGCATAACCTGCCAGTGTGGCAGCTCCTGCTCGAAGGCCCCCTGCACCCCCCACGCTCCCCCCACCCCCGCAGAGAAAATACAACCAAAGTCGCAATCCACCTCCTCCAAAAAGACACCAGAGACAGAGGGGGGGGGGTGGGGGGGGTTGCAGCTACCGCCCAACAACGTACAAACTTATACTCCCCAAAATACAATATACAATACCAGCAACAAACAAAAGAAAGACAAGACGCCCAACCCCAACCCCACCCTTCAGCAACATACATCAACTATACCCTCCAATCTTTACCGATGTAGCTCCTGCATCTCCCACCAACTCTCAGTTCTCCCACAATTTATGGTCCCTTATGATGTAATTCACCTCTTCTGCTGTTTTAAAATAGTAATCACAGCCTTCGAATATGACCCACAGTTTTGCCAGGTACAGCACCCCAAATCATATCTTCCAACGGTACAACACATCCTTGGCTCTGTTAAATCTTGCATGCCTCTTCGCCAGCTCCGCACTGATATCCTAATATATTTGGACTCGGTTCCCCTCCTATTCGTAATCCTGCTTCTCCCTGGTTGTGGTAAACCACGTTATTGTATTATATGCATGGTGCTGTATTGTACATGCCTGGGCTTGTCCAGGCTGGCTCTGCCTGTGGCTCCTCCCCTCGGGCCTCTGTATAAAAGTGGCAAGTCTCCGCCTCCGGACCCAGTTCGGATCCCGAGGCAGGAGGCTTGCTGTTTAGTGTATTAAAGCCTCAGTCACATTCATCACTCGTCGTCTATTATTGATGGTGTATCACTGGTATTATGGGCCAGGGTTTAGAGAACCCCAAACTATATCATGGAGTTCACCTGACCCATAACTTTAAATAGATTTTGGTTATGGAGAGCACAAAGGCCCACTTTACAGGTGAACAACAGAGAATTAAGAGTATTTTTAAACAAAAACAATGCTTATTCTATGAATCTAATTAACAATTTTAAACACACACAGTAAACATCTTAGAAACTATCAACTCAAATACTCCCCCCAAAGAATACAGTACTCTATAAGTAACCCTTAATCTTTCCTTGCAACATCCATAAGACAAATACCCTCTTCAACACAGAATTCTCCATGCTTCCGGGGGCTAGGTGGATGGTGGAGGGGTTGCCATGCCAACCGACGCCAAAGGGACTGTGCGAGTTCGCGCATGCGCCAAAGGGCCGGCGTGATCTCGCCCATGCGCGGAACCGCTGGCGTGTTTTGGCGCATGCGCGGGAGGGGTTTTCTTCTCCGCGCCGGCCAGGGCAGAGCCCTACAGGGGCCGGTGCGGAAGGAAGGAGTGCCCCCACGGCACAGGCCTGCCCGCAGATCGGTGGGCCCTGATCGCGGGCCAGGCCACTGTGGGGGCCCCCCCAGGATCAGATCCCTCCGCAACCCCCCTGAGGACCGTCCCGCAAACTTATCTGCCAGGTCCCGCTGTGTGGGACCATGCCTAACCCACGCCGGCGGGATTGGCCAAAAACGGACGGCTACCCGGCCCTTCGGGGCCCGGAGAATTGCCGGCGGGCCCGCTGGCAATGGCCTCCAACCGGCATGGCGTGAACCCCATCCCCGCCCGATGGAGCCGGAGAATACGGCAGCTGGCGTCGGAGTGGCGAGGCGGGATTCGCGCTGCCCCCCGGCGATTCTCCGACCCGGCGGGGGGTCAGAGAATCCCGCTGCAGATTTAAATTCTCTACTGAGAGCAGTTATCACTTTTAAATTAGCAAGTGATTTGAAGACATTCCTTTCATGCAGAAAGAAATCAGAACTACACCTGGTTTTGCTGGATGCAGCTCCCAATCTGCAAAAACTAAACTGAACATACCCTGTAGCTGCTAGCTCAAAGCGAAAGTAAAACAGACTGACAGCCCAGCTCCTCCCACACTCTGACATCACTGCAGCTATTTGATAAACACCCATTTCTTAAAGGTACATCCACTACAGCTATTTGATAAACACCCATTTCTTAAAGGTACACTCAATACAGCTATTTGATAAACACCCTTTTCTTAAAGGTACTCTCACATGACACTGCCCCATCTTAAGATCTTTTCCTTCTCCACGGATTTGTGTATTCACACAATCACCGCCCAGGTGGCTCCCCGACTCTCAGCCTCTGCTTTAAAGACCTATGGGCCTGTCCACCTCTGGAGCCTTGTCCAGCACTTCTTACTCCATCAGATCCGGTCACCATCCTTGTCACATATTTTGTGGCGCTCATTCCTTCCACACCTTCTGACAGCCCCACAATCCGTCCGTTCTGCCGCCTGGACCTGTTTTATGCTCCCCCACCTTCACCTTCAGTGACTTACGTACGTCCCCCAGGGCCCCACCTCCGCCTCCAGGGACACGATCCATTCACTCTGGTCAGATGCCACCATCTCCACCTGTCATATCTTCGCCCCTTGTACCTCAAGGTACTTCTCCACTCGTTCCATTGGCTCTGCTCCCTCGATGGCCTCGATGGCCTTCAACCAGTCACCATGCATCTCCTTCCTCTGCTGTCGAAATTCATCTTTGATGCAGTCCATCAACTGTTCCATCTGGGCCTTTCCCACTGGCATTGACCCTCCCCTCCGCCATTTTTGCAATTGCTGCTGCGCCACAAGTCCCCTGCAATTCCTTAGCCAGGTCTTTGACTGTCTTTTGCCGGGTTTGGTAGCCAGTAGACATACCAATCTTGGGGAGAACCTCTCCCTCTACACCTTCTGCACCACTTTCCTGCCGGAGCTACCCCACGTACAGGTATAAAGTGCCCAAACCAACACCTTCGAGCCAGAGTTGCCCTGTCAGCGACCACTCACTCCATTGCCACCACCAGAAGTCTCCAGTTAAGAGCCTTAACTTGTCTAAGGATGGACGGGCTAGCAAGCACTTTATCCATCACTGTTTTATGGGGAAAAGGTCAGGGGTAGGCGGGAGGTTGGTGGGCTAGCCTTCCGTTATATATTATGTGCTACTTTGCCAAAAATATGCCTTGCAGGGAGGCCATAAAATTCAGCCCGTAGTTTTGAGGTTGGTGTTTAAAAGTCATTATATGGGAACTCAGAGACAGAGCAATTCCTATCAGCAGAGCAGTGTGTGTGAAGTGAAGATAATTCTCATATGTATGCCATGGATGTGCTACAAGACCAATAACCACCCGCTCGACAGATAAATGAGCACCAGAGACCTGCATGTGTTGTCCACCAAGCACTATGAACGAAGGGGCACACTGTAAGGTCGCCATAGTGCAAGACAAAGCAACCTGCAATACAGTAGCCAATTTGTACAATAGTTGAATGATTCTGAAAATAATTGAAGCATCTAAAATCTTATTAACTTCTCCAGAATCCTTTCTCAGTGTCCTGATTGTGGGTCAGATGGTGTTAATAACCCAAACCTTGAGCAGTCCAGGAATCTCAGAACTTCAAAGGGCACTATCAGGCAAGTATTTCGGAAATATATTGTCAGCATGAGGAAAACTCACACAGACTATTTAATTCACCTGGAAATCTAAAGCCAGTTACAACACATAAAACCAATGATGTTCTTTCCCGTTAGTTGACAATCATGTTAATTTTATCATTCAAATTATCTCCGAAATTAAACAGCAGTTTTTCCAGCTATTAATATCTGCCTTGCTTATACAGCAGCTTATGGCTCTCATGTGGCTCTCTTGGCATGGTTATGTATCTGCAAGTTTACATGCATTCGCATTTCAAAACCGTGAGGGAAACCTTGACATACTTTTCTCAGCAATGGACACAACATTTTACTTACAGGAAACAGACGACAATGATTTGGATCAAATGACCTGTTTCCTTGCAGTACAATATGTATAATTCTATATGAATAACCACAATTGAAAAATTAGGGACATGATTCTCCCTTCTGGGGCTTAAGTACCCACGCCAGCCGGAAAACGGACGGGAATCACTCCGGACATTTTCCTCGAAAGTCCGGGGCGATTCTCCATCTTTAAGGGGGCCATCGGGACCCCAGCGTGTGGCCCGCAGCTCCGGCTGCCGGCGGGGCCCTGCACTTACGCCCGCGCGGTCGCACATGCGCACGGCGGCCAGCCGTGGGTCCGCGCATGAGCGTGGCGGCTCTCTTCGCGCCGGCCCGCGCGCAACATGGCAGCGCCCTACAGGGGCCGGGCACGGAGGAACATAGGCCCACACCCCGGAATGAGCACGCCCGCCGATCGGTAGCTGCCGATCGCGGGTCTGGCCACTGTGGAGGCCCCCTCGGAGTCGGATTCCCTGCCCCCCGGCTCCCTCCACCAGGATGGCCCCCGTAGCCAGAACGCCGAGGTCCCGCCGGGTGGGACCACATGTGAACCACTCCAGCAGGACTCGCTGGAACTCGGCGGGCACTCGGCCCGTTGAGCACGGAGAATCGCCACGGGGGCCACTTTCAACGGTCCCCGGAGAATCGGGTGCCGGCGTGGGAGCCTATTTAGGGTAATTCTCCGCCACCGCGCCGAGTGCGATTTCAGGGCGGAGAATCCCGCCCTAGATATTTCTGGACGGTATTCATACCTTACACGTTTTCCACAAAGGCAAAGAAACTGTTAAGACTACAGTAAAATTGAGTCCATTTTAAATTAACTTTTTTTCATCTAAGGACATACGAAAATAAAGGTATCAAGGAACCAGCGATGAAGGGGAGCATTTGTGACTGTGCCAATCCTTTACGCAGAACCCTGTAACCTTTTCATTCCAACCAAAATGGGTCACTTCTCTCTTGAATATTGTGATTGAATCTTCTTCCCTCATCCTTTCAGGTAGTTTATTCCAGATCGCAGCAATGTGCTGTGTTAAACAAATTCCTCATTTCACCCTAGTTCATTTACCTTACATCTGGTAAACAACCCTTTTGTCATGTAAAACAGTCTCTCCTTATTTACTCTATAAAACCTATTAATGATTTTGAAAACATCCTCTAAATTGCCTCTTAACCTTCTCTTCTCCAAGTAGAACATCCTCAGCTTACTCGGTCTGTCCACAAAATTGAAGTTCCCTATCCCTGATGCCTTTCCAGTAAGTCTCATCTGTACCCTCTCCAGGGCTTTGAAATCATTCCAAAAGTGTGCCTGACCAGAATTTATTGCCCAGCCCTAATTACCTCTGAGAAGGTGGTGGTGAGCCGCCTTCTTGAACTGCTGCAGTTCCTGTGGTGTAGGTACACCCGCAGTGCTGTTAGGGAGAGAATTCAAGGATTTTGACCGAGTGACAGTGAAGGAACGGCGATATATTTCCAAGTTAGAATGGTATGTGACCAGTCTGGTTGAGGCCTATCAGTGATTTATAAAATTAAGTATCACTTTCACATTTTTACACTTTATATCCCTATTATTAAAGCCAAGGATCTGATATGCTTTTTTAACAACCTTCTGAACTTGTCCTGCCACCTTCAAATATTTTGGTACACATAGACCCAATTCCTACATTCCATTTACAATTTCACATTTAATTTTTGTTGCCTCTCCTGCTCTCTGTGCTACGTTCCTGCAATGTGTCTGACAATTTTACGAGTCTGTTGATGGATGGAATTTAATACCTCTCCATGTGAATGGGCTAGTAAGTGTGATGGCCATTTAATTGGGTGTGAAGGCATGTGGGGGAGAGTCCATCACCTGCCCCACTCCCCGATTTTGTCAAACAAAACCCTTCCCACTCCTTCTCCTGGTCCTGACTGACTGATCCTGGAGAGGTTTGCAGACATACCTGAAGCCTCGGGCCGTCATTGTTGTTACTGCTCCCAAACATTGCAGCAGAGCTGTCGATATCTGATTGGAAAAACAATCACTCTCCACTACTCTATCCCTCAACCAATTAATGCTGCAATGAAGTTACAATGAAAAGCCCCTAGTCGCCACATTCCAGCGTCTGCTCGGGTACACTGAGGGAGAATTCAGAATGTCCAATTCACCTAACAGCATGTCTTTTGGGACTTGTGGGAGAAAACTGGAGCACCGTTGAAGGGATATGACCATATAGATCCAAGGCACATTTAATTTTCCTGAGGCTGAGAAACCCCGCCATGTCGCTAACCCATACCCCCGACTTCGGGGGCTTCAGGTCCCTCCATCCTAGTAAGATCCGTCTCCGGGCCACCAGGGAGGCAAAGGCCAGGATATCGGCCTCACTCACCCGCTGGCCTTCCGACGAAGCAGTCACACTTACCTAAGTTTGATTGTACCCAGAGAAAGAGCCAAAGGAGTTAAGCAACTTCATCATATCGTCTGTGGAAGGGGCTGAATCCATAATATAAAGAAGTAGGTCATCTGCGTAAAGGGGCACCCAATGCTTCACCCCTCACCAACGAATCCCCCATCACCTACCAGAAGATCTCAGCGCTATAGCGAGTGGTTTCAATGCCAGTGCAAACAGGAGTGGGGACGAGAGAGCCCTGCCTCATACATCTCCTCTATACCTTGCCCCTCGCACCTTAAATCTATGCCCCCTAGTAATTGACCCTTCTACCCTGGGAAAAAGTCTCTGACTATCCACCCTGTCTATACCCCTCATAATTTTGTACACCTCTATCAGGTCGTCCCTCAACCTCCGTCGTTCCAGTGAGAACAAACCGAGTTTATTCAACCTCTCCCCATAGCTAATGCCCTCCATACCAGACAACATCCTGGTAAATCTCTTCTGCACCTTCTCTAAAGCCTCCACATCCTTCTGGTAGTGTGGCGACCAGAATTGAACGCTATACTCCAAGTGTGGTCTAACTAAGGTTCCATACAGCTGCAACATGACTTGCCAATTTTTATACTCAATGCCCCAGCCAATGAAGACAAGCATGCCGTATGCCTTCTTGACTACCTTTTCCACCTGTGTTGCCCCTTTCAGTGACCTGTGGACCTGTACACCTAGATCTTCCTGACTGTCTTGAGAGGCTTGAGAGTTCTACCATTCACTGTATGTTCCCTACCTGTATTAGAGTTCCAAAATGCATTACCTCACATTTGTCAGGATTAAACTCCATCTGTCATCTCTCTGCCCAAGTCTCCAAACAATCTAAATCCTGCTGTATCCTCTGACAGCCCTCATCGCTATCTGCAATTCCACCAACCTTTGTGTCGTCCGCAAACTTACTAATCAGACCAGTCACATTTTCCTCCAAATCATTTATATATACTACAAACAGCAAAGGTCCCAGCACTGATCCCTGCGGAACACCACTAGTCACAGCCCTCCAATCAGAAAAGCACCCTTCCATTGCTACTCTCTGCCTTCCATGACCTAGCCAGTTCTGTATCCATCTTGCCAGCAGGAGTAGGCCATTCGGCCCTTCGAGCCTGCACCACCATTCAATATGATCATGGCTGATCATGCAAATTCAGTATCCCACTCCTGCTTTCTCTCCATACCCCTTGATTCCTTTAGCCGCAAAGACCACGGCCAGCTCCCTCTTGAATATATCCAATGAACTGGCCCGAACAGCTTTCTGTGGCAGAGAATTCCACACATTCACAACTCTCCGAGAGAAGAAGTTCTTCCTCATCTCAGTCCTGAATGGCTTACCCCTTAGTAACTTCATTGCAGTGTTAATGCAAGCCTACTTGTGACAATAAAGATTATTATTATTATGCTGTGACCTCTAGATCTGGATGTCTCCAACAGTGGGAGCATTTTTCCTACATCTAGCCTGTCCAGTCCCATCAGGATTTAATATGTTTCTATGAGATCCCCTCTCATTCCTCTAAGCTCCAGTGAGTACAAGCCCAGTCGATCCAGTCTTTCTAATCTTTCTTCATATGCCAAATTCCTTTTCAGCATCAAGAGATACCATTACCTCTGGTTCGGGCACTGAGGAGGGGAAAATGGCAACATTTAACAGGCAACGTATATTGGCTGACAATTGTTGGCCATTCAGACAGACTTCCACTGCCAAACGTTGCCTTGTATGTCCTGCATGCATCAGGCTCACAAAGGATGTAATTTTGTAAGGCATGGTGAAGACTACCAATTAGGAGTTACTTATGTGAGCTAAAGAACATTTCTCGATTATAATAGACACCAGCCCACTCCCTTTCTTTATCAAACGTACTGTTGTCTTTTTCCTAAAATTGCTTTCTTGCAATTGAAATTCGCATTGCAGTTCCCTGAAGTAAAAGTTCTTCAAGAATGGAGTCAAAAAAATAAAGTAAAAAGTCTCACTTATCAAACACCAAGACTGCACAAAACGTGGGGAAGTGTAAATAATGTAAACACAAACAGAAACTCGAGGAAACATACAACAGAGCTCTCAGCATCTGTAAAGAGATAACCAAAATTAACATTTTTGATCAAGACCCTTCTGTTAGATTTTTAGGTTTCTTTACTCTTTTAGCTACAATTGGTGAGATTCCAACCTTGTGCAAGTGGATGGGTTTTGAATAGATTCAAAACGACATATGTTTGGATTTTGGAAATGCAATGCTGTACAAGCTAACTGACATACTAAAGTCATTCAGGGCTGGTTTAGCACAGGGCTAAAGAGCTGGCTTTTAAAGCAGACCAAGGCAGGTCAGCAGCATGGTTCAATTCCCGTACCAGCCTCCCCGAACAGGCGCCGGAATGTGGCGACTAGGGGCTTTTCACCGTAACTTCATTTGAAGCCTACTTGTGACAATAAGCGATTTTCATTTTTCATTTCATTTCATGTAACTCTGCCATGATAACTTGGCCTCTGGCCAATAAAAGCCTCTCACAGAAACACTTGCGACATGGTTGCAAAGAGTGGCAAAAAATAGATTTATGAAACTTGCAAAAGGAGCAGAGAAGACACTGAGAATCCAGGAACACAGAAAGATTCAAAAGTCTGCAAACAGCTGCTGAAAAGAATAAAGAAAAACAGACAGGGGCTTCAAGTAGGACACTCAGAAAAGCACACATAGGCTGCAAGAGAAATGAATAGCAACAGAGAAAAGGACAAAATAAAAGCACACACAGGCAGCAAGTGAAATCACTGGCTGCAGAGAAAAACACAAACAAAAAGCACACACAGGCTGGGTGAAGAGAAAGAAGAAACACAAAGACTGCAAGTAAATACATAGCAAGTAAAAATGGCTGTAGTAAATTTCTAATCCCATCCCCAATCCAGTTGAAAAATGATGCAGAGCAAAAATTGGCAGTCTTTCCACTTACAATGGCAAAAACTTGAGATTGCCAAAGACTTAATTAATAAGCTTGAACTAATTAGAGTAACCACAATCCTAACACTGCTGAGGAGGGACTGCTACAAAGTATATATATCACTCTAGGTCTAATAGATGAGCAATAAAAACAGATGACAGAGATTTTGAACGCATTGAATGCACACCTGGAGCGGATGGACTACACCCCAGGATCCTAAAAGAGAAAGCTGAGGAAATTGTGGAGGCATTAGGGATGATCTTTCAGGAATCATTGGAGGCAGGAAGGGTCTCAGAGGACTGGAAGGTGGCTAAAGTAACACCACTGTTTTAGAAGGGAGGGAGGCAGAAGACGGGAAGTTATAGGCTGGTTAGCCTGACTTCGGTCATTGGTAAGATTTTAGAGTCTGTTATTAAAGATGAGATCGCAAAGTACTTGGAAGTGCACGATAAAATAGGACTGAGTCAGCACGGCTTTGTCAAAGGGAGGTCGTGCCTGACAAATCTGTTACAGTTCTTTGAGGAAGTAACAAGGAAGTTAGACAAAGGAGAACCAGTGGACATGATTTAATTAGATTTCCAGAAGGCCTTTGACAAGGTGCCGCATAGGAGACTGTTAAATAAGTTAAGAGCTCATGGTGTTCAGGGTAAGATCCTGACATGGATCGAGGATTGTCTGACTGGCAGAAGGAAGAGAGTGGGGAATAAAGGGGTCTTTTTCATGGTGGCAGCGGTGACTAGTGGTGTGCCTCAGGGGTCTGTTCTGGGACCACAACCTTTTACAATATACATTAATGATCTGGAAGAACGGACTGAAGGCACTGTTGCTAAGTTTGCAGATGGTACAAAGATCTGTAGAACGAAAGAGAAAATGCTGGAAAATCTCAGCAGGTCTGGCAGCATCTGTAGGGAGAGAAAAGAGCTAACGTTTCGTGTCCGTTGATTCTTTGCAGATGATACAAAGATCTGTAGAGGGACAGGTAGTCTTGAGGAAGCAAGGAGTCTGCAGAAGGACTTGAACAGGCTAGGAGAGTGGGCAATGAAGTGACAAATGAAATGTGGAAAAGTGTGAGGTTATGCACTTTGGAAGGAGGAATCTAGGCATAGACTATTTTCAAAATGGGGAAATGCTTCAGAAAGCAGAAGCATAAAGGGACTTGGGAGTCCTTGTTCACGATTCTGTTAAGGTTAATGTGCAGATTCAGTCGGCAGTTAAGAAGGCAAATGCAATGTTACCATTCATGTCAAGAGGGCTAGAATACAAAACCAGGGATGTACTTCTGAGGATGTATAAGGCTCTGGTCAGACCCCATTTGGAGTATTGTGAGCAGTTTTGGGCGCCATATCTAAGGAAGGATGTGCTGGCCTTGGAAAGGGTCCAGAGGAGGTTCACAATACTGATCCCTGGAATGAAGAACTTGTTGTATGAGGAACGTTTGTGGACTCTGGGTCTGTAATCGTTCGAGTTTAGAAGGATGAGAGGGGATCTTATTGAAACTTACAAGATACTGCGAGGCCTGGATAGAGTGGACGTGGAGAGGATGTTTCTACTTGTAGGAAAAACTAGAACCAGAGGACACCATCTCAGACTAAAGGCACGATCCTTTAAAACAGAGATGAGGAGAAGTTTCTTCAGCCAGAGGGTGGTGAATCTGTGGAACTCTTTGCCGCAGAAGGCTGTGGAGGCCAATTCACTGAGTGTCATTAAGACAGAGATAGATAGCTTCTTGATTAATAAGGGGATCAGGGGATCAGGGGTTATGGTGAGAAGGCAGGAGAATGGGGATGAGAAAATATTAGCCATGATTGAATGGCAGAGCAGACTCGATGGGCCGACTGGCCTAATTCTGCTCCTATGTCTTATGTTAAATAAGTTAAGAGCCTATGGTGTTAAGGGTAAGATCCTGGCATGGATAGAGGATTGGCTGACTGGCAGAAGGAAGAGAGTGGGGAATAAAGGGGTCTTTTTCATGATGGCAGCCGGTGACTAGTGGTGTGCCTCAGGGGTCTGTTCTGGGACCACAACTTTTCACAATATACATTAATGATCTGGAAGAAGGAACTGAAGGCACTGTTGCTAAGTTTGCAGATGATACAAAGATCTGCAGAGGGAAAGGTAGTATTGAGGAAGCAGGGGGCTGCAGAAGGACGTGGACAAGCTAGGAGAGTGGACAATGAAGTGGCAAATGAAATACAATGTGGAAAAGTGTGAGGTTATGCACTTTGGAAGGAGGACTTTAGGCATAGACTATTTTCTAAATGGGTAAATGTTTAGGAAATCAGAAGCACAAAGGGACTTGGGAGTCCTTGTTCACGATTCTCTTAAGGTTAATGTGCAGATTCCGTCGGCAGTTAAGAAGGCAAATGCAATGTTAGCATTCATGTCAAGAGGGCTAGATTACAAGACCAGTGATGTACTTCTGAGGCTGTATAAGGCTCTGGTCAGATCCCATTTGGAGTATTGTGAGCAGTTTTGGGCCCCGTATCTAAGGAAGGATGTGCTGACCTTGGAAAGCGTCCACAGGAGGTTCACAAGAATGATCCCTGGAATGAACAGCTTGTCGTATGAGGAACAGTTGAGGACTCTGGGCCTGTACTCATTGGAGTTTAGAAGGATGACGGGGGATCTCATTGAAACTTACAGGATACTGCGAGGTCTGGATAGAGTGGACATGGAGTGGATGTTTCCACTTGTAGGAGAAACTAGAACCAGAGGACACCATCTCAGACTAAAGGGCTGATCGTTTAAAATAGAGAATTTCATCAGTCAGTGGGTGGTGAATCTGTGGAAATCACTGAGTGTCTTTAAGACAGAGATAGATAGGTTCTTGATTAATAAGGGGATCAGACGTTATGGGAAGAAGGCAGGAGAATGGGAATGAAAAAATATCAGCCATGATTGATTGACGGTGCAGACTCGATGGGCCGAGTGGCCTAATTCTGCTCCTGTCTTATGGTCTTATGGGAAGAAACTGTTCTTGAATCTGTTAGTGCATGTTCTCAGACTTTTGTATCTCCTGCCTGATATAAGAGGTTGGAAGAGAGAATAACCCCGGTGGGAGGGGTCTTTGATTATGCTGCCCGCTTTCCCAATGCAGTGGGACAGCGGGCGGTGTAGACAGAGGCAATGGATGGGAGGTGGTTTTGCGTGATGGACTGGGCTGTGTTCACGTCTCTCTGCAGTTTCCTATGATCTATGATGCAGCCAGATACGATGCTTTCCATGGTGCAGCTGTAAACATTGGTAAGAGTCAATGTGGACATGCCGAATTTCCTTAGTTTCCCGAGGAAGTATAGGCGCTGTTTTGCTTTTTTGGTCATAGCGTTGACATGGGTGGACCACGATAGATTGTTGGTTATGTGCACAGCAAAGAATTTTGAAGATATCATCCATCACCACCTCAGCACCATTGATGCAGACAGGGGTGTGTACGATACTTCACTTTCTGAAGCCAATGACTAGCTCCTCAGTTTTGCTGACATTGAGGGAGAGATTGTTGGCGTTACACTACCCCACTAGGTTCTCTATCTCCCTCCTGTACTCTGACTCATCATTGACCAAGATCCGACCCCCTATGGTTGTGCCATCGGCACACTTGTAGATGGAGTTGGAGCCACATTTTTTATTTTTTTTTAAAAAAAATTTATTCTCCTCCTTTTTCACATTTTCTCCCACATTTACACCCATCAACAATAAACAATAATCAGCAAGATATGTCAATCCCCATAACAACGATCCCATCCGCCCACCAACCCCCAAACATCAGCCCACATGTTTACATAAACAAATGACAAAAAGGAATCGGGGATTACCCATAGTCATCCTTAATCTACACAGCCCCCCTCCCCCCCACCCCCCGGCCAACTAATGTTTGATGTTATCCAGTTCTTGAAAGTGCATAATAAATAGTGCCCATGACTTGTAGAACCCCTCCGAGCTTCCCCTCAGTTCAAACTTAACCTTCTCAAGGGTCAAGTATTCCAACAGGTCCCCCCCGCCACACCAGGGCACTGGGTGGAGAGGCTGCTCTCCATCCCAGCAGGATCCGCCTTCGGGCGATCAACGAGGCGAAGGCTATGATATCTGCCCGTTTCCAACCCTGGCTGGTCCGACACCCCGAATTTGGCCTCCTGGGGACCCGGGTCCAGTTTCACACGCACCACCTTGGAAATTACCCGAAACACCTACTTCCAGTACTCCCCTAGCTTTGGACAGGACCAAAACATATCAACGTGATTCGCAGGGCCCCCCCACCCCCCGCAACGCTCACACACATCCTCTACTCCTTCAAAAAATCGGCTCATCCTCGCCCTCGTGAGGTGCGCTCTATATACCACCTTCATCTGTATCAGCCCCAACCTCGCACATGAGGTGGAGGCATTCACTCTCCGGAGCACCTCACACCAGACCCCCTCCTCTATAACCTCTCCCAACTCTTCCTCCCACTTTGCTTTGATCCCTTCCAGTGGTGCCTTATCCTCTTCCAAAATAGCTCCGTACACCGCTGACACTGCCCCCTTCTCCAGTCTTCTTGTCGTCAACACCACCTCCAGCAATGTGGAGGCCGGTTCCTCTGGGAAGCTCTGTACCTCCTTCCTGGCAAAATCCCGAACCTGCATGTACCTAAACCCTTCTCCCTGCTCTAGCCCATACTTCGCTTCCAGCTCCCTCAATCCTGCAAACCGACCCCGAAGAAACAAATCTTTTAGTGTCTTAATCCCCTTCTCTTCCCATTTCCGAAAACTTCCATCCCACCTCCCTGGCTCAAATCTGTGGTTCCCCCGAATCGGCATTTCCCTTGACCCTAAACCCAACCCGAAGTATTGGCAAAACTGCCTCCAGATTTTCAATGAAGCTATTATTACCGGACTCCCTGAATATTTCCCCGGAGCTATCGGGAGCGGCGCTGTTGCAAGTGCCTTCAGCCCCGACCCCCTGAACAAACTCTCCTCCATTCTGACCCACTGGGAATCAACCCCTCTGACCCAGCTCTGCACTTTCTCCACATTCGCCACCCAGTAGTAGTACAACAAGTTCGGGAGACCCAAACCCCCTGCCTGCCTTCCCCTCTGTAGCAGCACCTTTCTCACTCTGGCCACCTTCCCTCCCCATATGAATGAGGTAATCCTTCCCTCAATCTCCCTGAAAAAGGTATTTGGCAGGAAAATCGGTAGGCATTGAAAAATAAACCGGAATCGCGGCAACACATTCATTTTAACCGCCTGTACCCGACCTGCCAGTGACAGAGGAAGGCCGTCCCACCTTGCCAGATCGGCTTTCACTCTCCCCACCAAACTAGTGATGTTGTACATGCGAAGCCTCCCCCACTCCCGGGCAACCTGCACCCCCAGATACCTAAATTGAGTCGCTGCTCTATGAATGGCAGCCCCCCCACCCCTGCCCCCACCCCCGGCCGAGACACCACAAAGTACTCACTCTTGTCCAGGTTCAACTTCTACCCCGAGAAAGACCCAAATACCCGCAGTAGCTCCAATATTCCTCCTATCGACGCACTCGGCTCCGACACATACAGCAGCAAGTCGTCGGCATATAAGGACACCCTATGCTCTATCCCCCCCAGCACTATTCCTTTCCATGCTCCCGAACTTCTCAATGCGATGGCCAACAGCTCAATCGCAAGTGCAAACAGCAGGGGGGACATAGGACATCCCTGTCTCGTCCCACGATTGAGAGAGAAATATCTCGAACTGATATTATTTGTGCGGACACTCGCCTTCGGTTCCTTATATAATAGCTTTACCCAGTTCACAAACCTTGGTCCAATCCCAAACCGCTCCAGCACTGCCATCAGGTACCCCCATTCTACCCGATCAAACGCCTTCTCGGCGTCCAATGCCACAACTACCTCTGTTTCCTTTCTTTCCGCCGGTGCCATAACAACGTTCAAAACCCTCCTAATGTTCGAAAACAGCTGCCTCCCTTTCACGAACCCCGTCTGATCCTCCCCTATTACCTTCGGAAGGCACTCCTCCAGCCTACTCGCCAGTACCTTCGCCAACACTTTTACGTCCACATTCAGAAGTGATTTGGGCCGATACGACCCACACTCCGTCGGATCCTTATCTTTTTTTAGTAACAGGGAAATCGATGCCTGCCCCAAGGTTTGTGGCAACACCCCTTCCCTATCGCCTCCTCAAACATCCCCATCAGGGGTGCCAACCTATCCTCAAATTTTTTATAATATTCCACCGGAAACCCATCCGGCCCTGCCACCTTCCCCGACTGCATCCTCCCAATCGCATCCTTTATCTCCTGCTCCACTATTGCTCCTTCTAATGTAGCCCTGTCCCCCTCCCATAGCCTCGGGTACTCCAACCCATCGAGAAATTCCTGCATCTCACGGTCTCCTCCGAGTGGCTCTGACTTGTACAACCTCTCATAAAACTCCTCAAAAACCTTGTTAATCAGCACTGGGGCCACCACTAACTTCCCTGCCCTATCCTTCACCTGAAGAATTTCCCTTGCCGCTGCCTCCCTCTGGAGCTGACCTGCTAACATACCCCGCCTTATCTCCATTTTCATAAACTGCACCCCTTGCTCGTCTCAGTTGGCGCACCGCCTTCCTGGTGGACAGTCGGTCGAAGCTCGCCTGTAGTTCCTTCCTCTTTTCCAGCTTCGCCGGGTTCCCATCCTCTGCATACCTCCTGTCTACCTCCAACATCTCATCTATTACCCTCTGCCGCTCCAACCTCTCCTCCTTATCCACCCTGGCCTTAAACAAAATTACCTCACCTCTCACCACCGCCATTAGAGCCTCCCAGACGACTGCCTTCGACACCTCACCCGTACAATTGAAACCTACATATTCCTTAATTACCTTTTCAATTTTCTCACAGAATACTTGGTTCCCCAAAAGCCCCACATCCAGTTTCCACCCCGGTCTCTGCGCTGCCCCCTTCTAGAACATAGAACATAGAACAATACAGCGCAGTACAGGCCCTTCGGCCCACGATGTTGCACCGAAACAAAAGCCATCTAACCTACACTATGCCATTATCATCCATATGTTTATCCAATAAATTTTTAAATGCCCTCAATGTTGGCGAGTTCACTACTGTAGCAGGTAGGGCATTCCACGGCCTCACTACTCTTTGCGTAAAGAACCTACCTCTTACCTCTGTCCTATATCTATTACCCCTCAGTTTAAAGTTATGTCCCCTCGTGCCAGCCATTTCCATCCGCGGGAGAAGGCTCTCACTGTCCACCCTATCCAACCCCCTGATCATTTTGTATGCCTCTATTAAGTCTCCTCTTAACCTTCTTCTCTCCAACGAAAACAACCTCAAGTCCATCAGCCTTTCCTCATAAGATTTTCCCTCCATACCAGGCAACATCCTGGTAAATCTCCTCTGCACCCGCTCCAAAGCCTCCACGTCCTTCCTATAATGCGGTGACCAGAACTGTACGCAATACTCCAAATGCGGCCGTACCAGAGTCTGTACAGCTGCAACATGACCTCCCGACTCCGGAACTCAATCCCTCTACCAATAAAGGCCAACATTCCATAGGCCTTCTTCACAACCCTATCAACCTGGGTGGCAACTTTCAGGGATCTATGTACATGGACACCTAGATCCCTCTGCTCATCCACACTTTCAAGAACTTTACCATTAGCCAAATATTCCGCATTCCTGTTATTCCTTCCAAAGTGAATCACCTCACACTTCTCTACATTAAACTCCATTTGCCACCTCTCAGCCCAGCTCTGCAGCTTATCTATATCCCTCTGTAACCTGCTACATCCTTCCACACTATCGACAACACCACCGACTTTAGTATCGTCTGCAAATTTACTCACCCACCCTTCTGCGCCTTCCTCTAGGTCATTGATAAAAATGACAAACAGCAACGGCCCCAGAACAGATCCTTGTGGTACTCCACTTGTGACTGTACTCCATTCTGAACATTTCCCATCAACCACCACCCTCTGTCTTCTTTCAGCTAGCCAATTTCTGATCCACATCTCTAAATCACCCTCAATCCCCAGCCTCCGTATTTTCTGCAATAGCCTACCGTGGGGAACCTTATCAAACGCTTTGCTGAAATCCATATACACCACATCAACTGCTCTACCCTCATCTACCTGTTCAGTCACCTTCTCAAAGAACTCAATAAGGTTTGTGAGGCATGACCTACCCTTCACAAAGCCATGCTGACTATCCCTGATCATATTATTCCTATCTAGATTATTATAAATCTTGTCTCTTATAATCCCCTCCAAGACTTTACCCACTACAGACGTGAGGCTCACTGGTCTATAGTTGCCGGGGTTGTCTCTGCTCCCCTTTTTGAACAAAGGGACCACATTTGCTGTCCTCCAGTCCTCTGGCACTATTCCTGTAGCCAATGATGACATAAAAATCAAAGCCAAAGGTCCAGCAATCTCTTCCCTGGCCTCCCAGAGAATCCTAGGATAAATCCCATCAGGTCCCGGGGACTTATCTATTTTAAGCCTGTCCAGAATTGCCAACACCTCTTCCCTACGTACCTCAATGCCATCTATTCTATTAGCCTGGGGCTCAGCATTCTCCTCCACAACATTATCTTTTTCCTGAGTGAATACTGAAGAAAAATATTCATTTAGTATCTCGCCTATCTCTTCAGACTCCACACACAATTTCCCATCCCTGTCCTTGACTGGTCCTACTCTTTCCCTAGTCATTCGCTTATTCCTGACATACCTATAGAAAGCTTTTGGGTTTTCCTTGATCCTTCCTGCCAAATACTTCTCATGTCCCCTCCTTGCTCGTCTTAGCTCTCTCTTTAGATCCTTCCTCGCTACCTTGTAACTATCCATCGCCTCAACTGAAACTTCACACCTCATCTTCACATAGGCCTCCTTCTTCCTCTTAACAAGAGATTCCACTTCCTTGGTAAACCACGGTTCCCTCGCTCGACGCCTTCCTCCCTGCCTGACCGGTACATACTTATCAAGAACACGCAGTAGCTGATCCTTGAACAAGCCCCACTTATCCAGTGTGCCCAACACTTGCAGCCTACTTCTCCACCTTATCCCCCCCAAGTCACGTCTAATGGCATCATAATTGCCCTTCCCCCAGCTATAACTCTTGCCCTGCGGTGTATACTTATCCCTTTCCATCATTAACGTAAACGTCACCGAATTGTGGTCACTGCCCCCAAAGTGCTCTCCTACCTCCAAATCCAACACCTGGCCTGGTTCATTACCCAAAACCAAATCCAACGTGGCCTCGCCTCTTGTTGGCCTGTCAACATATTGTTTCAGGAAACCCTCCTGCACACACTGTACAAAAAACGACCCATCTATTGTACTCGAACTATATCTTTTCCAGTCAATATTTGGAAAGTTAAAGTCTCCCATAATAACTACCCTGTTACTTTCGCTCTTATCCAGAATCATCTTCGCCATCCTTTCCTCTACATCCCTAGAACTATTAGGAGGCCTATAAAAAACTCCCAACAGGGTGACCTCTCCTTTCCTGTTTCTAACTTCAGCCCATACTACCTCGGAAGAAGAGTCCCCATCTAGCATCCTCTCCACCACCGTAATACTGCTCTTGACTAGCAGTGCCACACCTCCCCCTCTTTTGCCTCCTTCTCTGAGCTTACTAAAACACCTAAACCCCGGAACCTGCAACATCCATTCCTGTCCCTGCTCTATCCATGTCTCCGAAATGGCCACAACATCGAAGTCCCAGGTACCAACCCATGCTGCCAGTTCCCCTACCTTGTTTTGTATACTCCTGGCATTGAAGTAGACACACTTCAAACCACCTACCTGAACACTGGCCCCCTTCTGCGACGTCAAATCTGTGCTCCTGACCTCTATACTCTCATTCTCCCTTACCCTAAAACTACAATCCAGGTTCCCATGCCCCTGCTGCATTAGTTTAAACCCCCCCAAAGAGCACTAACAAATCTCCCCCCCCAGGATATTTGTGCCCCTCAGGTTCAGATGTAGACCATCCTGTCTGTAGAGGTCCCACCTTCCCCAGAAAGAGCCCCAGTTATCCAGAAATCTGAATCTCTAGCACCATATCCACCCAATATGGAGCGTGATCTGACACTGCAATTGCAGAGTATTCCGACCCCTTGACTCCAGCCAGCAAAGCCTTCCCCACCACAAAAAAGTCGATCCGCGAGTATGCCTTATGGGCCGCTGAGAAAAACGAATACTCCCGTTCCCTTGGGTGCAGGAACCTCCAAGCGTCCACCCCTCCCATTTCCACCATTAGCCCAGCCAGCGCCTTCGCCCCCCTTGATGGGACGAGCGAGCGCGGCCGTGACCTGTCCAACCTTGGCTCCTGCACCAGGTTCCAGTCCCCCCCCCACAATCAGCTCATGCGTGTCTAAGTCGGGAATAGCCCCAACCACCTTCCTCGCGAATCCCACATCGTCCCAATTGGGATCGCATACACTTAACAGCGCCACTAATCTCCCCTCCAGTGCCCCTGTCACAATCACATATCTACCCCCCTGATCTGCCACCACCTTCTCCATCTGGAAGCGTACCCTTTTGCTGACCAGCACCGCTACCCCTCGAGCCCTTCCATCAAATCCGGAGTGAAACACTTGGCTAACCCAGCCCTTTTTAAGTCTCACCTGGTCCTTCACCCTCAAGTGAGTCTCCTGCAGCATTGCTACATCGGCTTTCAAACTTTTAAGATGTGCAAGCACCCTTGACCTCTTGACCGGACCTCCTAGCCCTCTCACGTTCCACGTGATTATCCTTACTGGGGGTCTCTCACCCCCCCCACCTTTCTTATCCACCATCACCATACCACCGGGCCCTGCCCCATAAGCCTGACCCACCCCTGTCCATTGTTAACATCGAGCCCCTTCCCCCCCTCCGAAGAACCCCCCCTACAAAAACATCCCCCAACATCCCTCCCTTCCCCCCCCTCTTGCTCGCCTCGTAGGCCCATTGAAGCCTGCTATCCAGGCTCCAACATCCGCAGTCCTCCTCTCACCTCACCCCTGTTCACTAACTGACTCTAGTTAGCTAGCGCGGGTGGCTCCCCCCCGCCAATACCTCTCGCCCCCTTCCGCCCAGTCCCAGAGAAAAAAGCACCAAAACAAACCCACCAATCCAACCCCTACAATTCACTAACATAACATTTAACTGTCGCAACACAGAACGCCATAAACTTGAACTCTGTAACACTGCAAAGAGAAGTAAATTTCAAATTTCAATACAAATCAGTAAAAAGAAAGTTGTAACATTTGTACATTTGTACATTTTCCAGCCACTCAAACACAGTCCACAGTCTTTCTTCCAGTTCCGCTCTTCACGTCTGTCCCAAGCCTTCTGCCCTCACGAACGCCTCAGCCGCCTCCGCTGTCTCAAAATAAAAGTCTTTGGCTTTATATGTTACTCTCAACTTTGCCGGGTACACCACACCAAATCGCACCCCCTTCTTGTACAAAGCCGCCTTCATTCGCCCAAACGCCGCTCGTCTTTTTGCCAACTCCACCGTCCAGTCCTGGTAGATCCGAACCGCAGTACCATCCCACAGCACCTCACGCTTCTGCTTCACCCAGCTTAATACTTTCTCCTTCATGCAAAACTTATGGAAGCAGATAATTACTGCCCTTGGCGGCTCGTTCACTTTGGGCTTCGGCCTTAATGACCGATGAGCTCGGTCTAGCTCGTACAGGGTGGGGTTCTCACCCTCCCCCATCAGCTCTGCCAACTTCTTAGCGAAGTATTGCATTGGCCTTGGGCTCTCTGTCCCTTCGGGCAAGCCCACAATTCTCAAATTGTGCCGTCTTGAGCGGTTTTCCAAGTCTTCCAGCTTTGCTCGGAGTCCTCTGTTAACCTCCACCACCCTCCGCAGCTCGTCCCCCATCGAGGTGACCTGGTCGCTGTGTCGTGTCACGGCCTCCTCCACCTCCTTCATCTCCTCGCCCTGCTCTCTCACCTCGGCCGATGCCTTTGCCACCTCCACCCTGATCGGCCCGATTGCCTCCTCCAACAATGACCTCACCACGACCGCCATCTCTTTCTTCAGGACCTCCATGTGCCTCACCAAACGTTTTTCCAGCTCCACCACCATCACCTCGGTCATCTTCTCCACCGTAAGTAGTGCGGTCCCGCCTTGCAGTTTGGCTTCCGCCATCCTGTCAACACTTTTGCTTTTGATCATCTTCTCCTTCGGCGGCAAACCCGCGTTTCCTCCTTTCCTTGACGCTGCTTTTCGCATCTTTTAGCGGCTTATTGTTTTTTATCTTCTTTCCTTTCTCCTCCCTCCCCCTTCACCCTCCTGCCCTTCATCAATCTGACATTCTTCTTTTTTGAGAAAAAAAAACTTTTACCAAACTTCCATAAATCTTCTTTCTTTTTCCTCTACATTCACCTGGGACCAGGCTTTAACCTTCTTCTTCCTAGGTGGGAGCCATCCGACGTGGAGCACCCTCCCTACATGGTGCTCGGGCCTCAGGCCTGCTGCCTCGACCTCTTCGAAGCTCCGCCCCCACTGCTCTGACCTGCCGGGCCCGGCGCCTCAGCCTCCGCCGCCCGACACCCGTGCGGGTTTCTTCGCCGGTTTTTAAACCGGCCCCGCTGGCTGCTCGTGGCGGCCCCAAAGGCCGACGATAGTCGGGGAGTGCGTGGGGTCTCGGGGATTTCCCCGAAATCGCCGCGAATCGCAGCCACCGGCGGGACTCTTTTTTTTGCGGCCGCCCTGCTCGCCCACCCCACCGGAAGTCCCAGCCACATTTTGCCACACAGTTGTGTGTGTATGGGGAGTATAGTAGAGAGGACTATCGTGGAGGTTCTTATTTGCCCTTACTGATTGGGACTTGGAAATATATCACCGTTCCTTCACTGTCACTGGGTCAAAACCCTGGAAATCCCTCCCTAACAGCACCGTCTGTTTTCCTAACCTCACAGACTGCCGATCAAGGAGACAGCTCATCACCATTCTCAAGGGACATGAGAGGTGGGCAATGAATGCTGGCCTAGCCAGCGACACCTACGTTCCTTGAAGGATTGAAAGAAAAGGTCAGTCGCTCAGTATGGCAAGATTATTATCATTACACTGGAACAGTGACATTCTGGACATTTGATATTCTCGAACATACCCGCAAAGTGGCATTGTGCCTCCCTGGTGTCATGGCTTCATGATCTGGGGCCATTCTGTCTGTAAACCTCACGGGTTCTACCCTCTTCCTCCAATTTCCTGAGATGAAGCAGGTTGTTTACTTTTAACCAGAATTTATTTTTGAATATTTGTGGTTATATAAAAATGCAAAGGAATCTTTGCTTCTGGAAATGTAGAATACTTCAACCAAACTCAATCAGCAACATCAACGAGTAAAAGGTGGCTTAAGTTTTTAAACATATGAGACCCGAATCCAGGACGAATGTAGAGAGGGAGCAGCACACATTGGGTGGCCCCTGCTGAAAATGAATGTTTGGGATGTTTGAAGTCTGGCCCCAGGGGAAGAGATTTTTTAAACTTTAATTTTTTAAATTTTTTTAATTTAAAATTGTTTTTTTTTAATTTTTAAAAATTATTATTATTTATTTATTTTACAATCGAAGAAAGAAGGAGAAAAATACTACGTAGTTAAGGGATGGCAAAAACAGCAGTGAAGAAGGGAGGAAACGCGGGTTCGCCTCGGATGAGAGGATCAGTAAAAGCGCTGACAAGATGGCGGATGCCGGACCGCGTGGTGGGGCTGCACTACTTACAGTGGGAAGGATTACCGAGGTCATGGCTGTGGAGGGTGGTGGAGGTCAACAGAGGACAGAGTACCGCTCGAGGTGGCACAATCAGAATTGTGGGCTTGCCCGAAGGGGTAGGGGGCTCAAGGCCAACAGAGTACTTCGCTAAGATGCTGGTGGAGTTGATGGGGGAGGGTGAAGGCCCTTCCCGATATGAACTGGACCGAGCTCATCGGTCGTTAAGGCTGAAACACAAAGTAAATGAGCCACCGAGAGCAGTAATTATCTGCTTCCATAAGTACTGCATGGAGGAGATGGTGTTACACTGGGCGAAGCAGAAGCGGGAGGTGCAGTAGGATGGTGCTAGAGTTCAGATTGACCAGGACTTGACTGTGGAGTTGGCAAAGAGACGAGCGGCGTTCGGACGAGTAAAGGCGACACTGTACAACAAGGGGGTGCGATTTGTTACGGTATACCCAGCAAGGCTGAGGGTGATGTACAACGTCAAAGATTTTTACTTTGAAACGGTGGAGGCGGCTGAGGCGTTCATGAAAGCAGAAGGCTTGGGACTGAAGTGAGGAGTGGAGCTGGAAGAGAGATCGTGGACTGTGATTGGGGAGCTGGAAAATTTATAAATAACTTTCTTTTCATTGACCTGTATTGTAACTTACTTGACTTCACATTGTTATAGAGTTTAAGTTTTTGTTTGGTTTGATTGGCATTTTTGTTCCCTTGTTTTTGTTGCAATGGTTATATATTATTTTATTGAATTTTATGGGTTAGATTGTTTTTCTTCTGGGACTGGGTGGGAGGGGACAGTATGCATATGGGGGGGCACCGCGCTAGCTAACTAAAGTCGGCTAGTGAACGGAGGTGAGGTGCGAGGAGGGCTGCAGACATTGGAGCCTGTTTAGCAGGTTTCGATGGGCCTATGAGGCAAGCAAGTGGGGGAGGGGGGGGTGGAGGATCGATACTGGGTGAGATTTTTTTTGTGGGAAAGTGCAGGGGGGACTCTGGGAAGGGGGAGGAGTTTCGATGTTAATAATGGATAGGTACGGGTCAGGCTCATGGGGCAGGGCCCGGTGATATGATGATGGTGGAAAAGAAGGGTGGTGTGAGACCCCCAGTTCGGATAGTCACGTGGAACGTGAGGGGGTTGGGAGGCCCAATCAAGAGGTCAAGGCTGCTTGCGCATCTTAATAGTTTGAAGGCCGATGTAGCAATGCTGCAGGAGACTCAACTGAGGGTGAAGGATCAAGTGAAACTTAAAAAGGGCTGGGTTAGTCAGGTGTTTCACTCTGGATTTGACGGAAGGGCTCGAGGGGTAGCGGTAGTGGTCAGCAATAGGGCACGGTTCCAGATGGCGAAGGTGTTTGCAGATCAAGGTGCAGGTATGTGATTGTGACAGGGGAGCTGGAGGGGAGATTAGTGGTGCTGTTAAGTGTATACGGTACCAATTAGGACGATGTGGGATTCGCGAAGAAGGTGTTTGGGGCCATCCCCGACTTGGACACACACAAACTGATAGTGGGGGGGGGCCTGGAACTTGTTGCAGGAGCTAAGGTTGGACAGGTCATGGCCACGTTTGCTGGTCCCGTCAGGGGGGGGTGAAGGCACTGGCTGGGCTAATGGTGGAAATGGGAGGGGTGGACCCTTGGAAGTTTCTGCACCCGAGGGAGCGGGAGCACTCGTTTTTCTCAGCGGTCCATAAGGTGTACTCGCAGATCGACTTTTTCATGGTGGGGAAGGCGCTGCTAGCTGGGGTTAAAGGGTCGGAGTACTCGGCCATTGCAATATCAGATCATGCTCCGCATTGGGTGGATATGGTACTAGAGAAAGGGGTAGTACAGAGACCAGGGTGGAAGTTAGATGTGGGACTGTTGGGGGACCGAGGGTTCTGTGACAAAATTGAAAAAGTAATCGAGCAATATGTAGGTTTTAACTGTATGTGGGAGGTGTCGAAGGCGGTTGTCTGGGAGGCTCGAAAGGCGGTGATGAGGGGTGAGGTGATCTCGTTCAAGGCCAGGGTGGACAAAGAGGAGAGGTTGGAGTGGCAGATGGCAATAGATGAGATGCTGGAGGTAGATAGGAGGTATGCAGAAGATGGGGACCCAGCAAAGTTGGAAAAGAGGAAGGAACTCCAGGCGAGCTTTGACCGACTATCTACCAGGAAGGCGGTATTTCACTTGAGGCGAGCAAGGGGTGCAGTTTACGAGCATAGAGAGTAAGTTGACGGGTGAGCTCCGGAGGGAAGCTGCGGCAAGGGAAATTATCCAGGTGCGGGACAGGGCAGGGAAGTTGATGGTAGCTCCAGATCAGATTAACAAGGTCTTTAAGGAATTCTATGAGAGGTTGTACAGGTCAGAGTCACCTGGGGGAGGCCGGGAGACGCAAGGATTTCTAGATGGGTTGGATACCCGAGGTTAGGGGAGGGGGACAGGGCTACATTAGAAGGGGCAATGGTGGAGCAGGAGATAAAAGATGCGATTGGGAGGATGCAGTCAGGGAAGGTGGCAGGGCCGGATGGGTTTCCAGTGGAATATTATAAAAAATTCAAGGATAAGCTGGTCCGGCTGATGGTGGGGATGTTTGTGAAGGCGATAGGGAAGGGGGTGTCACCACAAACTTTGGGGCAGGCATTGATCTCCCTGTCACTTAAGAAAGATAAGGATCCAATGGAGTGTAGGTCGTAAAGGCCCATATCACTTTTAAACGTGGACGCAGCTCTTGTTGAACATTAGGAGGATAAGGAAACAGAGGTGGTTGTGGCAATGGACGCCGAGAAAGCATTTGACCGGGTAGAATGGGGTACTTCATGGCCGTTCTGGAGCGGTTTGGGATTGGACCAAGATTTGTGGACTGGGTAAAGTTACTATACAAGGAGCGGAGGTCATGTGTCCATCCAAATAACATAAGCTTGTAAAACTTTCCTCTCCACGGTGGGACTAGGCAGGGATGTCCTATGTCCCCCCCTGCTGTTTGCATTCGCTATTGAGCCATTGGCCATCGTGTTAAGAAGTTTGGGGGTATGGAAAGGATAGTGTGGAGGGGGGGATAGAGCATAGGGTGTCCTTGTACGCCGATGACTTGTTATTATACATGACAAAACCGAGTGTGTCAATAGGGGGATAATGGAACTGCTTTGGGTGTTTGGGTTCTTCTCGGGGTACAAATTACATTGAGACAAGAGTAAATATTTTGTGGTGTCTCGGCAGGGGGTGGGAGCAGGGGTGGGGGGGCTGCCATTCCGTAGGGCAGGGACTCACTTTAGATACCTGGGGGTGCAGGTTGCCCGTGAGTGGGGGGGGGGCTTCGCAGGTACAACATTTCTAGTTTGGTGGGGAGGGTGAAAGCTGATCTGGCAAGGTGGGATGGTCTCCCTCTGTCACTGGCAGGTTGGGTACAGGCAGTTAAATGCAGCCGCGATTCCTGTTTATTTTTCAATGCCTGCCGATTTACCTGCCAAAGGCATTTTTTAGAGAGATTGAAGGGATGATTACCTATGGGTCAGAATGGAGGAGAGTTTGGGTAGGGGGTCGGGATTGAAGGCGCTAGCGACAGTGCCGCTCCCGAAGGCCCCGGGGAGATACCCGGGGAGTCCGGTAATAATAGCTTCGTTGAGAATTTGGAGGCAGTTTCGCCAACACTTCGGGTTGGGAACAGGGTCAAGGGTAATGCCGATTCGGGGAGACCATGGATTTGAGCCAGGGACGTGGGACGAAAATTTTCGGAGGTGGGAGGAGAAAGGAATTAAGACACTAAAAGATTTGTTTCTTGGGGGCTGGTTTGCAGGATTGAAGGAGCTGGGAGCGAAGTATGGGCTGGAGCAGGGGGAAATATTTAGACACATGCAGGTTCGAGACTTTGCCAGAAAGGAGATTCAGAGCTTCCCGGTACGGCTGCATCCACATTGCTGGAGGAGGTGCTGATGACAGGGGGACTGGAGAAGGGGGTAGTATCGGCGGTTTATGGGGCTATTTTGGAAGAGGAGAAGGCACCACTGGAAGGGATCAAGGCAAAGTGGGAGGAAGAGTTGGGAGAGGGTATGGAGGAGGGTTCTGGTGTGAGGGTGAACGCCTCCACCTCGTGTCCAAGGTTGGGCTGATACAGCTGAAGGTGGTGAAAAGAGCACACTTTACAAGGGTGAGGATGAGCCGGCTCTTTGAGGGGGTGGAAGATGTGTGTGAACATTGCGGGGGTGGGGGCGTGGCGGCGGGGGGAGCTGCAAACTATGAAGATGCATTGACTCTCCTCAGGGCCTACTCCCATAACCTGACTTCCAACTCTCCTCCCAGCTCTTTCTCCCACTTCCTCTTCACCTCCCCAATTGGGACCCCTTCCCACTCCATCAGTTCCTTATATATTTCCGTGTCCCTCCCTCCCCACACCAGTTTTAAACAACACCTTATCCTGTAGCCCCCTTAGTGGGAGGCGAGGAAAGCTCGGGATCTGCCTTCGGACAAAATCCCGTACCTGCAGGTACCGGAACCCATTCCCACCCGCTAATGCAAACTCCTCTCCGTGCTCCTCCAGGCTCGGGAAACCCTCCTCAATAAAGAGGTCCCCAAATCTCTGAATATCTGTCCGCTGCCACCTTCTGAAGCCCCCGTCCAGCCGCACCAGGGCGAACCGGGGATTATCACAAATCGGTGACCACACCGACGCCTCCTCCAGTCTCATGTGCTGCCTCCATTGCCCCCACACTCTCAGGGCTGCCACTACCACTGGGCTTGTGGAGTACCGAGCCGGCAAGAATGGCAGAGGTGCCATTAACAAAGTCTTCAGACTCATGCCCTTGCAAGATGCCGCCTCCACTCACTCCCACACAGACCCCTCCTCCACTACCCATTTCCTAATCATCGATATATTAGCCGCCCAGTAGTAATTAATAAAGTTCGGAAGGGCCAAGCCCCCCTCCCCACGCCCCCGCTCAAGAAGGACCTTCTTCACCCTCGGGGCTTTCCCGACCCATATAAAACCCGAGATCGTCGCATTCATCTTCCAAAAAATGCCTTGGGGATGAAGATTGGAAGAGACTGAAACACGAACAGCAATCTTGGGAGGACTATCGTTTTCACATTCTGTACCCTCCCCGCCAGTGACAGCGGGAGCACGTCCCACCTTCGGAAGTCCCCTTTCATTTGCTCAATCACCCTGCCCAAATTTAGTCTATGTAGCTGACCCCAGTCCCTTGCCACTTGAATCCCCAGGTACCTAAAACTCCCTCCCCCCACTTTGAACGGCATCTCCCTCAGTCTCCTAGTCTGCCCCCTTGCCTGGATCACAAAAACCTCACTCTTGCCCATATTCAGTTTTTAACCAGAGAACCGACCAAATTCCTCCAATATCCCCATTATTCCTGCACTTCCCCCCAACGGATCTGTTATATAAAGGAGCAAGTCATCTGCATAGAGCGAGACCCTATGTTCCACCCTTCCTCTCACTATCTCCCGCCAAATGTTCGCTGCTCTCACCGCCATTGCCAAAGGCTCTATGGCCAGGGCAAATAGTAGTGGGGAGAGTGGACACCCCTGCCTCGTCCCCCGGCACAGACTAAAATATTCTGATTGAGCCTGGTTTGTCCTTACATTCGCCACCGGTGCCTGATATAGCAACCGGACCCACTGCACAAAACCCTGCCCAAACCCAAACCTTCCCAGAACATCCCACAAGTACCTCCACTCCACTCGATTAAAGGCCTTTTCTGCATCCATGGCCACCACCACCTCGACCTTGCGCCCCTCCGCAGGCATCATTATCACATTTAGGAGCCTCCTAATGTTGGAGTTAGGGGTCGTCCCTTAACAAATCCCGTCTTGCCCTCCCTATTAACCCCGGAACACAATCCCCTATGCGTGTGGCCAGGATCTTTGTCAGCAATTTTGCATCTACATTTAACAGGGAGATTGGCCTATACGAGCCACAGCTCTCTGGATCCTTATCCTGTTTCAAAATAAATGCCTGCGATAATATTGGGGGGGAGCACTCCCAGCTCCATTGACTCATTAAAAGCCTTTACCAGGAGCAGCCCCAACAGCCTGGAAAACTCTTTATAAAACTCAATCGGGTATCCGTCTGGTCCCAGGGCTTTACCCGATGGCATGGCCACCAACCTTTCTGCAACCTCCCCAAGCCCAATTGGGCCTCCCAAATCCTCCACCAACCCCTCGTCTATCCTCGGGAACTCCAGCCCTCCCAGAAATCACTTCTTACCCTCCTCCCCGGCTGGGAGTTCCGATTTATACAATTCACTATAAAACCCCCGAAACATATCATTTACCCCCGCCGGATCCAAAACCACCTTACCCGCTGTATCTCTCACTTTCCCAATCTCTCTCGCCGCCTCCTGTTTCCTCAGCTGGTACGCCAGCATCCTGCTGTTTTTTTCCCCATATTCATACACCACCCCCTTTACCCTCCTCATCTGTCCCTCCGTCTTACTTGTGGACAGGAGCCCAAATTCCAGCTGCAGTCTGTGACACTCCTTCGAAAATAGTCATCCGGAGACTCCACATATCTCCTGTCCACCTGAAAATTTCAGCTACCAATCTGTCCAATTCCGTCCGCTCAGCCTTCTCCTTATGGGCCCGAGTTGAGATGAATTCCCCCCTAATGACCAGGAACGCCTGCGCCTACGTTCCCGACCGCGCGGCAGCCCCCTGGGCAGTGTGGAACCCCGCCGCGGCCGACCACGAGACTTCCCCCGTTCCCCCACAGGCTTGCGCTGCAAGGCGGCCTGGCAACCCCGAGGGGACCTGCTGCTACTTTTGCGGGCAGGCCAAGCACCCCCGCCAGCGCATCCACCTGCAAGGGATGCGGCAAAAAGGGCAATTTCGTGGGGGTATGTCAGGCCCAAGTGGTGGCCGCTGTCTCCAGCGGCGAATGCGGTCTGCAACCACAGATTCCTCCATAGGCCCCGTGCGGCCAGCGGTCGCCGCCACCTCCATATCCCAGGGCCACGTGCGGACCCCGGGCGCCGCCATCTTGTTCTGCGGACGCCACGTTGGAGGGATGGGCGCTGCCATTTTGTGCACCCCCGGCCATGTGCGACCAATGGGCGACGCCATCTTGGATGAACCCCCAGGACCCCAGCTCGGCCAACCACACACTGCCCGAACAGAACTCTCAACTACTGCGATTGGCATCGGTGACCCTAATCAGTCTCGACCTCGAACACTCTCAACGTTACGATGTCCATTTTCATCAACGGGCACGAGACATCCTGCCTAATCGACTCTGGGAGCACGGCGAGCTTCATACATCCCGACACGGTAAGGCGCTGTTCCCTCCTCATCCACCCTGTTAATCAAAAAATCTCACTGTCCTCCGGTTCCCACTCAATGGGGATAAAGGGGTTTTGTGTAGCAAACCTCACAGTCCAGGGAAGGGAGTTTAAAAATGTCCATCTCTACGTCCTTCCCCACCTCTGCCCGACTACACCCCAGTGTAACCTTCAAAGTCTGACCTTCCAATTCGGCGGCCCTATACCCCCCCTTACTGTCTGCGGCCTTGCGACCCTTAAGGTCGACCCGCCTTCCCTGTTTGCGAACCTCACCCCGGATTGCAAACCCATCGCCACCAGGAGCAGACGGTACAGTGCCCAGGACCGGATCCTTATTAGGTCAGAGGTCCAAAGGCTACTGAGGGAAGGGGTCATTGAAGCCAGTAACAGCCCCTGGAGAGCTCAAGTAGTGGTGGTAAAGACCTGGGAGAAGCATAGGATGGTCATCGACTACAGTCAGACCATCAACAGGTTTACGCAGCTGGACGCGTACTCTCTCCCCTGCATATCCGACCTGGTAAACAGGATCGCGCATCATAAGGTCTTCTCCACGGTGGATCTCAGGTCCGCCTACCACCAGCTCCTCATCCGCACTAGTGACCGCAAATACACTTCCTTCGAGGCAGACGGGCGGCTCTATCACTTCTCAAGGGTTCCCTTTGGTGTCACCAACGGGGTCTCGGTCTTCCAGCGCGAGATGGACCAAATGGTTGACCGGTACGGTTTACGGGCAACATTCCCGTATCTCGATAATGTCACCATCTACGGCCACGACCAGCAGGACCACGACACCAACCTCCGAAAATTTCTCCAGACCGCTAAAATCCTTAACCTACCATACAATAAGGATAAATTCGTGTTTAACACCGACCGTCTAGCCATTCTCGGCTACGTAGTGCGAAATGGAGTTATAGGCCCCGACCCTGAACGCATGCGCCCCCTTATGGAGTTCCCCCTCCCTCACTGCTCCAAGGCCCTGAAACGCTGCCGAGGGTTTTTTAGCTACTACGCCCAGTGGGTCCCCAACTATGCAGACAAGGCTCGTCCCCTGATCCAATCCACAGCTTTTCCCTGTCGATAAAGGCCCGCCAGGCCTTCGGCCGCATCAAAGCAGACATTGCAAAGGCCACGATGCAGGCCATCGACGAGTCCCTCCCCTTCCAGGTCGAGAGCGATGCGTCCGATGTAGCTCTGGCGGCCACCCTGAACCAAGCGGGCAGACCCGTGGCCTTCTTCTCCCGTACCCTCCATGTTTCCGAAATCCGCCACTCCTCAGTCGTAAAGGAGGCCCAGGCCATAGTAGAAGCTGTGCGACATTGGAGGCATTACCTGGCCGGCAGGAGATTCACTCTCCTCACTGACCAACGGTCGGTGGCTTTCATGTCCGAAAATGCACAGCGGGGCAAGATTTTAAAAAACGACAAGATCTTGCAGTGGAAGATCGAACTCTCCACCTACAACTACGAGATCTTGTATCGTCCCGGGAAGCTAAACGAGCCTCCTGACGCCCTGTCCCGCGGCACATGTGCCACCGCACAAGTGGACCACCTCCGAGCCCTCCACTAGGACCTCTGCCACCCGGGGGTCACTCGCTTTTTCCATTTCGTCAAAACCCGCAACCTGCCCTACTCCATCGAGGAGGTCAGGACTGCCACCAGGGACTGCCAAATCTGCACGGAGTGCAAACAGCACTTCTACCGGCCAGAGAGAGCGCACCTGATAAAGACTTCCCATCCCTTTGAACGCCTCAGCATGGACTTCAAAGGCCCCCTCCCCTCCACCGACCGCAACACGTACTTCCTGAACGTGATTGACGAGTACTCCCGGTTCCCATTCGCCATCCCCTGCCCCGACATGACCGCCACCACCATCATCAAGGCCCTCCATAGCATCTTTGCACTGTTCGGGTTCCCCGCTTACATACACAGTGATAGGGGATCCTCCTTTATGAGCGACGAACGGCGTCAATTCCTGCTCAGCAAGGGCATCGCCTCGAGCAGGACGACCAGTTACAACCCCCGGGGTAACAGACAGGTAGAGAGGGAGAACGGAACAGTCTGGAAGACCGTCCTACTGGCCTCCCAGTCACCCGCTGGCAAGAAGTCCTCCCGGATGCCCTTCACTCCATCCGGTCACTACTCTGTACGACCACCAATCATGCTAACCCCCAGTATGCCTACATGACGTACCCCGACGGCCGACAAGATACGGGCTCCCTACGGAACCTGGAGCCCGCCGGAACTCCACGCACATTCCAGCCACCAGTCCCACCCTCCCCTCCACTGCAGCACCTCACAGGAGGATCAGTCCTTCCGCGGCCCCCGTCTAGGCCCTCCCCACCCACCGACGCCCCCCACAGGCGCTCCTTTCCCAGGTCAACCGTTTTCCCCACCAGCGCCATCTAGGGGTGACGAAGCTGCCATGGAGATCGAAGCCACGTTCCCGGGGTCACAGACGCCCGAGCCTCCACCAGAGTCACCACCGAGGCTCCGACGATCACAGAGGATGCCCAGGGCCCCCGTTTGACTGATTGCTTCATTTTAACTGTAATCTGTAAATATAAACCATCAAATGTACATAGGTACCAGACTTGTAAATAGATACTAAACACTGTACGGAGGTATTACGGTACCTCCATAACTAATTATACCATGTTGTTATGTTTTGTAGTTTCTGGCCACCACCCCCGCCGGACTCTTTTTTAACAGGGGGTGAATGTGGTATTATAGGTATTACGGCTCCTGATAGGCTAAAGCACCATTGGTGGACATAAGACATAAGACATAAGACATAGGAGCGGAAGTAAGGCCATTCGGCCCATCAAGTCCACTCCACCATTCAATCATGGCTGATTTCAACTCCATTTACCCGCTCTCTCTCCATAGCCCTTAATTCCTTGAGAAATCAAGAATTTATCAACTTCTGTCTTAAAGACACTCAACGTCCCGGCCTCCACCGCCCTCTGTGGCAATGAATTCCACAGACCCACCACTCTCTGACTGAAGAAATTTCTCCTCATCTTTGTTCTAAAGTGACTCCCTTTTATTCTAAGGCTGTGCCCCCGGGTCCTAGTCTCCCCTGCTAATGGAAACAACTTCCCTACATCCACTGTATCTAAGCCATTCATTATCTTGTAAGTTTCTGTTAGATCTCCCCTCAACCTCCTAAACTCCAATGAATATAATCCCAGGATCCTCAGACGTTCATCGTATGTTAGGCCTACCATTCCTGGGATCATCCGTGTGAATCTCCGCTGGACCCGCTCCAGTGCCAGTATGTCCTTCCTGAGGTGTGGGGCCCAAAATTGCTCACAGTATTCTAAATGCGGCCTAACTAATGCTTTATAAAGCTTCAGAAGTACATCCCTGCTTTTATATTCCAAGCCTCTTGAGATGAATGACAACATTGCATTTGCTTTCTTAATTACGGACTCAACCTGCAAGTTTACCTTTAGAGAATCCTGGACTAGGACTCCCAAGTCCCTTTGCACTTCAGTATTATGAATTTTGTCACCGTTTAGAAAATAGTCTATGCCTCTATTCTTTTTTCCAAAGTGCAAGACCTCGCACTTGCCCACGTTGAATTTCATCAGCCATTTCTTGGACCACTCTCCTAAACTGTCTAAATCTTTCTGCAGCCTCCCCACCTCCTCCATACTACCTGCCCCTCCACCTATCTTTGTATCATCGGCAAACTTAGCCAGAATGCCCCCAGTCCCGTCATCTAGATCGTTAATATATAAAGAGAACAGCTGTGGCCCCAACACTGAACCCTGCGGGACACCACTCGTCACCGGTTGCCATTCCAAAAAAGAACCTTTTATCCCAACTCTCTGCCTTCTGCCTGACAGCCAATCGTCAATCCATGTTAGTACCTTGCCTCGAATACCATGGGCCCTTATTTTACTCAGCAGTCTCCCGTGAGGCACCTTATCAAAGGCCTTTTGGAAGTCAAGATAGATAACATCCATTGGCTCTCCTTGGTCTAACCTATTTGTTATCTCTTCAAAGAACTCTAACAGGTTTTTCAGGCACGACCTCCCCTTACTAAATCCATGCTGACTTGTCCTAATCCGACCCTGCACTTCCAAGAATTTAGAAATCTCATCCTTAACAATGGATTCTAGAATCTTGCCAACAACCGAGGTTAGGCTAATTGGCCTATAATTTTCCATCTTTTTCCTTGTTCCCTTCTTGAACAGGGGGGTTACAACAGCGATTTTCCAATTCTCTGGGACTTTCCCTGACTCCAGTGACTTTTGAAAGATCATAACTAACGCCTCCACTATTTCTTCAGCTATCTCCTTTAGAACTCTAGGATGTAGCCCATCTGGGCCCGGAGATTTATCAATTTTTAGACCTCTTAGTTTCTCTAGCACTTTCTCCTTTGTGATGGCTTCCATATTCAACTCTGCCCCCTGACTCTCCGAAATTGTTGGGATATTACTCATGTCTTCTACTGTGAAGACTGACGCAAAGTACTTATTCAGTTCCTCAGCTATTTCCTTGTCTCCCATCACAAAATTACCAGCGTCATTTTGGAGCGGCCCAATGTCAATTTTTGCCTCCCGTTTGTTTTTGATGTATTTAAAGAAACTTTTACTATCATTCCTAATGTTACTGGCTAGCCTACCTTCAAATTTGATCCTCTCTTTCCTTATTTCTCTCTTTGTTATCCTCTGTTTGTTTTTGTAGTCTTCCCAATCTTCTGACTTCCCACTACTCTTTGCCACATTATAGGCTTTCTCTTTTGCTTTGATGCATTCCCTAACTTCCTTTGTCAGCCATGGCTGCCTAACCCCCCCTCTGATAACCTTTCTTTTCTTTGGGATGAACCTCTGTACTGTGTCCTCAATTAATCCCAGAAACTCCTGCCATTGCTGTTCTACTGTCTTTCCCACTAGGCTCTGCTCCCAGTCGATTTTCGTCAGTTCCTCCCTCATGCCCCTGTAGTTACCTTTATTTAACTGTAACACCTTTACATCTGATTCTACCTTCTTTCTTTCAAATTGGAGATTGAATTCGACCATATTATGATCACTGCCTCCTAAGTACTCCCTTACTTTAAGATCTTTAATCAAGTCTGGCTCATTCCATAACACTAAGTCCAGAATGGCCTGTTCCCTCGTGGGCTCCATCACAAGCTGTTCCAAAAAGCCCTCCTGTAAACATTCAATGAATTCCCTTTCCTTGGGTCCACTGGCAGCATTATTTACCCAGTCCACCTGCATACTGAAGTCCCCCATGATCACTGTGACCTTGCCTTTCTGACATGCACTTCCTATTTCGTGGTGCATTTTGTGCCCCCGATCCTGACCACTGTTAGGAGGCCTGTACATAACTCCCATTATGTTTTTTTTGCCTTTGTGGTTCCTCAACTCTACCCACACAGACTCCACATCATCGGACCCTATGTCGTTTAGTGCTATTGATTTAATTTCATTCCTAATTAACAAGGCAACCCCGCCCCCTCTGCCCACCTCTCTGTCTTTTCGATAGGTTGTGAATCCCTGGATGTTTAAATGCCAGTCCTGAACCCCCTGCAACCATGTCTCTGTGATGCCTACCACATCATACCTGCCAGTCACAATCTGGGCCACAAGCTCATCTACCTTGTTCCGTACACTGCGCGCATTTAAATATAGCACCTTTAATTCTCTATTGACCGTCCCTTTTTGTTTTCTTAGTGTGGTGGACCTTGGTTTACTGAGCCTTTCCATATACTGTGTCATATTTTGTGGGATGCTTTCTATTGGATAGAGTGTATAATAGCTCCGCCCTGATAGGTGGAGTATAAGAACCCGTGCTGCCCCAGCAGCCCTCATCCTGTACCTGAGCTGCTGGGGAAATATCTAGCTTATTAAAGCCTTCAGTTGGACTACAACCTCGCTTTAGTGGTCATTGATCGTGCATCACATACCAACGAAGGATTTACGATTGCTGACATTTTTGGGTGCAGGGCTGTCCAATATGGCCGTTAACTTTTCTTTTAGGGGTGCACCTGTCGCATCAATTCAAAATCCTAGGGACGTCACTTCTGAGGCCTTAAAAGTTCATTTTTCTGGTTTTAGGCAGACCCCTGCATCACAAAATTTCTTTAATACTTCCTCTAGGTTGGCCATTGTTCTTCTGGTGTAGGGCCATTGACCAGCACGCCATCAAGGTAAACCACCACCGTGAGAATTCCCTGAAGGAGATTTTCCATCATGCGCTAGAAGATGGCGCAGGCTGAAGCAATGCCAAATGGCAGCCTGGTATACTAGTAAAGGTCTTTGTAGGTATTAATTGTAGCAAACATCTGAGACTCCTCATCCAACTCTAGTTGCAGGTAGGCATGACTGAGGTCAGCTTAAAGTCCCCACAAATCCTTATCAAATGATCAGGTTTAAGGACAAAGACTATCGGCGCAGCCCACTCTGAAAACTGAACCAACGTGATCATATCCAGCTCTTCCAATCTCTTTAGCTCTGCTTCAACCTTCTGATGCAAGTCTATGGCACGGGTCTGGCTCGGAAGAACTTGGGCATTGAATTCTGATTGGCATACATCTTGGATTTTACACCCGTAATCTGGCCCAGTTCCTTGGAGAAGATGTCTTCATATCACTTCAGGACATCTTGGAGGACGTCGTTGGATATTATGAAGATTTACTGACAGTTGAGCCTCATCTTCTGTAATCAGTCGCTTCCCAACAGACTGGGTCTATCTCCTTGCACGACGACCAAAGATTGGCTTCCGGCCCTTTGTAGGCCATTGGGGTCCTGGCTGTTCTGAGGATCTCTGGTGTAGATTGAAAGCTTGACTGTAGTACTCGTCAAGCTTAAAGACTGCATATTGGAAAGTCTGCTCCCCTCACTACGGTCACCAAAGCCCCAGTGTCAACCTCCATTTTAGGGGGTTACGATTTACCCTCAAGACAATTTCTGGGCAGCACGGTGGCCTAGTGGTAAGCACAGCTGCCTCACGGTGCTGAGGTGCCAGATTCGATCCCGGCTCTGGGTCACTGTCCATGTGGAGTTTGCACATTCTTCTCCTGTCTGCATGGGTTTCGCCCCCACAACCTAAAAATGTGCAGAGTAGGTGGATTGGCCACGCTAAATTGCCCCTTAATTGGAAAAAATAATTGGGTAATTTAAATTTATTTTTAAAAAAGACAATTTCAACTGTGGCCATCTCATTCAGTTGAACTGCATTCAACCAACACATTGCAGGCTCTTCTTAAGAGCTCTTTTCCACTATATTCAGTGGTGTTGTAGACCAGGCATTGTCAAACTCGGGGGCGCGACCCGGCGGATGTCGGGAGAGTCGCGGAGCCGTCTGTCGCGGGCGCTCCCGATCGCGCAAATCTGCACACAACAGCCGGCTATTAATAACGCTGGCTGCAAGCGGCCTTCAAAATGGCCGCAAACATGTAAAAAAAATGCGGCAGCACTGCGCATGTGTGCCAGATCATCGGCGCGCATGCACAAAACTATGTGCATGCGCTCCGATGATCGGGCACTCATGTGCAGTGCGTCCGCTTTTTTTTTAAATGGTCGCAGCTTTTTGTTTTACAAGTTCGGGGGGGTTTTATTCATTTATTTTATTCATTTTTTTTTTTTCATTTATTTTATTAATTTTATTTTTATTTTTGTTTACAAGTTTGGGGGGGTTTATTTGATAACATTTTATAGGAAAGAAATGCAGAACTTTGGACAGATGGAGACTCCATACTTTCCGACACCGGAAGGCTTCAACTTTATCTAACAGGTTCCATTGGAGGAGCGTGTACGAGGGTAAAGGGGACCCAAAACCATTTCCTCCATTTTTGTCAGCAGCAAACAAGGTAAGAGAAAATGGTGGGTCGCGCAGATCGGCCAGTGTGGGTCGCGAAGGTCGGCCGGCGTGGGTCCCAAAGGTTGGCCGGTTGGTAAAAATGGGTCCCCGGAAAAAAAGTTTGAAGAACACTGTTGTAGACTGCTGCTGTTTTTGTTGCATTGGTGCACTTTACCTCACGCGGCAACGTACTTCAATGTGCACCTTTGGTTGCATTGGAAGCAACAAACTCCCTAACAAGGCAGCTCACCTGGTGATGGTCTCCCCCACCCCCCTCCCCACTACGATAGTACACCTCTGACTTGGTTTGACACTCCAATTCCTCCCCACTTCTTGGATTCCGGTCTGGCCCCAAGGGCCGTGTCCGGTTCTGTGATCCTGCTGCAGAGCTCGCGATCATACCGCCTCATACTTGGTTAACCTCCCTTTCAGCCACACTTTGGAGATCAGTGGTGCTTTATTCAGCGCACTCCATTGCCTGAGCTATCTCAATCATTTTTTCCAACATAATTGTGGTCTCTGCCAGAAGCTTCTTCTGGATATTAAAGTTATGGATCCTACAAACCATCCAATCATGCAACATGTCACTAAGCGCGGTCCCTAACGCAAAGTGTTCAGCAAGCTGGTGAAGCCTGACTATGAAAGCTGAGACAGACTTTTCATTATTCCTCAATGCAGAGTTAAACTTATAACGTTGGAGGATAATTGAGGGCCTGGGTTGAAATGTTCTTTAATGGACTTCACTATGTGGTTAAAGGTCTTCGAATCGGGTGCCTCCGGGGATGTGAGGTTTCTAATCAAATTATATGTTTGTGCCCGCAAACTATCAGAGGTATCAGCTTCTGCTTGTCGTTGACTGTGATTTCTCGTGGTTAATAAAAACAGAGCCATTCGATCGATGTACTGACTCCAATCCTCAGCCTCTTGGTCAAATGGGCCTAGTTTCCCAACGATATACATTTCTACTCTCGGTTTAAATCATCCCGATTCTTGCTGGAGCTTCTTTATCTTCTCAACTGCTCCTTCCTTCCTCCCTCAATTCACAATGTCTGTCGGCTGCGATTGAAAATCTTTACCTCATTGCCAATCTGGTGGCTCATGACACACACTGGAGACTTCCAGTAATTAACAAAGCTGTTTATTGATGAAAGGCAAAGGCAGTTACATAACAGGCTCAGAGCACTTTACAGCAGGTCTTAACACTTCGGCTCCCTGGCTCACCCTGCCCGGGGACCTGCTCCCAGGGCCCTGTGCAAACTCCCTATTGGCCGGCGTTCGTGCGCTCCAGCATGATTGGCCCTGGGCCAGTCACGTGGTCCGTGGAGCTCGCCTTCTTAAAGGGGCCACACGACCACCTTTATATTGAACATTTTACATGGTAACGACACTTAATATATCTGCAGTTCAGAAATAATCAAACTAACACTGTCAGTCTGCCCATTGCTGGAGCGGAACCTGAATAAAGAGGGCTTAGTTAAAATATTATGTTCATGCCTTTTGTTTCACATCTTCAGTATATTCTCTTGCAGACAATGCCAGACATCATTAGACAGGTTCAGTAAACATCTGACTCAGTAGTGCCTTGATAGAGGTCTATAAAATAAAGGGTCATGATGAAGTATACAATAATATATATTGTTTCTATTGTGTGTGCTCTCATCAGAATCATAAGAATCTTGGTCAGACACTAAGGAAATCAAAGACACGCCAATGAAAAAGAAAGACTTGCATTTATTTAGCAACTGTCCCCATGTTAGGGCATCCCAAAGGACTTAACAGTCATAAACCACTTTTGAAGTGTAGTCATTGTTGTTCCATCAGAAGTAGGATGGCCAATGTGTGCACAGCAAGCTCCCACAAACAGCAATAGGTGCGAGTGCTGCCAACTGAGCCTCATGAACCACCCCGACTCTGTCAATCAATGCCAAGAAAGTATCAAACTTTTCTATTCCAAATAATATGTTGCTCATTTTCAATGGCAGCAAATCCTGTTTGATATCTCGAAGAATATCCACGGTGGATGCAAATGGTGGCAATTCATGGCTACCTATCACTAATGGTGGCTGTAATTGTTTGTTGTTGTTTCTCCTCCTGCACCTAGTGGAGCGCTAAGGCAGACTTTCATCTGTTTTCATAGCTAGGTTTTCCTGGAGCAGGTTGCTAAGCCTGTCGTTAGAGGCTTATAGCTTGAGGGACTCCACCTCCACATGAAGCATAGCTGACCAACTGTTACCACCAGCCATTGACGTGCTGGAAGGGGTGGAGGTTGACTCACTCAACCTGTTGGCCATGTAATGAAGGCACCTCCCTTGTGTTATGGGCGAGGCATTTTCAGAACCCCAAAATGTATCATGGAGTGCAACCAACCTCTCCCTTGAATGTATTTGTTGCTTTTCTGAGCACACGGCTTTTTCCCTAGGTGTGGGATTACAATTATGGACACGTGGGTTTTTAAACACAAAACACTGTTTATTCCATGAACTCAACTTAACATCTGAAATAAACATTGGATCTCTTAACACCCCTTACTTCAAAGATAACTCAGAAAATATTGCAACAGTAAATAATTCCTTAAAATGTTCCTTCAAACTTCCAAGAGTCCTAACACCTTTAAACAGTATCACATCAGGTTAAAGGATATATATATTTTCTGTAGAATGGCAGAGATATATTAGCTTGGTTGACTTCAGTTCCAGCACCTTGCTTTCTTCCTGCAGCTCTCTGGACACACACAGACACACACAAACTGCTTTTTCCAACTGGCTTTCTCCCTTCAAGCAGATTACAGCAATCCAGAACTTCTCAAGCTGCTGTCTCAAACTGGCTTTCTCCTTTTAAGCAGTTCACAGCAAAACAGCCAGGCACTTTTAAACTGCTCTCAGCAAAACCAGCGAGGCACATTTCCAAACTCCAAAACTAAACTGCAAAATGGCTGACCTGAGCTCAGCCCCACCCACTCTCTGACATCACTGTTTTCTTAAAGGTACATTGCTTAAACAGCCATGTCTTAAAGGTACCCTCACATGACACCTTCCCCCCAAGAAAAAAAAATAAACCATCAAATTCAAGATGGTTTCATTTTTCACTTTTGCACCATCCACTAAGAAATGTACACAGTAAATATACCTTTTCGTTTTTAAAAAAAAAACACATGCAAACAAGTATAATAATATAGTCCATTTTTCTTTGTTCTTCTTCCTCCAACAAAAATCCTTCTCGATTGACAGTCTCTTTGAACAAAGTCTCTGCACAATCCATCCATACCTCAACCCCCGGCATTGCTCTTCAGCATCAGATAATTTAGTTCAATCTGACCACAGAGCCCCTTGCAATTCTCCAATACAGGAGCATTGGTGATCACAGCTTTCAGGCAGTCAGATGCCTGTTGAAAGTCCCCTGTCCATTGAAATTTCTTACGTTTCTTCAGCAATTCCATCAGTGGAGTAATCACGCCACAAAACGTTTGCACAAAGGTTCGATCAAATTCATTCAAAACAACAAAGAACAAAGAACAAAGAAATGTACAGCACAGGAACAGGCCCTTCGGCCCTCCAAGCCCGTGCCGACCATACTGCCCGACTAAACTACAATCTTCTACACTTCCTGGGTCCGCATCCTTCTATTCCCATCCTATTCATATATTTGTCAAGATGCCCCTTAAATGTCCCTATCGTCCCTGCTTCCACTACCTCCTCCGGTAGCGAGTTCCAGGCACCCACTACCCTCTGCGTAAAAAACTTGCCTCGTACATCTACTCTAAACCTTGCCCCTCTCACCTTAAACCTATGCCCCCTAGTAATTGACCCCTCTACCCTGGGGAAAAGCCTCTGACTATCCACTCTGTCTATGCCCCTCATAATTTTGTATACCTCTATCAGGTCGCCCCTCAACCTCCTTCGTTCCAGTGAGAACAAACCGAGTTTATTCAATCGCTCCTCATAGCTAATGCCCTCCATACCAGGCAACATTCTGGTAAATCTCTTCTGCACCCTCTCTAAAGCCTCCACATCCTTCTGGTAGTGTGGCGACCAGAATTGAACACTATACTCCAAGTGTGGCCTAACTAAGGTTCTATACAGCTGCAACATGACTTGCCAATTCTTATACTCAATGCCCCGGCCAATGAAGGCAAGCATGCCGTATGCCTTCTTGACTACCTTCTCCACCTGTGTTGCCCCTTTCAATGACCTGTGGACCTGTACTCCTAGATCTCTTTGACTTTCAATACTCTTGAGGGTTCTACCATTCACTGTATATTCCCTACCTGCATTAGCCCTTCCAAAATGCATTACCTCACATTTGTCCGGATTAATCTCCATCTGCCATCTCTCCGCCCAAGTCTCCAGACAATCTAAATCCTGCTGTATCCTCAGACAGTCCTCATCGCTATCCGCAATTCCACCAACCTTTGTGTCGTCTGCAAACTTACTAATCAGACCAGTTACATTTTCCTCCAAATCATTTATATATACTACAAACAGCAAAGGTCCCAACACTGATCCCTGTGGAACACCACTGGTCACAGCCCTCCAATTAGAAAAGCATCCCTCCATTGCTACCCTCTGCCTTCTATGGCCTAGCCAGTTCTGTATCCACCTTGCCAGTTCACCCCTGATCCCGTGTGACTTCACCTTTTGTACTAGTCTACCATGAGGGACCTTGTCAAAGGCCTTACTGAAGTCCATATAGACAACATCTACTGCCCTACCTGCATCAATCATCTTAGTGACCTCCTCGAAAAACTCTATCAAGTTAGTGAGACACGACCTCCCCTTCACAAAACCGTGCTGCCTCTCACTAGTACGTCCATTTGCTTGCAAATGGGAGTAGATCCTCTCTCGAAGAATTCTCTCCAGTAATTTCCCTACCACTGAAGTAAGGCTCACCGGCCTGTAGTTCCCGGGATTATCCTTGCTACCCTTCTTAAACAGAGGAACAACATTGGCTATTCTCCAGTCCTCCGGGACATCCCCTGAAGACAGCGAGGATCCAAAGATTTCTGTCAAGGCCTCAGCAATTTCCTCTCCAGCCTCCTTCAGTATTCTGGGGGAGATCCCATCAGGCCCTGGGGACTTATCTACCTTAATATTTTTTAAGACACCCAACACCTCGTCTTTTTGGATCACAATGTGACCCAGGCTATCTACACACCCTTCTCCAGACTCAACATCTACCAATTCCTTCTCTTTGGTGAATACTGATGCAAAGTATTCATTTAGTACCTCGCCCATTTCCTCTGGCTCCGCACATAGATTCCCTTGCCTATCCTTCAGTGGGCCAACCCTTTCCCTGGCTACCCTCTTGCTTTTTATGTACGTGTAAAAAGCCTTGGGATTTTCCTTAACCCTATTTGCCAATGACTTTTCATGACCCCTTCTAGCCCTCCTGACTCCTTGCTTAAGTTCCTTCCTACTTTCCTTATATTCCACACAGGCTTCGTCTGTTCCCAGCCTTTTAGCCCTGACAAATGCCTCCTTTTTCTTTTTGACGAGGCCTACAATATCACTCGTCATCCAAGGTTCCCGAAAATTGCCGTATTTATCTTTCTTCCTCACAGGAACATGCCTGTCCTGTATTCCTTTCAACTGACACTTGAAAGCCTCCCACATGTCAGATGTTGATTTGCCCTCAAACATCCTCCCCCAATCTATGTTCTTCAGTTCTCGCCTAATATTGTTATAATTAGCCTTCCCCCAATTTAGCACATTCATCCTCGGACCACTCTTATCCTTGTCCACCAGTACTTTAAAACTTACTGAATTGTGGTCACTGTTACCAAAATGCTCCCCTACTGAAACATCTACCACCTGGCCGGGCTCATTCCCCAATACCAGGTCCAGTACCGCCCCTTCCCTAGTTGGACTGTTTACATATTGTTTTAAGAAGCCCTCCTGGATGCTCCTTACAAACTCCGCCCCGTCTAAGCCCCTGGCACTAAGTGAGTCCCAGTCAATATTGGGGAAGTTGAAGTCTCCCATCACCACAACCCTGTTGTTTTTACTCTTTTCCAAAATCTGTCTACCTATCTGCTCCTCTATCTCCCACTGGCTGTTGGGAGGCCTGTAGTATACCCCCAACATTGTGACTGCACCCTTCTTATTCCTGATCTCTACCCATATAGCCTCACTGCCCTCTGAGGTGTCCTCTCGCAGTATAGCTGTGATATTCTCCCGAACAAGTAGCGCAACTCCGCCTCCCCTTTTACATCCCCCTCTATCCCGCCTGAAACATCTAAATCCTGGAACGTTTAGCTGCCAATCCTGCCCTTCCCTCAACCAGGTCTCTGTAATGGCAACAACATCATAGTTCCAAGTAGTAATCCAAGCTCTAAGTTCATCTGCCTTACCCGTAATGCTCCTTGCATTAAAACATATGCACTTCAGGCCACCAGACCCGCTGTGTTCAGCAACTTCTCCCCGTCTGCTCTGCCTCAGAGCCACACTGTCCCTATTCCCTAGTTCTCCCTCAATGCTCTCACCTTCTGACCTATTGCTCCCGTGCCCACCCCCCTGCCATACTAGTTTAAACCCTCCCGTGTGACACTAGCAAACCTCGCGGCCATGTGAAGAACCTCGCGGTCATGTGAAGAAATCACATTATTTCCCTTCGTCTTGAGGGTATCGGAAACTCTGAAAGTGATTCGGGCTTCTCCAAATTCACTTTCGGCTAGGTTCATCACCAAACCCGCCTCCTGAAGTCGATCGAACAACTCCATACGATGTTTTAAAGATTCTTTCCATGTCTGGAACTTGAAAATAAAAGCAGATTGTCCCACCTTCTCCATGCAATCCTTCAATGGTGGGACAGGATAAGAGTTCGTTCTTGTAACTGCATTCATCTTTCTATAGTCCACACACAACCATTGGGTACCGTCTGGTTTAGGTACCACCACTATGGGTGAGTTCCATTGGCTGCAACCCACTTCAATTATGCCATTCTTCAGCATACTCTCAATCTCTCTGTTAACCTGTGCCAATTTTAAAGGATTAAGTCTATATGGATGTTGTTTGATAGGAACAGCATTTCCCACATCAACATCATGTATAGCCATTTTAGTACTTCCCAATTTATCTCTACAAACTTGCCCATGTGATATCAATAACTCTTTCAGGTCAGTTCGTTTTTCTCTGGAAGGTAACTTAACAATTCATCCCAATTTTTAAGAACATCCTCATTTTCCAATTTAATTTGAGGTATGTCAAATTCACAGTCATCTGGATTTGGTTCGTCACATTGAGTTCGAATCATTAAAACCTCCTTTTTCTCTCCTTCCTTTTCAAAGTACCTTTTAAGCATATTCACATGACACACTCGGTGAGTCTTCCTTCTATCTGGTGTTTTTACCACATAATTCACCTTACTTAATTTCCTTTCAATCTGATACGGTCCACAAAACCTAGCTTTTAAACGCTCACCTCCCACTGGTAACAACACTAAAACTTTATCCCAACTGGCAAAACTACGAACTTTGGATCTCTTGTCCGCTACCCGTTTCATCACATTTTGTGCAACTTTCAAATGTTGTCTAGCCAATTCACCTGCTCTATTTAATTGTTCCCTAACATTTGACACGTAATCCAATAGTGTAATTTCCGATTTCTCACCCACCAACTTTTCCTTAATCAATTTAAGTGGTCCTCTTACCTCATGACCAAAAATTAGTTCAAAAGGACTAAATTTGGTAGACTCATTAGGTGCATCCCTAATTGCAAACAATACGAATGGAATTCCTTTATCCCAATCCTCTGGATAATCTTGACAATACTCCCTCAACATTGTCTTTAATGTCTGATGCCACCTTTCTAACGCTCCCGATGATTCTGGATGGTACGCAATTGATTTAAGTTGTTTTATTCCTAAACTATTCATAACTTCTTTGAATAACTTTGAAGTAAAATTCATTCCTTGATCCAATTGAGTTTCTGTGGATAGTCCATATCTAGTAAAGAATTTAAGTAATTCCTACACAATCCTTTTAGCTGTAATATTACGTACTGGAATGGCCTCTGGAAACCTAGTACACACATCCATTACAGTCAAAAGATATTGATTCCCACTTTTTGTTTTCGGAAGCGGTCCTACACAATCGATTAGGACCCTTGGAAAAGGTTCCTCAAATGCTGGAATGGGTATTAAGGGCGCTGGTTTTATCACTGCTTGAGGTTTCCCTGTCACTTGACATGTGTGACATGATTGACAAAATTTAACCAAATCTTTATGTAATCCAGGCCAATAAAAATGTTTCTGGATTTTAGCTTGAGTTTTCCTTATTCCCAAATGACCTCCCACTGGTACCTCATGTGCAACTCGCAGCACCTCCTTTCTATACCCTACCGGCAATACTACTTGATGAACTTCTGCCCACTTTTCATCCGCCTGCATATGTACAGGTCTCCATTTTCTCATCAAGACATCACTTTTACGGTAATAATGCTCTGGTACACTCTCAGATTCCTCTTCCATATATGCTTTCTGATATATCCGTTTTATTTCTACATCTTTCTGTTGTAACTCTGCCAATTTTCCTGAACTAAAAATATCCGCCTCATCCTCCACCTGTTCGTGTTCTTTTTCAACCATCTGATCAAAAATTGTTTCTGATAATTGCACTTCAACTTCATCTTCACTCTTTGATTTCTCCTCTTGTCTTAACCTGTGACTTTGCGACCTAGTTACTACACAATCTGGAAAAATCCCAAGATATTCGTCCTTCAACACTTCAGTTGTCTGATTTTCCACTGGCTCATCAACCACAGTAGGCATCACTCCCACCTGTGATCCAACTATATCATTACCCAAGATAAACTGTATTCCTGGACAAGATAGTATCTCTATTACTCCTACTACCACTTCACCACTCTTCACTGGACTTTCCAACCTTACCTTATTTAATGGAACACTACTCCTCTCACCCTGAATTCCACATATCACCACCTTTTCTGGCAACATACTTCCCAAACTACATAATTCCTCATCTCTTACCATTAAAGATTGACTAGCCCCTGTATCTCTTAAAATTGTGACTTCTTTACCTGCTCCTTCTGATACACGAGTAAACTTTACCCACACAAGTAAATTCTTTAAAGACATCTGGCACCTTCTTAACAATTACTTCTTGAACAGGCTGTACAATCGTTTGCACCTCCTTCGCTTCCCTTCGGCTTTCCTTTACCACTCTAACAAACCCCACCGTCTTATCCTGTTTTACCACATCAGCCTTCCCAGTGCATTTCGTCAACCACCAACACTGTGACTTTACATGGCCTAGTTTGTTACAGTGAAAACATTTGAAACTTTTCATTTCTTTTCCACCCTCCTGGATTTCTTTTTTAATCTGAGGTACACTCTCTTTATTGTCTCCCATGAGATCACCTTTACCTTTACCACTTGAGTATTTCTCATGTCCCCAGTTTCTATCCCTCACCGGCTGAAACTGATGTCGGAAACCAATCTTTGACTTATGAACTAATTCATAATCATCTGCCATTTCCGCTGCTAATCTCACAGTTTAAACCCTCTGCTCTTCCATATGAGTTCTCACTACATCAGGAATTGGATTTTTAAACTCCTCCAAAAGTATAATTTCTCTGAGAGCTTCATACGTTTGGTCTATTTTCAAAGCCCTTATCCACCTATCAAAATTACTCTGTTTGAGCCTTTCAAACTCCATGTAAGTTTGACCAAATTCTTTCCTTAAATTTCTAAACCTTTGTCTGTAAGCTTCAGGCACTAGCTCATATACACTTAAGATGGATTTCTTCACCTCCTCATACGTTCCAGATACCTCCTCCGGTAGTGATGCAAACACTTCACTAGCTCTACCTACCAGCTTTGTTTGAATCAGTAACACCCACATGTCCTGTGGCCATTTCATTTGTTTAGCTACCTTCTCAAATGAAATCAAAAAGGCTTCCATTTCTTTCTCGTCAAACCTTGGCAATGCTTGGACATATTTCAATAGATCCTCACCACGTCTTCGACTATGACGCTCTGTCTCATTATCCTCATCACTATCATCCAACTGTACGTTTCCCTTTACACCAGCTAGGCACTTTTCCAAACTGCAAAACTAAACTGCAAAATGGCTGACCTGAGCTCAGCCCCACCCACTCTCTGACATCACTGTTTTCTTAAAGGTACATTGCTTAAACATCCATGTCTTGAAGGTACCCTCACATGACACTTGGCATCAGGCCCTGGGGTGGGACTCAAACCCAGAGCTTCTGGCTCAGAGGCAGGGACCCCCCCTAACCACTGTGTCACATGACCTTTGATGGCTGTAGTGCAGAGTACTAAATGATTCCACAGTGATGTTAACTAATATCTTTAAAATGTATTCTTGGGATATGAATTTCACTGGCAAGGTTATCATTATTGCCCATCCTTAGTCACCCATGAAAAAATGGCAGTAAGTCTTCTTCTTCAACTATTCAGCACTGCAATCTATTTGGTGAAAATATTCCAAGAGTACTTCAAAAGTAGTCATTCGCGAATTCCAGGATTTTGGTCCAGCAAATAGTATGTCCAAAATGTCCAAGTTGAGATGCTGTGTGGCATTTGTGGGGAAAGTTCAGGTGAAAGTAGCACAAAAGGTGGCTCCCCACTGGAAACATTAATTTTGGGCCCTTTAATGTAAAAAGTGACCATTAAACCAACAAAAAAAAACTACCCGAATCCTCAACAAACCGAATGACAACCACCCAAGAAAATGCCCTCAAATCCATCAAGATACAGAAAAGACAGCAGGTACAGTCTTCTCAGTAAAGAATACTGTAAGCGGCGGACACGAGGAGTGAAGCAGAACAGATCATGGCAGACAGGGAGGGATTGCTGACGTAACCACCGGCACTGACCCAGCCACCTGAGGGGCAATGAATGGAGCTCCTGGCACAGAAGCATCTAAAGCTGAGAGATTCCATCAAAGAGGACCTCATGAAGACCATGAAGGCGACCATAGCAATCCCCTCAAAGAGGCCCTGTAAAGGATGGAACGACGATTGGTAACCCAGGAAGAGATGGCGTGAGAATTGGAAAGAGCTGCAAACAATCAGAGCAACCGAATCACTGCACTGGAAATAGAGGTGGTAAGGTTAGTGGCAGCCAGGGAGCGCTCAAGGGGAAGATCGAGGACCAGGAGAATAGATCCCACCGCCAGAATCTGAGGATCGTAGGACTACTGTGGTAGGCTATATTAGGGGTATCACAGTACCTAGGTGGGATGTATCTTATACTGTAGTATGAGTGGTGGAACCTGCCTGCTGGTTCCGCCCAGCAGGCGGAGCATAAGAGTCTGTGTTTCACCCACAGCAGTCATTCTGTACCGGAGCTGCTGGGGTAACTATTTGTTCATTAAAGCCTTCAATTGCACTACAATCTCGCTTCAGTAGTGATTGATTGTGCATCAACTACCCAAAGGCACAGAGGGCAGGAACGCAACGGTCTATGTAGCGTCAATGCTGGGGAAATTAATCGGGGGGAGAAAGCTTCCCCAAAACGCCAGAAGTAGTGAGAGCCCACATAGCACTTAGGCAAAGGCCAAATCAGGGGAACTACCAAGAGCAATCGTCGCAAAGCTCCACAGATATCAGAACAAGGAGTGGATCTTAAACTGGGCGAGGAGCATGAGGTCCTGTAAATGGCAAGGCCACAGGATCCGTATATACGAGGACATCGGGGCCGACCTGGCCAAGCGACGGGCCGAGTTCAATGGAGCCAAGGCAGCCCTGTTCACAAACAAAATACGGTTTGGGATGCTTTACCCGGCAAGACTCTGGGAGGGGGTGGAGGAGGGGGGGTGGGGGGCAGGGCAAAGGGAAACCTAACCGGGAAGGAGGGGGGCAGAGAGAGAGGAAAAAAATGGGCCAAAGAAAGGAGGAACTACTCCCAGGCGGGTGTCACTCGACGAGCGAATATGCAAGCATGCGGAGGTAAGAGGAGAGGGAGGGCCGCGGAGCAGCTCCCAAGAGGGAGGGAGTGCCTGGCAGAAGGGGGTAAAATAGCTGGGCGGGGGGAAGGGGGGTGGCGAGTAAGGGAGGGAGCGACAGGGAAGAGAAGCCCACGGGGGAATGCAGAAGGGGAGTTAGGGAGAGCAGTGGGACTCAGGGGAGGGAATTGAGGAATAGGAGAGAGGAGGGGGTTAGAATGCTGGTTGCAACAGGTCGCACATGGCGATGACAGAAAGAAATAAACCGACCGCGATCATCTGTTTTAAGTTCATTTATGGGATGTGGGCGTCGCTGGTTAGGTCAGCATTTATTGCCCATCCCTAGTTGCCCTTCAGAAGGTGGTGGTGGATTGTCTTCTTCAACGGCTGCAGTCCTTCAGGTGTAGGTACACCCACTATGCTGTTAGGGAGGGAGTTCCAGGATGTTGCCCCAGCGACAGTGATGGAACGGCGGTGTATTTCCAAGTCAGGGTGGTGAGTGACTTGGAGGGGAACCTCCAGTTGGTGGGGTTCCCAGGAATCTGCTGCTCTTGTCCTTCAAGATGCTAGTGGTCGTGGTTTTGGAAGGTGCAGCCTTAGGAACCTTGGTGAGTTCCAGCAGTGCATCTTGTAGATGGTACACACGGCTGCCACTGTTCATCAGTGGTGGAGGGTTTGAATGTTTGTGGAAAGGGTAGCAATCAAGCGGCTGCTTTGTCCTGGATGGCGTTGAGCTTCTTGAGTGTTGTTGGAGCTGCACTCATCCAGGCAAGTGGAGAGTATTTCATTACACTCCTGACTTGTGCCTTGTAGAGGGTGGACAGGCTTTGGGGAGTCAGGAGGTGAGTTACTGCCGTAGGATTCCAAGGCTCTGACCTGCCCTGGTAGCTACAGTATTAATATGGCTAGTCCAGTTCAGTTTCTGATCAATGGTTACCCCCAGGATGTTGATTGTGGGAGATTCAGCGATGGTAATGCTAATGAATGTCATGGGACAGTGGTTAGATCCTCTCTTGTAGGATGTAACTTGCCACTTGTCAGCCCAAGCCTGGAGTGCAGGGGTACATCCACATGGTGAGTATGGCTGCCCCTGCAGGAGTTGGGGGGTGGGGGGGGGACAGAAATTCCCCATCATAATCACCTGGAACGTTAAGAGACTGAATGGCCCAGTGAAAATATCCAGAATCTTCACCTATCTGAAAAGACTGAAGGCGGATATAATCTTCCTCCAAGAGACACACCTGAGGGAGAAGTACCGACTGACGGTAAGGAAGGGATGGATAGGACAGACATACTAATCGTGCTACGGGATGTGGGGGGGTGGCCATATTGTTCAATAAAAGAACAAATGTTACAGCGGAAAAGACAGTTACACACCAGGAGGGACAATATGTCGTGGTTAGCGGTGTCCTGGAAGGGGCACCAGTGGTACTTGTGAATGCGTACGCCCCCGACAAAACAGGCTATATAAAAAAGACCCTGGCAAATATCCTAAACCTCGACTCACACCGACTCATCATGGGGAGGGGGACTTCAACTGTGTACACGACCCATGGATGGACAAATCCAGCCCCAAATCAACGAAACGGTTGGGCATGGCTGGAGAACTGAATGCCTTTATGGAACAGATGGACAGGGTGGACATATGGAGGTTCACACACCCGAGAGGGAAGGAGTTCTCCATCTTCTACTAAGTCCAGAAGGTATAGTCCCGCATTGACTTCTTTGTAGGAGGGAAATTGGTGCTTCCAGAGATAGTAGGGGTGGAATATTCCGCTATAGTAATCTCCGACAACGCCCCACACTATGTGATGTGACAGTGGAGATGGACCGGGCCCAGCACCTTCCCAATGGAGGCTGAACACAGCCCTCCTCGCCAACAAGGCAATCCATGGAATAATGTCACATTGAGGGATATGTAACCTCCAACCAGAACGGGGAGGTCTCACCACTAAAGACAGTGATAAAGGGAGAAATAATTGCATATAGGGTGCTCAGGGACAGAAAGGAGAGGACGGGCAAGGAACAACTGATCGACTCCATACTGCAGGTGGATTGGCAGTGCTCCATATTGGAGGTGGATCGGCAGTAATCTATATTGGAGGAGGATTGGCAGTACTCCATATTGGAGGTGGCTTGGCAGTCCTCCCTACTGGAGGTAGATCGGCAGTACTCCATATTGGAGGTGGACCGGCAGTACTCCATATTGGAGGTGGATTGGCAGCACTCCATACTGGAGGTGGATCGGCAGTGCTCCATATTGGAGGTGGATCAGCAGTACTCCATATTGGAGGTGGATCGGCAGTACTCCATATTGGAGGTAGATCGGCAGTACTCCATATTGGAGGTGGATCGGCAGTACTCCATATTGGAGGTGGATCGGCAGTACTCCATACTGGAGGTGGATCGGCAGCACGCCATACTGGAGGTGGATCAGCAGCACTCCATACTGGAGGTGGATCGGCAGTACTCCATATTGGAGGTAGATCGGCAGTGCTCCATACTGGAGGTGGATCGGCAGCACGCCATACTGGAGGTGGATCGGCAGTACTCCATATTGGAGGTGGATCAGCAGTACTCCATATTGGAGGTGGATCGGCAGTACTCCATATTGGAGGTGGATCGGCAGTTCTCCATATTGGAGGTGGATCGGCAGTGCTCCCTACTGGAGGTGGATTGGCAGTGCTCCATATTGGAGGTGGATTGGCAGTGCTCCATACTGGACGTGGATCGGCAGTGCTCCCTATTGGAGGTGGATCGGCAGTACTCTATATTGGAGTGGGATTGGCAGTACTCCATATTGGAGGTGTATCGGCAGTACTCCATATTGGAGGTGGATCGGCAGTACTCCATATTGGAGGTGGATCGGCAGTACTCCATATTGGAGGTGGATGGGCAGTGCTCCATATTGGAGGTGGATCGGCAGTACTCCATATTGGAGGTGGATCGGCAGTACTCTATATTGGAGGTGGATCAGCAGTGCTCCCTATTGGAGGTGGATCGGCAGCACGCCATACTGGAGGTGGATCGGCAGTACTCCATATTGGAGGTGGATCAGCAGTGCTCCCTATTGGAGGTGGATCGGCAGCACGCCATACTGGAGGTGGATCGGCAGTACTCCATATTGGAGGTGGATCAGCAGTACTCCATATTGGAGGTGGATCGGCAGTACTCCATATTGGAGGTGGATCGGCAGTACTCCATACTGGAGGTGGATCGGCAGTACTCCATATTGGAGGTGGATCAGCAGTGCTCCCTATTGGAGGTGGATCGGCAGCACGCCATACTGGAGGTGGATCGGCAGTACTCCATATTGGAGGTGGATCAGCAGTACTCCATATTGGAGGTGGATCGGCAGTACTCCATATTGGAGGTGGATCGGCAGTGCTCCATATTGGAGGTGGATCGGCAGTTCTCCATATTGGAGGTGGATCGGCAGTGCTCCATATTGGAGGTGGATCGGCAGTGCTCCTTTTGGAGGTGGATTGGCAGTGCTCCATACTGCAGGTGGATTGGCAGTACTCCATACTGGAGGTGGATCGGGAGTACTCCATACTGGAGGTGGATCGGCAGTACTCCATACTGCAGGTGGATTGGCAGTGCTCCATATTGGAGGTGGATCGGCAGTAATCTATATTGGAGTGGGTTTGGCAGTACTCCAGGTTGGAGGTGGATTGGCAGTACTCCATATTGGAGGTGGATTGGCAGCACTCCATATTGGAGGTGGATCGGCAGTTCTCCATATTGGAGGTGGATCGGCAGTACTCCATACTGGAGGTGGATCGGCAGTACTCCATATTGGAGGTGGATCGGCAGTGCTCCTTTTGGAGGTGGATTGGCAGTAATCTATAATGCAGGAGGATTGGCAGTACTCCATATTGGAGGTGGCTTGGCAGTGCTCCATACTGGAGGTAGATCGGCAGTACTCCATATTGGAGGTGGACCGGCAGTACTCCATATTGGAGGTGGATTGGCAGCACTCCATACTGGAGGTGGATCGGCAGTACTCCATATTGGAGGTGGATCGGCAGTGCTCCATATTGGAGGTGGATCGGCAGTGCTCCTTTTGGAGGTGGATTGGCAGTAATCTATAATGCAGGAGGATTGGCAGTACTCCATATTGGAGGTGGCTTGGCAGTGCTCCATACTGGAGGTAGATCGGCAGTACTCCATATTGGAGGTGGACCGGCAGTACTCCATATTGGAGGTGGATTGGCAGCACTCCATACTGGAGGTGGATCGGCAGTACTCCATATTGGAGGTGGATCGGCAGTACTCCATATTGGAGGTGGATCGGCAGTAATCTATATTGGAGTGGGTTTGGCAGTACTCCAGGTTGGAGGTGGATCGGCAGTTCTCCATATTGGAGGTGGATCGGCAGTACTCCTTTTGGAGGTGGATCGGCAGTGCTCCTTTTGGAGGTGGATTGGCAGTAATCTATAATGCAGGAGGATTGGCAGTACTCCATATTGGAGGTGGCTTGGCAGTGCTCCATACTGGAGGTAGATCGGCAGTACTCCATATTGGAGGTGGACCGGCAGTACTCCATATTGGAGGTGGATTGGCAGCACTCCATACTGGAGGTGGATCGGCAGTACTCCATATTGGAGGTGGATCGGCAGTACTCCATATTGGAGGTGGATCGGCAGTAATCTATATTGGAGTGGGTTTGGCAGTACTCCAGGTTGGAGGTGGATTGGCAGTGCTCCATATTGGAGGTGGATCGGCAGTACTCCATATTGGAGGTGGATTGGCAGTACTCCATATTGGAGGTGGATTGGCAGCACTCCATATTGGAGGTGGATCGGCAGTGCTCCATATTGGAGGTGGATTGGCAGTACTCCATATTGGAGGTGGATCGGCAGTACTCCATATTGGAGGTGGATCGGCAGTACTCCTTTTGGAGGTGGATCGGCAGTGCTCCTTTTGGAGGTGGATTGGCAGTGCTCCATACTGCAGGTGGATTGGCAGTACTCCATACTGGAGGTGGATCGGGAGTACTCCATACTGGAGGTGGATCGGCAGTACTCCATACTGCAGGTGGATTGGCAGTGCTCCATATTGGAGGTGGATCGGCAGTAATCTATAATGCAGGAGGATTGGCAGTACTCCATATTGGAGGTGGCTTGGCAGTGCTCCATACTGGAGGTAGATCGGCAGTACTCCATATTGGAGGTGGACCGGCAGTACTCCATATTGGAGGTGGATTGGCAGCACTCCATACTGGAGGTGGATCGGCAGTACTCCATATTGGAGGTGGATCGGCAGTACTCCATATTGGAGGTGGATCGGCAGTACTCCATATTGGAGGTGGATCAGCAGTACTCCATATTGGAGGTGGATCGGCAGTGCTCCATATTGGAGGTGGATCGGCAGTACTCCATATTGGAGGTGGATCGGCAGTGCTCCCTATTGGAGGTGGATTGGCAGTGCTCCATATTGGAGGTGGATTGGCAGCACGCCATACTGGAGGTGGATCTGCAGTACTCCATATTGGAGGTGGATCAGCAGTACTCCATATTGGAGGTGGATCGGCAGTACTCCATACTGGAGGTGGATCGGCAGTACTCCATATTGGAGGTGGATCAGCAGTACTCCATATTGGAGGTGGATCGGCAGTGCTCCATATTGGAGGTGGATCGGCAGTACTCCATATTGGAGGTGGATTGGCAGTGCTCCATATTGGAGGTGGATCGGCAGCACGCCATACTGGAGGTGGATCGGCAGTACTCCATATTGGAGGTAGATCGGCAGTGCTCCCTATTGGAGGTGGATCGGCAGCACGCCATACTGGAGGTGGATCGGCAGTACTCCATACTGGAGGTGGATCAGCAGTACTCCATATTGGAGGTGGATCGGCAGTGCTCCATATTGGAGGTGTATCGGCAGTACTCCATATTGGAGGTGGATCGGCAGTGCTCCCTACTGGAGGTGGATTGGCAGTGCTCCATATTGGAGGTGGATCGGCAGTGCTCCCTACTGGAGGTGGATTGGCAGTGCTCCATACTGGACGTGGATCGGCAGTGCTCCCTATTGGAGGTGGATCGGCGGTACTCTATATTGGAGTGGGATTGGCAGTACTCCATATTGGAGGTGTATCGGCAGTACTCCATATTGGAGGTGGATTGGCAGTGCTCCATATTGGAGGTGGATCGGCAGTGCTCCCTATTGGAGGTGGATCGGCAGTACTCCATACTGGAGGTGGATTGGCAGCACTCCATACTGGAGGTGGATCGGCAGTACTCCATATTGGAGGTGGATTGGCAGTACTCCATATTGGAGGTGGATCAGCAGTACTCCATATTGGAGGTGGATCGGCAGTACTCCATATTGGAGGTGGATCGGCAGTACTCCATATTGGAGGTGGATCGGCAGTACTCCATACTGGAGGTGGATCGGCAGTACTCCATATTGGAGGTGGATCGGCAGCACTCCATACTGGAGGTGGATCGGCAGTACTCCATATTGGAGGTGGATCAGCAGTACTCCATATTGGAGGTGGATCGGCAGTACTCCATATTGGAGGTGGATCGGCAGTACGCCATATTGGAGGTTGATCGGCAGTACTCCATATTGGAGGTCGATCGGCAGTACTCCATATTGGAGGTGGATTGGCAGTACTCCATATTGGAGGTGGATCGGCAGTACGCCATATTGGAGGTGGATCGGCAGCACTCCATATTGGAGGTGGATCGGCAGTGCTCCCTATTGGAGGTGGATCGGCAGCACGCCATACTGGAGGTGGATCTGCAGTACTCCATATTGGAGGTGGATCAGCAGTACTCCATATTGGAGGTGGATCGGCAGTACTCCATACTGGAGGTGGATCGGCAGTACTCCATATTGGAGGTAGATCGGCAGTGCTCCCTATTGGAGGTGGATCGGCAGCACGCCATACTGGAGGTGGATCGGCAGTACTCCATATTGGAGGTGGATCAGCAGTACTCCATATTGGAGGTGGATCGGCAGTACTCCATATTGGAGGTAGATCGGCAGTGCTCCCTATTGGAGGTGGATCGGCAGCACGCCATACTGGAGGTGGATCGGCAGTACTCCATATTGGAGGTGGATCAGCAGTACTCCATATTGGAGGTGGATCGGCAGTCCTCCATATTGGAGGTGGATCGGCAGTGCTCCCTACTGGAGGTGGATTGGCAGTGCTCCATATTGGAGGTGGATTGGCAGTACTCCATATTGGAGGTGTATCGGCAGTACTCCATATTGGAGGTGGATCGGCAGTACTCCATATTGGAGGTGGATCGGCAGTGCTCCATATTGGAGGTGGATTGGCAGTGCTCCATATTGGAGGTGGATCGGCAGTGCTCCATATTGGAGGTGGATTGGCAGTGCTCCATATTGGAGGTGGATCGGCAGTGCTCCATATTGGAGGTGGATCGGCAGTACTCCATATTGGAGGTGGATCGGCAGTACTCCATATTGGAGGTAGATCGGCAGTGCTCCCTATTGGAGGTGGATCGGCAGCACGCCATACTGGAGGTGGATCGGCAGTACTCCATATTGGAGGTGGATCAGCAGTACTCCATATTGGAGGTGGATCGGCAGTCCTCCATATTGGAGGTGGATCGGCAGTGCTCCCTACTGGAGGTGGATTGGCAGTGCTCCATATTGGAGGTGGATTGGCAGTACTCCATATTGGAGGTGTATCGGCAGTACTCCATATTGGAGGTGGATCGGCAGTACTCCATATTGGAGGTGGATCGGCAGTGCTCCATATTGGAGGTGGATTGGCAGTGCTCCATATTGGAGGTGGATCGGCAGTGCTCCATATTGGAGGTGGATTGGCAGTGCTCCATACTGGAGGTGGATGGGCAGTACTCTATATTGGAGGTGGATCGGCAGTACTCCATATTGGAGGTGGATCGGCAGCACTCCATACTGGAGGTGGATCGGCAGTACTCCATATTGGAGGTGGATCAGCAGTACTCCATATTGGAGGTGGATCGGCAGTACTCCATATTGGAGGTGGATTGGCAGTGCTCCATATTGGAGGTGGATGGGCAGTACTCTATATTGGAGGTGGATCGGCAGTACTCCATATTGGAGGTGGATCAGCAGTACTCCATATTGGAGGTGGATCGGCAGTACTCCATATTGGAGGTGGATCGGCAGTACTCCATATTGGAGGTGGATCGGCAGTACTCCATATTGGAGGTGGATCAGCAGTGCTCCCTATTGGAGGTGGATCGGCAGCACGCCATACTGGAGGTGGATCGGCAGTACTCCATATTGGAGGTGGATCAGCAGTACTCCATATTGGAGGTGGATCGGCAGTACTCCATATTGGAGGTGGATTGGCAGTACTCCATACTGGAGGTGGATCGGCAGTGCTCCATATTGGAGGTGGATCGGCAGTACTCCATATTGGAGGTGGATTGGCAGTACTCCATACTGGAGGTGGATCGGCAGTACTCCATATTGGAGGTGGATCGGCAGTACTCCATATTGGAGGTGGATCGGCAGTACTCCATATTGGAGGTGGATCGGCAGTGCTCCATATTGGAGGTGGATTGGCAGAAATCTATATTGGAGGTGGATCAGCAGTACTCCATATTGGAGGTGGATTGGCAGTGCTCCATACTGCAGGTGGATTGGCAGTACTCCATACTGGAGGTGGATCGGGAGTACTCCATACTGGAGGTGGATCGGCAGTACTCCATACTGCTGGTGGATTGGCAGTGCTCCATATTGGAGGTGGATCGGCAGTGCTCCATACTGGAGGTAGATCGGCAGTACTCCATATTGGAGGTGGACCGGCAGTACTCCATATTGGAGGTGGATCGGCAGTACTCTATATTGGAGGTGGATTGGCAGTGCTCCATATTGGAGGTGGACCGGCAGTACTCTATATTGGAGGTGGATTGGCAGCACTCCATATTGGAGGTAGATCGGCAGTACTCCATACTGGAGGTGGATCGGCAGTACTCCATATTGGAGGTGGATCGGCAGTACTCTATATTGGAGGTGGATTGGCAGTGCTCCATATTGGAGGTGGATTGGCGGTGCTCCATATTGGAGGTGGATCGGCAGTGCTCCATATTGGAGGTGGATCGGCAGTACTCCATATTGGAGGTGGATCGGCAGTACTCCATATTGGAGGTGGATCGGCAGTGCTCCCTATTGGAGGTGGATCGGCAGCACGCCATACTGGAGGTGGATCTGCAGTACTCCATATTGGAGGTGGATCAGCAGTACTCCATATTGGAGGTGGATCGGCAGTACTCCATATTGGAGGTGGATCGGCAGTACTCCATATTGGAGGTGGATCGGCAGTGCTCCATATTGGAGGTGGATTGGCAGTGCTCCATACTGGAGGTGGATCGGCAGTGCTCCATATTGGAGGTGGATTGGCAGTGCTCCATATTGGAGGTGGATCGGCAGTGCTCCATATTGGAGGTGGATTGGCAGTGCTCCATATTGGAGGTGGATCGGCAGTGCTCCATATTGGAGGTGGATTGGCAGCACTCCATATTGGAGGTGGATCGGCAGTACTCCATATTGGAGGTGGATCGGCAGTTCTCCATATTGGAGGTGGATCGGCAGTGCTCCCTACTGGAGGTGGATCGGCAGCACGCCATACTGGAGGTGGATCTGCAGTTCTCCATATTGGAGGTGGATCGGCAGTACTCCATACTGGACGTGGATCGGCAGTGCTCCCTATTGGAGGTGGATCGGCAGTACTCTATATTGGAGTGGGATTGGCAGTACTCCATATTGGAGGTGTATCGGCAGTACTCCATATTGGAGGTGGATCGGCAGTGCTCCATATTGGAGTTGGATCGGCAGTACTCCATATTGGAGGTGGATCAGCAGTACTCCATATTGGAGGTGGATCGGCAGTACTCCATATTGGAGGTGGATCAGCAGTACTCCATATTGGAGGTGGATCGGCAGTACTCCATATTGGAGGTGGATCGGCAGTGCTCCCTATTGGAGGTGGATCGGCAGCACGCCATACTGGAGGTGGATCGGCAGTACTCCATATTGGAGGTGGATCAGCAGTACTCCATATTGGAGGTGGATCGGCAGTACTCCATATTGGAGGTGGATCGGCAGTTCTCCATATTGGAGGTGGATCGGCAGTGCTCCCTATTGGAGGTGGATTGGCAGTGCTCCATATTCGAGGTGGATCGGCAGTGCTCCATATTGGAGGTGGATCGGCAGTGCTCCATATTGGAGGTGGATTGGCAGTACTCCATACTGAAGGTAGATCGGCAGTACTCCATATTGGAGGTGGATTGGCAGAAATCTATATTGGAGGTGGATCAGCAGTACTCCATATTGGAGGTGGATTGGCAGCACTCCATATTGGAGGTGGATCGGCAGTGCTCCATACTGCAGGTGGATTGGCAGTACTCCATACTGGAGGTGGATCGGGAGTACTCCATACTGGAGGTGGATCGGCAGTACTCCATACTGCAGGTGGATTGGCAGTGCTCCATATTGGGGGTGGATCGGCAGTAATCTATATTGGAGGAGGATTGGCAGTACTCCATATTGGAGGTGGCTTGGCAGTCCTCCATACTGGAGGTAGATCGGCAGTACTCAATATTGGAGGTGGACCGGCAGTACTCCATATTGGAGGTGGATTGGCAGCACTCCATACTGGAGGTGGATCGGCAGTACTCCATATTGGAGGTGGATCAGCAGTACTCCATATTGGAGGTGGATCGGCAGTACTCCATATTGGAGGTGGATCGGCAGTACTCCATATTGGAGGTGGATCGGCAGTACTCCCTATTGGAGGTGGATCGGCAGTACTCTATATTGGAGTGGGATTGGCAGAACTACATACTGGAGGTGGATCGGCAGTACTCTATATTGGAGGTGGATCGGCAGTACTCCATATTGGAGGTGGATCGGCAGTACTCCATATTGGAGGTGGATCGGCAGTGCTCCCTATTGGAGGTGGATCGGCAGTACTCCATATTGGAGGTGGATCGGCAGTACTCCATACTGGAGGTGGATTGGCAGTACTCCATATTGGAGGTGGATCGGCAGTACTCCATATTGGAGGTGGATTGGCAGTACTCCATAATGGAGGTGGAGTGGCAGTACTCCATATTGGAGGTGGATCGGCAGTACTCCATACTGGAGGTGGATTGGCAGTACTCCATATTGGAGGTGGATCGGCAGTGCTCCATAATGGAGGTGGAGTGGCAGTACTCCATATTGGAGGTGGATCGGCAGTACTCCATACTGGAGGTGGATTGGCAGTACTCCATATTGGAGGTGGATCGGCAGCACTCCATATTGGAGGTGGATTGGCAGTAAAGGGCAGCACGGTAGCATTGTGGATAGCACAATTGCTTCACAGCTCCAGGGTCCCAGGTTCGATTCCCGGCTTGGGTCACTGTCTGTGCAGAGTCTGCACATCCTCCACGTGTGTGCGTGGGTTTCCTCCGGGTGCTCCGGTTTCCTCCCACAGTCCAAAGATGTGCGGGTTAGGTGGATTGGCCATGCTAAATTTGCCCCTAGTGTCCAAAATTGCCCTTAGTGTTGGATGGGGTTACTGGGTTATAGGGATAGGGTGGAGGTGTGGACCTTGGGTAGGGAGCTCTTTCCAAGAGGCAGTGCAGACTCGATGGGCCGAATGGCCTCCTTCTGCACTGCAAGTTCTATGATATTCTATGATATTGGAGGTGGATTGACAGTACTCCATATTGGAGGTGGATCGGCAGTACTCCATACTGGAGGTGGATCGGCAGTACTCCATATTGGAGGTGGATCGGCAGTACTCCATACTGGAGGTGGATTGGCAGTACTCCATACTGGAGGTGGATCAGCAGTGCTCCATATTGGAGGTGGATTGGCAGTACTCCATACTGGAGGTGGATCAGCAGTGCTCCATATTGGAGGTGGATCGGCAGTGCTCCATATTGGAGGTGGATCGGCAGTGCTCCATATTGGAGGTGGATTGGCAGTACTCCATACTGAAGGTAGATCGGCAGTACTCCATATTGGAGGTGGATTGGCAGAAATCTATATTGGAGGTGGATCAGCAGTACTCCATATTGGAGGTGGATTGGCAGCACTCCATATTGGAGGTGGATCGGCAGTGCTCCATACTGCAGGTGGATTGGCAGTACTCCATACTGGAGGTGGATCGGCAGTACTCCATACTGCAGGTGGATTGGCAGTGCTCCATATTGGGGGTGGATCGGCAGTAATCTATATTGGAGGAGGATTGGCAGTACTCCATATTGGAGGTGGCTTGGCAGTCCTCCATACTGGAGGTAGATCGGCAGTACTCAATATTGGAGGTGGACCGGCAGTACTCCATATTGGAGGTGGATTGGCAGCACTCCATACTGGAGGTGGATCGGCAGTACTCCATATTGGAGGTGGATCAGCAGTACTCCATATTGGAGGTGGATCGGCAGTACTCCATATTGGAGGTGGATCGGCAGTACTCCATATTGGAGGTGGATCGGCAGTGCTCCATATTGGAGGTGGATCGGCAGTACTCCATATTGGAGGTGGATCGGCAGTACTCCATATTGGAGGTGGATTGGCAGAACTACATACTGGAGGTGGATCGGCAGTAATCTATATTGGAGTGGGATTGGCAGTACTCCATATTGGAGGTGGATCGGCAGTACTCCATATTGGAGGTGTATCGGCAGTACTCCATATTGGAGGTGGATCGGCAGTAATCCATACTGGAGGTGGATCGGCAGTGCTCCATACTGGACGTGGATCGGCAGTACTCCATATTGGAGGTGGATCGGCAGTACTCCATATTGGAGGTGGATCGGCAGTACTCCATATTGGAGGTGGATTGGCAGTGCTCCATACTGGACGTGGATCGGCAGTAATCTATATTGGAGTGGGATTGGCAGTACTCCATATTGGAGGTGGATCGGCAGTACTCCATACTGGAGGTGGATCGGCAGTACTCCATATTGGAGGTGTATCGGCAGTACTCCATATTGGAGGTGGATCGGCAGTAATCCATACTGGAGGTGGATCGGCAGTACTCCATATTGGAGGTGGATCGGCAGTACTCCATACTGGAGGTGGACCGGCAGTACTCCATACTGGAGGTGGATCGGCAGTACTCCATATTGGAGGTGGATCGGCAGTGCTCCATATTGGAGGTGGATCGGCAGTACTCCATATTGGAGGTGGATTGGCAGTGCTCCCTATTGGAGGTGGATCGGCAGTGCTCCATATTGGAGGTGGATCGGCAGTACTCCATATTGGAGGTGGATTGGCAGTACTCCATATTGGAGGTGGATTGGCGGTGCTCCATATTGGAGGTGGATTGGCAGTGCTCCATATTGGAGGTGGATCGGCAATACTCCATATTGGAGGTGGATCGGCAGTACTCCATATTGGAGGTGGATCGGCAGTACTCCATATTGGAGGTGGATCGGCAGTACTCCATATTGGAGGTGGATCGGCAGTACTCCATATTGGAGGTGGATCGGCAGTGCTCCATATTGGAGGTGGATCGGCAGTACTCCATATTGGAGGTGGATTGGCAGTACTCCATATTGGAGGTCGATTGGCAGTGCTCCATACTGGAGGTGGATCGGCAGTACTCCATATTGGAGGTGGATTGGCAGTACTCCATATTGGAGGTCGATTGGCAGTACTCCATATTGGAGGTGGATCGGCAGTACTCCATATTGGAGGTGGATCGGCAGTACTCCATATTGGAGGTCGATTGGCAGTGCTCCATACTGGAGGTGGATCGGCAGTACTCCATATTGGAGGTGGATTGGCAGTACTCCATATTGGAGGTGGATTGGCAGTACTCCATATTGGAGGTGGATCGGCAGCACTCCATATTGGAGGTGGATTGGCAGTAAAGGGCAGCACGGTAGCATTGTGGATAGCACAATTGCTTCACAGCTCCAGGGTCCCAGGTTCGATTCCCGGCTTGGGTCACTGTCTGTGCAGAGTCTGCACATCCTCCACGTGTGTGCGTGGGTTTCCTCCGGGTGCTCCGGTTTCCTCCCACAGTCCAAAGATGTGCGGGTTAGGTGGATTGGCCATGCTAAATTTGCCCCTAGTGTCCAAAATTGCCCTTAGTGTTGGATGGGGTTACTGGGTTATAGGGATAGGGTGGAGGTGTGGACCTTGGGTAGGGAGCTCTTTCCAAGAGGCAGTGCAGACTCGATGGGCCGAATGGCCTCCTTCTGCACTGCAAGTTCTATGATATTCTATGATATTGGAGGTGGATTGGCAGTGCTCCATATTGGAGGTGGATCGGCAGTGCTCCATATTGGAGGTGGATCGGCAGTACTCCATACTGGAGGTGGATCAGCAGTACTCCATACTGGAGGTGGATTGGCAGTACTCCATATTGGAGGTGGATCGGCAGTGCTCCATATTGGAGGTGGATAGGCAGTGCTCCATATTGGAGGTGGATCGGCAGTACTCCATACTGGAGGTGGATCAGCAGTACTCCATACTGGAGGTGGATCAGCAGTACTCCATACTGGAGGTGGATCGGCAGTGCTCCATATTGGAGGTGGATCAGCAGTACTCCATATTGGAGGTGGATCGGCAGTACTCCATACTGGAGGTGGATCGGCAGTACTCCATACTGGAGGTGGATCAGCAGTACTCCATACTGGAGGTGGATTGGCAGTGCTCCATATTGGAGGTGGATCGGCAGTACTCCATACTGGAGGTGGATCGGCAGTGCTCCATATTGGAGGTGGATCAGCAGTACTCCATATTGGAGGTGGATCGGCAGTACTCCATACTGGAGGTGGATCGGCAGTACTCCATACTGGAGGTGGATCAGCAGTACTCCATACTGGAGGTGGATCGGCAGCACTCCATATTGGAGGTGGATCGGCAGTACTCCATATTGGAGGTGGATTGGCAGTACTCCATATTGGAGGTGGATCAGCAGTACTCCATACTGGAGGTGGATCGACAGCACTCCATTTTGGAGGTGGATTGGCAGTGCTCCATATTGGAGGTGGATCGGCAGTACTCCATACTGGAGGTAGATCGACAGTGCTCCATATTGGAGGTGGATCGGCAGTACTCCATATTGGGGGTGGATCGGCAGTAATCTATATTGGAGGTGGATCGACAGTACTCTATATTGGAGGTGGATCGGCAGTACTCCATATTGGAGGTGGATCGGCAGTGCTCCATATTGGAGGTGGATCGGCAGTACTCCATATTGGAGGTCGATCGGCAGTGCTCCATATTGGAGGTGGATCGGCAGTGCTCCATATTGGAGGTCGATCGGCAGTACTCCATATTGGAGGTGGATCGGCAGTGCTCCATATTGGAGGTGGATTGGCAGAAATCTATATTGGAGGTGGATTGGCAGTACTCCATATTGGAGGTGGATTGGCAGAAATCTATATTGGAGGTGGATTGGCAGTACTCCATATTGGAGGTGGATCGGCAGTGCTCCCTATTGGAGGTGGATCGGTAGTGCTCCATATTGGAGGTGGATTGGCAGTGCTCCATACTGGAGGTGGATCGGCAGCACTCCATTTTGGAGGTGGATTGGCAGTGCTCCATATTGGAGGTGGATCGGCAGTACTCCATATTGGAGGTGGATCGGCAGTACTCCATATTGGAGGTGGATTGGCAGAAATCTATATTGGAGGTGGATCGGCAGCACTCCATTTTGGAGGTGGATTGGCAGTGCTCCATATTGGAGGTGGATCGGCAGTACTCCATATTGGAGGTGGATCGGCAGTACTCCATATTGGAGGTGGATCGGCAGTACTCCATATTGGAGGTGGATTGGCAGAAATCTATATTGGAGGTGGATTGGCAGTGCTCCATATTGGAGGTGGATTGGCAGAAATCTATATTGGAGGTGGATTGGCAGTGCTCCATACTGGAGGTGGATCGGCAGTACTCCATATTGGAGGTGGATCGGCAGTACTCCATACTGAAGGTAGATCGACAGTGCTCCATATTGGAGGTGGATTGGCAGAAATCTATATTGGAGGTGGATTGGCAGTGCTCCATATTGGAGGTGGATTGGCAGAAATCTATATTGGAGGTGGATCGGCAGTTCTCCATATTGGAGGTGGATTGGCAGTACTCCATATTGGAGGTGGATTGGCAGCACTCCATACTGGAGGTGGATCGGCAGTACTCCATATTGGAGGTGGATCGGCAGTACTCCATACTGAAGGTAGATCGACAGTGCTCCATATTGGAGGTGGATTGGCAGAAATCTATATTGGAGGTGGATCGGCAGTACTCCATAATGGAGGTGGATTGGCAGCACTCCATATTGGAGGTGGATCGGCAGTGCTCCATACTGCAGGTGGATTGGCAGTACTCCATATTGGAGGTCGATCGGCAGTGCTCCATACTGCAGGTGGATCGGCAGTGCTCCATACTGGAGGTGGATCGGCAGTAATCTATATTGGAGGAGGATTGGCAGTACTCCATATTGGAGGTGGCTTGGCAGTCCTCCATACTGGAGGTAGATCGGCAGTACTCCATATTGGAGGTGGACCGGCAGTACTCCATATTGGAGGTGGATTGGCAGCACTCCATACTGGAGGTGGATTGGCAGCACTCCATACTGGAGGTGGATCGGCAGTACTCCATATTGGAGGTGGATTGGCAGCACTCCATACTGGAGGTGGATCGGCAGTACTCCATATTGGAGGTGGATCGGCAGTACTCCATATTGGAGGTGGATCGGCAGTGCTCCATACTGGACGTGGATCGGCAGTAATCTATATTGGAGTGGGATTGGCAGTACACCATACTGGAGGTGGATCGGCAGTGCTCCATATTGGAGGTGGATCGGCAGTACTCCATACTGGAGGTGGATCGGCAGTGCTCCATACTGGACGTGGATCGGCAGTAATCTATATTGGAGTGGGATTGGCAGTACTCCATATTGGAGGTGGATCGGCAGTACTCCATATTGGAGGTGGATCAGCAGTATTCCATATTGGAGGTGGATTGGCAGTACTCCATATTGGAGGTGGATTGGCAGCACTCCATACTGGAGGTGGATCGGCAGTACTCCATATTGGAGGTGGATCGGCAGTGCTCCATACTGGACGTGGATCGGCAGTAATCTATATTGGAGTGGGATTGGCAGTACACCATACTGGAGGTGGATCGGCAGTGCTCCATATTGGAGGTGGATCGGCAGTACTCCATACTGGAGGTGGATCGGCAGTGCTCCATACTGGACGTGGATCGGCAGTAATCTATATTGGAGTGGGATTGGCAGTACTCCATATTGGAGGTGGATCGGCAGTACTCCATATTGGAGGTGGATCAGCAGTACTCCATATTGGAGGTGGATTGGCAGAAATCTATATTGGAGGTGGATCGGGAGTACTCCATATTGGAGGTGGATTGGCAGAAATCTATATTGGAGGTGGATCGGGAGTACTCCATATTGGAGGTGGATTGGCAGAAATCTATATTGGAGGTGGATCGGCAGTACTCCATATTGGAGGCGGATCGGCAGTGCTCCCTATTGGAGGTGGATTGGCAGTGCTCCATATTGGAGGTGGATTGGCAGAAATCTATATTGGAGGTGGATCGGCAGTACTCCATATTGGAGGTGGATCGGCAGTACTCCATATTGGAGGTGGATCGGCAGTACTCCATATTGGAGGTGGATCGGCAGTGCTCCCTATTGGAGGTGGATTGGCAGTGCTCCATATTGGAGGTGGATCGGCAGTACTCCATATTGGAGGTGGATCAGCAGTACTCCATATTGGAGGTGGATTGGCAGAAATCTATATTGGAGGTGGATCGGGAGTACTCCATATTGGAGGTGGATTGGCAGAAATCTATATTGGAGGTGGATCGGGAGTACTCCATATTGGAGGTGGATTGGCAGAAATCTATATTGGAGGTGGATCGGCAGTACTCCATATTGGAGGTGGATTGGCAGAAATCTATATTGGAGGTGGATCGGCAGTGCTCCATATTGGAGGTGGATCGGCAGTACTCCATATTGGAGGTGGATCGGCAGTACTCCATATTGGAGGTGGATCGGCAGTACTCCATATTGGAGGTGGATCGGCAGTGCTCCATATTGGAGGTGGATCGGCAGCACTCCATATTGGAGGTGGATTGGCAGTACTCCATATTGGAGGTGGATTGGCAGTGCTCCATATTGGAGGTGGATTGGCAGTGCTCCATATTGGAGGTGGATTGGCAGTAATCTATATTGGAGGTGGATCGGCAGTGCTCCATATTGGAGGTGGATTGGCAGTGCTCCATATTGGAGGTGGATCGGCAGTACTCCATATTGGAGGTGGATCTGCAGTACTCCATATTGGAGGCGGATCGGCAGTTCTCCATATTGGAGGTGGATCGGCAGTGCTCCATATTGGAGGTGGATCGGCAGTAATCTATATTGGAGGTGGATCGGCAGTACTCCATATTGGAGGTGGCTTGGCAGTGCTCCATATTGGAGGTGGATTGGCAGTGCTCCATATTGGAGGTGGATCTGCAGTACTCCATATTGGAGGTGGATTGGCAGTAAAGGGCAGCACGGTAGCATTGTGGATAGCACAATTGCTTCACAGCTCCAGGGTCCCAGGTTCGATTCCCGGCTTGGGTCACTGTCTGTGCAGAGTCTGCACATCCTCCACGTGTGTGCGTGGGTTTCCTCCGGGTGCTCCGGTTTCCTCCCACAGTCCAAAGATGTGCGGGTTAGGTGGATTGGCCATGCTAAATTTGCCCCTAGTGTCCAAAATTGCCCTTAGTGTTGGATGGGGTTACTGGGTTATAGGGATAGGGTGGAGGTGTGGACCTTGGGTAGGGAGCTCTTTCCAAGAGGCAGTGCAGACTCGATGGGCCGAATGGCCTCCTTCTGCACTGCAAGTTCTATGATATTCTATGATATTGGAGGTGGATTGACAGTACTCCATATTGGAGGTGGATCGGCAGTACTCCATACTGGAGGTGGATCGGCAGTACTCCATATTGGAGGTGGATCGGCAGTACTCCATACTGGAGGTGGATCGGCAGTACTCCATACTGGAGGTGGATCAGCAGTACTCCATACTGGAGGTGGATTGGCAGTGCTCCATATTGGAGGTGGATTGGCAGTACTCCATATTGGAGGTGGATCGGCAGTGCTCCATATTGGAGGTGGATCGGCAGTACCCCATATTGGAGGTGGATTGGCAGTACTCCATATTGGAGGTGGATCGGCAGTGCTTCATACTGGAGGTGGATCGACAGTACTCCATATTGGAGGTGGATCGGCAGTGCTCCATATTGGAGGTGGATCGGCAGTGCTCCATATTGGAGGTGGATCGGCAGTACTCCATACTGAAGGTAGATCGGCAGTACTCCATATTGGAGGTGGATTGGCAGAAATCTATATTGGAGGTGGATCAGCAGTACTCCATATTGGAGGTGGATTGGCAGCACTCCATATTGGAGGTGGATCGGCAGTGCTCCATACTGCAGGTGGATTGGCAGTACTCCATACTGGAGGTGGATCGGGAGTACTCCATACTGGAGGTGGATCGGCAGTACTCCATACTGCAGGTGGATTGGCAGTGCTCCATATTGGGGGTGGATCGGCAGTAATCTATATTGGAGGAGGATTGGCAGTACTCCATATTGGAGGTGGCTTGGCAGTCCTCCATACTGGAGGTAGATCGGCAGTACTCAATATTGGAGGTGGACCGGCAGTACTCCATATTGGAGGTGGATTGGCAGCACTCCATACTGGAGGTGGATCGGCAGTACTCCATATTGGAGGTGGATCAGCAGTACTCCATATTGGAGGTGGATCGGCAGTACTCCATATTGGAGGTGGATCGGCAGTACTCCATATTGGAGGTGGATCGGCAGTACTCCATATTGGAGGTGGATCGGCAGTGCTCCCTATTGGAGGTGGATCGGCAGTACTCCATATTGGAGGTGGATTGGCAGAACTACATACTGGAGGTGGATCGGCAGTACTCTATATTGGAGGTGGATCGGCAGTACTCCATATTGGAGGTGGATCGGCAGTACTCCATATTGGAGGTGGATTGGCAGCACTCCATACTGGAGGTGGATCGGCAGTACTCCATATTGGAGGTGGATCGGCAGTACTCCATATTGGAGGTGGATTGGCAGCACTCCATATTGGAGGTAGATCGGCAGTGCTCCATACTGGACGTGGATCGGCAGTAATCTATATTGGAGTGGGATTGGCAGTACTCCATATTGGAGGTGTATCGGCAGTACTCCATATTGGAGGTGGATCGACAGTGCTCCATATTGGAGGTGGATCGACAGTGCTCCATATTGGAGGTGGATCAGCAGTACTCCATATTGGAGGTGGATCGGCAGTACTCCATATTGGAGGTAGATCGGCAGTGCTCCATACTGGACGTGGATCGGCAGTACTCCATATTGGAGGTAGATCGGCAGTGCTCCATACTGGACGTGGATCGGCAGTAATCTATATTGGAGTGGGATTGGCAGTACTCCATATTGGAGGTGTATCGGCAGTAATCTATATTGGAGTGGGATTGGCAGTACTCCATATTGGAGGTGGATCGGCAGTGCTCCCTATTGGAGTGGGATTGGCAGTACTCCATATTGGAGGTGGATCGGCAGTACTCCATATTGGAGTGGGATTGGCAGTACTCCATATTGGAGGTGGATCGGCAGTGCTCCCTATTGGAGGTGGATCGGCAGCACGCCATACTGGAGGTGGATCGGCAGTACTCCATATTGGAGGTGGATCAGCAGTACTCCATATTGGAGGTGGATCGGCAGCACTCCATATTGGAGGTGGATCGGCAGTGCTCCCTATTGGAGGTGGATCGGCAGTACTCCATATTGGAGGTGGATCGGCAGTGCTCCATATTGGAGGTGGATCGGCAGTACTCCATATTGGAGGTGGATCAGCAGTACTCCATATTGGAGGTGGATTGGCAGAAATCTATATTGGAGGTGGATCGGGAGTACTCCATATTGGAGGTGGATTGGCAGCACTCCATATTGGAGGTGGATCGGCAGTGCTCCATACTGGACGTGGATCGGCAGTAATCTATATTGGAGTGGGATTGGCAGTACTCCATATTGGAGGTGGATCGGCAGTACTCCATATTGGAGGTGGATCGGCAGTACTCCATATTGGAGGTGGATCGGCAGTACTCCATATTGGAGGCGGATCGGCAGTACTCCATATTGGAGGTGGATCAGCAGTACTCCATATTGGAGGTGGATCGGCAGTACTCCATATTGGAGGTGTATCGGCAGTACTCCATATTGGAGGTGGATCGGCAGTGCTCCCTATTGGAGGTGGATTGGCAGTGCTCCATATTGGAGGTGGATCGGCAGTGCTCCATATTGGAGGTGGATCGGCAGTGCTCCCTATTGGAGGTGGATCGGCAGTGCTCCATATTGGAGGTGGATCGGCAGTGCTCCCTATTGGAGGTGGATTGGCAGTACTCCATATTGGAGGTGGATTGGCAGAAATCTATATTGGAGGTGGATCGGCAGTACTCCATATTGGAGATGGATCGGCAGTGCTCCATACTGCAGGTGGATTGGCAGTACTCCATACTGGAGGTGGATCTGGAGTACTCCATACTGGAGGTGGATCGGCAGTACTCCATACTGCAGGTGGATTGGCAGTGCTCCATATTGGAGGTGGATCGGCAGTACTCTATACTGAAGGTAGATCGGCAGTACTCCATATTGGAGGTGGATTGGCAGAAATCTATATTGGAGGTGGATCGGCAGTGCTCCATATTGGAGGTGGATTGGCAGAAATCTATATTGGAGGTGGATCGGCAGTGCTCCATATTGGAGGTGGATCGGCAGTAATCTATATTGGAGTGGGTTTGGCAGTGCTCCATATTGGAGGTGGATCGGCAGTACTCCATATTGGAGGTGGATCGGCAGTGCTCCATTTTGGAGGTGGATTGGCAGTGCTCCATATTGGAGGTGGATCGGCAGTACTCCATATTGGAGGTGGATCGGCAGTAATCTATATTGGAGGTGGATTGGCAGTACTCCATACTGAAGGTAGATCGACAGTGCTCCATATTGGAGGTGGATTGGCAGAAATCTATATTGGAGGTGGATCGGCAGTACTCCATAATGGAGGTGGATTGGCAGCACTCCATATTGGAGGTCGATCGGCAGTGCTCCATACTGCAGGTGGATTGGCAGTACTCCATACTGCAGGTGGATTGGCAATGCTCCATACTGGAGGTGGATCGGCAGTAATCTATATTGGAGGAGGATTGGCAGTACTCCATATTGGAGGTGGCTTGGCAGTCCTCCATACTGGAGGTAGATCGGCAGTACTCCATATTGGAGGTGGACCGGCAGTACTCCATATTGGAGGTGGATTGGCAGCACTCCATACTGGAGGTGGATCGGCAGTACTCCATATTGGAGGTGGATCAGCAGTACTCCATATTGGAGGTGGATCGGCAGTACTCCATATTGGAGGTAGATCGGCAGTGCTCCATACTGGACGTGGATCGGCAGTAATCTATATTGGAGTGGGATTGGCAGTACTCCATATTGGAGGTGTATCGGCAGTAATCTATATTGGAGTGGGATTGGCAGTACTCCATATTGGAGGTGGATCGGCAGTACTCCATATTGGAGGTGGATCGGCAGTACTCCATATTGGAGGTGGATCGGCAGTGCTCCCTATTGGAGGTGGATCGGCAGCACGCCATACTGGAGGTGGATCGGCAGTGCTCCATATTGGAGGTGGATCGGCAGTACTCCATATTGGAGGTGGATCGGCAGTACTCCATATTGGAGGTGGATCGGCAGCACTCCATATTGGAGGTGGATCGGCAGTACTCCATATTGGAGGTGGATCGGCAGTACTCCATATTGGAGGTGGATCGGCAGTACTCCATATTGGAGGTGGATCGGCAGTACTCCATATTGGAGGTGGATCGGCAGCACTCCATATTGGAGGTGGATCGGCAGTACTCCATATTGGAGGTGGATCAGCAGTACGCCATACTGGAGGTGGATCGGCAGCACTCCATATTGGAGGTGGATCGGCAGTACTCCATATTGGAGGTGGATCGGCAGTACTCCATATTGGAGGTGGATCGGCAGTGCTCCCTATTGGAGGTGGATTGGCAGTGCTCCATATTGGAGGTGGATCGGCAGTGCTCCATATTGGAGGTGGATCAGCAGTACTCCATATTGGAGGTGGATTGGCAGAAATCTATATTGGAGGTGGATCGGGAGTACTCCATATTGGAGGTGGATTGGCAGCACTCCATATTGGAGGTGGATCGGCAGTGCTCCATATTGGAGGTGGATCGGCAGTACTCCATATTGGAGTTGGATCGGCAGTACTCCATATTGGAGGTGGATCGGCAGTGCTCCATACTGGACGTGGATCGGCAGTAATCTATATTGGAGTGGGATTGGCAGTACTCCATATTGGAGTTGGATCGGCAGTGCTCCATATTGGAGGTGGATCGGCAGTACTCCATATTGGAGGTGGATCGGCAGTACTCCATATTGGAGGTGGATCGGCAGTACTCCATATTGGAGGTGGATCGGCAGTACTCCATATTGGAGGTGGATCGGCAGTAATCTATATTGGAGTGGGATTGGCAGTACTCCATATTGGAGGTGGATCAGCAGGACTCCATATTGGAGGTGGATCGGCAGTACTCCATACTGGAGTTGGATCGGCAGTACTCCATATTGGAGGTGGATCGGCAGTACTCCATATTGGAGGTGGATTGGCAGTGCTCCATATTGGAGGTGGATCGGCAGTGCTCCCTATTGGAGGTGGATTGGCAGTACTCCATATTGGAGGTGGATCGGCAGTGCTCCCTATTGGAGGTGGATTGGCAGTGCTCCATATTGGAGGTGGATTGGCAGTGCTCCATATTGGAGGTGGATCGGCAGTGCTCCATATTGGAGGTGGATTGGCAGTGCTCCATATTGGAGGTGGATTGGCAGTGCTCCATATTGGAGGTGGATCGGCAGTGCTCCATATTGGAGGTGGATCGGCAGTGCTCCCTATTGGAGGTGGATCGGCAGTGCTCCATACTGAAGGTAGATCGGCAGTACTCCATATTGGAGGTGGATTGGCAGAAATCTATATTGGAGGTGGATCGGCAGTACTCCATATTGGAGATGGATCGGCAGTCCTCCATACTGGAGGTGGATCTGGAGTACTCCATACTGGAGGTGGATCTGGAGTACTCCATACTGGAGGTGGATCGGCAGTACTCCATACTGCAGGTGGATTGGCAGTGCTCCATATTGGAGGTGGATCGGCAGTAATCTATATTGGAGGAGGATTGGCAGTACTCCATATTGGAGGTGGCTTGGCAGTCCTCCATACTGGAGGTAGATCGGCAGTACTCCATATTGGAGGTGGACCGGCAGTACTCCATATTGGAGGTGGATTGGCAGCACTCCATACTGGAGGTGGATCGGCAGTACTCCATATTGGAGGTAGATCGGCAGTACTCCATATTGGAGGTGGATCGGCAGTACTCAATATTGGAGGTAGATCGGCAGTGATCCATACTGGACGTGGATCGGCAGTAATCTATATTGGTGTGGGATTAGCAGTACTCCATATTGGAGGTGTATCGGCAGTACTCCATATTGGAGGTGGATCGGCAGTACTCCATACTGGAGGTGGATCGGCAGTACTCCATACTGGAGGTGGATCGGCAGTACTCCATATTGGAGGTGGATCGGCAGTGCTCCCTATTGGAGGTGGATCGGCAGTACTCCATATTGGAGGTGGACCGTCAGTACTCCATATTGGAGGTGGATTGGCAGCACTCCATACTGGAGGTGGATCGGCAGTACTCCATATTGGAGGTCGATTGGCAGTGCTCCATACTGGAGGTGGAGTGGCAGTACTCCATATTGGAGGTGGATCGGCAGTGCTCCATACTGGACGTGGATCGGCAGTAATCTATATTGGAGTGGGATTGGCAGTACTCCATATTGGAGGTGTATCGGCAGTACTCCATATTGGAGGTGGATCGGCAGTGCTCCCTATTGGAGGTGGATCGGCAGTGCTCCATACTGGACGTGGATCGGCAGTACTCTATATTGGAGGTGGATTGGCAGTACTCCATATTGGAGGTGGATCGGCAGTGCTCCATACTGGAGGTCGATTGGCAGTACTCCATATTGGAGGTGGATCGGCAGTACTCCATACTGGAGGTGGATAGGCAGTACTCCATACTGGAGGTGGATCGGCAGTACTCCATATTGGAGGTGGATCGGCAGTACTCCATATTGGAGGTGGATTGGCAGTGCTCCATACTGGAGGTGGATCGGCAGTACTCCATATTGGAGGTGGATCGGCAGTACTCCATATTGGAGGTGGATCGGCAGTACTCCATATTGGAGGTGGATCGGCAGTGCTCCATACTGGAGGTGGATTGGCAGTACTCCATATTGGAGGTCGATTGGCAGTGCTCCATACTGGAGGTGGAGTGGCAGTACTCCATATTGGAGGTGGATCGGCAGTACTCCATACTGGAGGTGGATTGGCAGTACTCCATATTGGAGGTGGATCGGCAGCACTCCATATTGGAGGTGGATTGGCAGTAAAGGGCAGCACGGTAGCATTGTGGATAGCACAATTGCTTCACAGCTCCAGGGTCCCAGGTTCGATTCCCGGCTTGGGTCACTGTCTGTGCAGAGTCTGCACATCCTCCACGTGTGTGCGTGGGTTTCCTCCGGGTGCTCCGGTTTCCTCCCACAGTCCAAAGATGTGCGGGTTAGGTGGATTGGCCATGCTAAATTTGCCCCTAGTGTCCAAAATTGCCCTTAGTGTTGGATGGGGTTACTGGGTTATAGGGATAGGGTGGAGGTGTGGACCTTGGGTAGGGAGCTCTTTCCAAGAGGCAGTGCAGACTCGATGGGCCGAATGGCCTCCTTCTGCACTGCAAGTTCTATGATATTCTATGATATTGGAGGTGGATTGACAGTACTCCATATTGGAGGTGGATAGGCAGTACTCCATACTGGAGGTGGATCGGCAGTGCTCCATATTGGAGGTGGATTGACAGTACTCTATATTGGAGGTGGATTGACAGTACTCCATACTGGAGGTGGATTGGCAGTGCTCCATATTGGAGGTGGATCGGCAGTACTCCATACTGGAGGTGGATCGGCAGCACTCCATACTGGAGGTGGATCGGCAGCACTCCATTTTGGAGGTGGATTGGCAGTGCTCCATATTGGAGGTGGATCGGCAGTACTCCATATTGGAGGTGGATTGGCAGTGCTCCATATTGGAGGTGGATCGGCAGTACTCCATACTGGAGGTGGATCGGCAGCACTCCATACTGGAGGTGGATCGGCAGCACTCCATTTTGGAGGTGGATTGGCAGTGCTCCATATTGGAGGTGGATTGGCAGCACTCCATATTGGAGGTGGATTGGCAGTGCTCCATATTGGAGGTGGATCGGCAGTACTCCATATTGGAGGTGGATCGGCAGTACTCCATATTGGAGGTAGATCAGCAGTACTCCATATTGGAGGTGGATCAGCAGTACTCCATATTGGAGGTGGATCGGCAGTACTCCATACTGGAGGTAGATCGACAGTGCTCCATATTGGAGGTGGATCAGCAGTACTCCATATTGGAGGTGGATCAGCAGTACTCCATATTGGAGGTGGATCGGCAGTACTCCATACTGGAGGTAGATCGACAGTGCTCCATATTGGAGGTGGATCAGCAGTACTCCATATTGGAGGTGGATCAGCAGTACTCCATACTGGAGGTGGATCGGCAGTACTCCATATTGGAGGTGGATCAGCAGTACTCCATATTGGAGGTGGATCAGCAGTACTCCATATTGGAGGTGGATCGGCAGTACTCCATACTGGAGGTGGATCGACAGTGCTCCATATTGGAGGTGGATCGGCAGTACTCCATATTGGAGGTGGATCGGCAGTACTCCATTTTGGAGGTGGATCGGCAGCACTCCATTTTGGAGGTGGATTGGCAGTGCTCCATATTGGAGGTGGATCGGCAGTACTCCATATTGGAGGTCGATCGGCAGTGCTCCATATTGGAGGTGGATCGGCAGTGCTCCATATTGGAGGTCGATTGGCAGTACTCCATATTGGAGGTGGATCGGCAGTGCTCCATATTGGAGGTGGATTGGCAGTACTCCATATTGGAGGTGGATCGGCAGTACTCTATACTGAAGGTAGATCGGCAGTACTCCATATTGGAGGTGGATCGGCAGTACTCTATACTGAAGGTAGATCGGCAGTACTCCATATTGGACGTGGATCGGCAGTACTCCATATTGGAGGTGGATTGGCAGTACTCCATATTGGACGTGGATCGGCAGTACTCCATATTGGAGGTGGATTGGCAGTACTCCATATTGGAGGTGGATCGGCAGTACTCCATATTGGAGGTAGATCAGCAGTACTCCATACTGGAGGTGGATCGGCAGCACTCCATATTGGAGGTGGATCGGCAGTGCTCCATATTGGAGGTGGATTGGCAGAAATCTATATTGGAGGTGGATCGGCAGTACTCCATATTGGAGGTGGATTGGCAGAAATCTATATTGGAGGTGGATCGGCAGTGCTCCATACTGGAGGTGGATCGGCAGTGCTCCATATTGGAGGTGGATCGGCAGTACTCCATATTGGAGGTGGATTGGCAGTGCTCCATACTGAAGGTGGATCAGCAGTGCTCCATATTGGAGGTCGATCGGCAGTACTCCATATTGGAGGTCGATCGGCAGTACTCCATATTGGGGGTGGATCGGCAGTGCTCCATATTGGAGGTGGATCGGCAGTACTCCATATTGGGGGTGGATCGGCAGTACTCCATATTGGAGGTGGATCGGCAGTGCTCCCTATTGGAGGTGGATCGGCAGTACTCCATATTGGAGGTGGATCGGCAGTACTCCATATTGGGGGTGGATCGGCAGTACTCCATATTGGAGGTGGATCGGCAGTGCTCCCTATTGGAGGTGGATCGGCAGTACTCCATATTGGGGGTGGATCGGCAGTGCTCCATATTGGAGGTGGATCGGCAGTACTCCATATTGGGGGTGGATCGGCAGTACTCCATATTGGGGGTGGATCGGCAGTGCTCCCTATTGGAGGTGGATCGGCAGTACTCCATATTGGGGGTGGATCGGCAGTACTCCATATTGGAGGTGGATTGGCAGTGCTCCCTATTGGAGGTGGATCGGCAGTACTCCATATTGGGGGTGGATCGGCAGTGCTCCCTATTGGAGGTGGATCGGCAGTACTCCATATTGGGGGTGGATCGGCAGTACTCCATATTGGAGGTGGATCGGCAGTACTCCATATTGGAGGTGGATCGGCAGTGCTCCATATTGGAGGTCGATCGGCAGTACTCCATATTGGAGGTGGATTGGCAGTACTCCATATTGGAGGTGGATTGGCAGTACTCCATATTGGAGGTGGATCGGCAGTAATCTATATTGGAGTGGGTTTGGCAGTGCTCCATATTGGAGGTGGATTGGCAGTGCTCCATATTGGAGGTCGATCGGCAGTACTCCATATTGGAGGTGGATTGGCAGTACTCCATATTGGAGGTGGATCGGCAGTAATCTATATTGGAGTGGGTTTGGCAGTGCTCCATATTGGAGGTGGATCGGCAGTGCTCCATATTGGAGGTCGATCGGCAGTACTCCATATTGGAGGTGGATCGGCAGTACTCCATATTGGAGGTGGATCGGCAGTACTCCATACTGAAGGTAGATCGGCAGTACTCCATATTGGAGGTGGATTGGCAGAAATCTATATTGGAGGTGGATCGGCAGTACTCCATAATGGAGGTGGATTGGCAGCACTCCATATTGGAGGTGATTCGGCAGTGCTCCATACTGCAGGTGGATTGGCAGTACTCCATATTGGAGGTCGATTGGCAGTGCTCCATACTGGAGGTGGATCGGCAGTAATCTATATTGGAGGAGGATTGGCAGTACTCCATATTGGAGGTGGCTTGGCAGTCCTCCATACTGGAGGTAGATCGGCAGTACTCCATATTGGAGGTGGACCGGCAGTACTCCATATTGGAGGTGGATTGGCAGCACTCCATACTGGAGGTGGATTGGCAGCACTCCATACTGGAGGTGGATCGGCAGTACTCCATATTGGAGGTGGATTGGCAGTTCTCCATATTGGAGGTGGATTGGCAGTACTCCATACTGGAGGTGGATCGGCAGTACTCCATATTGGAGGTGGATCGGCAGTGCTCCATACTGGACGTGGATCGGCAGTAATCTATATTGGAGTGGGATTGGCAGTACACCATACTGGAGGTGGATCGGCAGTGCTCCATATTGGAGGTGGATCGGCAGTACTCCATACTGGAGGTGGATCGGCAGTGCTCCATACTGGACGTGGATCGGCAGTAATCTATATTGGAGTGGGATTGGCAGTACTCCATATTGGAGGTGGATCGGCAGTACTCCATATTGGAGGTGGATCAGCAGTACTCCATATTGGAGGTGGATTGGCAGAAATCTATATTGGAGGTGGATCGGGAGTACTCCATATTGGAGGTGGATTGGCAGAAATCTATATTGGAGGTGGATCGGGAGTACTCCATATTGGAGGTGGATTGGCAGAAATCTATATTGGAGGTGGATCGGCAGTACTCCATATTGGAGGTGGATTGGCAGTGCTCCCTATTGGAGGTGGATTGGCAGTGCTCCATATTGGAGGTGGATCGGCAGTACTCCATATTGGAGGTGGATCGGCAGTACTCCATATTGGAGGTGGACCGGCAGTACTCCATATTGGAGGTGGATTGGCAGCACTCCATACTGGAGGTGGATTGGCAGCACTCCATACTGGAGGTGGATCGGCAGTACTCCATATTGGAGGTGGATTGGCAGCACTCCATACTGGAGGTGGATCGGCAGTACTCCATATTGGAGGTGGATCGGCAGTACTCCATATTGGAGGTGGATCGGCAGTGCTCCATACTGGACGTGGATCGGCAGTAATCTATATTGGAGTGGGATTGGCAGTACACCATACTGGAGGTGGATCGGCAGTACTCCATATTGGAGTGGGATTGGCAGTACACCATACTGGAGGTGGATCGGCAGTGCTCCATATTGGAGGTGGATCGGCAGTACTCCATACTGGAGGTGGATCGGCAGTGCTCCATACTGGACGTGGATCGGCAGTAATCTATATTGGAGTGGGATTGGCAGTACTCCATATTGGAGGTGGATCGGCAGTACTCCATATTGGAGGTGGATCAGCAGTATTCCATATTGGAGGTGGATTGGCAGTACTCCATATTGGAGGTGGATTGGCAGCACTCCATACTGGAGGTGGATCGGCAGTACTCCATATTGGAGGTGGATCGGCAGTGCTCCATACTGGACGTGGATCGGCAGTAATCTATATTGGAGTGGGATTGGCAGTACACCATACTGGAGGTGGATCGGCAGTGCTCCATATTGGAGGTGGATCGGCAGTACTCCATACTGGAGGTGGATCGGCAGTGCTCCATACTGGACGTGGATCGGCAGTAATCTATATTGGAGTGGGATTGGCAGTACTCCATATTGGAGGTGGATCGGCAGTACTCCATATTGGAGGTGGATCAGCAGTACTCCATATTGGAGGTGGATTGGCAGAAATCTATATTGGAGGTGGATCGGGAGTACTCCATATTGGAGGTGGATTGGCAGAAATCTATATTGGAGGTGGATCGGGAGTACTCCATATTGGAGGTGGATTGGCAGAAATCTATATTGGAGGTGGATCGGCAGTACTCCATATTGGAGGTGGATTGGCAGAAATCTATATTGGAGGTGGATCGGCAGTACTCCATATTGGAGGTGGATCGGCAGTACTCCATATTGGAGGTGGATCGGCAGTACTCCATATTGGAGGTGGATCGGCAGTACTCCATATTGGAGGTGGATCGGCAGTACTCCATATTGGAGGTGGATCGGCAGTGCTCCCTATTGGAGGTGGATTGGCAGTGCTCCATATTGGAGGTGGATCGGCAGTACTCCATATTGGAGGTGGATCAGCAGTACTCCATATTGGAGGTGGATTGGCAGAAATCTATATTGGAGGTGGATCGGGAGTACTCCATATTGGAGGTGGATTGGCAGAAATCTATATTGGAGGTGGATCGGGAGTACTCCATATTGGAGGTGGATTGGCAGAAATCTATATTGGAGGTGGATCGGCAGTACTCCATATTGGAGGTGGATTGGCAGAAATCTATATTGGAGGTGGATCGGCAGTGCTCCATATTGGAGGTGGATCGGCAGTACTCCATATTGGAGGTGGATCGGCAGTACTCCATATTGGAGGTGGATCGGCAGTACTCCATATTGGAGGTGGATCGGCAGTGCTCCATATTGGAGGTGGATCGGCAGTACTCCATATTGGAGGTGGATCGGCAGTACTCCATATTGGAGGTGGATCGGCAGTGCTCCATATTGGAGGTGGATCGGCAGTACTCCATATTGGAGGTGGATCGGCAGTACTCCATACTGGAGGTGGATCGGCAGTACTCCATATTGGAGGTGGATCGGCAGTACTCCATATTGGAGGTGGATCGGCAGTACTCCATATTGGAGGTGGATCGGCAGTACTCCATATTGGAGGTGGATCGGCAGTACTCCATATTGGAGGTGGATCGACAGTGCTCCATATTGGAGGTGGATCGGCAGTACTCCATATTGGAGGTGGATCGGCAGTACTCCATATTGGAGGTGGATCGGCAGTACTCCATATTGGAGGTGGATCGGCAGTACTCCATATTGGAGGTGGATCGGCAGTGCTCCCTATTGGAGGTGGATTGGCAGTGCTCCATATTGGAGGTGGATCGGCAGTGCTCCATATTGGAGGTGGATCGGCAGTACTCCATATTGGAGGTGGATCAGCAGTACTCCATATTGGAGGTGGATTGGCAGAAATCTATATTGGAGGTGGATCGGGAGTACTCCATATTGGAGGTGGATTGGCAGCACTCCATATTGGAGGTGGATTGGCAGTGCTCCATATTGGAGGTGGATCGGCAGTACTCTATATTGGAGGTGGATCGGCAGTACTCCATATTGGAGGTGTATCGGCAGTACTCCATATTGGAGGTGGATCGGCAGTACTCCATATTGGAGGTGGATTGGCAGTACTCCATATTGGAGGTGGATCGGCAGTGCTCCCTATTGGAGGTGGATCGGCAGTACTCCATATTGGAGGTGGATCGGCAGTGCTCCCTATTGGAGGTGGATCGGCAGTACTCCATATTGGAGGTGGATCGGCAGTGCTCCCTATTGGAGGTGGATTGGCAGCACTCCATATTGGAGGTGGATTGGCAGCACTCCATACTGGAGGTGGATCGGCAGTACTCCATATTGGAGGTGGATCGGCAGTACTCCATATTGGAGGTGGATCGGCAGTGCTCCATACTGGAGGTGGATCGGCAGTACTCCATATTGGAGGTGGATTGGCAGCACTCCATACTGGAGGTGGATCGGCAGTACTCCATATTGGAGGTGGATCGGCAGTACTCCATACTGAAGGTAGATCGGCAGTACTCCATATTGGAGGTGGATTGGCAGAAATCTATATTGGAGGTGGATCGGCAGTACTCCATAATGGAGGTGGATTGGCAGCACTCCATATTGGAGGTGATTCGGCAGTGCTCCATACTGCAGGTGGATTGGCAGTACTCCATATTGGAGGTCGATTGGCAGTGCTCCATACTGGAGGTGGATCGGCAGTAATCTATATTGGAGGAGGATTGGCAGTACTCCATATTGGAGGTGGCTTGGCAGTCCTCCATACTGGAGGTAGATCGGCAGTACTCCATATTGGAGGTGGACCGGCAGTACTCCATATTGGAGGTGGATTGGCAGCACTCCATACTGGAGGTGGATTGGCAGCACTCCATACTGGAGGTGGATCGGCAGTACTCCATATTGGAGGTGGATTGGCAGCACTCCATACTGGAGGTGGATCGGCAGTACTCCATATTGGAGGTGGATCGGCAGTACTCCATATTGGAGGTGGATCGGCAGTGCTCCATACTGGACGTGGATCGGCAGTAATCTATATTGGAGTGGGATTGGCAGTACACCATACTGGAGGTGGATCGGCAGTACTCCATATTGGAGTGGGATTGGCAGTACACCATACTGGAGGTGGATCGGCAGTGCTCCATATTGGAGGTGGATCGGCAGTACTCCATACTGGAGGTGGATCGGCAGTGCTCCATACTGGACGTGGATCGGCAGTAATCTATATTGGAGTGGGATTGGCAGTACTCCATATTGGAGGTGGATCGGCAGTACTCCATATTGGAGGTGGATCAGCAGTATTCCATATTGGAGGTGGATTGGCAGTACTCCATATTGGAGGTGGATTGGCAGCACTCCATACTGGAGGTGGATCGGCAGTACTCCATATTGGAGGTGGATCGGCAGTGCTCCATACTGGACGTGGATCGGCAGTAATCTATATTGGAGTGGGATTGGCAGTACACCATACTGGAGGTGGATCGGCAGTGCTCCATATTGGAGGTGGATCGGCAGTACTCCATACTGGAGGTGGATCGGCAGTGCTCCATACTGGACGTGGATCGGCAGTAATCTATATTGGAGTGGGATTGGCAGTACTCCATATTGGAGGTGGATCGGCAGTACTCCATATTGGAGGTGGATCAGCAGTACTCCATATTGGAGGTGGATTGGCAGAAATCTATATTGGAGGTGGATCGGGAGTACTCCATATTGGAGGTGGATTGGCAGAAATCTATATTGGAGGTGGATCGGGAGTACTCCATATTGGAGGTGGATTGGCAGAAATCTATATTGGAGGTGGATCGGCAGTACTCCATATTGGAGGTGGATTGGCAGAAATCTATATTGGAGGTGGATCGGCAGTACTCCATATTGGAGGTGGATCGGCAGTACTCCATATTGGAGGTGGATCGGCAGTACTCCATATTGGAGGTGGATCGGCAGTACTCCATATTGGAGGTGGATCGGCAGTGCTCCCTATTGGAGGTGGATTGGCAGTGCTCCATATTGGAGGTGGATCGGCAGTACTCCATATTGGAGGTGGATCGGCAGTACTCCATATTGGAGGTGGACCGGCAGTACTCCATATTGGAGGTGGATTGGCAGCACTCCATACTGGAGGTGGATTGGCAGCACTCCATACTGGAGGTGGATCGGCAGTACTCCATATTGGAGGTGGATTGGCAGCACTCCATACTGGAGGTGGATCGGCAGTACTCCATATTGGAGGTGGATCGGCAGTACTCCATATTGGAGGTGGATCGGCAGTGCTCCATACTGGACGTGGATCGGCAGTAATCTATATTGGAGTGGGATTGGCAGTACACCATACTGGAGGTGGATCGGCAGTACTCCATATTGGAGTGGGATTGGCAGTACACCATACTGGAGGTGGATCGGCAGTGCTCCATATTGGAGGTGGATCGGCAGTACTCCATACTGGAGGTGGATCGGCAGTGCTCCATACTGGACGTGGATCGGCAGTAATCTATATTGGAGTGGGATTGGCAGTACTCCATATTGGAGGTGGATCGGCAGTACTCCATATTGGAGGTGGATCAGCAGTATTCCATATTGGAGGTGGATTGGCAGTACTCCATATTGGAGGTGGATTGGCAGCACTCCATACTGGAGGTGGATCGGCAGTACTCCATATTGGAGGTGGATCGGCAGTGCTCCATACTGGACGTGGATCGGCAGTAATCTATATTGGAGTGGGATTGGCAGTACACCATACTGGAGGTGGATCGGCAGTGCTCCATATTGGAGGTGGATCGGCAGTACTCCATACTGGAGGTGGATCGGCAGTGCTCCATACTGGACGTGGATCGGCAGTAATCTATATTGGAGTGGGATTGGCAGTACTCCATATTGGAGGTGGATCGGCAGTACTCCATATTGGAGGTGGATCGGCAGTACTCCATATTGGAGGTGGATTGGCAGAAATCTATATTGGAGGTGGATCAGCAGTACTCCATATTGGAGGTGGATTGGCAGAAATCTATATTGGAGGTGGATCGGGAGTACTCCATATTGGAGGTGGATTGGCAGAAATCTATATTGGAGGTGGATCGGGAGTACTCCATATTGGAGGTGGATTGGCAGAAATCTATATTGGAGGTGGATCGGCAGTACTCCATATTGGAGGTGGATTGGCAGAAATCTATATTGGAGGTGGATTGGCAGCACTCCATATTGGAGGTGGATCGGCAGTACTCCATATTGGAGGTGGATCGGCAGTACTCCATATTGGAGGTGGATCGGCAGTACTCCATATTGGAGGTGGATCGGCAGTACTCCATATTGGAGGTGGATCGGCAGTACTCCATATTGGAGGTGGATCGGCAGTGCTCCCTATTGGAGGTGGATTGGCAGTGCTCCATATTGGAGGTGGATCGGCAGTACTCCATATTGGAGGTGGATTGGCAGAAATCTATATTGGAGGTGGATTGGCAGAAATCTATATTGGAGGTGGATCGGGAGTACTCCATATTGGAGGTGGATTGGCAGAAATCTATATTGGAGGTGGATCGGGAGTACTCCATATTGGAGGTGGATTGGCAGTACTCCATATTGGAGGTGGATTGGCAGAAATCTATATTGGAGGTGGATCGGCAGTACTCCATATTGGAGGTGGATCGGCAGTACTCCATATTGGAGGTGGATCGGCAGTACTCCATATTGGAGGTGGATCGGCAGTGCTCCCTATTGGAGGTGGATTGGCAGTGCTCCATATTGGAGGTGGATCGGCAGTACTCCATATTGGAGGTGGATCGGCAGTGCTCCCTATTGGAGGTGGATTGGCAGTGCTCCATATTGGAGGTGGATCGGCAGTGCTCCATATTGGAGGTGGATCGGCAGTACTCCATATTGGAGGTGGATCAGCAGTACTCCATATTGGAGGTGGATTGGCAGAAATCTATATTGGAGGTGGATCGGGAGTACTCCATATTGGAGGTGGATTGGCAGCACTCCATATTGGAGGTGGATTGGCAGTGCTCCATATTGGAGGTGGATCGGCAGTACTCTATATTGGAGGTGGATCGGCAGTACTCCATATTGGAGGTGTATCGGCAGTACTCCATATTGGAGGTGGATCGGCAGTACTCCATATTGGAGGTGGATTGGCAGTACTCCATATTGGAGGTGGATCGGCAGTACTCCATATTGGAGGTGGATCGGCAGTGCTCCCTATTGGAGGTGGATCGGCAGTACTCCATATTGGAGGTGGATCGGCAGTGCTCCCTATTGGAGGTGGATCGGCAGTACTCCATATTGGAGGTGGATCGGCAGTGCTCCCTATTGGAGGTGGATCGGCAGTGCTCCCTATTGGAGGTGGATCGGCAGTACTCCATATTGGAGGTGGATGGGCAGTACTCCATATTGGAGGTGGATTGGCAGTACTCCATATTGGAGGTGGATCGGCAGTGCTCCCTATTGGAGGTGGATCGGCAGTACTCCATATTGGAGGTGGATCGGCAGTGCTCCCTATTGGAGGTGGATCGGCAGTACTCCATATTGGAGGTGGATCGGCAGTGCTCCCTATTGGAGGTGGATTGGCAGTGCTCCATACTGGAGGTGGATCGGCAGTACTCCATATTGGAGGTGGATCGGCAGTACTCCATATTGGAGGTGGATCGGCAGTGCTCCATACTGGAGGTGGATCGGCAGTAATCTATATTGGAGGAGGATTGGCAGTACTCCATATTGGAGGTGGCTTGGCAGTCCTCCATACTGGAGGTAGATCGGCAGTACTCCATATTGGAGGTGGACCGGCAGTACTCCATATTGGAGGTGGATTGGCAGCACTCCATACTGGAGGTGGATCGGCAGTACTCCATATTGGAGGTAGATCGGCAGTACTCCATATTGGAGGTGGATTGGCAGTACTCCATACTGGAGGTGGATTGGCAGTACTCCATATTGGAGGTAGATTGGCAGTACTCCATATTGGAGGTGGATCGGCAGTACTCCATATTGGAGGTGGATTGGCAGTACTCCATACTGGAGGTGGATTGGCAGTACTCCATACTGGAGGTGGATCGGCAGTACTCCATATTGGAGGTGGATCGGCAGTGCTCCATATTGGAGGTGGATTGGCAGTGCTCCATATTGGAGGTGGATCGGCAGTGCTCCATATTGGAGGTGGATCGACAGTGCTCCATATTGGAGGTGGATCGGCAGTACTCCATATTGGAGGTGGATCGGCAGTACTCCATATTGGTGTGGGATTAGCAGTACTCCATATTGGAGGTGGATTGGCAGTACTCCATATTGGAGGTGGATCGGCAGTGCTCCCTATTGGAGGTGGATCGGCAGTGCTCCCTATTGGAGGTGGATCGGCAGTGCTCCATATTGGAGGTGGATCGGCAGTACTCCATACTGGAGGTGGATCGGCAGTACTCCATATTGGAGGTGGATTGGCAGTACTCCATACTGGAGGTGGATCGGCAGTACTCCATACTGGAGGTGGATCGGCAGCACTCCATATTGGAGGTGGATTGGCAGTACTCCATATTGGAGGTGGATCGGCAGTACTCCATATTGGAGGTGGATCGGCAGTACTCCATATTGGAGGTGGATCGGCAGTGCTCCATATTGGAGGTGGATTGGCAGTGCTCCATATTGGAGGTGGATTGGCAGTGCTCCATATTGGAGGTGGATTGGCAGTGCTCCATATTGGAGGTGGATCGGCAGTGCTCCATATTGGAGGTGTATCGGCAGTACTCCATATTGGAGGTGGATCGGCAGTACTCCATATTGGAGGTGGATCGGCAGTGCTCCATATTGGAGGTGGATCGGCAGTACTCCATATTGGAGGTGGATTGGCAGTACTCCATATTGGAGGTGGATTGGCAGTACTCCATATTGGAGTGGGTTTGGCAGTGCTCCATATTGGAGGTGGATTGGCAGTACTCCATATTGGAGTGGGTTTGGCAGTGCTCCATATTGGAGGTGGATTGGCAGTACTCCATATTGGAGTGGGTTTGGCAGTGCTCCATATTGGAGGTGGATTGGCAGTACTCCATATTGGAGTGGGTTTGGCAGTGCTCCATATTGGAGGTGGATTGGCAGTACTCCATACTGGACGTGGATCGGCAGTACTCCATATTGGAGTGGGTTTGGCAGTGCTCCATATTGGAGGTGGATTGGCAGTGCTCCATATTGGAGGCGGATCGGCAGTACTCCATACTGGACGTGGATCGGCAGTACTCCATATTGGAGTGGGTTTGGCAGTGCTCCATATTGGAGGTGGATTGGCAGTGCTCCATATTGGAGGTGGATTGGCAGTGCTCCATATTGGAGGTGGATTGGCAGTAATCTATATTGGAGGTGGATCGGCAGTGCTCCATATTGGAGGTGGATCGGCAGTACTCCATATTGGAGGTGGATCTGCAGTACTCCATATTGGAGGCGGATCGGCAGTACTCCATATTGGAGGTGGATCGGCAGCACTCCATATTGGAGGTGGATCGGCAGTGCTCCCTATTGGAGGTGGATTGGCAGCACTCCATACTGGAGGTGGATTGGCAGTGCTCCATATTGGAGGTAGATCGGCAGTGCTCCATATTGGAGGTGGATTGGCAGTGCTCCATATTGGAGGTGGATTGGCAGTGCTCCATATTGGAGGTAGATCGGCAGTACTCCATATTGGAGGTGGATCGGCAGTACTCCATATTGGAGGTGGATTGGCAGTGCTCCATATTGGAGGTGGATTGGCAGTGCTCCATATTGGAGGTGGATCGGCAGTACTCCATATTGGAGGTGGATCGGCAGTACTCCATATTGGAGGTGGATCGGCAGTGCTCCCTATTGGAGGTGGATCGGCAGTGCTCCATATTGGAGGTCGATTGGCGGTGCTCCATATTGGAGGTGGATTGGCAGTACTCCATATTGGAGGTGGATCGGCAGTACTCCATATTGGAGGTGGATCGGCAGTGCTCCCTATTGGAGGTGGATCAGCAGTACTCCAAATTGGAGGTCGATTGGCGGTGCTCCATATTGGAGGTGGATCGGCAGTACTCCATACTGGAGGTGGATTGGCAGTACTCCATATTGGAGGTGGATCGGCAGCACTCCATATTGGAGGTGGATTGGCAGTAAAGGGCAGCACGGTAGCATTGTGGATAGCACAATTGCTTCACAGCTCCAGGGTCCCAGGTTCGATTCCCGGCTTGGGTCACTGTCTGTGCAGAGTCTGCACATCCTCCACGTGTGTGCGTGGGTTTCCTCCGGGTGCTCCGGTTTCCTCCCACAGTCCAAAGATGTGCGGGTTAGGTGGATTGGCCTTGCTAAATTTGCCCCTAGTGTCCAAAATTGCCCTTAGTGTTGGATGGGGTTACTGGGTTATAGGGATAGGGTGGAGGTGTGGACCTTGGGTAGGGTGCTCTTTCCAAGAGGCAGTGCAGACTCGATGGGCTGAATGGCCTCCTTCTGCATTGCAAATTCTATGATATTCTATGATATTGGAGGTGGATTGACAGTGCTCCATATTGGAGGTGGATCGGCAGTGCTCCCTATTGGAGGTGGATCGGCAGTACTCCATATTGGAGGTGGATTGGCAGTGCTCCATATTGGAGGTGGATCGGCAGTGCTCCATACTGGAGGTGGATAGGCAGTAATCTAAATTGGAGGTGGATCGGCAGTACTCCATATTGGAGGTGGATGGGCAGTACTCCATACTGGAGGTGGATAGGCAGTAATCTAAATTGGAGGTGGATCGGCAGTACTCCATATTGGAGATGGATCGGCAGTCCTCCATATTGGAGGTGGATGGGCAGTACTGCATATTGGAGGTGGATCGGCAGTCCTCCATACTGGAGGTGGATCGGCAGCACTCCATATTGGAGGTGGATCGGCAGTACTCCATATTGGAGGTGGATCGGCAGTGCTCCCTATTGGAGGTGGATTGGCAGTGCTCCATATTGGAGGTGGATTGGCAGTTCTCCATATTGGAGGTGGATCGGCAGTGCTCCCTATTGGAGGTGGATCGGCAGTGCTCCCTATTGGAGGTGGATTGGCAGTACTCCATATTGGAGGTGGATCGGCAGTGCTCCCTATTGGAGGTGGATTGGCAGTACTCCATATTGGAGGTGGATTGGCAGTACTCCATATTGGAGGTGGATTGGCAGTGCTCCATATTGGAGGTGGATCGGCAGTACTCCATATTGGAGGTGGATCGGCAGTACTCCATATTGGAGGTCGATCGGCAGTACTCCATACTGGAGGTGGATCGGCAGTGCTCCATATTGGAGGTGGATCGGCAGTGCTCCATATTGGAGGTCGATTGGCAGTACTCCATATTGGAGGTCGATCGGCAGTGCTCCATACTGGAGGTGGATCGGCAGTACTCCATATTGGAGGTCGATTGGCAGTGCTCCATACTGGAGGTGGATCGGCAGTACTCCATATTGGAGGTCGATCGGCAGTACTCCATATTGGAGGTGGATTGGCAGTACTCCATATTGGAGGTGGATCGGCAGTACTCCATATTGGAGGTCGATTGGCAGTACTCCATATTGGAGGTGGATCGGCAGTACTCGATATTGGAGGTTGATCGGCAGTACTCCATATTGGAGGTGGATCGGCAGTAATCTATATTGGAGGTGGATCGGCAGTACTCCATATTGGAGGTGGATTGGCAGTGCTCCATATTGGAGGTGGATCTGCAGTACTCCATATTGGAGGTGGATTGGCAGTAAAGGGCAGCACGGTAGCATTGTGGATAGCACAATTGCTTCACAGCTCCAGGGTCCCAGGTTCGATTCCCGGCTTGGGTCACTGTCTGTGCAGAGTCTGCACATCCTCCACGTGTGTGCGTGGGTTTCCTCCGGGTGCTCCGGTTTCCTCCCACAGTCCAAAGATGTGCGGGTTAGGTGGATTGGCCATGCTAAATTTGCCCCTAGTGTCCAAAATTGCCCTTAGTGTTGGATGGGGTTACTGGGTTATAGGGATAGGGTGGAGGTGTGGACCTTGGGTAGGGAGCTCTTTCCAAGAGGCAGTGCAGACTCGATGGGCCGAATGGCCTCCTTCTGCACTGCAAGTTCTATGATATTCTATGATATTGGAGGTGGATTGACAGTACTCCATATTGGAGGTGGATCGGCAGTACTCCATACTGGAGGTGGATCGGCAGTACTCCATATTGGAGGTGGATCGGCAGTACTCCATACTGGAGGTGGATCGGCAGTACTCCATACTGGAGGTGGATCAGCAGTACTCCATACTGGAGGTGGATTGGCAGTGCTCCATATTGGAGGTGGATTGGCAGTACTCCATATTGGAGGTGGATCGGCAGTGCTCCATATTGGAGGTGGATCGGCAGTACTCCATATTGGAGGTGGATTGGCAGTACTCCATATTGGAGGTGGATCGGCAGTGCTTCATACTGGAGGTGGATCGACAGTACTCCATATTGGAGGTGGATCGGCAGTACTCCATATTGGAGGTGGATCGGCAGTGCTCCATATTGGAGGTGGATCGGCAGTGCTCCATATTGGAGGTGGATTGGCAGTACTCCATATTGGAGGTGGATTGGCAGAAATCTATATTGGAGGTGGATCAGCAGTACTCCATATTGGAGGTGGATTGGCAGCACTCCATATTGGAGGTGGATCGGCAGTGCTCCATACTGCAGGTGGATTGGCAGTACTCCATACTGGAGGTGGATCGGGAGTACTCCATACTGGAGGTGGATTGGCAGAAATCTATATTGGAGGTGGATCAGCAGTACTCCATATTGGAGGTGGATTGGCAGCACTCCATATTGGAGGTGGATCGGCAGTGCTCCATACTGCAGGTGGATTGGCAGTACTCCATACTGGAGGTGGATCGGGAGTACTCCATACTGGAGGTGGATCGGCAGTACTCCATACTGCAGGTGGATTGGCAGTGCTCCATATTGGGGGTGGATCGGCAGTAATCTATATTGGAGGAGGATTGGCAGTACTCCATATTGGAGGTGGCTTGGCAGTCCTCCATACTGGAGGTAGATCGGCAGTACTCAATATTGGAGGTGGACCGGCAGTACTCCATATTGGAGGTGGATTGGCAGCACTCCATACTGGAGGTGGATCGGCAGTACTCCATACTGGAGGTGGATCGGCAGTACTCCATATTGGAGGTGGATCGGCAGTACTCCATATTGGAGGTGGATCGGCAGTACTCCATATTGGAGGTGGATCGGCAGTACTCCATATTGGAGGTGGATCGGCAGTGCTCCCTATTGGAGGTGGATCGGCAGTACTCCATATTGGAGGTGGATTGGCAGAACTACATACTGGAGGTGGATCGGCAGTACTCTATATTGGAGGTGGATCGGCAGTACTCCATATTGGAGGTGGATCGGCAGTACTCCATATTGGAGGTGGATTGGCAGCACTCCATACTGGAGGTGGATCGGCAGTACTCCATATTGGAGGTGGATCGGCAGTACTCCATATTGGAGGTGGATTGGCAGCACTCCATATTGGAGGTAGATCGGCAGTGCTCCATACTGGACGTGGATCGGCAGTAATCTATATTGGAGTGGGATTGGCAGTACTCCATATTGGAGGTGTATCGGCAGTACTCCATATTGGAGGTGGATCGACAGTGCTCCATATTGGAGGTGGATCGACAGTGCTCCATATTGGAGGTGGATCAGCAGTACTCCATATTGGAGGTGGATCGGCAGTACTCCATATTGGAGGTAGATCGGCAGTGCTCCATACTGGACGTGGATCGGCAGTACTCCATATTGGAGGTAGATCGGCAGTGCTCCATACTGGACGTGGATCGGCAGTAATCTATATTGGAGTGGGATTGGCAGTACTCCATATTGGAGGTGTATCGGCAGTAATCTATATTGGAGTGGGATTGGCAGTACTCCATATTGGAGGTGGATCGGCAGTGCTCCCTATTGGAGTGGGATTGGCAGTACTCCATATTGGAGGTGGATCGGCAGTACTCCATATTGGAGTGGGATTGGCAGTACTCCATATTGGAGGTGGATCGGCAGTGCTCCCTATTGGAGGTGGATCGGCAGCACGCCATACTGGAGGTGGATCGGCAGTACTCCATATTGGAGGTGGATCAGCAGTACTCCATATTGGAGGTGGATCGGCAGCACTCCATATTGGAGGTGGATCGGCAGTGCTCCCTATTGGAGGTGGATCGGCAGTACTCCATATTGGAGGTGGATCGGCAGTGCTCCATATTGGAGGTGGATCGGCAGTACTCCATATTGGAGGTGGATCAGCAGTACTCCATATTGGAGGTGGATTGGCAGAAATCTATATTGGAGGTGGATCGGGAGTACTCCATATTGGAGGTGGATTGGCAGCACTCCATATTGGAGGTGGATCGGCAGTGCTCCATACTGGACGTGGATCGGCAGTAATCTATATTGGAGTGGGATTGGCAGTACTCCATATTGGAGGTGGATCGGCAGTACTCCATATTGGAGGTGGATCGGCAGTACTCCATATTGGAGGCGGATCGGCAGTACTCCATATTGGAGGTGGATCAGCAGTACTCCATATTGGAGGTGGATCGGCAGTGCTCCCTATTGGAGGTGGATTGGCAGTGCTCCATATTGGAGGTGGATCGGCAGTGCTCCATATTGGAGGTGGATCGGCAGTGCTCCCTATTGGAGGTGGATCGGCAGTGCTCCATATTGGAGGTGGATCGGCAGTGCTCCCTATTGGAGGTGGATTGGCAGTACTCCATATTGGAGGTGGATTGGCAGAAATCTATATTGGAGGTGGATCGGCAGTACTCCATATTGGAGATGGATCGGCAGTGCTCCATACTGCAGGTGGATTGGCAGTACTCCATACTGGAGGTGGATCTGGAGTACTCCATACTGGAGGTGGATCGGCAGTACTCCATACTGCAGGTGGATTGGCAGTGCTCCATATTGGAGGTGGATCGGCAGTACTCTATACTGAAGGTAGATCGGCAGTACTCCATATTGGAGGTGGATTGGCAGAAATCTATATTGGAGGTGGATCGGCAGTGCTCCATATTGGAGGTGGATTGGCAGAAATCTATATTGGAGGTGGATCGGCAGTGCTCCATATTGGAGGTGGATCGGCAGTAATCTATATTGGAGTGGGTTTGGCAGTGCTCCATATTGGAGGTGGATCGGCAGTACTCCATATTGGAGGTGGATCGGCAGTGCTCCATTTTGGAGGTGGATTGGCAGTGCTCCATATTGGAGGTGGATCGGCAGTACTCCATATTGGAGGTGGATCGGCAGTAATCTATATTGGAGGTGGATTGGCAGTACTCCATACTGAAGGTAGATCGACAGTGCTCCATATTGGAGGTGGATTGGCAGAAATCTATATTGGAGGTGGATCGGCAGTACTCCATATTGGAGGTGGATCGGCAGTGCTCCATATTGGAGGTGGATCGGCAGTACTCCATACTGGAGGTGGATCAGCAGTACTCCATAATGGAGGTGGATTGGCAGCACTCCATATTGGAGGTCGATCGGCAGTGCTCCATACTGCAGGTGGATTGGCAGTACTCCATACTGCAGGTGGATTGGCAATGCTCCATACTGGAGGTGGATCGGCAGTAATCTATATTGGAGGAGGATTGGCAGTACTCCATATTGGAGGTGGCTTGGCAGTCCTCCATACTGGAGGTAGATCGGCAGTACTCCATATTGGAGGTGGACCGGCAGTACTCCATATTGGAGGTAGATCGGCAGTACTCCATACTGGAGGTGGATCGGCAGTACTCCATATTGGAGGTGGATCAGCAGTACTCCATATTGGAGGTGGATCGGCAGTACTCCATATTGGAGGTAGATCGGCAGTGCTCCATACTGGACGTGGATCGGCAGTAATCTATATTGGAGTGGGATTGGCAGTACTCCATATTGGAGGTGTATCGGCAGTAATCTATATTGGAGTGGGATTGGCAGTACTCCATATTGGAGGTGGATCGGCAGTACTCCATATTGGAGGTGGATCGGCAGTACTCCATATTGGAGGTGGATCGGCAGTGCTCCATATTGGAGGTGGATCGGCAGTACTCCATATTGGAGGTGGATCGGCAGTACTCCATATTGGAGGTGGATCGGCAGCACTCCATATTGGAGGTGGATCGGCAGTACTCCATATTGGAGGTGGATCGGCAGTACTCCATATTGGAGGTGGATCGGCAGTACTCCATATTGGAGGTGGATCGGCAGCACTCCATATTGGAGGTGGATCGGCAGTACTCCATATTGGAGGTGGATCAGCAGTACGCCATACTGGAGGTGGATCGGCAGCACTCCATATTGGAGGTGGATCGGCAGTACTCCATATTGGAGGTGGATCGGCAGTACTCCATATTGGAGGTGGATCGGCAGCACTCCATATTGGAGGTGGATCAGCAGTACTCCATATTGGAGGTGGATCAGCAGTACGCCATACTGGAGGTGGATCGGCAGCACTCCATATTGGAGGTGGATCGGCAGTACTCCATATTGGAGGTGGATCGGCAGTACTCCATATTGGAGGTGGATCGGCAGTGCTCCCTATTGGAGGTGGATTGGCAGTGCTCCATATTGGAGGTGGATCGGCAGTGCTCCATATTGGAGGTGGATCAGCAGTACTCCATATTGGAGGTGGATTGGCAGAAATCTATATTGGAGGTGGATCGGGAGTACTCCATATTGGAGGTGGATTGGCAGCACTCCATATTGGAGGTGGATCGGCAGTGCTCCATATTGGAGGTGGATCGGCAGTACTCCATATTGGAGTTGGATCGGCAGTACTCCATATTGGAGGTGGATCGGCAGTGCTCCATACTGGACGTGGATCGGCAGTAATCTATATTGGAGTGGGATTGGCAGTACTCCATATTGGAGTTGGATCGGCAGTGCTCCATATTGGAGGTGGATCGGCAGTACTCCATATTGGAGGTGGATCGGCAGTACTCCATATTGGAGGTGGATCGGCAGTAATCTATATTGGAGTGGGATTGGCAGTACTCCATATTGGAGGTGGATCAGCAGGACTCCATATTGGAGGTGGATCGGCAGTACTCCATACTGGAGTTGGATCGGCAGTACTCCATATTGGAGGTGGATCGGCAGTACTCCATATTGGAGGTGGATTGGCAGTGCTCCATATTGGAGGTGGATCGGCAGTACTCCATATTGGAGGTGGATCGGCAGTGCTCCCTATTGGAGGTGGATTGGCAGTGCTCCATATTGGAGGTGGATTGGCAGTGCTCCATATTGGAGGTGGATCGGCAGTACTCCATATTGGAGGTGGATTGGCAGTGCTCCATATTGGAGGTGGATTGGCAGTGCTCCATATTGGAGGTGGATCGGCAGTGCTCCATATTGGAGGTGGATCGGCAGTGCTCCCTATTGGAGGTGGATCGGCAGTGCTCCATACTGAAGGTAGATCGGCAGTACTCCATATTGGAGGTGGATTGGCAGAAATCTATATTGGAGGTGGATCGGCAGTACTCCATATTGGAGATGGATCGGCAGTCCTCCATACTGGAGGTGGATCTGGAGTACTCCATACTGGAGGTGGATCGGCAGTACTCCATACTGCAGGTGGATTGGCAGTGCTCCATATTGGAGGTGGATCGGCAGTAATCTATATTGGAGGAGGATTGGCAGTGCTCCATATTGGAGGTGGATCGGCAGTACTCCATATTGGAGGTGGCTTGGCAGTCCTCCATACTGGAGGTAGATCGGCAGTACTCCATATTGGAGGTGGACCGGCAGTACTCCATATTGGAGGTGGATTGGC